>NC_050455.1:9746908-10424408 GCF_903995425.1 Onychomys torridus
GAGCTGAGAAAATGCTATAAAGGAAAACAGGAAGCTACGGAGACATGGCACATAAATAAAACGTAATGTCTTGAATGGTCAGTGAAAAAAATGTCAGAAAAAAATCAAATGTATTATGTTTATACTTGCCAAAAATGAGTGCGGGGTGCCTGGGAAATTTGCACTGTTTTCACAATAATTCTACAAATCAAAAACTACTCTAATTTTCGAAGTTTATTTAAAGACAGCCTTTGTTCCAGTTAAGAAAGATTAGATTAATACTCAGTCATTAATTACTTCGCAGTCATGACTGTTTCAGACTAATCATAGAAAAAAAAAAAGACCACTATAGGTCTAATTTTAAGATGCCTTGATGTCATCAATGATTTTTCAAACTAATCATGGAGAAATAGTTTTATGTTATATGTGAAGCTATCTATTATGAAGATTATCTATTGCATAATAGCTGCACATTATTGGGGACTATGCTACAGTCTATGCAGAGCACAATTTATGTTTTCAGGACAGGGCATCCATGTGAAAAATACAACATTTTTCTCCTGCTGGTAATGAAGCCTATATTTTGTCATGGACACTAAACTCTGCCAAGCTATTTTTCCTTTGGATATTCTCATGTATTTTTTTCCAGTGGTGGCTGCTGTTCAAACTTACATAATAGAATTGTCACACTTTATAAACTGTGTTGAATATTCTGATCCCTTTCATTTGAAGAGGTCCTCTATTTCATGCCCAACTAGCTTTGAGGGCCTTCCGAGATAATCAAGTAGTCATTGGCACCTTGCATGTAATAGCCGCTGCTGCATGAAGAGTCCATAAATTCAATTCTCTGGGCAAAAGCCATGGAAAACAGAACCTTCTAGACTAAATCACTTGCAAGATTCTCTATTAGATTTCTGAGACTAGCCCTGATAAACAAAAATTTGGAGGATATTTTCTATTACAGATTGAACAATATCTGGAGGCTCAAATATCTCATTGACTAATATTTTATTCTGGTTTCTTGTCTACTTTTCATGATATTGATACTATCTTAGTGGGTCAGCTACTTCTGTGATTTGTGGTCCCAGTTCCCTGTAGCCTCAGATGGACCATTGTCATGATTCAGCTGGATAATATGAGCTACCCTGAGAATTTAGCCCATGCTATTATCCCTGCAACATATCAGCTGGAGAGGCAACTAGGGCACATACTAAAGTAGTTACAAGTCAGAGCTCTGTCTAACCAGTATAGATTGCTATTTATTTATGGCTAGCCTGAAGCTGTTTCAGACACAGGTGACCATCTTTAACTTGATCAAATTGAACTCTCCTGGTGTTCTTGTGGAACAAAGCATTACTGACTCCAGATCTCCTGTTACTAGGAGCATTGTCTATAAATGTTACCCTAAGGCTGTGACAATCCTGCAAAGTGCTTCAGTTAGAAATATCCTTTTTTAAAATGTGTGTCTCTACTTATCACATCTGCACATCTTCCTATATCAGCATCAATGAAGAAGAGAAAAAAGCCATCCTCACTCTCAGCATTTCTGTTAGAATGAGAAAGATATCACTAAGATAACTTAAATAAATAATAAAAATGCAACAAGCTGAAAAATCAAAAGTATCTAAGAAGTAAATAAGAACACAAATAACCACCACACACACACACACACACACACACACACACACACTTCTTTATCTCTAATAAAGATACACACATTTGTGAACAGGAATTCACAGAGTGATCACATAAAACAAAGACCATTGTCACCACATCTATTGTTAGCGACTATGATGCATTTAAAGAATAAATACAAGACTCCAAACGGAGAAGAAAATGATTCATAAATCAATTCAGTTTTCTTTCCCATCAAGAAATATCAGTTTTAATTTGGTCACCAAAAGAATTACTAATTAATATCTTAAAATACTTTCTGTTCCATTACCAAGGTCAAATTTAGTCCTGTCACTACCACAAAGTGTGTACATTTTAAAAGTTGTCCCTTAGTCTCAGTTGAGACAACATTTTAACTTCTGCATATTTCAATATCATTTTAGAATTAAGAACACCTAATTTTAGTTTGAAATATCCCCTTTAACCATTTAAAATAGTTTCAGCACATATATCTTATGACAGTGAAAATTCTCTCCACTTTTAATGGAAGAAAATGCAGCTTAAACATCAGGCTTTACCTGTGCTGGCTGTAGAGCTAAAATAAGTTGATTTTTTTTTATTTAAAACTCATTTTATTTGTAAAATAAAATCAAAATTGTTAGATATTATTTAAAGGAGTAATTAAAGTAATTTCAGAATGCTGCCCATATGCCTGATCTCTAAGAAAAAAGTACATGTACAGCTTATTATTCCCTTTACTGGTCACAGTGAGAAGGAGAAAGCTTTGGACCTTTCAATCTTTTATTCCTTCTCTGACTTGACATATAAAATCCAGTCACCTGGACTCTGCCAGGTGCCATGTGAGACTGTTCTGTTAGACAAAAGAAAACACAGGTAGGGTTTTGATGGAGCTTCCACAGGAACAGAGAACAGGTCTTATCCACGTGTCTTTGTATGTTGCTGGGTGTTGTTCTGCTTTCACATATCCATCTGCTAATGAGAAACAATGGCTTGACCACCACCACAAAGTTGAAATCAAACAAGACATCAAATAAACAGCAACATACTAATTATGAACACTTTCACTTATTATGTATCATGCATTAATTTATATATTTATATATATATAAATATTTATATTATATATATACATATTGTTTGAGAAGGAAAAGTATTTTAGATGCTTTACTTGTGTGCTAGAAATTGCTTCTTAGAATTATCAACCTGAAAGCATCTTAAGCACAGGAGCTGGGCCTATTCCACGCCCTTGGTAACCGAGCCTTTGTCTCCATGCACAGCACTGTCAGTCATTGAGCTGCTCTTTCTAGAATGAAGGTAAATCCACCTGTCTTTATATCCTGCTCCCAAACAGAGCTATTTTCATAGCAAATTTTTAAACACATAAAAAGCAAAATGTAAGAGAACACTTAAGCTCATTCCTTTAAAGGTCCAGATGTGAAAAAAAAAATCAAGTTACCATAACTTTGATCCACTTTTTGTCTGTGGATCCATGACTGTTTTTCAACTCAACAGTTGCTACAGATGTAACCTTAGAGTGGGATTCCTGAGTGACCCAGGTTATAAGGGAATATCTACCCACGGGCATTTTCTCTCATATCTCTGTAAATGTAGAGCAGCACTGGTTTCTGAAGGTGTTCATGATCACCCTATGGAACAAAAAGATTCAGATAGACCAGTAGTTCTCAACCTTCCTAATTCTGGAGCTCTTTAATGTAGTCTAGCTCCTCATTTTGTGGTAACTGCCAACCATAAGATTACATTCCTCGCTATTTCATAACTGCAATTTTGCTACTGTTGTGAATTCTAAGTTTAAATTTTCATTCTAGTAATGCTCTTTCAAAGTAAACAGAGTATAGTCGCACAGTCATAATGTTAGCAATGAATGAATTTATATTGCATGATGGAGTCTCACAGCCAGAAAGATGGCTCATCAGTTAATAGTACTTGCTACTCTTACCAGAGCTCAGCTCCAAACACCCATACTGGCAACTTGCAATCACCTTTAATTACAGCTCCAGGAGATCCTATGCTTCCTTTTGGCATCCTATAATCACATGTGCATGCACACTTGCACACACACACACACACACACACACACACACACACACACACACACACACACACCATGTAAATAGATGATAGACAGACGGAGAGATACATAGGTAGGTAGATTTATTTAGTCTCACAACAGACTGAGCTTTAAATGCTGTATTAACATCTGTGTATAAGCCAAAATAATAATCAAGAAATCATAGTAATTGTAGGACAAGGAACCATCCACATCTTAAAGAGTCAAGGCTGAGCAAGGTATTCCACCCTAGGGAATGTGTTCCAAAAAACCATTTCATTCACCCAGGATAAGTCCTGGTCCCACTGCCAGAGGTTCCCCAAACATTTAGCCATGTAACTGTCACCCACATTCAGAGGACATAGTTTGGTCCCATGCTTGTTCCCAGCTGACATGCCAGAGTCTATGAGTTCCTACCAGCTTGAGTCAGCTGTCTCTGTGGTTTTCCCCATCATGATCTTGACCTCACTTGCACCTGTGATCCCTCCTCATTCTCTTTAACTGAAGTCTAGGAGTTCAGCCCAATGCTTGGTTGTGGACTGCTGCATCTGCTTCTATCAGTTACTGGATGTAGGTTCTATGATGACAATTAGAGTAGTCACTAATCTGATTATAGGGAAAGATAAGTTCAGGTACCCTCTCCATTATTGCTAGGATTCTTAGTTGGTGTCATCCTTGTGGATTCCTGGGATTTTCCTAGCACCAGTTTCTCCCTAACCCCTAATGGTGCACTTTACCAACATGGTGGAGGGGTTTGGTCCTGCCTCAACTTAGTATACCAGACTTTGTTGTCTCCCCAAGGAAGGCCTTACCCTCTCTGAGGAGTGGAGTGGGATTGGGAGATGGGGAAGGGGGGGCAAGAGAAGGGAGTGAGATGGAACTGGGATTGGTATGTAAAATGAAAAAAACTTAAAAAAATTAATTAAAAAAAAAAGAATCAAAGGACTCATTCATATTGAGAGTCCTGATTAGCATTGGCCTTCATTATAATTTAATGAAACGATGATTTGTTCATCTGCCTTACTGTAAATATATCATTTAGATCTACAGATTTTCTGGTATCTTACTTAGATTTTAAATATAAGGATCAATAGGCATTGTGCTCTTGTTGCATACATATAAAAGAATCAATAATCCTGTGCAGTTTAAGTACTTTTATTTTACAAATTATTGGACAAAAAAAATTTAAGGACAAGCAGTCTGCTTTAGGCCATTGCTATACATTTGAAATAAAGTTAAACTAATTTTTTGTTTTGTTTTGTTTTTTCGAAACAGGGTTTCTCTGTGTAGCTTTGCGCCTTTTCTGGAGCTCACTTGGTAGCCCAGGTTGGCCTCAAACTCACAGAGATCCACCTGGCTCTGCCTCCTGAGTGCTGGGATTAAAGGCGTGTGCCACCACCACCCGGCTGAGTTAAATTAATTTAATCTTCCCTTATTTAACAGTAAGATAATAGAACAAGAGGATCTGGTATTAACAGAATTCACATTTAATAGGGATTATCTCCTGGAATAAGATATCATAAACTTGAAAATTGAGAGACTTCTATGATGCTTCAAAGTAATTTAAAAAATTAGGAGAGAGTTAAAAAAGGAATGCTTGGTTTACATAAGACAATATCCTGTTGATTGACAATTTATGTTTTTCCATATTACTTGAGAACTGTAGCCTTGATCAAGATACATTCATAAGATGCAATTTTAATGGATAAGAATTATTTGACAAAGAAGAGAAGTCACTTCAATTACATAGAATAACTTTTCTTCAGCATTTAAATGATGTAGTGCACACATGGAACAGAAATTGAGACAAATAGGTAGTGGGGGAGTAATTAAACACTTAGGTACAGCCAATATGCATTTTCACCCCTCAGTTTCATCTTCAATTCAGAAGAAAATCACAGTCTAATGTTTGTATGTTATGGGGATCCCTAATACATAAGATGGAGAGTAGTCCCAAGATAATAAATGATCAGTTTATAAGGAAAATTATAGACATTTAAGACCCAGAGATTGCATAACTAAAGACAACACATAAAAATGACATATAATCCTTAACTGAACAAATGGAGCAGTCAGATAAGACTTGAAGATACAGATGTGCTTCTTTTGAAGAACAAGTACTACATTAGAAAGATGAAGACTGAGCCTCTAAAGAAAGGATGTCAGTCACAGAAGAATCCCACAGAGATAGGACTCAGGAAGAATATTTTAAAGAAGCAATGAAAATACCAAAAGAATAATGATAAAGAGAATAAGGAAGTTTTTCACAGAGGGAAAATGGAAGAATTATGTAAAAAAGAAAAAGTGTGAAGATACATGGAAAAAGATAAGACTAATTGTGCTGGCCAGCTGTAAGTCAAATTGACAGAAGCTAGAGTCATCTGAGAAAAAGGAAGCCTCAATTTAGAAAACACCTCCATAAGATTAACTGGACAAAAGCATTTAGGACATTTTCTTAAACAGTGATTGATGGGGGAGAGCCCAGCCTATTGTGAGTAGTGCCATCCCTGGGCTGGTAGTCCTTGGTTCTATTTTGTCTTTTTTTTTTTTTTTTCCAGAGCTGAGGACCAAACCCAGGGCCTTGCGCTTGCTAGGCAAGCGCTCTACCACTGAGCTAAATCCCCAACCTCAGTCCTGGCTTCTAAAAGAAAGTAGGTTGAGCAAGCCAGGGGGAGCAAACAAGTGAGAAGTATTACTCCCTGAACTCTATCTACATCAGCTCCTGCCTCCTAGTTCCTGCCCTTCTTGAGCTCCTGTCCTCAGTGCTTTTGATGATGAACTGTTACAGGGAACTGTGAATGAAAAAATAAAATTAAATTTAAAAAAATAAGTAAATAACCTTTCCTCCCAAAGTTGCTTTTGGTCATGGTGTTTCATCACAGCAATAGTAACCCTAAATAACACACTGATGGATATGAACAACAAGATAAAATATTTACTTTAGATGAAAAACTGTTATCAATAGGAGTGGTAAAATAAATATATCATTGTCATTCAAATGTAAAATATTGCTCATCATTTCGCTGAAAATCTGGGGTACAAGAATTTATGAGAAGAAGTGGATTTATTAGTTTTAAGCAGAACTAGGGAAAGAGAAACTTGCAGTCTCTTTTTGTTGAGAAGGAGAGGGTGGAGGAGGAGGAGGAGGAGGAGGAGGAGGAGGAGGAGGAGGAGGGGGAGGAGGAGGAAGAAGAAATAAACATGTGTGCATTTCCCTGTGAGTCCAAGTTATCAGTACTGACAGGTAAGTCTTTTGCCCTTGGAGAAGAATCTGTCCTCCAGAGCCACAATACCTGTGGATAGCCTGTCCTCACATGGAAAAATTCTAATCCTGTAGCCTTGTCGTAACACTGAAATTTTCAGTCACTAAAGACTTAGAAGGAGCCAGGTGATGGTGATACATGCCTTTAATCCTAGCACTCAGGAGGTAGAGACGGGCAGATCTCTGTGAGTTTGATGTCAGCCTGGCCTACAGACCGAATTCAGGACAGGCTCCAAAGCTACAGAGAAACTCTGTCTCAAAAAACAAAAAATTAAATTAAATTAAATTAAATTAAAATTAAAAAAGACATATAATTCACAAAAAAAATAATAAAATTCGCACCAGAGCCTTCAACAACAATACTGGATTTATGAAATAGTAGAAGAATAATTAATTCATAACTATTATACATTCAATTTTATTTATAATATTACTTACATTTGAAGGTGATGTAAAGATAATTTCCAAATAAGAAAATTTCTTGAAAGGACATTTATAAAAATATAATCAGAGGTTCAATAAGAAAGCTCAGCAGGCAAAAGTGCTTGTGCCTAAGTTTGATGGCATAAGATTTGGTCTTTGGGGCCTACATGGTAGAAGGAGGGTAGCAACCCATGCAACTTGTTCTCTGACTTCCACACACATGCTATGGCCTGCAGGTGCCCATATAAGCATACAGACAATTGATAAATAAATTCAATAAAAATATAGTCAAGGAAGAAGAAAACATAAGGCAAAAATTATAAGACAAATAATTTGCTTATGTAAAGTAATACTTGTTTTGTTAAAGCAAATATTGATAAAAATCAAAAGATAGATAAACACATATTGATGAGAAGCAGCAACTGTTACTCAATAGTATTCCAAATGGTGGCTGGTTCGGGGAAAAGCCTAGAGCAGAGGTCAACATACTGTCTCTGGTGTTTGCCAGTGGAGGGACAAATGGTTTAAGATGGTTAGGATTAGGGTGGAATCCACATTACTGAACAAGCCCTCTGGTTCATCACATATATTAACTGTACCAGGTTATAGAAAACAGTCTCTTGAAGAGACTGGGGAATGGGCAAAATATCAAACACCTGGAGGCAAGTGACCCTTGAGAGAAGAGGGTGACACTTAGTGAGACCAGTTTCCACCTGAGAGGACACGGTGGGTCGAGTGAACCAGAGAGATCTCAAACAGTCAATAAGTTTTGATTTTGTGGAAATGAGCTGGGATATCCCTAAAAGAAGGAAGTCAAAAGGCCTCCGAAGGTCCCTAAAAACTTTGGTTGAGTCCTGAACAGAAAGCAAGAGCCAAAAGTCTGAGAGAACTTGAGAAATGCAACCCATCCAGCAAGCATCACACCTTATTAAAATTTCCACATTTCCCACATTCCATGGAAAATGAACAATACTCCTGAACTAAAGCAGAACCAAAACAAAGTCACCCTGAAAAGTCCACAACAAGTCTTTAAGGAAACCAGCTGTCAAGAGCCTGTAATATAGAGGAAGCACAAAAAAAAAAATAAGAACATCTAGAATGTTCTTTCACTGTGACTATGTATAACATTTAACTCAGTGTAATTATAAAAATAACTGCACATTCAGAAAAGCAAAAGAAAGACTTTGAAACAGTAAGTTTCTGGAAACAACCATGTTTACAACATTCTTAGACTAAGGAAGAGGGATTTTAGTAGCTTTACAATTATCTTAAAGAATTTACAGAGAGAGAGAGAGAGAGAGAGAGAGAGAGAGAGAGAGAGAGAGAGAGAGAGAGCAGTCACACTAATAAACATGTAGAAATTCAGAAAACTATTAAGACGATATTCTGAAGACAGAAAATTAAGAGGGATTGCCACCTGTTCCTGTGGCACCCAGGAAGTTCATCTTCCTGTGAAACACCCACACAGGCAGGCTTCCACAACAACTTCTTTTAGATAGCACAGAAATATACACCAGAAACAGGGAGATAAGTGGTACGTGCCTACATCTTCACATTTCCTATATGGCAACCATTTCTAGAAGAATGTAGCACTGAAGGTCCCATCTGAAAAAGAAAAAATGATTTTGAAGAAAAGATGGCTGATAACTATAAAACAAAAATAAAATTTGATACTGTTTCAAGTTATATATTGAAAATTTAAGGGTTCATTGTATAAACAAAAACCAACCATGAACAATAAATAAAAAAAATATTTTCTAACTGTTCAGTATTGGAGATAAAAGGAGCATTAATAAATGCATAAGTTAGTCCATTGGTCTAAATTTCCTGGGCTTTATCATAGTCCTTTGGCATTTTCCTCCTGAGACTTTCTTTCCAGTAGTTAATTGAACTCCAAGAACAAACCAACTAATCATTGAAAATTTTTATCATAAGTAACAAAAACAAACAAACAAGACCACCCCAAGATGCATTCACCCTCATCAGTGCAGTCAACCAAATATTGGAACTGAGGGAGCACACAGAGCAAGACCCATTTCTTATGTGAAACAGAAGACTCTCTACAATGATCAAAATAATTACCATTTCCCCAGAAAAGTTTTGAAGAGCCAGGTTTGAAAAAATGTTGAATCAGACCACTGACTATTCACGATAATTTGCTTCTTTGTCTACACAGATGCCCCACTTTGTAAACTTCCAACCCTTACTTTGTTTTCCTTTCCTACAAAATTTCCATGTCCCTGTCAAACTCTTAATCACATATATGAGATTATTAAGCCACTACAAATGTACACACACCCAAATATATGCATATATAATACATATATACACATACATACACACATACATATAGCTGCACACTAAGCATGCACCCCATAATCACACACAAGAAGAAATTGAGTCCATAAACTAAAATCTTATCAAACAAAAAGGATGATACTCAGGCTTCTCTGTCTACCAGCCTTTTAGGAAAATATTGCAGCAGTTCTCTGCATTGTCTCCCAGGAAATAGAAGCAGGGAAATACATCCCTACTCATCTCATTAAGCCAGCATTCTACAGCAAACCCCTGGGATGATGATTGACACAGGGGAATTAAGCACACCTTGAATTTCTCCTACTAGGTTCATCCTGAGTAACACCTTACATTTGTGGATTTTCTAGTTGTTAATCCTATTTTATAGAATAAGCTATCTTGCCTTTAAAAAAAAAATGCTTCTTTATCTGAAAAAAAAAAAACCCAACATTTGAAAAAATGAATTTATTTTAGGCATTAAATGAGATCCTGCATATAAAATCATTTGCATAATTGTTAAAAGCCTAAATTCATTATTTATTCACTGCCATTCATTATGCAAAGTTCAGGAATTCTTAAATGTGAAATAATTATCAGTATTCTACATATCAGAATACCAAAGGTCAATGCTCTGTCTCCCTTTAAATCCCAGCATTGCAGAACTCTTCATTTATAATGCTAGGCGTATTTCTAAGCCAAAATTCAGAAGTTTTATCCCAGATTCCTCACTCCAAATTGTCCTCCTATGTAGCACACGCTAACAGGAAAATTCCATGAACTGTTCTCCTAGTGCATGTCTGAAATTTCAAACAGTCTCGCGCTGCCATCTGCTCCTTCTGATAAGAGACTCATCTGTCTTCTGAGAAGGTAGGGAAAAGGCTCGCTGAGAAAGAATAATGCTTCCCTGCCACCCTGCAGCCTGGCTGGGTGGCTCGCGGACATGCACCAGATAATTAGGGGTCAAACCAACATTTCCAGGATGTATTTGGATGGGATTTGAATTCACTGTGGCTGCACTCTACACAGCACTACGTACAGCGACTGGTGTAATTTGGATGATGCGCTCAGCATCTGCTGCCTTTCAGCAGCAAAGCAGAGAAGAGCAGCATGATTAAGGGAATTCACCCAGCAGCTTTTCTGATTTTAAAGAGCTGAAATGAGACTAGTTCCTACAGAGACACGGGAATGCGTAGGTGTGTTTCTGCAGATGATGGAAGGGTGATTGTAACCATGATGCTTTGTAGTAGAAATAAAAACTTAAAATGAAGCTTGTCCAAAGCAATCCAAATATAATTTTTTTCCGAAAACAAATATCAAAAAGTCTTATTCAATTTAAAAAATTAGTAGGACCTTTGGTATTCCCATGACTATCCGCATAAGTCCCCTACACATTATGTACAAGAGCAACACAGGATAGAATGCAGGGAAGGTAACTGAAGGCATTTCTTCATTCAGATAGGCACAGAAAATTCTTGGAGTTAGAGACAAAAATTGTTAATAATGCATACCTTTAGGAAATAGAATAAAATTTAAGTTAGTAGGGGAAATGGGATAAGAGAAATTTTAACATACATTTTATTTTTTTATATAAATTATCATCCTGCACTCTGTGATTTAAAATTCTGAACATATATTGCTTTATATAATTAAAGAGCATTTATCTTAGCTAAAAAATGGATTTTAACTTTTAATCTAATCAATTTAGGCTCCTTTTGATCTGAGATTCAGGGAATCAAATCAGGGTTCTCTTTCTGACTGACAGGACAGTGAGCTAACCTAAATTAGCTTCCTTACCCATCAATGAAATTGGAACAACATAAACAGCCTTCTCTACTCTGAAAGCAAGGCTATGCACAAAAAGATGACCATTAATACACTGGGCTATTAGTATTATTGCACTAGTAAACTGTACATAGCCGCCCAGTTGTGGAGAAAGTTTTGTGCATGTCCTTATGAAATTTTCCATATTTTGAATAATTCATGAAATGCTACAAAATGGGAATTAATTCAAAATATAAAACCCATATTTTCAACAATAGCTGTCTACTGACAATGTTACATGATGGGTACCCTTTGCAATAACTGACATCTTAGCCTAAGAAAGTTGCTGTAAATTTACTAACATTATTCAAAATCTCATATTTGACATTTCCCTGTGTTAGTTCTTTTAAATTTATTGGAAAATTCTATGAAAGAATAAGGATAAGTATGTGCGTGAAATTTTTATTTTTCCAATTTTTCAATGTGGGCCTTTCATTTTTAATTTTTTTCTATATGGTTTTTTAATTATATTTATTTATTAAATTTTTTTCCATTTTACATACCAACTCTAGTTTCACATCCCTCCCACTCTGCCCCCATCCACTCCTCAGAGTGGGTAAGGCCTCCCATGGTAGTCAACAAAGTCTGGCCTACCAAGTTGAAGGAGAGCCTAGCTCCTCCCCACTGTATCGAGGCTGAGCAAGGTATCCCACCACAGGGAATGGGCTCCAAAAAGCAAGTTCATGCAACTGGGATAAGTTCTGGTCCTACTGCCAGGGACCCCACAAACAGATCAAGCAACACCCACATTCAGCGACCCTAGTTCGGTCCCATGCAGGTTCCCGAGCTGTCAGTCCAGAGTCATTGAGCTCCAACAGTCAGCTGTCTCTGTGGGTTTCCCCATCATGATCTTGACCCCTTCTTCTTCTTCTTCTTTTTTATTTTTTTATTTTTTGAATGCCGAATGTCCTTTATTGAAGGAGGGAGGAGGTCTTAAATACAGGCTTACAGCACAAATGGGAGAACCCCGGATGGCAGAAGTTAGCTTCTGATGGTTTTGTTGTTGTTGTTGTTTTGAGCTGAGGATCAAACCACGGGCTTGTGCTTGCTAGGCAAGGGCTCTACCACTGAGCTAATTCCCGAACCCAGCTTCTGATGTTTTACAATCTTGCATCTAAGTTGTTAATGCCCAATATGCTGGATACTCAGACAGGGAGCTTCCCTTAAGCATTCAGGAGGGTGGAATCTTGCAGGGAATTAGCATAGGTAGGATATCAAGGTCAAGGTCAGCAAGCAATGCAACAGTTACCCAAAACAGGGGCCAGGGCCCTACAGGTCCCCTCCTATTACTAAAAAATGAGCTTCTGACTTAGGTTGCATGGGATGTCAGCAGGTCACCTTACCCATCATGGAGACACCTGTCCAGGCCACACAGGCATTCTTAGGTTGGTGAGTGCCCCCCAGACATTACCCATCTCTGAATACTCATTATCATATAGGCTCAATCGTGTGAGAGTTGTAGAGTTAACTGTTGCCAAAGATCTCTAGTTGGCTCTGGGCTTACAATCTGTGTGATTGACACAGAAAAGACCAACAGAAGTTTTAATGCACCCTTACTGCAAATTGGAGACCTTGTAAGATGGTATCCTGAGAGCAAATGGAACTTGAGTTTGCAAATTTATAGCTTTCAAAGCCAATTGAAATGTATATAACTATTGATTTAAAGTTGTCATGCAATGTGGGCTTTTCTTACAAGAGAAAGAAGCTATCAGTTCTTGACCTGTGAAAGTTGCACAAGATGGCTTCCAAAATTACACAGTCATAGGCAATAAAAGAAGGCTATATGTAGTTACCTTCCCCTGCCCCTTTTCTTCCTCCTTAATTCTTTTCTCTAATTTTAAGCCCTAAAGGAGTAGATGGATAAATCAGAATCAACAGACTCTGTGATAACTTTGGCTTCATGGTTTAAGCTACAGACATGAAATGAGAAGGGATATGTATTTGTTATAAGCTAGAGATAGCTAGAAAGCAAATGTAATAGACAAGAAAATCCTCACAAAGTGTTCAGAGCCTATGATCATATGAGTATCTTTGAGTGTCTAAATCCTATCGATTGCATGACAGCTATGCTTTGGCTACAGCAGATGACAGACTGAACTGTATGTGTGAGTATGGATGTAGCTGCCTGTATGTATACACACATATTTACATATTTACGTATAATTTCCTGAAATCTATGTGACTTTATGTTAAGGTGCTTAACTAGGATTGTGTGTTGCTAGCAGACTGTACATATGTTGTGGCTGGGTTTTTCTTTGCCTCTGTAGAAAGTGACAAAGTGGAATAATGGTGACACTGTCCCATGTAATAAAAAAGTTCCTCTTCTTTATACAAGTTTTTAGAGTCATAGAGGAACATTCAATTTTCCTTTCCAATAGAATATTCATTACCTCCAGCTAGTGACAATCTAGTAACAGTATAATTCATGATATAGTTCAAATAACTACCCCTCCCCAAATGAGAAAAAAAGCATTTTGATGATATTTTGTCATAAATCTGGACACTACTGTGAGTTTGGTGGAATTTTGCATTTCTACACTCACTTTATTTATCAGCATTGCAGAATCAAGTCACAAAGAGGGATATACAAGGTAAGAAAACATTTTGTTATACTTTGATGGAATCTGATTTTCCCATGGTAGTTGGGGTATATGCTTTTTTATAATTACTATATTGGCTACTCTAAATTCTTGGGGCCTGTGGACCAACAGAATGAAGATCATCTGGAATTCTGTAAGAAATCCCTCTTTTCACTCGGCTTGCTAAGTCATAATGCAATGGACAAAAGATGTAGCCTCTCATTGGAGTCTGAGGAAAAAGTCTATGAGGATCCAAAGCAAGCTCTTTAGTCATTTGTGTGCCAGATACTGGGGAGTAATTTGCAAAATTTTATGTATTTCTTAACACACTGAGAGACTGCATTTTTCCTATGCAGTTAGGTGTGACCTTGTGATTACACGTGGCCCAGTAATGATGGGAAGAAGTTCTAAATGTTCCTTTCGGTTTCAGCCCAACTATAACTTGGCACTTGCTTTTGTCTCAGTTTCCAGACTTCCTGGGGACATGGTGCAGTGATATCAACAGTCATTAACAGGTTAGATCCTATGTGACCTGTGCAGCAGCGTTCTTTCCCCCAACTCCCCTTGCCAGTAGACTTGAAGTGTGTATAAAACCATGCAAAAGTCCTCAGTATTAGATCAGGGAGTTTCAGAATTTCTCTGTTACTATAACCTTCTAGAGATTTCAGTAGGCACCACCACGTTTTAATTGGGGGGCTTCAGCTTGTTAAAGTTGGGAGAATGATCAACAGATTACGTGGCTAGCTTTAGACAGTTTTCCTGACTGAGGAGAGGCCATCCTAACTCCTTTGGTCTCATTCTGTGTCCTATTTCTCCTTCTTCATAACTCCCTCATTCGTCTTCCTATTATTAAGATGTATTATTCATAACCTCTTAGGTTCGAGATGTTTTATTTATGTTGCTTAATTATTATCATTTTGGAACTCACAAACAATTTAGAGAAAGATCTATGGGCCAAGATATTAAGATGTATCATGACCTCTGATTTATTATATGGACTTACAAATGACATGAGGGGACATGTCCATTGCTAAGCATATAGCATCTCTTCGTCATTTATTGTATCATAAAATATTTAGTAATTAAAAATGTTTTTATTTGGTATTTATGTGAGTAATCCTTTCCTACTTGAGGAATCCCCACTGATGAAAATTTTTCTCTTCTTTCTAACAGAATTTGAAAAAAGTTATTTATATTTACTGCTTTGTATTCTTACTGTGATTATTATTATTATTCCCATCAAGCCACACTTAATGGATAAAGGTAACAAACACAGCTCTAATTTCTGAGAAAATTGTATTTATGTGGATAAAATGGTTGGCAATGAATAATCAGGACGCATCTTCTTACAAATATGTCTCTGAGTCATGAAAACATTACATAAGCTGTGTCTGTGATCCAATCAACTCTAGCCACTGGCTATTCATCTTGTGGCTATACATTTTATTAGATGATTTAGGGACAGAGTGTAAAGAAGAAAAGTGAGAGACTAGCTCATAAGGAAGTATTCTGTGTCTGGCACTGAGATTCTCATTTAAGACCCCATGTTTCCTAGAAGCAGTATTATCTACCAATATATGCAGGGTACTTCTGCTCAAACTCTTTTACACACACACATACACACACACACACACACACACACACACACACACACACAATTAAACTAATTTATTTTTAATTATATGTATACCTGTGTGACTGAGCGCGTATTTGTGTCCATTGGTATGTTGCCCACTATAGCCAAAACAGAGCATCAGATGCCCTGCAGCTGGAATTGCAGGCGATTGTGAGTCACTTAATGTGCGTGAACTGAACTCTGGTCCTCTGGAGGAGTAGTATGTACTTTTAGAAGCTAAGCCATCTTTCCAGCCCTAGCTAATATTTTTAATTAGCTTACAGACTATGGGTTTCTTAAATCACCTTTTGATAGCCTTAGTTTTGCTAACACATGCCCTACCCTCTTCTTGTCCTAATGGTTCTCTCCTCCACTTCATTCTGTAGCTCTTAGAGAATCCCCACCTCTCTTTTCTTGTCGTCTGTGTTAGGGGTTCTTATCCTTAGCAGAGGAACTACACTCTCCTTTTAGGATATGACCCTTTTCAGGTTGTCTGTCCTCAAGAGGATGATCCCACATACATAAATATAGAGGCTACACTAATTAGATGTAGGGAGTTTCTAATAACAACAAAGAGTATGTGGGCCAATCATGGTCACCCATGCTTTAAATTCCAGCATTCAGGAAGCAAAGGCAGGTGGATCTCTGGAAACCTGATGCCATTCTTCTCTACATTGATAGACATAGGGATACTCTTGTCTCAAACAAAACAAACAAACACAAAAGGCAGATGTGCAGTTGGAAGGTGCAGGAAAGGCCTGAGGACCATAAGCAGGAATTGGAGGAAGGTAATTGTGGATGGATATGATCAAATTAATTGGGTGAATTATGGAATTTTCAAAGAATACATTAAAAATACTGTTTTAAAAATAATATTTCAATAGAAAAAAAGTAAAAGTTTCCAAAGAAAAACAGAGTAGTCCTTTTGGTTTATTTTTGTTACATTTTGTTTTAAGAAGGAAAAATCATCAAATGCTGGATTTCTTCTTTTACTTTTACTAATAAAGTATTCACAAATTAAAACATATAAAACAACTAGCATATTATTAACAGCCATAATTAGTATAAAGTGATTTGCTTATGCTACTTTAACTAACTTAATTTGAGAGTAATAAGAAAATGAGTATTTTCTAGATTTTGAGGTGAATTTTTAATGTTATGTGGGTTCCCTTCAAACAACCAGAGTTTTCTTTCTTGAATTTTATATCTGTTTTTAATATACGTTCAAAATTTTAGTTTTATGTGTCCCTTGATATCTTTCTCTCTCTCTCTCTCTCTCTCTCTCTCTCTCTCTCTCTCTCTCTCTCTCTGTCTCTCTCTTTCACACACACACACACACACACACACACACACTGCAGGGGGTAGGAAGTAGGCAGGACACACAATGCATATAACTTAGAATAATAAATGAGAAAATTACATGATATCAATTGGAGGTCATCATAATCCCTCAAAAATACTTTCCAGATTTTTTGACATATATGATGTCTCCAATACTCAAGAAATAAGTCAGTTGGATCATAGTTTTGAGGCTAGCCTAGGCTATACAGTAAATTGCAATAGAACCTGTTTCACAGAGACCCTGCCTCCCCTATTAAAGAAAAGGTATTTTATTGGTCAGTCAGAATGGAAGGCTTCTCAGAAAGCTTTGTGACATTTACTTTATTTCTAAATAAGGAGGCAGGCACTCCATATCTCACACCCCTCATGTAAAACCTAAACTTATAACTGAACACCCATTTCAGATATTTGCTGTAATAATTAATTTATTGAATACTTTCTTATTTGGAATTCAGAGTCTGAGTCACATGGGGTAAGGTTTGATAACTTTGAGGTTTTGTTATTTTCCCAGTTTCTAGTCAGTACATAAGAAGAAGAAAAATGTCCATGAATATTCTTTTTTAATTGTTGTTAAAGAATAAAGGGCTGCTGTTTGCAAATGATCATATTCTTCACTTGAATTTCTCCATTTGTCCTGCTTATGTCTTAGGAAATCCCATTTCCAGATCCCAGGCTGGGATCCTGCTCCCCCCACCCCCACTCCCGTCCTTGCTGGTGCTTGCAGGCTCTCCCAGGTGGAGAGTCTATCTGGGCAAATTTGGTGCATGTGTATGAGGACTTTTCTCTAATATCCCACTCTCGACCTACTCACTCATCCCTGCCCAAGCGTATTCATTTAATTATTTTCAAGCAGCATTTGTTTTTTTGTCTTGTTGTTTTTGTTTTCTTCATTTTGGGAAACTTTTTGATTGCCCTTCCATTAGAAAACTTAAAATTTTGAACAACGATGCAATTTGATTTACAGTTTCATTTGATCTACAGAGTAAGATGTTTTCATTGAACTGCTGTGGATATTGATCTGTATAAATAAAATGCTGATTGGCCAGTAGCCAGGCAGGAAGTATAGGTGGGACAAGGAGAGGGGAGAATTCTGGGAAGCGGAAGGCAAAGGCAGAGAGAACCGCCAGCCGCTGCCATTACTAGGAACATGTAAGGTACAGGTAAGCCACAAGCCACGTGGCAAAGTATAGATTAATAGAAATGGGTTAATTTAAGATAGAAGAAGTAGATAACAAGAAGCCTGCCATGGCCATACAGTTTCTAAATAATGTAAGTTTCTGTGTGTTTACTTCGTTGGGTCTGAGCATCTATGGGCCTGGCGGGTGAGAGATATGTCCTGACTGTGGGCCAGGCAGGAAAACTCTAACTAAATTGAACTCTGGCTGTAATTCTTTCTTGAGCTGATTTGATCCGATTGCTTGATTAAGTCTTGCTTTTTAGCTTCCTTGCTGGGTTATGATGAACACAGTTTGCATTGCCTTCCTACAGTACATGGACTCAAATGACTAGCTAAAGCTTGGACCATGCCACCCCAAGATCATACAAAGTAGGGCTGATTTCCACCTCCATGTTCCACAAGAGACAGCCAGAATGTCTACCCAATATAGCTCCATGAAGCTGATCAGACTAAACTACTCTTGCTTTGGAAGCCTTAGCATTTGACCCCAAAGTCTCATGCGATATTTCCCAGGGAGCTTTTCTCCCCTTCAAGTAGAGGGAAGCCATGATAAAAACATACACTTTAAACGTTACTATAATTCTGCCTAGACTATATCTACCTTTCAACATCTCAGAACACAATATTCTGCTTGGGAGGAAATGTAAGAAAATTGGTCATGAATTTGGGACTTAAATCTGAGGTGTCCATAGTTACTGATGAGGTCCTACTGAAGGTGACTGTGGTGTTTTCCTCCTTCAGGGAAACATTGCAACCAGACTACATCATTCATGCTGAAAGATGGAGATACTTCAGAGTAAAAAAATTAAGGAGGAAAGCACTATTCCTTTCTTCTCTGAAAATCTGAATGGACATTTGTATTTGTAATGTAGGAGATTTGGTTAGAGTTATATATGGTTATATGAACATGATGGGAGAAAAAATATTTGTGACTCTCTAAATGTTATCCATTTGTAATTACAAATTTCACTTGTCAGAGAGATGAAACTATTAGGGAATGATATATTATTTCATGATTAAAAGTGAAAAAAGGAAAGACTAGGTATTTGAAAAAGAGATTTGGAAGCAAGATGAACAGCATAGAAGTCTAAATGTAGTGAGATTTCCCAATTCTATTCATACACAGCCTGTAGACTTCCTGTGCTATCAGGAAGCAGTTGATGGAGAGACAGCCACCTTGAGAAGCACCTCTGGAGAGTCCTCCCTGGAAGATCACACAGATTGACCAGGATACATGGAGGTTTAGAACATTCCTGAACATTTCCTTTCAGAATTGTCACCACTCAACCATCTTATGATCATGTGAGGATAATCCCAGAAAATATTATCCCACAATGTTTGAGACCTAGCAGATTCCTGGAAACAAAAATGACGAAGGGAAGTATCCAATATCTAAAAGGCACAGACAGAACTCAATAAATTAATGCGTCTTACATAACAACTACAAGGAAAGACTAAAATAGTTATATATGCTATGTTTAGAGTGATATTATAAAACAAGGTTACCTTAGTTTCTTTTATGGTTGGTTGTTGTGATCAAAGCAACTTATGAGAGACTATTTCACATTATTGCCCATCACGGCAGGAGCATCAATACATTAGGAACCCAAAGTCACTTGTAACACTGCACCCACAATCTAGAACAGGCAGCAAAGAATATATGCACATAGTCACTCAATTCCTATTCTCCAATTCATAGATAGTCCAGGATCCCTTGATCAGGGTTTTCCTACAAAAAAAAAAAAAAATCATAATCAAGGTAACCCTCTACAAGTATGTCCAGAATATTATTTCCAAGGTGAATCTAGATAGATAAATGTAGTCTTCACCTTCCATTGAGGAAACATCTCTTAAAACATGCAGAGGACACTATAGAAAGCTACAACCAATCAAAATGGAGAGTTGTGGAGCCCAGTCTCAATGGCTACATCTACAAAGCTCTCTCACACCTAAGACTCAGGGAACAATGAGGCAGAGGGGGCAGAAAGACTGTAAGAACCAGAGGATAAGGGAGTTTGCAATGAAACTGTGTGTCCTATAATATCAGATGCTACACCCATAAACTACTAAGAGCACGATGGACCAAACACGAGCTGAAAAAGGACAACACCAAATGACGTGACAAAGTCAATGAGCCTACAAGATCTCAACCCTTCACAAGGAAGCTACAGGCAACTGAGGAAAGATCAGAATAGGAGAGGTGGTCATTCTCTAAGGAAGAGGACACTAATTGACTGTCCAACACCAAATAGTTAGCCCTGGTAACATACATACAAGTAACATGAGATGAACTAAATGGGTTATATTTAGAAATATGCATATGCATACATACATCCATGTATACATACATACATACATCAATAACAATTAGTGAAAAAAGAAGCCAAGAATTTGAAGGAGGGCAGGGAGGGCTATATGGGAAAGTTTGGAGAGGTGAAAAGGAAAGGAGAAGTGTTTTAATTACATGATAATCTCAAGAAATAAAATGAAAATAATAAATGAATAAATGCTAATCAGCACAAATGACTGCTTTTGTTTCCAATTAAATAAATGTATAGACTGAGTCCAGTGGATCAGATCTAAGCAAGCATTGTACCACTGAGATAAACTACTAGCTTTTTATTTCTAATTCTAACAGTGATTCTGAGAGAGGTATTATTAGCCTTGTCGGTACTTCAGAAACTTGGGATTTGTAAGGTTAATTAATTTGCTCAAGGTCAAACAGCTATTAAGCTAAGGAGCTGTGATTTAAATCAGAGAGCATGTCAAATTCATACTTTCACAAAGCCATGTTAACTCCTCATCTTTGGAGAAGCAGCCACTCAAGTTGTTAAAGATGAGATCATCATTTTTGATGTTGCACTCAGTTTGATTACTATTATTCTTGGTACTGACCAAAAAGAAGAAGCTAAGCCACATTCCCTCCTCAGCCCAGCAGGGTACTTGTGGAAACATAATGACTCCTACTCTCATTTTTAGGAATATGGGTTTTTGTTGTCACCACTCCTTGTAAAGATTCCTTTAAAAATAAAAATAAAAGATATGTCATCATCTCAGTAAAGGAAACGTCACTTTAGTGAGCCCATGAGGAGTGGTTTATGGTGATTTCCAAGTTCCAAAAGCCCAGGTCTTCTTTAATATTAATCCAGTCTCTCCGCCAACTGTTAAGGCCAAGAACAAATATTGCTCCAATATCCCTTTTTCTCAGTGCAGTAGCACAAGGACAGCCAGTTGATTGGCAGATTATTCAAGCTGGTCATCAATGAGGACAGCACTAATGGCATTTAAACCATGTAAACTTTCAAAATTGGAGGCACCATTTTTAAAATCAGAAATGGAAGCTACTTCCTCAGGATGAAAATTTCTCTTTCTGGAAAAACAAGTATGTCATTTTCATCATATTTTGCTCATAAAACTCACAAGCTATCTGCCTGGTGATTACTGGGATATTTTCAAGGAGAATAATACCCCCCTCCAATTGCTGCTTTTTTCTCTTCTTCCTGTTGAAGTCAACCTGTCTATGAGACCATGTACTCTCCTGCAGTCCCATTTGTTGTTTGTATCTCTTTTACAAAATTCCACTCAGCAGTCTTGGGAGCCAACAGTACTATTTCATATTTTAAATAACAGTCCCAAGTTGCTGGATGCTATTCTGCAGATTAGAATTAAATCAGCACATAGATTAGGCCAGCGATATTGCAGTCCATAGGAATTGCTATACTAGCTGGTCCGATTGGTTATATACATGCTTACATCTCTTTTTCATTCCTTCCAACTATTCAAAAAATACACCTCACCTTTCAAGTTGTCTCAGTCCCACATGCATCACTTTGAAGAGCTGAGATGGTGATTATCAGCTGTCAACTGCAGAGGACTGTGAATTACTGAAGAGGCAAGCCACTGGGCAGACCTGTGAGAGATTTTCTAGATTAAGTTGATGGAGGTAGAAAGACCCACTTCAAATGTGGGCATCACTTTTCCATGAGCTGGAGTCCTGGACAACAGAAGAAAAAGTTAACTGCAAATGAGCAGTCATCCACCTCAGCTTCCTCAGGTTTGAGGGCCATGCCTCCCCTGCCTTGAGGGAACTACATGTTTAAGCTGTGAGCTGAAGTAAGCACTCCTTTCTAAGATTCATGTGCTTAGTACTGTATTACACTCACAAGGAAAACAACCAATAAAGCAGAAGACCTTAGAACTCTAGTCTGTTTTTCCATTTTAACTAAAACCTTACCATCCTTACCCCCGCTCCCATACTGAATATATAAGAGCCATTTAACCTGCTTCCCACTCACAAGGTTCATTCCCCAGCCTTTGATAGCAAAGTCTCCCACATTTCCCTGAGAGCTTTATTCGATCAGTTCTGTTCTCTCCAGCTTTTCCTTTCCAACAGGAAAACACTGAAATATCTCTTTTATCTTAAAAATATCTCTCTATTACCCACGTTCCCTTTTCATGAAATGAGGCAACCTTTAGATTACTCATTCAAGTGTCTAACGCTGGCAAGCACATTTGCAGCATTCAGCCTCTCACCTCGTTTTCACTCCCTCTAGCAGCTCAGTTCTCGTCCCTGCAAGATTCCCTGAACAGAACTTCCTAAGGTCACTAGGGATGCCCTGATCCACTAGCTGACAAAAGGATTTCTTCTACTTGACCTGGTCAAGGTGTCTGCTCCTGGGTCACTACTTCTAAACATCCTTCACGTGGTTCACATCAGTGGTGCTTAACTCTTCTGTGTCCCCTGCGCTTTTCTCATAAGCATCCTGACACTTAAAACAGCAGTCAATTACAGTCTTACCATGTTATCTTTAAAAATCTCATCCTGTTCACTCTTCCCACCCTCATCAGCTTTGCTTGTTATATTTACTTTCCTTTTCTTTTCCAGTGATTTTTCTATTTAAAAGTTTTTTTTTCATTTTACCTGTCGACCACAGTTCACCCTCCCTCCCTTTCTCCCTCCCCTTCCCCCCACTCCCCCACCACCCCACCCTTCATCCCCTCCTCAGAGAGGGTATGGAGCCGCTGGAAGTGGGACTAGGATTTATCCCTTGTGCATGAACTGGCTTTTTGTAGCCAGTTCCCTATGGAGGGATACCTTGCTCAGCCTGGATACAAGGGAGAGCAGATTGGTCCTGCCTCAACTTGATATGCCAGACTTTCTTGTGATTGTTTAACACCAATCTAGGTTGGCTCCCAAAGTACATATTTTCTGCAGGCAACTTTACCTTATCCTTAGATTTATAGTAGGAGCATTTTAACGCACTACACTGCTCATCCACACCATGTAGGTTCACATCCTCTTTCCATAATTTATTAACTCTGTGATTCTCAGGCAATTACTAGGTATTCCCTACGCGTTTCCTCTTGTTTGCAAGGGAAGTAGTGATATTATCTTCTGATCTTTAGTGGATTCACATCAAGGAAATGTGTAGCACAATGACTAGTGTATGGGATTCTTTATGTGGCTTTAGTTGGGACCAGCTTTTCCTCTTTGGAGCTTCTACCTCTCAAGAATAAAGTTAGGGAGCAAAGTTAGGGACACAACATGCTGAAATGGGGAGAGACTGGCCCAAAGAGCCCATGCTTTGTATTTGTTCCCTTCTTAGAAACACAGCTCTCCTCACCCCACTGAGGTAAATTATCTGGGACCAGCCACCCTCCTGGGTCGCCCTGCTGTGTAGAAGTGAGACCTGCAGAGCCAACACTCCAAACCTGCTGAGTGACTTTACTGAGCCTTTCAAGATTTGCCCACAAGGAGCCTGGGCTTCCATTGTCCCTTGGGGATTATCTGTAAAAAATAAACCCATTTTGTGTGACTTGTGTACGGAAGAAGTTTTCTTTCACTGAAAACACTGGCAAACAGTGCACAAGTCACCATGCTTCATGTCTTGCACAGTAAAAAGTTCCGTGCAAAGCTGATGTCTGTCGGAGCATTTCCAGAGGCATATGCTTAAATGCCTCATGGCTACCTCAAATTCCTAATGTTGAAAATTCACTCCTTTCCTTAATGGCTGGCCATCATCTTCCCATTTATGAAAACTAGGAAAGGAGCAGTCCCTCTCTTTACCTTTCTGAAGCTTAACTCAATTTTAACCAGCTTTTAACCCACTGTTCCTGTCTCACATATAGTTGTGTATTTCCATGCTCTACGGACGCCTTGTCTCTCTGACTCTCTTACACTGATTTTTGAAAACCCAGCATTCTTTCCTTCATCATCAAAATTAGAATTGCTCCAGAACCACCCTTGGCAACATTCTTTTCTCATCTTGTACACAATTTTTTTTCTGGAAATACAGCTGTAATCAGTTTCTTCATGTGGAAAAATTCCTTATTTATTTCTCTTTGCTGTGCCTTCTACGCTTATGATCAACAGATTTATACATCTACTCACCTGCATGGCATGGTGACTTAGATATCTTCCAGGCATCTCGAGTTCTATATTAAATATGGTTCTTTCTCTAGTTGCCCTGTCAAGGACTGACACAAACATTCATCAAGCTCCACAAGATGAATACTTGTGCACCGTGCTGGAAATATCGTTCTTTAACTATTATGTCCTCCTGGATATCTAATCCATTACCAAGTGCCTCATTTTGCCTATTACATACTATCTCCTGAACGTAATTATCTCCAGCTCCATCCCTGTCAGTACAGACTGACTCAACCAGAGCACTTAGATAATTGTCTAAGAGTCTTCTTCTGTTTGGCACTTCCATTTTCCACAGCTGTTCCTCTCAGTATGCCACTTATAGCCAAATTTCCTGGAATCAGGGGTGTTTAAAGCTAATTGTGACTCTTCAAAGTCCATTTTTTAAATAGTTTTTCCCACTTTGAGATCTAAGGATGCAGAACAATGTTCATGATATGCATGATCCCTTCCAATCTGAAGGGATCTTTAATCAACGGACAAACATGCCTTTGGGTGAATCTCTAAAGAGAATTCAACAAAGCATTGACTGAATTAGAGAGAGACACCCTCACAGCGGGCAGCATCTGCCAACAGATGGCCCAGATACAGAAGGGTCCCAGGATGGAACAATGCTTCTTGCCTGCATGACTCTGCTTCTTTTTGATGCTGCTTCTGCACAGCCTGCTTTGAATACATGTGAGGAAAATTCTGAGATGAAGTCCATGAGGTAAGGACACAGTCACACTCATGCCTCAAACAAACAGCTGGGATAACACACACTTGTCCTTTGCTCTTATCACTCACTCAGTCCCTTGCTTCTGCTCCCTAGAATCCCTGTCTAAATAAAAGAACTCTGCAAGCATCTCATTCAGGTTTCCCTTGAGAGTAACCCTAACTAAGATACATATGTTATCCCTTACTCTTGCAGCCCTTCTTCCATCTGCTTTGATTGTTAACATTCAGTAATTTATGAATGCTTTCAATAATGTCTCCATGCTCTCCACTACTACTATAAAGCAAAAGTAGAGTATATTTTAGACCTACTGAAATGAAGTATCAAAAACTGGTTTCTTAAAATAATAATAATAACAAAACCCAAGTCTACTGCCTCAGTTATGGAGGCAAAAAAAAGACCCAAAATTCCAGTGCCATCAGGGCAATGCTCTCTCTAAGAAGGATCGAAGAGCCTACCTGCTTCTTCTAGCTTCTAGTGTTGGGCAGAAATCATCACTATTCTTCAGATTATAGATCCATTACTTTAGACACTGCAATCTTCCTCCTGCTATCAGGGCAAGGGCTTACTAGAAAGGGCACATTCTAGTGGACTCAGATGACCTCTATCAATATCACATATTCAAACGTCAGTCCTTCTGGGAGGACATGAAATGATGTATGCCAAAGCCACAGGCCACAGTTAGCCAGGTAAGGAAAATCAAGCACACTCTCTATGCTTCTGATTCTTATTTTAGAGTGATGGAGATAGAGTTTAACAAAGGAACCATGTAAATCAGTGTTTAGTAAACTCAAGTTACCTGACACAAAGCAAATGCTCAATAACTTTGCATTTGAGCAGCACAATTCATTGTAAAACATAACTCACATTAGGTTAGTAGTGAAGTGCTCTTAATGCTCTCCTTGTCTCCATTCTATCTCCTCCAAAATCCCCCTTCCGGTCACACATAAAATTGCTCATCTAGAAGTATAATTTCACAATTCTCTTCCTTATAATTTTTAAAAATAAATTGTTATTTCTGTGGATATAATCTAAGATTCTTAAAGTTGCATACAAAGTTCTCCATTTTATGACAGTGTGCTGATCATCTTAAAGTCAGCTTCTGTGTGTGTGTTTTTTGTTTTTGGGGTTTTGTTGTTGTTGTTGTTGTTGTTGTTGTTGTTGTTGTTGGTTTTGGTTTTTTGAGACAGGGTTTCTCTGTGTAGCTTTGCGCCTTCCCTGGATCTCACTCTGTAGACCAGGCTGGCCTCGAACTCACAAATATCCGCCTGCCTCTGCCTCCTGAGTGCTGGGATTAAAGGCGTGCACTACCACTACCCGGCTCAGCCTCTGTGTTTTTCTGATTGGCGTTTGATGATGCTACCAAATAAGAGTAAGGATTGAGCTTGGTAAAACATGACAAGCTGCATTTTACATCAAATTATGTACTTCAGTGTTATCATTTAAGCTGTTTTCTAGACCTAGAAGTCCTGGTCCCCCTCTTTGTCAAGTTGTCAGTTAACACCACAAAGACAACCCAGGAGACTGTCCTTAGTTTTCCAAAACCAAGCTAAGTATTTGCCTTTATTGCATGAATAGATACTTAAGGATTTACTGACATTGCCACTATATATGTGTTTCTCTTGTTGTCTCCACTTAGCATTCTTTCCTGATATATATCAGGAAAGAAAAATTGTTTCCCATTTTTTATAGTTCTTGCTTGACATATAGTGCACATATTTAGAAAATATTCCTAAATAATTGAATATGCTAATGAGTGAAGGAAGAATATTGATTTTGTCTGTAATTCTTTCAGGCTTTCCCAAACCACATACCATTCACCTAATGAGGAGAAGCAGAAGATCCTCCCTGATGTTCTCCCTGGCAGGTGTCCAGAACCAACCCTGTGTCAAATAGCTTTTACACGACTGTCCAACAGGGAAAATCTGATGAAGTAACTTACCAAATTTCTAGACACATCAAGGCAAAAGCAAAAAGGCAAAGCAGAGGGTAACTAGCAAAACACTGGTCTCTTGGTATCCTTAATTGGGTACTATCTCCACATTTGGTAGTGCTCATAACCTGCTAAGATTGGTCTATTCTCTAGAGGGACAGATATAAAGAACATTGAGACAATGGGCAAATGGCATTTAAGGAGTTTGTAAACCTTGCCAAAATTGATTTTCATATTATTGAAAATAAAATCAAAGACTCTCTAAAAGCTAATACAAAACATCAAAATTAGATACTTTAATTAATTAATAGGAAATCATAAGAAAAATATGAATATTTGGAAGGCAATTTGACAGTGTGACCATTTAGGCAAGTATTTATAGCAGGTTCTGCCCTGAAGCCTAGGATTTCCATAGGTATGGACTTTTGACCAGGATTACAGTTCCAGGTGTGACATTCCCTCCTGTAAATCAGGCCTCAAATTCAATCAGAAAACAGCTACACCCTAACAGTACTTCCACTATTATACCAGTAGGCATATCTTGACTGGCAGGTCAGTCTAGTCCTAGGTTATTCCATTGATGTCTTTTCTCCCAAGGAATTTTGCATAGTGCTTTCCAACATTATACAAGCTAGCCAGCAGGGAGGCAGTTTCTCAGTCAGTTTGAGATTAATAACCCTGTGTCCTTCAGCACAAGTGTGTGGTACCTTCAGCCATAGAGCCTTACCATGTAGAAGTTATGGTGGATAATCAGTGGTAATAGCCGAGCCGTATGGAGACTTCTGGAGCCTCCTGTACCAATAACTCCTAGGGATGTATCTCATGCCTTGTACTGAGATTTTCATTTAATATCTTATGTCTTCTGGGAGCAACATTGTCTGTCTGTGTTAACTCATTCAAACTCTCTCTTTCTCTCTCTCTCTCTCTCTCTCTCTCTCTCTCTCTCTCTCTCTCTCTCTCTCTCGTGTGTGTGTGTTATATTTTGAAACCAGCTTACTGACTATGGGGTCCATAGGACTTTTACCCATCTCCCTGGTTTGGTGAGCCTACCCACTACTGCTCCTCTTCCTTTCCCCCTGCCCCCATCCCTACTTAATAGTTGAATCCTCAGTACTTTCACTCCTTTTCTTCTTTGTGTGTGTCTTTTACTATCACACAACTTATTCATTTTTTAACATTAGTTGTGAGAAGATAGATTTCCATATGGATGAAAATGCTTTTCTTTGGGTTAACCTACCCTTCATCCCCTGACTTGTACTCTCACACTGCTCTGTTTAAGCCTGTCTGCCTCTTATATCCCACACCATTACTTTTGTTTGGCCTATAATCTACTAAACTCCTTCAAAAAAATTCATTTCTGCTTTCCTGACTTCTATCTGTGCTCCTGGTGAAATACACAAAACAACGCAACTTGAAGGTAGGGTCCTTATATGAGAAAGAGCACCGAACATTTTTCCTTCTGGTCTTGAATTACTTCACTCAGCATAACTTGTTTTCAGGTCATCCAGTTTACCTGAAAATTGTAGTTGAATAATATTTGAATTTTTTTAGGTGTCACAGTTTGCTTAAGCATCCACCTGCTGATTGACATGGATCCTACTTCCTAACTATGGTGAATAGAGCATCAGTGAACACAGATATGTAAGTGTCTCTGTACTGGTATGTAAAGCTCGGTGGGTACAAGCCCAAGAATGGTGTAGCTGATCCATATGGCAGTTTTATTTTTAGTTTATGAGAAACATCCAGACTGATTTCAAAAGTGGTTGTACTGGTTTACACCTTTAGCAGCAGTGCATAGGTAATTTCCTTTCGTAACATCCACATATCAGCATTTTCTGTCATTTGTTTTCCTGCCCTTCTTTCTGGGGTGAGGGGAAATCTTAACGTACTTTAAATTTGCATTTTCCTGATGGCTAAGGATGTCCACCTTTTGAAGAGTTTCCTGAGCATTTCCATTTCTTCTTTTGAGAAATTTCCATTCAGTTCACACCTCACTTCTTACTTGGGTTATCATCTAAATGTGTAGTTTGCATCCTTCTTGGTATGATACACATTCTCATCCTCTGCTGAGACCTCTGGCAAAAGTTTCATTCTTTCTGTGGGCCGCCCATTTGTTTTACTCTATTTACTTTGTGGTTGAGTAGACTTATTTTCATAAGGTCCTTTTTGTTGAGTGTTGATGTTGGTTCCTGTGTTATTAGAATCTGTTCAGAAAGCCTCTATTTGCCTGAGGGATGTTTCCTACTTCTTTCTCCTGCAGTTTCAAGGTATTCAATCTTACATTGAGCTCCTTGAAACATTTGGAGCTAAGTTTGTGCAAGGTGAGAGATAAGGTTCTAGTTTTATTTTTATGCATGTTAAAACCCAGTTTGCCAACACTAATAATTGAGGGTGCTACCTTTTTTTTCCAATGCACATTTTTGCTTCTTTGTCAAATATTAGTCAACTATAATTGCTTAGAACTATATATAGATCTTCAAGTCTATTCTACTTTCCATATACCCATTTTTGTAACAGAATTGAGAAGTTTGTACTACTATGGCTGTGCAGTATAATTTGAAATAAAGTATGGTTGTATCTCCTACAGTATTCTTTTTTTTAAATCAGGATTTATTTGAATATTCTGAGTCTTTTTTACCTCTATCTAATTTTTTTGGTTTTTCTATGTCTGTGAAGAATGATAATACAATTTTGATTGGAAAAACATTTTTATTTGTTGATAGCTTCTGGTGGGGCAATCATTTTCACAATATTATTTCTTCCAATTTGTAATTATGAGATGTTTGTCTATCTTCTAGTGTCTTCTTCAGCTTTTTTTCTTCACTGTCTTAAAATTTTCATGATAGAAGTCTTGCATTTCCTTTGCCCTTTGTTGGATTTATTCCCAGCCAACTGTGTGTGTGTGTGTGTGTGTGTGTGTGTGTGTGTGTGTGTGTGTGTGTTTGCATATGGGTGCCTACATGTGTGCATGTTGTGTTATGAATGAAAACATTTCTCTGATTTCTATAGACCTCACCTGTTCTCAAAATTGGTCAGAACAGCTTCTTCTCATAGTAAACAGTCAACAGAGAGACAGATATATTTGTCCAAGTACTCAGTGTAAGAAATTGAGTGACCAACTTTAAACTTGACATCTATTTTGACGCCACAGCTAAAGCTCAGAGAATACCACAGGAAGGAAAAGGAAAGAATGTGACATCTAGGGGCCAGGGAAAATTGCTGTGAAATACTGATGTCTAGGTACAGCATGGCGATCACCACTATGAGCTCACAGTAGCTGGGGATACCTACACAAGACCTATAGAAGTTCAAACCATACAAAATCATGGCACACACTGATGTGGTATTAATGGTGGGCAGTTGCTGGGGAGAAAGAGGCATTCTTTATTGAAGATAATGACATTGGTAGTTTTCAATGTTCTGGTAGATAGTCCTGCATTCAGGCACAATTAGGCTGTGCTAATGTGACATAGTATGTATCTTAATTTACTATTGCTGTAACAAAAGATCATGATCCCAATAGCTTATCAAAGATAACTTTCATTTAGCTTAAAGTTTCACAAGATTAGAGTCCATTATGGTGGAGCAAATGCATGACAGCAGGACCAGCTATTAGCTCACATCCTCATCTACAAGTAGGAGACAGGACAGGAGCACACAGAGAATGACATGAGGGTTTTGAAACCTCAAAGCCCACCCCCAGTGGCACACCTCCTCCATCCAGGCCACACCTCCTAATCCTTCCCAAATAGTTCCACCAGTTGAGGATCAGGTATTGAAATGCATGAGCTTATGGGAGGCAATGTAATTTAAAAAAAAAATTTAAAATAGGCTCGAACTTAAGAGAAGGTGTCTTAGGAGAATATGGGGGGAGTTAGAAAGGAGAAACAAGGATTTAGCATAAACATATTTCAATTGTTCTTTATGTATAGGAATATAATGACATTATATATAGGGACAGTTGATGTTTTAATGGTTATAGAAAGATCATTTGCTAGGTATTATATATCTATATGTTAACTATCATCATTAATAAGTACTTTTGTTCAGAGCCAGATAAAAACATAATCACAAAGGAGATTCAGTGTTCTACAGAGCAGAAGAAATATGCTGAAAAAGCCAATTTTTACAGTCAGAATATGGTCTTAAAAAGAAAACATCCTCTGAGGATAGAAATCTGTTAGAGAAAAGCATGCCCTGGAAATGTAAATGCATTTTATTTAGTGAATAAAATTAGTTTTAAAAGATAAAGGGAAAAGATCCTAAAGTAACCTGTGCTTTTAAATTTTCATTTGTTTCAATAATAGGGATGGAAGATCATAAGCTATAACTAAATATCCTGTTCTGTTTTAAACATAAAAATAGTATAAAAAGGAGGCTTTAACCAAATAATTTCATTTTAGTTATTTGACTATTTCTACAAATGAAATTCATGCTTTTTGTTTCTTTCCTTTTAATTGCACAGATATTAATACATTCTTTATGGTTCAATGGGGTGGAACTTAGAGCCACAGATAAAAAATTAAACAATGACAAAGTTTAGCACATTTATTTGGGTTATTCTAACCTAAATCAGAGGGTAGGTTGTGAAGAAAATGAGGTGATTTGAACAACCTTTGAGTTGCTATAGGGGATTAACTTAAAATGTTTTAATTACTCATTTGTGTATTCATGTGAATTAATGTGGGTTTAGTTATATGCAACCATAATGAGACATGAATCTCAGGGGACAGCGAGCAAGAGTCATTCTCTCTCTACTGTGTGGGACCTGGGGACAGAACGCAAAAGCAGTATTGGTGGCAAGTGCATTTACACATTGATTCATCTTGTTCATCTTACATTCAATAATTCTTGATGTGGCTATTTTTATAATTTATAATTAGATTTCTTATACCATGTATTTTGATTGTGGTTTCCCTCCCCCACTCCTCACAGATACTCCCCACATCCCCATCCACTCAAATCCAGACCTTTCTTTCCCTCTGTCATTAGAATACAAACAAGTATCTAATAATAACAACATAAAATAAAAAACAAACCAGAATAAGACCAAAACAAAGAAAGAAGAAAGAAAAAGAGCCTGCTTAAAGCACAAGAAATACATCCAGATGCAGAGAAGCACACAGAAACCCCATAGAAAACAAACCCACAAACTGTAATGTATAAACAAAGGGCCTGAAAGGGGGGGAAAGGCCCTGCCAAGAATTATGAAGCAAAGAATTATTAGACAAAGAATCTCCTTAGATACCATTAAGTATGCTTTGTGTTGGCCATCTACACCTAAGGAAGGGGCCTGCCTTTAAAAGTGTATACCCAGTGAGACTCCATTGGAGAAAACTAATTTTTCATTTGCAAGTGGTTATCAGTTGGAGATAGGTTCTTGGTTAGGAATGGGAGCATGTGTCCACTTCCCCTCTCAGCACAGGGATGCCCTCTGACCCAGACCTGTGGAAGCCCTGTACATGCTGCCACAGTCTCTGTGTGCTCATATGTGTGTTGGTCCTGCTGTATTTAGAAGGCCTTGTTTCATTGGTGTCCTCCATCCCTTCTGGCTCTTCCACTGTTTCTGCCTCCTCTTCTGCAAGGTTCTCTGTGCCTAGGGGTGTGGGTGGGGGGATTTGATGAAGACACCTCATTTAGGATTTAGTGTCCAAGGTCTCTCATTCTCTGGACATTATCTGATTATGGGTCTCTGTATTTAGTCTCATATGCTACAGGAGGAAACTTCTCTGATAGTGCTGAGCAAGGCACTAACTTATGAGTATAGCAGAATGTCATTAGGAATCATTTTATTGCTATATTCCTTTACCAGAACAGGATTATTTGGTTTTACCCTAGGCCCCTGGACTATCTAGTCTCAGGTTCTTGGCCACTAAGCAGAGTTAGGGATGGATTCCATCTCACAAAGTAGGCCTTAAATCTAATCAGATATTTGTCAAGAGGAACCCTCTCAAATTGATAGAAGGATTAAATAAGATCATACAGGTGCATCGGAGTGTACTTCAAACATAATAACAACTCAATGAGTGATTTTCATCATCACTACAACTCATAGAGACAACAGGAATAAAAAACAATTTAAACCAGAAATTCTATGATTCACACACTGACTAAAGAGTAAATTTATTTTAGCGTTGTGAAGTCATCTGAACATGGTGGACAGATAGGATCATTTTTCCATTTACTATCATGGCACCTTTTGATAAAATGGTTCAGTTTTGTTTTAACTTATCTGTCTGCTTAAAATTTGCAGTTTTTATAACCTTGAGATGGATATATTAAACTTGAGTAATTATTTATGATAGTACATATTGTCACAAATCATGAAATTGGTGAAAGAAACTGATTTATTCAATCATAATTGGAAGCAATAAAGCACTTCACATTCCTGACATGTGACTTCAGAATGCCTTAGTAGACTGAGTTTCAGAGTTTTCATTCTTGGGCTGGAAACTGAATTTTTGACTGGCTATACATGCTATGTCTGACTCTGTTAGACTGAGATTGTAGAGGATAAAAGTTGAAAATGTTCTCTAGTTTTTTTTCTGACACATACACTTTCCCTCTGCTAGGTAGTGAGAAAAATTATCTAAACACTAAAAATCTCAGAAAAATTTACATACTCTCTGGAGACAGATAGACTCAAGAACTAAATGCATTAGCCTTTCAGTTATATGAAATTGTAATTCAGGCAAATTAAGCATTTTGATTTTAAGATTCATATCTTTATGAATTCTTTTCTTCTGATTCTTTGACAGTTGGGGAAAATCCAACATTGACTAATTAATAGTCTATATCATGTACAATACATAAAACTGTTCTCCATAGGTAATCAGAGCAGTGCTGAAAACAAATTTCATTCCTGGGGAGAAGGGTGGCGTTCGCCATGTTGTAAAGACACATATTCCACATCTCAGATCGATTGACTCTCCCTGGGTTATATACCTGATCCATATCATGATAGACTTGGTATTCAACCCTAGCTCTTCTTAACTATGTCACCTAACTAACTAGCTGAGATACATTCAAAAATAGGTGTACATTTTCAAAAGTTCACAGAGATCATAAAAATCAGAATTGCTCAACAAAACTCATTGACATCATTGTACTACTTCAAATTCTTCTAAAAGGATTAAAACATTTGTAAAGGTAGCCTTTTTATAGTAAATTACCATTGATAAATGTTTTTGCATATTTTTTATTTATTAAAAAACAAAGATTGCTATAGACTAAGTAACTGGATGCCATGTCAGATCAACCAAGAATTAAGAAAAGACAAATCACCATAAACAAATGTCCATATTGTCACAGGTTCTCACTCTAGGTATAATAATCTTAATCCAAGGGAAGGAGTAATTAGTAGACAGGATGTCATTAAATGACTGCAGTGTTGGGATGTTGGAACTGGGCATTGATCACTGTTACCTTTCCTGGTATTGCCTTTGCCTAGGATTTCTGACACCACATTTATCACTCTCTCTATTTTTAGAGCTTTAATGAGCTGATCACCAAGCCTTACCTCATTAACTTAGGTTCTGAGAAAACATTATTTACAGAGATAATAGTAGGTTAAAAGAGTCACTACTCTCAAATTTGTTAGGAAATAATGCTTGCATACCAAGCTAACATATTTCCTCTGTAAAAGATAAGTTTGACCTTGATTAACAAGTAAGGTTCTGTTCACATTTGGCTTTTTTTTTTTCAGAATTAATCCACCTTAAGTAGTTTAGAATATATTTTTCAAGGACAAATGAAATACATATTTAGTTATATTGCTCCAGTGGCTTACAAAAAATGTATTACCTAAAATAATTTAGTATTTTTCAAATTAATAAATGTTGCTATTCCTAAGGTCTGCAGTATTTCAAACACATTTGAAATAATGTTTAGCCTTACTATGATTAGCTATACTAATTGAGATAACAATTACAGTAATTTTTTTGTAAATTTTGCAGATATAAAACCCTTAACACAAGATTTTTTTATAATCCACTATGGTATGGTATAAACATGTAGCATTTCCACATGCTCTATAAACGTAATCCTTAAAATTTCAAAATAGTGGGAAGGCCAAGAGGAACAAAAGTAGGAAGTATGGAAGGACTTTATTGCCTTTAAAGCTGGACCAGAGGTGGACTATGTTGGCAGCTGATGGGCTGGCCAGTGGACAACAGAAGAGGAGATGTGTGGGGAGAATCAGTGTGGTCACCTGCACGGAGACATCAGAAGCCAGGGCACTGGGTGTGTAAGACAGTATACTCAAGAATCAAAGAGTTAATATAAGTCCAGCATACAGGAGACTGTGGGTTCCAACCTTAGCACTAGAAAAAGTATACATACAATGAGGCAAACTCATAGAAAACAAAAACTAAATGATGGGAACTAGGAGAAAAAAAGATAAAACAATAAAAGTTTTAGAAGGAAAAGATAATCTACTAGACAAATTTACAAACCCATTGAAGAAGTTGAAGTGTGGTTCAAGCAATTCTTTCACAAAATAACATAAAAATATTGAAAACTAAAGGATCCACCCATACTTTCTAGAACATTAAAATGAGGGTCTTCGCATGGAGAAAATGGAAATTATCAATGTAGTAATGAAAAAAATGACTAGTTTGGAATAGCTGCATTTCTAGACAGTTCCAATCAATTAAGTGTTCTATGTAATAAGTAGATTCATAAAATTTTCTAATTTTGAAACACAAATAAGCGGTAAAATATTTTAGGAAAGGTAAAGTTTTAAGATTGGAGCTCAGGATGTCTATATTCTTTAATAATGAAAGAAATTTGGGAAGAAACTAGGAAAACAGCACTTTCAAATTTGGTCTCATAAATCTAGACTCTTGTTGATGGAAAACAAAATTCTTAAGATGTTCCTAGATGGTTTGCTTTACTGCCATGCAGGGGGAAACCAAAATGATATAGTGGGACCCAAGAGAAGGAGGCTCCAAAGGGCAAAACTGAGGTTTCCAAGTAGAGTGTCTCTGCACTGCTTGATTTGTAGAGAAAGAGCCCCTCAAGACTTGGTGCATTTAAATGTTGTATTCTCTCTCAGGTGGTCTCATCAGATAAGTGGTTATGCATGTCTTGACTAGGTAACTTTAGCAAGACCTGTCCAGGCATGCATTCAGCTAGTGGCTGTCAGGAGCCGACTGCTGTGCTGATCCTGCTTGGACAAGCTCATCTTCATTTTACTCTTATTCCTCAGGGACAGAGTAACCCAGGCACAGTCTCGTGATGGAGGCAGAGATGGATAGGGGCTTATTTAAACTCTTCTTTTGTATTGGGCTTGATATTCCTCAGGTTGTTAATCAAGATGTGGCGAAGTCCAGAGGTGGAGTGGACAGTATGGAGTGGAGGGGTTAGATACACGGAGGTGTGAAAAACTGGACCAGTACTTATAATACGATATCTATGTGAAAATGGTTAAAAAAGAATGAAAATGATAGCCTTTTGAAATAAATGTTTTTGGATAAATTCTGCAGTCCATTGTGAAATTTCAGGGACTATATAGTTATAGACAGAAAGACTATCATGTGTGCAAGTATATGTAGCAATTATAAAAAAAAAAAAAAAAAAACAGGAAAAATATCAGAGGTGAAATGCAATCACTGTATTTTATTTTCCCAACTGTGGACAGTATTTACAAAGTCAGATTAATATAATAGCTGAAAATTGATCTGGAGGAATCTGTATGAACATATTAAGAGGGTAGATGAAATAAAGTTGTGTGAGTAAAGTAAGTTGCCTAAGGGATGGGAAAATCACCAGTTCTAATAATAGAAAATCTATAATAATGTCAACTCTTGACAAAAATCAAGAACTAATATAGGCATGTAATTAAAAATCTCAGAAAAAAACACCCTCTGGGGAATGAAGATATAAATAGGAGATTATTGAGCCATTTGCCAGCCTTACAGTATCATTTGGAGGTTTTAAATGATATACTTATATTTCTTTGATAAAAATAAAACTTCACATGAAGCAAAAAGAAATTAAATGAGCAAGAATATACTGTTCATAATGAGCTCTTTATGACCTGGAACTTGATGACCTTGTTCTTCCTTTTTGGAATTTATTTGTAAGAAAAAAAGAGAGACATTAATCATCTGTTATTATTTCTTTTGTTTTAAAAATTCAAAACCTCCTGGCACATAAGTCTAACCAGTCTTGTCAGTAGTAATTATTAGATGTCCTGTGTCTTCAATTAGACGTTTACAATAATTTAGTGTCTCATCACATAACGTTTTCTTGCTTTTATTGAAGCATCTGTCTGCTTGCCCTGTATCAATTGCATCCATATTCTACTGCTAAGGTAGTCACTGATCACTTAAGAGAACCTTTGTCCCTCTCCCTGACTGGGAGAACTAAAATTACTCCCTTTATTTCTGGAACTAAAATAGAGTTTCAAAAGGATGAGAGAGTGCTGTAAGTACCTCAGGCAGGAAGGTAATTTAGAGCGCCTTCAGACTTCAGATGTGCTTTTCAAGACCGCTTCAACAACTCTATAGTAAAGTATGGCCAGCCAGAAACATTTTGTTTTCTATAGTTTTCCTTAAGGGCATTCTCTATTATAGGAAGCAAGAGACTCTTCTACATTTTGACAATGATTCAAGAAGTTATATGTGGATATGCAAACCGGTATCATTTGTGGCTTATTTTAATGATTTTTCACTCTTCCTACAGATAGATTCACCAAACAGTTCTGTGATTGCCCACCAAATCTAGAGCTCTGACCTCAAATATCACTGCACATCAGCATATCCATGAAAAGCAACAGGCATCAGTGTGCTTCCTTATCCTTGCCATGGCCTCAGTTTTCCCTGTACAGTGCTTAGTTGGATTTTTGGATGGCTCATCATTATTAGTCCTTTTCTTTATTCTGGAGTAATGAAACGCATAATACTAGCATGATTGTAGATTATTTCCACAAACGTGCAAAACAGAAACCATGCACTTCCAATCTAATAGGCTACCTTTTCTTACTTACCCAATTACATTTATTCCATGTTTAAATACCACAGGCTATTTTTTTTTTCAGACAGAATTAGAGGAAAAGGAAATGGATGATGAGCAATAAAGAATGGGGGTTAAAGGCTCCCATGGGAAGATTCTATCCCTCCGCATTAAAAGATAGGAATGTGGACATCCAAAGATCCCAGTGTTGGGATGTAGAAATAGAGCAGTTGTACAGGGATCTATATTCCTGTTTTTGCTTTGTTTTGTCAGGGTCAAAAACAAGGACTTGTGCTTCACTGTACCACCGAGCATCAGCTATTTATTCACAAAAGGGATGTTTCCTTGGGCCGCAAGAGTCTGCAGCATGGGGTATGCCTGAAAATGGAGACAACAAACAAAGCAACAGAACATAGTTCTTTCGTCCAGGATATATGTAGAGAGGAGGACAATGCTGTTTAGTTATTTGTAACCTTGCTCACATGTGCTTCCCCGAATCCTGTTATCTTCCAGAACTGAGTCCCAGAAATGAACACAGTCCCAGTGGGTACAGACCTCTTCTCGCCTGTGTTTCCTGATGTCTCCATAGTAACCAGCCTCAGAGCTAGGTTGGTGAAAAAAAGACCAATCAGTCAGCCCCTACTGCACTTTGTCATCAAGACTGTATTCATCAGCTCTTCCTGATAGAAACGACTTCAAGACAGACTTTACTCAGGGTTTCGGTCCATAGTAGCTTGACTCTACTTTGTGGGTCTATAGCCAGCCAGACCAGGAGCACACAGTGGAAGCCTCTTATTGTAACATAACTGGGAAACAGACAGAAATAGAACAGATCCACAGAGAAGATCATTTCACTCTTCACAACCCCTGTGACTCTACCTCAAATTGGATCTCATATAATATTTGCTATCACTCCCAGGATCACTGTTGTATGGGTCCACTGAGAGATTAATCTGTGATTTTGTAGGCAAAGACCAGAGTATAAATAATCAGAGAGATGTTTCCTACTCTGGCCAGAGTGAGGTCCCTTGGCTGCTTTGCTTACATACAGCTGCCGCAGGTTCTCCTCTGACTTTCTCTACTTTTGGTACACACACCAGAAAGAAGGACACTGGGGAACTCAGCCTACTAGAAACAGGAAAAAACATCACTGTTAGTTACCCTCTCTTCACTTATCCAAATAACAACAACAACAACAACAGTAATAATACTAATAGTAACCTTGATCAAGAACCATCGAAGAAAACAATGAGGACATAGGGTTAGTATGAGAATTATCCCCTTGCGGTCATATGGAACATATCTTCTCTTATGGCCAAATCCTTGGTCACATCTCTGCTTGAGGGCCACAAGTGAACAAAAATGAAAATTCTAAAATAAGCTATTTGTTTAGGGAGAAATATCTAACTGAATTATTTCATGGTCCCTTGTTCCTGTTTGTTCTTAAGCTAATGACATAATTGTTATGAGTTTCCCAGTATGCAATGGAATTAACCTCAAAAATTACTTAAATTGCTAAGAGGAAAAGCAATCCCTAAAAATAAACAAACAAACAAACAAACAAATAAATAAATAAAAACAAAAAACAAAGCAAGCCAGCTTTCAATGCACTTAAACATTGAAAAAGTAGCTCTTCTAAGCAAAGCTGTGGAGATTAAACAATTAAATGAGTTATAACCCTGATCCTAATGAAATTAGTCATCTACTAGTAATGGAAACAACTAGCAACTGAGAATAAAATCAAATTAAGGACCCAGAAATTACATTATTTTTCTATGTTAAAACAAATACATTCAAGCAGTACTGAAATGTTTTTGAAGTTTTTTAAACAACAGCAATTATGTGTGTAGATTTAAACCTTGCAGGAGTTGTAAAATACAACACTAGGTGGTGAGAAATTGTGACTGGTGGTAGGTAAGGTTAAGCTCCCTTGAAAAAAAAAGAGTTGGTCAAAGACTCAGTCTCTACATAGACTGTAGGGAGAGACCCTCATAGTCCATCAAAGATAAGGGAGGAATATTCCTAGCAACAGATTTTTCCCAATCAAATATCAGTTTAGAGAATGGAGATGGGTTCAGAGGTGAATAGCACAGGCTGCTTTCAAAAGAATGAGTTCAGTTCCCAGAACACATGTTGGGCAGCTCACAATTTCTTGTAACCCAGCTTCAGGAGACCCAATGGCCATTTCTGGTCTCCACAAGCATCTGCACATGTATAGCATACAATCATTCAGACACACACATGTATACATAAATAAACATGAAATAAATCTTTAATGACAGCAACAAATAAGGTCAGTTCACTTATGAGGCAGATGTGTATTGGTAAAATTATTAAGGCCACTCCACATAGTTAAAAGGGAGGTTTATTTTGTGGGGTAACTTACGAGTGAAGGGATAGTTTACAGGGTCTCAGAAAGGTATAGCACAGTCCAGTGGTGTTCTCTGGAGAACTCTGCTCAGTCTATCTCCAGAATCCAGGGTCCAGGAACCAAGAGAGCCTGTGCATCCAGATCTAGGGTCTTCAGCGTCCTCTCTCGGCCCCACCTTGTAGGTGTGACAGTTACTGAAGCCTTATTGGGGATTGGAACTTCCAAATCAGCTGGAATAGCTACCCACTACTACATCTCCCCCTTTTGTCTAAATAAGAAGGTTCTAACCTAACCTAATACAAGACTATATACAAAGGAATGGCTATCAAATATTGTCAAGGAGTAATGATGGATAATGACCTAGATAAGATGGAACTACAACCAATACAAACAATATCAAGCAAGAAACACATACTAAAATCCAGAGAAGTCTAGAGCATGGGTAAATGGTGTGTTACAAAGATCATTCCAAAAGGTGTATATATATCTTGCAAGAGTAGACAGAGACAGCTGACAGCCTGGACAGTCACCTAATGTTTCTCTGCATTGTTGGTGCATTCAAATTGGCTACAGGCCTAGAGTATATGACAGACCATTTTCAGAAGCAGGAATTCTGAAAGACCATCTTACCCTGTCTTGGCAGAGTTCAGAAGTCACTTTTCCTTGTGTCATGCTTGTCCAGAAGGACAGTTGAAGCAAGGGCAGGTCTTTGCCCAATAGGCCATTTTGTGCCAAGAAGACAAACTTCCAAATGGAAATGTCTTAGAAGCCCAACATTCTCTCAAGATCAAATTGGTGCTGCCAGGAGCAATTATGTCTCACATTAACAGAATTTTAAGTTATTTAAATGCCATATTCTTTAGGTCTATGAAGTGTTTGAAGATTACCTTTCCATCTGACCTATGTATCTATAAATCTGGATAACCTAACTAACATAACTACAGAGGTGACAAGCATAGGTGACTATAAATATATGTCTTAACTACCTAAATAACCTAAGGACTAAGGCTTCGGGTAAACAAGGTAAACAGTCTATAAGCAAATGTACAGTAAAATGACAATGACTTTAGAATTGTGACAATACACAAAATATCTTTAACAGAGGTAGGAATATATAGTGCAATATGACAATAATCCTAAATATATATCAGTATACAGAATATCTTAAACAGAAGTAGAACATACATATAGTATGACAGATATAAATTTACATTTGTATGAATATACAAATATTTCAAATAAGAGTAGAAATATGTATACATTATAACAAATATAGTTCTGTATTTGTATCAATATACAAAATATCTTAAATAGGAATATAAAAATAGTTTACATTTGTATCAACATATAAGAATCCATAACAGTGCAAATTATCTAAGGCTACTATTTTAGTAAAATTTTTTACTAGTACATACAATAATCTGCCATAATATCTTATACCTATCCATTCTACTTTTTCTTCTTTTCCTTTTTTTTGATACACATCATTTTTATCTTTTTCCCTTAATAAATGCATACTCAAATACATGAAGAAATGTCACTGGTGTCATACAGAGAATAGAAAGTACTAGAAAGCATCTCAGGGAATACAAACGAATATAAACAGAGATGGGAACAAGAATTTTGCAGCAACAATGGCTAGGAAAAGGGACATGAAGCACCACACTGATGTAAACATCACAAGGGGAAGCATCCCTTGCTTGGCAACCTGTAAATATGGAGAAACAATATGCATAGTTTAAAAAAAACAGTTCTATGTGGAAAGAAAATATTTACAAATATCTGCTAATAATATTTTAATTCAAAGTCTGTTTAATAAATATTAAGAATCATTATCATTAAAGTTGAAGATGATGACAAAGTGAGAGTACTGGAAAAATCCTGATGAAATGTCTGAAGTAATGGTTGAATGAATTGGCCTGGTGCTCTGTCCACCCTGCCTCCCTTCTAAGCAACTAAAGTTTAAATAGCATTCAAAGATAAACTTGCCTTTTCTACTGGAAGAAAACTTCATCATCTTTGTTCCCATTTTTTCTTTCTTATGTTTTTATATAGTCTTACTTTTTATACTCTGTGATGATAACACATAATATTGTTGTATGCAAGTGTGGTATTTTTTTCCTAAATATTTTGTGGATAAATATCTTCTAAAAATTCTATGAATTTCTCAAGCCTAGAGATCTGTCTTATGTATATCTTTCTGAGGTCACAGAAATTAGAAATTCCCCCCTGCCATGTATGACTTATGTAAAGACATAAAGGAAGGTTGCAAGAGATAAAAAGCAAACATTATGTGCCACTTACTCTTCCAAGAGATATATTATTCTGGTAAAATTGGAATGAGCTTAAGTGTATTAGTCAGTCATAGTGTGTCCTGTCTACATGTGTCTGTATGCATGCAAGTCTATAGATCAAAATGAAAAAATCATGGAATTTTCTATCATTAGTTTGTAATGAGTACAACTATAATTAAACAGTGAAAAGAATACTATAAATGCTCTGTAGCAGAGAAGGGACCAAGTCTAACCAGATTGCTAATGTCAAAAGAAGCCAAGTGGCCCATTATATAACAATGTCAATCCCCTATCTCTCAATGACCATCTTCACTATGACTCCACAATGGTAGAAGGTAGAAAGTGAAACTCATGCACATCAAGAGCAGAAGACCATTGCCTGGTCTTCATTTTTTGAAGCCACCAGCAGGGAGATGAATGAGTACATGGATTTAGACAGAAACATTTAGTAGACACTTTAACTACCTGTTTACCTAGCAAGACATGAGTAGAAGATCCTCCCTGGAGTCCTCTTCTCCCTCCAAGGCCCAGAAAACACTGTGGAATATGGTTGGGAAAACTGTGAGAGGACACAGAACATTGCTATAAAATACTGTTTTCTAGATATAACACTGTCAGTTTAGTTATGAACACCCAGAAGCTTGACTGTCTGCCCAAGACTGTCTCAAAAGATTCTCCTCCAAATGACCTGACTTTGATTGCCAGCACAGTCTCCTGCATCTCCAGCTCTAGGATGATCTGAAGCCTCTGGACACTGATGCTACCTACACTCATGTACACATTAAATGATAGGAGAAATAAACTGTTAAAAAAAAATAATGTGGAGAGCATCTAAGACAGATGCTCAATGTTGACTTGTGGTATATTCTCGCATGCCTACATGTACTATACACAAAACAAAAATCTGTAACTGTCAAGTACAGATACACATTTGAATGTGCACAAAAAAGTTGAAACTACTCTACTCTGAGTGGTTTACTATGCTGTTTTCACCTAGCCTGGAACTCTCTCTGTAGACCAGCCTGGCTACCAATTCATAGTGATCCACCTGCTTTCTAAGTACTGGGATTAAAGGGGTGAACCATCAAATAGAACTCCATTTCTGCTCTCTTAAAGGACATTTTGACTGAGGAAAAATCTGTTAGACTACTATCTATAAAAACACCAACAGTTGGGGATTTAGCTCAGTGATACAGTGCTTGCCTAGCAAGCACAAGGCCTTGGGTTCGATCCTCAGCTCAAAAAAAAAAACAAAAACAAAAACAAAAAAAACAAAAACAAAAAACAAACAAAGAAAAAAAACCAACAATAAAACCCCAACTAAATTTGAAATGAAAAAAGTATTATGCAACTGAAATGCATTCTATTACCATTAGCATTTAATGAGCACCTAATGTGTGCCAGGTTTTGCGCTGAGTATGTCAAGTACAAAGATGAGTAGGTCATGGTCCTCTTTTGAAAGTCGGATCGCTATAGGATGGCTGTGATGTGGTCTCTGTATGAACCATGATGGGTCTGAAGTAAAACAGAAAATGTAGGGCATGCTTGAAAATATTTCCAAGATGATGGCTTAGAGTTTGGTAATTAATGCAGGAGAAGGTTCTCTGATGATGTTTGAGTTTCTCTCTTGAGTGTGTGGGTAGAAAATAAAAAAGAAAGCACATCTTCCCCTCAGTGCTGAGCCCTGCTTTGGACATCGCTCTGTGTATATAAAATGCTGATTGGCCGGTAGCCAGGCGGGAAGTATAGGTGGGACAAGCAGAGAAGAGAACTTGGGGAACAGGAAGGCAGAGGAGGAGAGCTGCCAGCTGCAGCCATGACAAGCGAGATGTCAGGTACAGGTAAGCCACAAGCCATGTGACAAGTTACAGATTAATAGAAATGGGTCAATTTAAGATAGAAGAAGTAGACAACAAGAAGCCTGCCATGGCCATACAGTTTATAAGTAATATAAGCGTCTGAGTGATTATTTTATAAGTGGGTTGTGGGACCGCGAAGCTTGGTGGCACCTGGAGAGAAGCTCTCCAGCTACAGAGCCCTCCATGGGAGAATAAGTTTTTAAATTCTCTTCCCCTGATATTTGAGGGTGTGGTAGCCCAGGAGAGGAGTTTCTACATGGACCTACTTTTCCAGAAAGAACACACAAGAAATGCATAATATAGTACACAGTTTATATTAGGGTCGCTTTTCTACCTTGATGCTGTTATTATTATTATTATTATTATTATTATTATTATTATTATTATATTTATTCTTGACATTTTTCAGTAAGCTATTGATTGATATGTGTTTTTAAACCTATAACTGAGCATACACAAAGGTTATAAAATATCACACAATGCTCATGGTAAATTTAAAAAAATAGAAAATAGTTAACAAATGGTAAGTCACAACTTCAGAGTAAATATTTGCTTCAAAACAAATTACCCATATTATTGACATGAGCATGAGGTGAATTTTATATATAAAGGGAAGCAGATACGATATTGAATTGTGGGCAAATTGTGAAATTATCCTTCTAATTGATCAGTTTTATGCTTCCTACATATGTTCAAATTTAGAAAGATTGCCTCCCAGAAAATTCATGCCTAAGCAACTTTAATGTAATTTAGTGTTTCTGTCAAGTGAATTCAACAATGAAAATATTAGGACAGTCCCAATTAATATTGTAGTCTGGCAAGAGAGAGCCGCTAGCTGCATGCTGCTTTCACCTCTGGATGTTGCCTTCAATTAAAATTTCTATCAAGTGAAAGAATTGATTAGTCTCTTCACGCAAGAAGCCTTGCTTCTACAAGTAAACAGGTTTGTTTCCATTAAAGCTTTCAGTGGATTTCAGAGGTTGTCATCCTCGGCTGGGGAAACAGTTCATGGCATCCCAGAAGCTGCTTTCATTATAGACACTTACTTGTCAAACAGTGGCACACTGCAAGTTCAGGGGCGTTATCTGAAAAGGTCAAAGTTGGACTGTAGAAGAAGAATCATCCTCAAAGGTCACACAGTTACTCTGAATTTTATGATGTGTTTCTATGCTTTCCTATGTAGTGGTACACACAATCTAATTAGTGTTGGCGCCAGCATTCTAGTGAAACAATCCATTTCTTACTTGATATCTAATTGTCTCATTTGTGACATCTTTGATTAAAAATAACACACCACACCATCTTGTTGATTGCAGCAAGGATTGTGCTCATTATTACATTATTAAGGCAATACACTGGGTGATAAAATGAATTTTGTCAGTAAAAAAAAAATCCCACTTAAAATAATTACACTGAAGTGGTTTTAATGGAGATAATCACACATTAATTTAAAAACGTGCAAGTTTCTAGGTAGAGTTGAGCTGAAAGATACTGGATTTTCAATTTCGAAAATGATGTGAAAACTAATAAAATAACCTTTGCATTATCTATTCCACATCACACCTAAATATGGTTTAGTTTATGCCTTGGTCATTCATGTGTCCCACTTGTCAGATGCTTTTCAGTGATCAGAAGAACTTAGCTTTTTGGTAATCAGCTGCTTTCACTACTTCCTTCTATTTGATCAGGGTGCTGTTACTGAGGTGTGCATGCTCACATCTACATAGGCATTTAACCAGTGTGGAAGACTTGGGCTTACATAACTTACAACAAGCATTGTCACAGCCTCTTAGAAACCTTTATTGTAAAGAACAGTGCACTCCCAAGATTTCTCATCTTATGCTATTTGTGTATCATTTCTAAGAATCAAACTTTTATATAGTCTAGTCCCTGAGATACTGAGACAATCCGAAGGTTAGTAGGGGGCATGAGAAGGTGATTCGGTAGATAAAAATGTGTGCTGTACATATGTGAGGAACTGAGTCTCAATATGTAGAACTCACATTAAAAAGTGCCATAAGCCCCAATGCTCCTATGCAGAGATGGGAGGAGCCTACAGGAGGAGTCCCAGAGCTCACTGCCCTGCTACCCTAGCATATGCAATGATAAACTACAAAAAGACCTTATCTCAAACAAAGTGAAAAAGGAGAACTAAGACCAAAGAATGACCTCTGACCTGCATGTATAGTTGTGGCATTTGTGCACACTCATCTGCATATACAAATGCAAGAATGTTTACACACACATATGTATATATACACATGCTGCTACTAATATATTGGCTTCTTTTATTTAAGAGGAGTTTTAATTACAACTTCCATGTCTATTCAAAAGAACAGCAATAAGAGATAAAGGATGTGGGTATGTGTCTAAATATATGCTGTATATTCTTAATATCTTGCATACAATATAAAGAAATAGAGTGTTTGGACTTTAGGAATACACACAGTCATTGAGTGTGGTTACCAAGATGAGTTCACACACACTGCCCTATGTATGTAATTTAAGCTTTGACTTGTGCTCACAGATGGAATTCTTATGTAAGTCTGAAACTATCAGAGGAATTGAAAATGGGGATATGAGTTGACTATTAAATACAGGCAGTAGTTGCAAAAATAACTGCTTTGATTTTATTCTTGTTATGTGTTCATTCTCATGACTTTGCCAGTGTTGTTTGTTCCTTTAAAGATGCTTTGATAAAGAGGCCCTGCCAGGTGATTTTCTGTGTGTCCTTGCTTCTAGAACAAATGCATATCTTGGCTCTTTGATCCATAAAACATCCATGCTTTCCTTTTATTTTAAAATCAATACATCATTAAAGAAAATTTGTCAGCAGATCAATGTTGGAGAAAAGTCACTGTAACCATAGCACCAAACTATAGCTATTATCAAAAGTTTATTGTGTTCCTAGGGAGCTTGTCTTTCTAAAAGGAACATGTTTTCACTTATAGTCAGTTACATACTGCATACGTGACCTACATGTCCTGCTTCCGCACTCCTAATATCACACAGACATTTCACAAATACCATTTCAAAAGTCTTTTCTCACTGTTTTGATTCTAAATTCTTTGGTTGAAATGACTGTGTTTGGACTACATTTAAGGAAAGGAGGACATGTCTTGAGATTAGAAAGAATCACGAAGCTGCCTTTCTTTTCCCAATTATCCACACATGCTTTATATACACTAGCATGGACTCGTGGACATGTATGTGTACTTTGGTTTGCAGTCACTACTGCTTTACTTGGTTTGTTGCTCATTCTGTTCTATATCTGACTCATCAGAGCTCTTTGGTTTGCTCTTTCATCCCTTTGAATACACCTATTAGTGTAATGATTGTTTTGCTCTTTCCTATTTCCCAGCAGAATGAATCACCCTTCCATACACTAGTCTTTCTCAGCATTTGCTTAATGTGGTATTTGATTCATCATGTTGCAATAGCTGGAAGATCTCTGAAGTTGTAATAAATGTTAGTAAAATACTCACTTGGCCTGAGGTTGACATCAGGATATCTTCCTCAAGGCCCTCCTCTTCCTTTTTGGGGGAGACAGAGTCTCTCACCACTGGAATGACTTTGCATCAAGGCTGGCTGGACCGCAAGCTTCAGGAAACCACCTAATTCTCCCTGCAGCACTGGAGTCACAGACATGTCTCATCATACTCTGATACTATGTAGATACTGGGGATCTGAAATCAGGTCCTCCTTGAACAATGAGCAATTTACTCACTGAGCCTTTTCCACAGCCTTCTCAAGTGTTGTTTTCTTCAGAATTTCTCACACATTGATTCAAAATCCACCCCAATAAAATTTCTAAATATTAATTTCTTCCTTGGGGACCACATCTCAGATTCTCTCACCCCATAACACCTGGGACTAATCCACATCCCAGGTGTCCTCATCCTGTGACACTCACCCACCAATATCATGTTGCACTACTCAAGTTTCTAACTGAAACATTAAAGAAGCTGAACTGGTTATGTGAATCCCATCCACAGTTCCACACTTACAGTTGGAAAAGCAGAACTGGAGCTGGGAGATACTGGGAGGCCCAAAGCTTTGCAAGTAGCCTCCATTCCCTAGATCTAAGCCTTGGTCCTACATGGGTCAGAAACCCATATAGCAGTTCTTCATTGTCTTTGATAACACCATATATTGTATATTTTATCTTCTCTGGGTTTCCTTTTGTTCTCTACCATGTAGTTATGTATGCCATGTGTGAGATCATTTTTCCCTTTCCAATAAATCATACAGTCTTTGTTTGTCAAGAAACCCAAAGTAGAGAAATGTGAATTGAGAAAAGTTCAGCTGACTGAGTTCCATTAATTTTCAAGAATGGCAAGTGAAGGTCAGCCAAGGAAGAATGAAAAATATCACATTTTTTTTGTTGTTGTTGTTGTTTTAATGGAGAAAAACTAAGCTTTAGGACCATGTTGACCTTAGTCCTTTTGAAAATATTTTATAGCCTATAAATAAGATTTATCAGTTTATAAAACAAAGCCCACAAACTCAGCACAGCACAGAAGTAAAATGCCTGACAATTTGACATATTTTGTCTGTATTTAACATCATTCAAAAAATAACATGGTAGTCTCTCCATAAAATGTAAATCTTCTTTAAAGTCATTTATGTTAACTTTTGGATTTTTTTGAATATCCAGATATTTTATATCATTTAAAATAATTAGGTTAATAATATACTTTATATAATATTCTTAGGTTCATTTTTTATTTTATGTCCAATATTTTGCCCAAATATAAGTACACCAAAATATGTGCAGTACTACAGAGGCCAGAAGAGGGAGGGTTCCTTAGAACTGGCTCTAGGTGGCTATGAGCGAACATGTGCGAGCTAGGAACCAAATGCAGGTTTTTTGCAAGAACAGTAAGTGCTGAACCACATCTCCAGCCACATTAACCCAGTGTTTTTAGCATTGCATGAATATAAACATTCAGGAACACACTCAGGAGTAACTAAAGATTGAAGTACCTCCCCTAAGTTTTGGATGCCATTACCAGTGAGTTTGTTAATTCTCCTGCCTTTCTTTTAGCTTGTCATACACAACAGTAAAGTCTAAACTAGGCTTATAACCTCCTCCCAATACAATCTCCTTAGAAATGGACATTTCTGGTATGCTCAAAACATTGATTTCAATGTTAAATCAGTTGGTTACAAGTGTTCTCTGAACAGGTCGCTATGATGTTTTCCCAAATGACTACCCAAGACCCCATACTGACTCTGCAGCTGCTTCTGTGTCCTTCTAAAATTGATTTTCTGAGCAGCAGGCAATAACATTTTAAAAATTAATGATTAGACTTAACATTCTCTACAAAGATTCTCATCACACTTAGAAATAAAATATTTCCAACAAGGTCTAGAAGCCATCACATGGACAATCTCCTTCCCTTCCACCCTCCCTTCTCTCTCCTCTCCTTTCCTCTCCCCTCCCCTCTCCTCCTCTCCTCTCCTCTCCTCTTCTCTCTCTCTCTCTCTCTCTCTCTCTCTCTCTCTCTCTCTCTCTCTCTCTCTTCCTTTTTCTTTAATATTCTTCCAATTCATTTTACAAATACTAGACTCCTAGTTACTTGGCACTATTATATAATCACAAGCATAATTTTGTACTTTAATGAACTGTGGTGATAGATTATGAATCTTTAACTCTCTTTTTCCTTGCTTCTAATTCAAAATGATTGCCTCCTTTCAGAATTCTAAATGTTATCTTCAGTCTTACATCTCAGAAAGACCCCTTCGTGATCATAGAATCTAAAGCATTATCCTGCCTTCCCAGCATTCTTTATCACATCATCAATTTTCTTCATTAGCACTATCTAATATTATTTATTTTGTTTCTTGTTTTCCCTCCCTAAATAAAGATATATAAAGGTAGAGAACTTAGCTGTATTCTTGATGAATAAGGTAACACCTCAGTGTAACAGGAGTCAATCTATCTTCTGGTTTATTTGATCAAAAACAAAAGTCTTAAGGGATGTGCCACTCAGGAGACCAAGGAAGGAAAATGACAAGTCCCAGCTGTCCTGAAGTCCACAGCAAGTTTCACATCAACTTGGTTAAACAGAAAAATGCATCTTCCCCTAGAAGAACAAATAAAGGAAATCTTTGCACCATAAACTTTCAACAATTGACTAATGGGTCATCAAAGAAAGGAGATAGAATAATTCATCATAATAAACTGTATTTTAACCAATTATCATGTACAATATTATATTGCCAATATTCGCCTATGACATGTTTTTTCCCTATTCTTCATAATCCGTTTTTCCATTGATAAATAAAACATACAGAAAGCTCTTTATAAGGATAATTAAGTAATAGGGGTGCTTTATTATTGTCTTTATACAAACATACAAGAGCATCATAGAAGGTACAAAGAAGCAGAATGACACATGTAATTAAAAACTACAGTTCTATAACTCAACTTATAGAAAAATTTGTATTCAACTTTTCACTTTTACTTTCCTTGTGTTGAGTAATTAGTGTTGTGGAATATTTAACTATGCAGAGATGTCTTGCATTTGTTTAACTTTGTAAAGATGTGTTGCATTTATTTATGTTGCAGAATAATTGTTTAATTATGTAAAGATATGTTGCTATTTTTACCTTGCCTGCCTAAGGCACCTGATTGGTCTAATAAAAAGCTGAAGTGCCAATATTGAGGGAGGAGGTATAAGTGGAACTTCTGGGCAGAGAGAGTAAGTAGGAGGAGGGATTTAGGCTGGATGGAGAAAAGAGTTACATTTGTCAAATGGAATACATCTTTGCATAGTTAAACAAATATTCCACAATACTAATTTCTCAACACAAATATAGGAGAGAACAAGGATTTGACAGGGGCCAGACAGACATGGAGAAAGCAGGAAAGTAGGACATACAGAATGAGAGAAAGGTAAAAAGCCCTGAGGCAAAATGTAGATGAATAGAAACAATTAAGTTAAAAGACCTAGTGAGACAAACCTAAGTTAAGGTCGAACATTCATAATTAATAATAAGTATCCATGTCTTTACTTGGGAACTTGTTGACAGCCCAAATAAAAGTCCACCTTAAAATTAGAAATTTGGAATTTTGATCTTCAGGCTTGAAAATGAATTAAAATGCTTTCAATAGAATTTGTAAGATAAGGAAATAGTGATTGAATGAGGTTTTGCAACATAACACAGAAATTCAATAAAGGTATTGGATTATTACTGAGTTAGTGAGGCAATAAATGAAAGGTTTTAAAGATCATTGACAAGCTCTAAAGCAGTTAGACTTTTCTGAATAAAAGAAGAAATCCAAATTAGTATATAAATTGGTGAATTCTTAAATTACGGGTATATTAAGATATTCTGCATTAATAAGCTTCCCATATATAAGATAATGAGCTACATTCAGTAGCTAAATATGGAACAAACTAAAACAATAAGAAACAAAGAAACTTAATTTTATAAGAGTTTCAACTTAGTTGAAGTTGGCATATGAAAGGAACAGACATAGAATTTAGAGATGAAAGTATGTTTGGATCTGGAAGACAAGTGACTGGTATGAGAGTTTCAATCTTAAACTTAGCTGAAGTTGGCATATAAAAAGAACACATAGAATTTAGTGACAAAAATGTGTTTGGATCTGGAAGACAAGTGACTGGTGTGAGTTGGTGAAGAGACTTTCATCCTAGTCTTATCTGACGTCTTCTGGAGAAGAGGGAATGACAGTGGATTTGAGGATTACCCAGAGCTCTGCAGACCCATGGTCACTTTTGCACTAATTACCTGAGTCCCTTTATAAAGAACAGGAGCATAATCTCTCACAGGTTTTGAGGCTGGGATAGGGCAACAGGCAGCAAGAGGTCTGAGATCTACTGAGGGCTTCTCTCTGATTCTAAGTAAATGTCCTTGATGCTCCATTTGCCAGAGCGGAAGACACTGTCCTTACAAGGTGGAGGGCAGAAATGCACAGAAAGAAAGCTGGTGTTTCAGCCCTTCCATCCAGCTTCTGCAGAGAGAAGTGAATCTCCCTGTAAGGTTGCGTGCCTCCTGCTGTTAACTCCCTTTGGAATCAATGAGTAGAGTACTTTAGATACTCATGTAAATTGTCTCACACATGCTGTTCCTTCTGTAATGGGCTTATTTAACTTGGCACTGTTTTTTCAAGGCTCATTTGTGTCTTATAGGTGACAGGATTTCTGTTTTTTAATCATTTAATTTTTTTCTTTTGAGTATATATGTGTGCCCACATGTGTGCACATATATGTGTGTGTGTGTATGTGTGTGTGTGTGTGTGTGTGTGTGTGTGTGTGTATGCATGTTGAGGCATGTTTCTGTGTGTGTGTATGTTATGATGAGTTTATTTGTGTGTGTGCATGTGTGTGGTATTCATGTGTTTACTTAGATATGTGTAAACCCATGTGCATATTCATGTTTACATGCAACTGCATACATACAGAGGCCTACAGCTGACATGAAGTGTCTTCCTCTGTCATATTTACTGAGGCAGGGTCTCTTGCTGAACTCCAGCTAGCCCAGCTTCCCAGCTTCCCTTAAGGACCCCTGGTATCTGCTGCAGGAGCATTAGAAGAACTGGGCTGCCATGTCTCCCTGGCTTTTTGTGGGTTCTCAGGACAACAGGTCCTCATACTTGGCTGACAAGCACTTGATCCATTAAGCCATCTCCCAGGCCATGATCTCTTCTCAGTTTACATTTTTATTGCATTTATTTATTTGTTTGTTTGCTTGTTTGTTGGAGACTGTGACATGACACATACAGAGGTCAGAGGCCAACTCAGAAGAGTCATTTCTCCTTTCTATTGTGTGGGTCACAGGGATCAAACTCAGGTTGTCATGCTTGGCTACAAGTGCCTTCAGCTACTGAAAATGTTTGTGTTGTCTCTGCTTCCATCAGGTTTCCTGACTCTGAACTCACATTCACTTCTTCAGATTGAGACTTCCAGCCATGCAAAATGGTCAGGTTCTACAAGGTCTTTCAAGTGATAGGCTAGAAGCTTCTCCTGGGGACAGTATTCAGAAATGTCAGAACACTTGGGCATACATTCAACCTCTTGTTCCCACTCAGGGAAAATCTAGGAGCTGGGAAGCTCTTCCTGGCAACATGACACTTCACTGATAAGAGGGACTAAGGGACTGGACACCACAGAAATTGCTAATTTTGATGTACCTGTTTTGTTCTGTTTTATTGTTTTGCCCAGAGTTCTTAAGAAGGCAATTATAATGCCCCAAGTAGAGCTGAATTAGTCTTTTCAGAGGAAGAGAGGTCTGGAGTTCCCCTCTGCCCCTATGAAGATGTCACTCCCTTCATTCACTATATTTTATAGATCCCCTCAAAATTTCTTAAGTCAGAAGTTTCTGTGTCCTTTAAAATACTTATATCTTCCCTTTTACCAAAGTCTGATTATTCAGGATTTATCGTGCTTTAATCACACAAAGACTTACAGTAGCTCTGGAAATTTTCAAGTAAAACAGTTGTATTTCCTCTGTTATGAGACAGCAGGAATCAGATGGAATTAGCAGGATGCAATTCCAACTTCTACCTCACATTAAAATTGTTTCTAGCATAAGTTGTTAATTCTACAGTGAGTTTTGAATTGCTATCTTCAATACTCCATGTACCTACACTCTTGTCCCTTATTATGAATGTGTTTCTGATAAAGTGTGCACTAAGAATTATTCTCAGGATACATGTAAAATCTGGATAGTAACTTTCTCCTAAATAGGATTACCTTCAAGTTGTGATTTTTGTGGGCTTTCCTTCTCAAAATGATTAATATCGTACCTTCAAATAAGACTTCAGTCATTGGGCAAGGTAGTCACTATACTTCAGAAGTCATACAGTGAAAAAGAATTATATGCTATGAAAATCCTCTGACATGCTTAATGAGTATTTTTGTTGATTAGGATGAAGATGTAGGCAGTTATCTACAAGAATTTAATCTTGAAAAAATAAACACGCACGAACATACAGAGAGAGAGAGAGAGATGTACACAGGCATACTTACATATGTATAATCACAGATACATGCATGCACACATTTATACACATGCATGAATACATATGAACACACATACACACAGCATTCGGAAGTAAAGGCAATTTCAAAAGATAGAGTGCCAATGGAAAAGCATGAACTCATTAACTGAACACATTTGGACTAATGGAAGTTCCAGGAGAGGAGATGTGGAGACCCACAGAGGTTTCCTAGTGAGAACTTACTCAGGATCCAAGAATTGGAGCTTGCTGCTTCATGCAGCAGGTCTGCATAAGGGGATGATTTGACCATGGACATGGTTACCAGGTATTTGAAAGGGTCTACCCCTGGCTATGCAGTGTGCTTTGATCGAGCAAGGGGGAGGTCTTTTGCCCTACCTCTTGTCATATTATAAAAAAGCCCTTTTGAATAAATGGAGAAGGCCATTGGGTAGTGATCCAGGCCCTCCTGAAGCTAACCCCTGTTTTCTGTCTTTCTTCTCATCAACTGGGTCTCTCTTTCTATATAATGTTTTCATATCTCTCTCTCTTAACCACTCAAAAGGAGGGAGCAGGCCTCCCACAGTAGAGTGAATGTTCTTTCACTGAGAGGGTCAATGGGTAAAACAGAACTATGCAAATATGAACTTGAAAGTCTTAGATCAAGACCAGTCTGTCTTAAACATAGTTACTAGCTTTGGGTAGAAAGGCCTTAATTTCAACCAAGAAGCATGTTACCAACCAGGCTTCTTTGAATAACCTAGAATCTGCTCTAGGATATGTATTTAACAACCGTTGATGAGAAAAGAAGCCATGGGTTTCAAAGAGAACAAGGGTATATGGGAGGCTTTAGAGGGAGAAAAGGGAGGGGGAAATGATGCAATCTCAAAATCTCAAAGAAATTGTTTCTAAGAACCCAGAAGAATAAATGACTGTGAGCTGGGAAATCAACTCCATGCAGCCAATACTTTATGTAATTTATAGAGAGCAGGTTCATATTTTTATTTGTTTTTAATCTATTTACTTGTCTACACATTTTAATACTATCCCCCAAATAGGCCACCTTGGATATTCTATTTTTGTTTTTGAAACTGAACCTCTTTCCTTTTAATTTTTAGTCTATTCTTTAGAATTTCATATCTTTATACAATTATATATGGTCATATCTATACCTCATTTCACCCCTTCAATTCCTATATAGCCCTCCAACATGCCCTCTCCCAACTTCCTGCCCTTTTGTATTAACACATGGAGTAAACTTAGTGTTACCCATTATTGTGTACATAGGTGTAGGGAATATGTTCCCGCATGATGTATGTGTGTAGTGCCATGAAACATGTGGAAGCCCGAGGACAATAGTGTGGAGATGGCTCTCTCCTTCTACTCTTAACATTGGTTCTGAGAATCAAACCCAGGTGACCAGGCTGGAACGGCCAGCACCTTTACCCACTGAACCATCACCCTCAAGCACACCTATCTCCTGTTGTCCACTGTTTTCTGAGCCAATATCACCTTGTACCTGACATTTAATAGACTTGCATTTAAATTCTGGTATTCTGGACAGAAAAGTGTTCAAAACCTTTTTATGCACTAAAAAAAGACATCCTCAGGGAACAGAACCAACATCTGAGTAGGGGAGTCCAGTGAAAATATTATTCAGTCCACAGGGGATAGAGAAAAAAGGAAATGTCCAATCAAGCCATGGATGAATCAGTAGGCCTCAGACGTGACATGACCTTGAACTGCATTTACAATATCAGATGTCTTTTCTGCTCAATTATCAGATTTTTTTTTCTGCTACAATATCAGATGCCTTTTCTGCAACCTGGTCAAGTAAAGTTCTGCCCACAAAAACCTCATCAGGCTATTAGTTTATTTTAATTTGGGGCTTTGTTTATTGTGACAACAAGGATACAGGTGTGGAGGGGAGAGTACCAGTAAGGAAGCCCATAGCAAGTCAGAAACTTGATTGGGTCAGCTGCCTCTCCTTAGAATGGGCTTGGACTGCACTCAATAACCCACCGAGGTATTGTGGAGAAAGTCAAGGTATCCATCCTTCCCTCCCTTCCCTGAAAACTAGCTATGAAAAACATGTGCTTCACAAAAAGGAATACAGGTTTTAGAAATAGGAAAGGAACTATTTTTTATTTATGGTTGCACTACTCATATGTGTTAGGTCTAGAAAAACTTTAACAGATGGACTTTTTAAAATAATACAAAATATGATAGAAAACAATGTAGTGTGACAAAAGCAAATCTGTAATATTAACAAGTGTGATATTCTCACTTCAGTATCAATGTTTAAACTTTAGCAATTGTTAAATTCTCAAAGGCTGAATTAGTCGAAATGAACATCCATTCATTTTATTTTTTGCAATATGTGTGATAAATCCTATATTACCAAAATTAAATTGTTAGCATTTTCTTGGCTATTTAAAACCTATTGGGGTTGCTATTTGTTTGCAAGTTAAAATCATATTCCTAAAGAAAACTCTGAATTTACTAATAGAGCAGATACAGAGGCTTTCTACACCTTCAAATATTAATTTCTAAGAAGCATGGTAAGGGTTGTGTTTAATAAATATTTATTTATTAGAATAATAAACCCTTTATACATGGTAGATGTTTGAAACAAACGTTTTTGAGGTGGAGACCTGAATCCTATAATACTGAAAGATTAATTTTCATTGTTGACAACCGATGAAACTATAGTTTTGCATCAACTGCTACCTGTCAATAGAATATGAAGCAAATAATTTTGAGTGAGATCCACAAAATGTGGATATCAGCACGAACTAGGCTGGCCACCTTCTTGTCCAATTTATTCAATCCATTTGGTCTTGATGATGTGAGACACTCAAGCTGGCAGCTGGCAATGTTTTGAGCACATCCCAGGTCTGCAGCTCAATCAGGTGCTATTTAGAATCCTGTTGTTCCCCATCTATGTGGGAGAAGGGTGCTGCCACTTTCAATGTCTGTGTAGAAAGGAGCAAAATCAGTGGGTTTCTTGCAAAACTTATTTTATGACTTTCTCAGGACAGGTTTTGAATAGTTAATTGTCTTCTACTACTCGTTAGCAGAAGTGATGTCTTAGGTCAATGTGACATGGCTCACCATTACAGTATTTGTTCCTACAGGAGACATCTACAATGCATGGGATGATCACAGCAGAGAAATTAGCTGTTATTCAGGCTGCTGTTAGTTGCCAAGAGTTGAAATTAAATGAGTATCTTAGCTGTCATTCAAATGGGTTTTTTAAATTTTAATTTATGATTTTCAAGAGAAGGAAATTAGAGAGCATTGTGGGATTGTTATCTACACGATGTGTTCTTAGAGATTTCTGCATGGAATTGTATCCTTAGATTTGTGTTAAAGCTTTGTGGACTCCATGTCAGGCAAGGTTAGAAAATTTGTTCATTTTAGTAACATTATTTTCCAAAATGGCATTTCCATGTGAAATTCATTCATCACAATTAGAAAAACTTCATTTGGACTTTGGTTACTCCAAACTTACCTCAAAATATATTTTCATCAAATGAAGAATGAGTGTTATGATTCAACTGAATGGCCCTGGCTATTTCTGCATGTCATGCCACAGTGTGGATATGGGGAGAGTCATTATCTCCAGGTGTCTAAATTATGAAATGTGAATAACATCACCAGCTTTGTTAAAAGTATTGACAACAAACCTGATTTTTTCATGAAATAATGAAGACTGTCCACTAACTTCAGAGAGCCTGGAATGTGTAGAGCAAGCGCTCAGTAATCAACATAGCAATCAAGCACCGGGTCTTAATGAGCTCCTAGGCTAGAGATGGGAATAACAGCTCAGGACTCAATCAAAATGCTTAGTGCTCTGTCACAAGATGCCTTGACAAGAACATGAGGTCAGGAAGCTATCAAGAAGGGGAACTCCTTAAATACACCTTGGGGAATGCTGGAGAGAGACAAAACAAGGGAGGAAAAGGTAGGAGTAGGTAACAGACTCTTCGGATGAACTTGGCCCAGTACAAGCAAGAGGCAGAGGAGCTTGGGCATTTGGGTGGGGAAGATAAAGAGAAGCATTGAACAATGTTAATTAGGATCTCCTCATAAATAAGAAAACAGCATGAGATCTTTACTATAATTACAACTTTATATCATTATTCATAATCACTATAATATGGCTTAAACATTTACCCCACATCTACAACTCCAGTGTGGGAAATATTTATACACATGCTTACAGATATTTCTCTTTATTTTTAGCAAGTTTCTTTACATTAAAATATTAATTTAGTAGCATAACTATACTGAGCCTCAATACTATTCACTTCACGTAAATTACAGTCTTTTTTCCTCTTTATCAAATTAGCTTCCTAGGAATGCTTCCAAACAGGAACACAGATCTGTCAGTAATGCATGACCTAAGTATGTCTTGCCTTACAAGAACATTTAATTTGCTCTAGGATTTTCCCCAGAAAGTATTTTGTTCCTTCAGTTAACCTTTATGTGCTATCATTCTCATAAGCCATAAATCATAATCAATTTGTGTCTTAACTCTTCTTCCCTAAGTGAATAAGCTAGAAAGCTTTAAACCCTTCCTAACAGGAAAGTTTTCAGATGATACATCATTTTAGCACAGATATCTGTGTGTCAACTTTCTCTAAATCAACACAACCAAGATTTCCTATCATCTATCTATCTTTCTATCTATCTATCTATCTATCTATCTATCTATCTATCATCTATTTATATGTCCATTATGGTCATCAAGGAAGACAAATTAAATCAATTTTATATATACATATTAATAAAACATACAAAAAGAAAAATATGTTTATCATTGATCCTCTTTTGCTGGAAAATTTATACATACACACACATTAACTGTAAGATATAGGCCAATTATTATATATAATAAAGAAATCTCTCAACCACTAGATGCAACATGGAAATTCAGGAAAGTCCATTCAATGACCTAGGAACTAGAGGACTGATAATAAAGACTGCTGTGTAGTCATGGGAACCAGGAGTACCAAGGACAGGAGACAATGGATGTCCACATTTATTCAGTCCAATAGAGGAAGAGAAAAGGCTAGCCCTTCTCCACCTCAGTATTGAATTCAGGATAGTGCTGTGGATATCGCTCTGTGTAAATAAAATGCTGATTGGGCAGGAGCCAGGCAGGAAGTATAGGCACGACAAGCAGAGAAGAGAATTCTGGGAACAGAAAGGCTGGGACAGAGAGACTGGCCAGTCACCGCCATGACAAGTGAGATGTAAGGTAAGTTATAAATTAATAGAAATGGGTTATTTTAAGATAGAAGAAATAGACAACAAGAAGCCTGTCATGGCCATACAGTTTATAAGTAATATAAGTGTCTGAGTGATTATTTTATAAGTGGCTTGTGGGACTGCAGGGGCTTGGTGGCACCTGTAGAGAAGCTCTCCAGCTACAGGATACTGCTGGTCTAATGCTCACTCACATTGGAAAGGACAATTTCCTTTACTTATTCCTATAACTTGAATAATTGTCTCTTCCAGAAACATCACAAAACACACCCAGAAATGTTTTATCATATATCCTGGCATCTCATGATCTGGTTTTGTGAACCTGTGCAGCTTACCATCAGAATCTGTCATAGAGGAGGATAGTCTTAGTGACTCAGATCCTGTGATGCAAACGACTCAGAAGCTTCAGAGATGACTAAGCATATCCAGTCTTCCTGTAACAGAGTTCACGACAGCATTGCATTAAAATGGAAGGCAGAATCTTTAAATGCTGCAGTACAGCAAAAACACAACAAAGAATAAATTCTGTTTATTGTGTTCACTGTCCCCTGCATGATGTCTCCAAAAATAACCTAGACTTCACAGTTTACTCCAGTTACCATCTTATTAAAGATCTTGTTTTAAAGTCAGACAAGTTCTCATTAATAGATTCCTGTAAATTTGCCCTTTCTAGTTTCAGGTAATATCAGAATGATCTAATGCAACTTTAACACACAAAGGTAATTTGATACAAGTTATACACAAGTGTAAATACATACATTGTACTTGGCTGGTTGTGTGTGTCAACTTGACACAAGCTAGAGTCATCAAAGGAAGCTACCTCATCAGGACATACCTCAATGAGATCCAGCTGTAAGGCATTTTCTCATTTAGTGACCAGTGGGGGAGTCCCTTGTGGGTTTATCCTCCCTGGGCTGTCTGTTCCAGGTTCTATAAGAAGGTGGGCTGAGCAAGCCATGGAAAACAAGCTATTAAGGAGCTCCCCTCCATGGCCTCTGCTTCAACTCTTGCCTCCAGAATCCTACTCTGTTTGAATTCCTCTGCTGACTTCCTTCAGTGATGAGCAGCAGTGCTGAAGTGTGAGCCTAATAAGCCCTTTCCTTCCAACTTGCATTTTGGTCATGGTGTTTCATCACAGCAATGGAAACCCTAATAAGACATACATCTACACAATCCCCAAAAATGTTTGTGCCAATTTCTTATTACATCAATGCAAGCTGACAGCATTTCTTAGTTTTTATTGAGGTAAGCATAAATACTCAAGTATTATGGTCTCCTGTCAACGTGATTTTATACAGAATGCCTCTAACAACATAGCTGCCATTTTTATAATTCCTTCTAAACAATTATCAGATGTGATGACAATTTGGCATGATCTTTTAGTGAGGGCTAGTCTGGATAGTTTTGTGTCAACTTTTCACAAGCTAAAGTCATCTGAGAGGAGGGAGCCTCAATTAAGGAAATGCTTCCATAAGATTGGAGTTTACGAAAGCCTGTAGGATATTTTCCTAATCAGTGATTGATGGGAGAGGGGCCAACCCATTGTGGGTGGTGCCATCCCTGGCTAGTGGTCCTGGGTTCTATAAGAAAGTAGGCTGAGCAAGCCATGAGAATCAAGCCAGTATACAGCACCCCTCCATGGCCTCTGCATCAGCTCCTACCATCAGGTTCCTGTCCTAATTGAGTTTCTGCCCTGACTTCCTCCAATAATGAACAATAATATGGAACTGTAAGCCAAATCAGTGCTTTCCTTCCCAGTTTGCTTTTGGTCATGATGTGTTTCATCAGAAGAGTAACCCTAATTAAGACGGGGTATCTCTAAACTCCTACTTTAGGCTGTTTTCACAGTGAAGTGCTCAACACCCCTCCTATTACAATGCAAGTGCTATGACTCTCCCTTGCCCTGGGGTCTGCCCTGCATCTAACTCTAATTAGAGACCCAATAAGTCGCAACATAAATGTGTGCCCTTTGTTCATTGTTTTACGAAAACATTTTATTTATTTATTCTTTGAAAATTGTACGATGTATTCTAATTACACCCACCCTCAATTCCCTCTCTCACTCTGCCCTAGATATCTCCTGATATATTCCTCGTTACCTTCATTTTGTGTCTTTCTTATTTCAATTTTTTAAACACATTTCATCCAATTAGTGCTGCCAGCTGGAAAGTTAACTAATCTTGTTGGTTTCATCTTGTGCAGGTAAGCATAAAGCCCTGAGCTAATGTCATGTAAGAGGACAGTACAAGGAATGATTTTTTTTAATCGTAATAAACCTGCATGCATAAAATCTGGACAACGTTTATTTCTCAAGAGATCATTGCTTTATAAATAACTTAAGTTGGAAAAAAATGAACTGTTTTATCAAATTAATGAACACATTATGTCACTAATCTGAAACAATAATAAATGTGAACTAAATTTAATTGATGATTATTTGTAATTTGCCTTATTTATATGAAGCCTTAGTCCTTAGGTTGTTTAGGTCGATAAGACATATAGATTTATTGTCACCTACGCTTGTCATCTCTATAATTATGTTAGTTAGGTAATCCAGATTTATAAATACATAGGTCAGATAGACAGGTAATCTTCAAACACTTCATGGACCTAGAGAATATGGCATTTAAATAACTTAGAATTCTGTTGACATGAGACACAATTGCTCCTGGCAGCACCAATTTGATCTTGAGAGAATGTTGGGCTTCTAAAACATTTCCATTTGGAAGTTTGTCTTCTTGGCACAAAATGGCCTACTGGGCAAAGAACTGCCCTTGCCTCAACTGCTGACAGTACAAATGCTGTCCTTTCTGGACAAGTGGGACACAAGGAAAGCAACCACTGTACTTTGCCAAGACTGGGTAAGATGGTCTTTCAGAATTCCTGCTTCTGAAAATGGTCTGTCAGATACTCTAGGCCTGTAGCCAATTTGAATGCACCAATGATGCTGAGAAACATTAGGTGACTGTCCAGGCTGCCAGCTGTCTCTGTCTACTCTTGCAAGACTCCCAAAAGTTGCTTGCATCCTTCTCCCATTTCTCAGGTATTATTATATTTCTTCTCAGGTCTTTGATGAGGTTGAAGACTAGCAGTTATAGTTACAACTTAGTATATATACATATATAATATCTTAGATAGAATATATTAAGTATTAGACTCAGGTTCTTTAGGATAGGACACCTTTTGGAATGATCTTTGTAACATGCCACCTACCCATGCCCTAGACTTCCCTAGATTTTAGTGTGTGTTTTTTGCTTGATATTGTTTGCATTTATTGTAATTCCAACTTATCTAGGTCATTATCCCTCATTACTCCTGGACAATATTTGATAACCATTTCTTTGTATATAGTCTTGTATTAGGTTAGAACCTTCTTATTTAGACAAAAGGGGGAGATGTAGTGGGTAGCCATCCCAGCCTTGGCCTGGAAGTTCTAGCCCCCACTGAGGCTTCAGTAATGGTCACGCCCACAAGGCGGGGCTGAGGGAGGAAGCTGAAGACCCAGGATCGAGAGGAGAGGTCTCTCTTGGTTCTGGGACCTTGGACACTGGAGGTAGACTGAGCAGAGTTCTCCAGAGAACATCACCGGACTACGCCATACCTTAGTCAGACCCTACAACCTATCCCTTCATTTGTAAGTTACCCCACAAAATAAACCTCCCTTTTAACTATGTGGAGTGGCCTTAATAATCTCACCAATACCATGGTCCTCTGGTTTTTACTCCTTCTTCCCCTGTGTTGCTGTGCCTCGGGTGCCATAAAGACTCACCAACATGACTGCCCAAACAAGAGCCTACAGTGGATGGACAAAAGCCAAGGAGTCCTCAGTCCTAACACAAAGACCAACAAGCACTAAGGAATTCTAAGAGTGAGATAAAGTCTTCTCTGATAAGAGCATACCAATCGATTATCCAATACCAAATCGTTAGCACTGAAAACATACATGAAACTACATTCAGACCGAGCAGATTGTATTTAGGAATACATATACTTTTGTAACAACGATTAATGAACAATGGGACCATAAATTTGAAAGAGAGCAAGGAAGAGGATATGGAAGGGTTTGGAAGGAGGAAAGGGGTGGGGGCAGAATGATTTGATTATGTTATGATTCCAAATGGTAAAAGAAGTAATAGAAGAAAAGATGGCTGCCCAATCACTTATACAATCTCCTTGAAAGTTTGACAGTGTGCTCCTTAGAAAACTAATCTCTGAAACCCTAGACCATGAGGGTGGACTATTGAAGAATGTATCTCCAAGGCCAAAATACTTACCTGATGAATACTAAGTGTGATTACAAAGCATGTTACAAACTAAACGGGTAAATTTTTAACTGAAATTTAGTTGTTTTTCAGCTCACTAATACATCAATTAAGTGGAAGAAAGTCACACAGCAGGACTGTACCAAAGCACAACCCTATACAGCAATACTGGGTTATACCCCAACCACATTAGTACAATCGTTTTTTAGCATTCCATGAACTCTGGCAATAAAGAGAAGCAGGTCACAAGGGGAGTGCCAACACACTAAATATTTTATTTTGCTTCCCCTTGAATAACATCTTTTAAGTAGCATAGAAAGAAACTCCCCATTACTTCACCACTTTAATTCTGAGGCTCAAATAAGCCAAGAGAGGGGCCATCTCTAGCAGTGAAAGATCCAGCGAGGTGAGGAAGAATGTGGTACCAAGTATGGCTTTCTTTTTTTCATTTCCTTCCTCTAGTTGTCATATTTGCACCTGAATGATAGCTCTTTTTACAGAGAAAAACAAAAACAAAAACAAAAGCTCTGAAAGATAATTTAATCTGCTTTTGGTTTTGCATTTAGAAACAAGAGGAAGGAAGAAACGGGGAGTGAGTACCAACTGCAGACTCAGGGAAGGCCTGTGAGTCTGTCTGTACAGATCCCTGTCCAAGCAATGCTGTCTCGCCAGGCTCTCATAAAATCTAAAGTTACATCAGCTGAGGAGAGAAAATTGTATATGCAGGAAACTGAAAAGGCTTTTCTAACACAGCCAACTTTTAAAAAATAATGTGCTTTTATTATGGATGAAGGGGCAATTATTTTACTCTGTACTTGGTAAACCTAAAAGATAACTTGTGGCATACTTTCTACTTTACCATTTTTATCATGTTAAGTAATGTATATAAGTTGTATAAAATAATGGGTTTTATTTTCATACTGTATCAAGTGCATTTTTATTTTTAACTCTTTCTATTACCCTGGGCTCTCTCCCCTGCCTTTGCATCTTTTCCTTTTTCCAAATATCTCTCCTTTCTTTAAAAAAAAAACATTTACTCTATTCTTTGACAGTTTTATTTAATTATATAAAGAATTTTACTTCTTTTCACCTCTGTTACCCTGTCTCATCTTCCATCCTCCAACTAAACCATCTTCACTTCATTTTTAATCTTTTAATGTGTGTTTTTCATCTGTAAAACCATCTAGTATATTCTCTAACAACTTAACAAGTAAAAAAAAATAATCACATAAGTAATTATTTCCAAGTTTAAGGTCTTAATATTTTTGTAACATATTTATCTTTTAAGAGTAGGAGAACTTGACTCCTGGAGCTGGGCCTGGTGTTTGGCTGTGAATCTCTGCATCCTACTGACTCCCCATGGGAGGCCTTGCCTTGGAAGAGGTGGGAATGGGGGTTGGGTTAGGAATCAAGGCTAGGGGTGGGAGGAGGGAGGAGAAGAGGATCTGTGGTTGGTATGTAAAATGAATAGAAAGTTTCTTAATAATTAAAAAAAATAAGGGAACTTGCTGAGCAAGCAAGAGGACAGAGTGCTTGATGGCTGCCAGCCTAGCAGGCTCAGCAAGAGACTCAGATTCAAGCGAATAAACGGGAGAGTAACACGACAGGACATCTGATGTACACCTCCAGCCTCTACATACCTCTACACACAGGTGGATGCACCCACAGGCACATGCATATGTACAGCACTTACACATATACTCGTAACTAAATAAATTATCACAGAAAGTCATAGCTCTTTAATGTCAATAGATGTTCCCACAGAACTCCCACAGATACATTCTCATTAATTTATTTTCTCTCCATAGACACCTAGTCACCCTGTGATTATTTCTGTAACTTTCCCCAACCTCCCAAAGTTCTATTTAATCATTTTTCTATACAAAGGTTTTCCTTGTTGTTCTTTTGTTTGTTTTTAGTTTCCTGTTTCTGTACAAAACAAATCATACCACTGTTCCATGCACTACTTTAACCTTTAATATACATTTCCTTGATAATATCTAACACATTGTAATAATATAATTTGACTGAAATTCTGAGTAGAATGCACAAGTTTATTCGTTCTGCTGTGGACTTTCTAAGAAAAATGGAATAAGTTGGTTTATGACTGTTTCCTAATTTGACAAGTTTTATTAAAATATCTATCTCATGAGTATTTTGTAGCAATGAAATAAGATCCTCTGTTTACAGTAAAAAGCACAGTGCTTGAGGCAGAGTGGAAAATACTGCTACCTTTTAGCATTACTTATCTACACTACTAACCATGCTGGACAACAAGCTACTCCAAGGAAACATATATAATACAAATGTTATATTTTATTATATGTTAAAAACATACATTTTATCATTATATCACAAATCCCTCATCATATCATGCTTAGTATATTCAAATCAATTTTCCAGTAAGACCAAATTAATTTAAAATGGTTTAAAATGCAAGAATGGAATGTATAGTTATATACCACTTCATTTTGTCTTTATCACATGTTGATATATAACATTTTTTATTGAAATGAACACATTATGTCACCAATATGAATCAATGATAGTCTTAAATTTCCAAAGACAGGATAAGAAACTGTATGTGAACAAAAATAAAACATGTTCTTTCTTCCTGCTCCCTCCTTCAGCTCAACTTGAGGCAATTTGGAGATCCATGAATTTAGTCAACTAAGACAGGGAGAGATCACTTCTTTACAAAGCAGAACTGAGGCTAGTGCTTGAGATGGGGCAGAATGACGGGCACTTAGTAAAATCATGTGCTGGAGTTTAGTCTCCAATTCTCAGGCAGATTATCAATTTCCGAAGCCCAGTGGCAAGACAGAGTTCAGTTTATTAATGCCCTATGTGGAACATTATTCTTTTCATTTATTTACATCATTCATGCTCCATTTAATACTTTCCCTTTGCTCAGAAATCACACTTCGTAATGATTATTTTTCATAAGGAGAGTAGAAAACCATTGGGAAAGTTAGAATTGATGACATGATAAGTATTGAGGTAGATATACTTAGCATAAAATATGAAGCTGTATTAAAGTCTGTTCATCAATTAAGTGCATAGATAGCAATGCCCACTTTCCTTACCTCAGGACTGGAGAACTAGGAATGGGGGATGAGTTATAAACTGCATACGATTGTATTCAAGAACCAACACAGCAAGATGACACTGTGTCAACCCAACAAGAGATTTTTAGGTAAAATATTGAAGCTCAACACATGGATACAGTGAAAGGTAAGAGCACTCAACTATATGGAAATTCAAATGTGTTTTTGAACAGGTGAGAGCACTAGGGTTATCACAACTAAATCATAGGTTATAAATGAGAAAATGAAGCCCCAGAGAGACACTGAGCTTCTGGGTTTGAGTCTGGACAGTTTAGGGGTAGTTTAAGACCAGGTCTTTAAGTTACCAGACTCATTATTCTCAGCATTGTGTCTTCTCAGGTTGCGTATTAGGTTCACACTTTCTCACTTTGTAAAGCAAGTTTTATTTTTTGTACAGAAAGGTCAGATACTAACATTATCCCGAGTAATAAAAGTTAAATATGCCCAATACATTCTTTGGTACATCTTCACCCATATTCGGATTAGGAGGAGTTAAATGGCATGTGCTCCAAAAAGTGGCAGACACCAGCACAGAGCAGTAGGAAAGTCCATCAGCACGTGGGTAAGATTAATTCAGAGTGCTTTGCCCAAGAGACCCAAGAGGACTTTGAAAGATGGCTGCATTCTGAGCTTTCTGCTGGATCCCATGCTGAGAAAGCCCAAGTGAGCTCTCCGTTCCTGGCCATGGCTGTCAGTTACATCTCAGTAGATTTTAGGTGTGTCTGCTTAGGGCTCTGCAGAAATAGCATCCCCTCCACCAATTACAGGGCTCTTCCTAATTATTACTTTAACTGTACCAAAGAGGGGAAGATCTATAAGAAAACATTTTAATTAGTTTTATTGTGTTCCTAATTATCACTTAAACTGGGATTTCTTATGTATCTCTGTCAATTCTTCTTGACAATTCATCTGTTCTCCTGTGGCAAGTGTAGTCTCCCACTCGTGTTCATTCAACACATGTTTATTCATTATACCATGGCAGACAATAAATGAATGAAGAATGAATGAATGAATGAATGCTGTTTTTGAGCTCTATTGGACATAATTGAAGATTATAATCAGAAATGTGACAACATTAATTTAGTACAGTACATAACTTCATTGACTATAAAGCATAAGCTAACATGCTCACATTTGTGTTGTGATCACTATACACTCAAGAGATATTTCATCATTACTTTTGTAATACCTAATTATCACATGGCAATCTTTATGTTGGGTTTTGTTCTACTGTTTTTGAAAATATTCTGTTGTTGCATACTTGTAAAGTTGTGTGTGTGTATGTGTGTGTGTGTGTGTGTGTTTGTAACATTTGTGAACATAAGTACATGTATGTGCTCTGTGGGCCAATGTTTACATTGTATGTTGTCCTTGATCACTCGCAACCTTATTACTTATTAGGGCATGAACTCTCACATGAAACTCAAAAATTGACTAGACTAACTTGACAACCAGCTCCAGGTATCTATCTGTTTTGTCCCCAACCCCAGCACTGGGATGACAGGTGCACATAGCCTCATCGGGCTTTTTTGTGAGTGCTAGGACTACAAACTGAGGTCTTGATGCTTGCTCAGCAAACACTTCTCTGGCTGAGCCATCTCCCAAACCTTGTTCCTTCTTTAATCTTGGTTCATAACTAGCATAAAGAAAAATTACCAAATCCAGTAAAAGCTCTGTAAAATAATCATAAAACTAAGTATGCAGGCAATAACATACCTTTGAGAGATTCTTTATTATTCATAGAACTCATTTCCAAGCTGGTCTTATTTGATCTTTGGAACTGTTCTTTGCACTGCAGAAATCAAGGAAACGTAAATGATCCTTCATTGCTTATTTCGAAGGAGGGAAAAAAATCTATGGAAACTGTATGCTTTCTGACATAGTGCAAAAATCTGTTGTCAAAATCATTTAAAGGCAAAACTATTCCAGATTTTTATGAGGCTGTTTATAGATCCTAGATACTACTTTTTATACTTCTATATATACTTTTTGTATGTGTATAATATTACTGAAACTGTTTCAATCATCCCAGGCTAGTAAAGTCTCTCTCTCTCTCTCTCTCTCTCTCTCTCTCTCTCTCTCTCTCTCTCTCTCTCTCTCTCTGTGTGTGTGTGTGTACTGTGTTTCAATATGAGGTATTTTCTTATACTATGATTGATATGAAATAACATGGCAAATATACACTATGTCATTTTCCGAAATTAGAATTGAAATGCAACTGGATTTTCAGATTTCAGGTAATTATTTGTGAACAGGACCCATGTAAGGAGGATACCAGCTGCTAGCAGTCAACATGGGTAGAGAATTCAAATCCATGTGATGAGTTTGATTAATGAATCGGTTTGGCTTCTACTTTGCATTCCACTCAACCTTTCTCACACACACACACACACATACACACACACACACACACACACACACACACACACACACACACACACACAGGACAGAGAGACTTAGGCATCACCATTAACTAATGTGAGGGGGATTTTCATGAATTACCATACTTCTGTCATTTTCTTGGTCCAGGACTTCACAGTGGATTTCTTTGTTTTATCTTCTCCAGTTCCTCAGTCACCTTTGTCATGCATGACCTTGATAGTTTAGAAGAATATATAGATGTTTTGTAAAATGTCTTTCAATTTAGATGTTTCAGATGGAGTTTTGAAATTAAATTTAAAATTATTTTGCTTTGGTGGGTATCTCAAGGCATCACAATTAAATTATGTTTACTATTGGTGGTGTTAACTGTGTATACAGAAGTCACTGCATACTAGATGTGCTCATTTCCCTCTGTAATTGTAAATTATCTTACTGAGTGATGCTTGAGCTTTATGAGAATAACACTCTTGTGCCACATATTACTTCAATACTTAAAACACAGGGACCTTTAGTGTTCTGGTGCTCACCTAACGATGATTTCCTATCTCTGATATTTCTTATTTCTGATATTTATTCTACAGATTGGACAAAAGCTTTCATTCCTAACCCAGAAGCTATCTCCAAGTGTCAACTGCTCACAAAGGAAAATTAGCTCTCTCTGATGGTGTTTCACCAGGTAGACAAACCACACTAAGGGTAGCTCCCATGCCCAGCAGTAGATAGCCAACATGAAACGTGGGAGAGAAAACCATAATCAGAATATATTGTATGAAAACAAAATTACTTTTTAACTAAAAAAATTAAATCTCATCATTTTCGAACATGTCCAGAAAATACTTCAACCCAGAACAGCTACTTGTCCCAGATAATATATACAGAAATTTCTTTAAAATCAAACTCCTCTACATGCAATCAGAACACTTGGGGCCACAAAAATAGAAAGTCAGAACAGTTTGTTCACTGACAGTAGCCATACATTTGTTGTTTGTGCGTGTTCTTGTAAAATGGAAGAAATTTGGTGGATTTATCTTACCCACTGTCATCACCCAGGAGGTTGCTGCAGGAAACAACAGCTATAATAACAAATAGTCCCTCTTAAGTTCAGGCAAGTAAACAATGCTGGTCTGTGTTGCTTCCATTTTGTTACCCATGTTACTTATTTTACTCTTAAATCTAGCTTACTGGATATAAGCTATGGAATAAAGCACTTAGTCTTAACCACAGTCTCTCTGGGGCTCCTTTTTAGAATAAAGCACTAATATTTAATACTAAGGCAAAAATATATAACTATAGGAAGAGGTTGTTTTAAAGTAAGTTTATATATGTTTATAAATTAACTATAATAGATTAGGTATACTGTTTTTCATTTAAATGCTTTAATTTTATTTCCAAATAAAACCTAAAATGTATTAGAAATTTTACCTACTTCTTTTAATATATTCTATTTTTGTGGTACTAGATAGAGTCTGCTGAAATAAAGCTTCATAAAGATATTTCTCTCCTATATCTACAAAAAATATTTTTACTGTACTGTATTCATATCTACAAAATGACAGTTTCGGTCAATCAATTCAAAATGCTACATTTTTTAAAGCAAAGGAAAAATTAGACATAATCATTTTCCTGCCCCTAGTCCTTGAAAGTCTAGACAATGTAAGAAGTAATGATACATTGTATACTTTTCTAATGTAACTCAGAGTTATAGCATCTGACCACAACCACAGTTTCTAAGATCATAGCAGAGTTGAAGTAAGACAGTTAAATCCCTAATGCTAGTTACATTTGTACAGAATATTCATGATGCATTGTGCTTCCACAGTTTTACACTGATTATAATCCTTGTTTTTGTCCAAGCATGATTAAACAGTTAATAATGAAGTAAACATTTCTCTATTATTGTAAGTATGATTATACTGATGAAATTTATTTTACCATGAGATCGCTACTTTGCTCTCATAGCCTTTAATATATAGCTGCTTGAAATGTTGTCAGTGAATGCTCTCTGGTACTGTAGAAAAATTATAAAAACATAAACTAAACATGACAGAAAACTTAATAGAATATAATCTACTGCAAGATCACAATTGTAATTTATTGTTCACAGGGAGGGCAATATATTAAAGCCAAGAAAGCCAATAAAATTATAAAAATGCAAAACAGAAATGATGAGCTTCTAACAGAGAATACAATTATTCAATGTCTGGCCCCATAGTGGCAGGTAAACACTTTAATTGAATATTCCTATCATCAAGTTCTTAACAAATGTATATAGTGGTAGCACACATACCTTTAATCCTATCACTCAGGAGGCAGAGATCCATCTGGATCTTTGTAGTTCCAGGCCACACTGGGAACAGAGCCAAGCATGGTGGCACACAACTTTAAACCCAAAACTAGACATCTCATGTCTTTGCTTGGGAAGGACACACGCCTTTAATCCCAGGAAGTAATGGAGGAAGCGGAAAGATATACAAGGTATGAGGACCAGTAACTAGAGGCTTTTTAGCAGTAGTTCAGCTAAGACCCTTTTGGGTGAGGACTTGGAAGCTTTCAGTCTGAGAAAACAGGATTGGCTGAGGAGTTGGCAGGGTGAAGTTGGCTGTGGTTTGTTCTGTCTCTCTGACATGTCAGTATTCACCCCAATATCTGGCTTTTGGTTTTTTATTAATAAGACCATTTTATAATCTAGTTACAATATTTATATATATAGTATTTATTTATTATATATATTTATAACATAGTGCATTAATTTCTACTTGGTGTTAAACTTATAATAAGGTCCATTTTATACCAAGACAATATTGGCACATAAACTCTCATAATGATGAAAGGGCCTCTCACCTCTGTGTGCCATCCAACCCATGGGACCACTATCTGCTTCTGAGCTCTGACATGAATTATTTCCACTATGAATGAGAATAAAACCTAAGCCTGGTCTGTATGGGACTTACATTTAAACTTTGTATATAACATTTATTCTGATTTGACTCAGTGAACTCTTGTGAAATGTTAAATTCAGCACACTACTCATATTTGCTTTTCTAAAGGACTATGTCACAGATCAGGTTGGCAGTCAAAGGACATTAAAATATAATCTTTTTAGAAGTTAAGTTTCCACATGAAGTTGCTGTATTCAGATGGTGAAGTTGGTGCTAATTACCGTGTGTCTTTCTAAATATTAGTTCTTGTTTGTAAAGATGGTCACATCCTCTGGCATTGAATGCTGGGTTAAATTAGGCAGCACTTGTAGAGTCTGGTTGCTGTGAGCAGCTCTAAATACCCCTTGTATCATTGGAAAGAGATTGCATTCATCAGTGAGTCAGAACAACATGCAAACTATCTCAGCTGTGCTACCCAGAAGGGCAAGGCTGAAAGCTAAAAGCCAAAATCAAACCCTCCATTATTTTAAAATGAATTTGGATCTTTCAGTGAAGATCCACAAAATTGAGGATATTTGCAAGATGAATTTTCCTTAGCAAACATTACAAATAATGTTTTATTCTTTGAGATTTTCATATAGTGTACTTTGATCAAACTCATCTTCCTCTTCAACTCCTGCCAAATCACCTCACCTCCCTACCCAATCTACTCTCTACCCACCATACTTTACATTCTCTCTCTCTCTCTCTCTCTCTCTCTCTCTCTCTCTCTCTCTCTCTCTTTCTTTTTCCCCCATCATGTCCATTTCACATTGGTTACAGATTCCTGGGAATAGGGCCTGATCTGGACTATGGCCAATATACCAAGTGTCACACTACTGAAGAAACAGACTCTTCTCTCAGCAACAACCAAATGGTAATTCCTCAGCTAGGGGACTTGATGGCCAGCTCCTCCTCTTCTCTGTGTTGGGATCTCATTTGGTTTGAGCTTATGCAGATCTTATCACATTGTCACAGTCACTGTGAGTCCATATGTGCATCTACCATGTTGAGGCTGGAGAACAGTTTTCTTGAAGTCATCCACCACTTCTAGATCTCACAATATTTCAGCTCTCTCTTCCATAGAGATTCCTGAGCCTTTTGTGGGTGGAGTGTGATATGGGCATTACATTTAGGGCTGAGCACTCCAAAGTCTTACTCTATATGTGTTGTCCAGTTGAGGGTCTATGTATTAATTGTCATTGACCCCAAGAGTATCTCTGATGAAGGTTGAGCAATGAACTGAACTACGGATAGAGCAGTAAGTCACTAGGGGTCATTTTGATGCTATGTCCACTTAGCTAAGTGAAAGCAGTAACTATTCCCCTAGTGCTGATGACCTCCTTAGCCCTAAGTGTGGGGCCTCATTGACAGTGTCAGGTATACATCCAATTTCTCTATTCTGTTTCCCCTTCTTTGAAAGATTCTCTCCTTTCTCTCAGAAACTTTCATTGAAGTATTTTATTATTTCCATTAACTATATAATGTATATGTGTGGGTGTATGTACATGTGAGTGCATTTCATGGGGAGGGCAGAAGGAGGTGTCAGATTGCCATGGAGCTGGAAGTACAAGAGGTTGTGAGCCTCCCAACATGGGTTTTGTCAATGGAAAAAAATATCTTATAAACTTTCCTTCCAAAGAAAACCAAAGTTGTGTACATCACACCTAAGTCAGTTTCTTCCCTCTTTTTCTAAGCATGACTCTACTAGCATTAAGCTAATGGCATATTAATACCAAGCTTTCAGTCTCACGTCATACATGGTGATTCTTTTATGTGTAATGTATTGCCTAAGACTTCCTTAAGATTACAGCTTCTAATATTATAGTAATGGTGACAAATTATGCTATAGTAATATTTATTCAAGAAGATAATGCCTGAGTATTACTTGCCCTAAAAATGAAAGCCTTCTTTACAACTGTCTTTGCAGAGAATAAAGGCCTGGTGGCTGTATTAAGTCACTGGATCATTATGATGTGTTTTAAATTTTGTATGGCCTGGCTTTGTTTCATACACTCTGTTTTGCTAAAGGGGATTTAGACTGAACTTCAGGCACATTAGGGAAAAAGGATTCTTAAGAAAGGTTGAGTGGCCTTGCCTTAGAGGTTCAACAAAAGTAATTTAATTATGAATGAGGAAGAGTAAGCCAGCCCTCAAAATACTCCCAAGTCTAGAGAGCAGTGAACTCCTCTTGGCAGGAACTTTCAGGGTCTTGGAAGTGATGACTGTATCTAGCCATGCTCTTTCTTTGGGCTTTTCTTTTGAGTTTTTATAAATCAGGAACAAAAAGGTCCTCAACCACAAAGATAGTACTATTGGCAATTGGAGAAGGCCTAGACACTTGGTAGGAAGGCATCTCTACTTAGAGGTAAAATATCCTAGATAAGATAGAGCACGTGCTAAGAAAGTGGGTTGGACATTTGAATAGCCCCTGAATAGACGGACTCTACCTCACCAAGTAGAATTTTGTCTTAGACAGCTAGAAGAAAATATGTTATTTGTTTCAGGACAGATATTCATAAAAGATCTAAAGGTATGAAGAATAGAGAGTATCAGAAAATGATAGAGGGCTTCAGAGAGTAGGATAATTCTATTTTTCATGTGACCTAAATTCTCTGTTTTCCCCTTTATAAATCTTTTCTAAAATCTACATTATTCACTAGTGCCTTGCAAAATGGGTTTTTTTTCTTTCTATGTCATAAAAACGTTATTTTGGTGGTAGAGTAAAAATAGACACTGCCTCCAGAACTACAACCATGGCTGAGTTAAATGTAGCACAAAATACTGAAGTTGATAAAAAGCAGCAAAGATGAATCGTGAGAATAAAACTCTGGGTGTGTGGATGAGCTGTGAGCTGGAACCTCTCTTAGCTGGCACAATGATATTAGAAGCTTTTCCTAATAATTCTCACTGGCACAGTGTAGGGTGTCACCAAAACTGCTGATAGCTCTCCTGAGAAAGCTGCAGATAGGTCAAGGAACAGAAGGGTAACAAGCACAAGATAGCTGCACGGGTCCCTTCAGCTTCACTATACGCTACACAGCAGACAGGTTTTTGTAACTGCAGACGCCTAACCTCTTTTGCTCTCAGAGCATTTTCTTCAGAAAATTCCTAGTTATAAATTCTCTGACTCTTTAAACTGATTAACCATAAAATGTCTTTAGTAGAGCCTTAGAAACATCTCTTTGATATGTAAATATCAATAGAGACAGTGCCCTCTTCTCACTGTCTGTGTGGAGTAGGAAACTAACTTTAATGGGTCTCAATTAGCAAACACTTGGACTAATCCCAGGGAAACACATGTGCACACCAGAATTAATGTGCTCTGCAAATCCCACGGATCAGCCTCACTCCTAATCTTGTCTAGTCCTTTCCTACCAACACTGGACATACTGAGATCTCTTCCCCTGGGTTTCAGTTGAACTGAGTATCTAGATTTCATCTATCTTCCTTCTCCGGACACTTCCAATGATATGAGCACAAAATCACCATGCCTACTCATCTCTCCAAGTTCTTTTCTTTAATAATGGGCAATTAGCTCTGGAAAGAAATCCACAAGCTGACTTGGGGAAAATACGCCTAAAAACTAAGTGAGAAAATAACCATTTACCACCAAATTTTTTTATTTAAATACTTGCTGTGATATAATCTGGGTAATAGACTGTTTCTGGGGGTTAAGAACTGTTTGATTTCCTAAAGAACTCTAATTCTGTAGGACATGAATATATTTCTAGCTACTTAATAATGAATAGAAATTTATTGACTCACAATTTTGAAGGCTAGGAAGTTCAAGATAAAGGGACCATTTATGGTATCATCTCAAAGCAAGAGCAGAAGGAAGTGGAGAGGAATGGTGGGGATCCTAAAATTCCCTTTTGTAAGAAGCAGTCTATTGATAGATTTACTCCCTTCATCTATCCTTGAAGGCCATTCATACATTCAGAAATCCTTTCATGAATCTATGATTCTAGTAGACTATAAGTGGTAACCCTTGTATTCACAACTCACTCAAACCAAACTCCATGGAGAAGTACTTACTGTGCTATATCTATGTGGCTTCAAAAACCACTAATTGTGTGATATCCAACCCAGACACAGTGAATTCACATCTTAGTGATCAACAAACCCCAAAGCACAAACAGATGAGTAGATTAGCAAACCTACCTGAAGCAAGTAAGGAAAGTTACATGGTTGTTTCCAAACCATGTTCTCGATAAGAAAAGACACACATGTCAGTTAATGTAGAAACCTATGCATAATCGTACAGAAAAGCAAGTTAGGTTGGGCACATTTCTGAGCACACTAACCTGAAGGTGATCACTTCTGAGGATGCTCCTAGTTCAGAAACAAGGAGGGTGGTCCATTTGGGGGCATGCTTAGTCCAACGTCACAGAGCAAATGTTGAAAAGCACAAGCAGACCACACGGTCTCCCCTGGACATGCTCTGTTCAGCATCATAATGAGCTAAGTTTATTTTGATTTCATAAATGAGTGAAGCTATGACTCAGCCATTTTGGCTACAAATTCTTCAAAAATTTTCCAGAGTTTTCATTGAAACAAGAGAGGTCCATTTTAAAGGTATATTGTTGAGCTTTTTATTCAAGCAGCAGCTTTCTCCCCTGAAATGTAGATGTTTGAACCCAAAAGTACCAACCTCACTTAGCAGCTAAGCACATGCATTATTTGTTTGTTCAAGAATGTGGTTTTCATGAAACTGCTTGGCCAAACCCAACTCAAAAGACTTCAAGTGTTTCCTCCATCATCCTTCTCCCACTGCGCACATCCTGGGATGCTCATATATATGAATGAAGGGCCAGTTATCACAACTTGCTCAAGCCCTTCCCTCTTAGAAGTTGGGAATAGTCAGTCACTCTCTAGAGAGCCCTTCTTGAATTTGCAGAGACCTCATCTGTACATTAAATGGGGTCTTATTAAGAGAATTCCATTTTTCTCAATGATTGCCTTAATATGACAAAAGGGAAGCAGCTCCTGGAAAATTTACTTCTTGAGAATTTTCAATATTCCTCACATATGCCTACAATGCATCATTAGGACTACAACTACCTCCTTCTGGACACAGCTATCTTCCCAATGTGCTACTAAACAATGTTCTAGCTATGTAAGGACCTTGAAGAAGAGCATAAAATGAGATGGATATCAGTAATGCTTTCCTGTGCCCTGCTCTATGCAGGAAGTATTATTGTTTCCACCTCACAGGCACTGGCTGAGTGCCAAACAACCCAGTACCCGCTACAGAGATGGAGAGGTTTGTTCTCAGATGGCTTCTTACCTCTGGTTGAGTGGGTTTTCCCTGGAGACTCCTCACTCTTCACATAGTTACTATCCTGGGAAAATACCAGAGTCCAGCCTCCTTTTCATCAGATGCACCTGATTCTTATTTGGTCTTTAGATGGGACTCTGCCATCACAACCCATACTACATGGCACATTTGTGTCAGCCACATTGGATACAAAACACCAGTCCCCTTATTTCCAACTTTCTTTCATCTTACTATTTGCTCTGTTACTTTTCACTATCTCAACTATTTTTCTTTCTTATTAATCATTTTTTTAATTCACTGCTCAACTTTATTATTTTAACTTCAGTTTAAAATATTTGAATTTTAGACTGACGCCTGTGGAGCCTCTCTGGGACCAGACTAGGCCCTTTGCATACAGGAGACAGCTGTGTAGCTGGGTCTGTTTGAGGGGCCCCAGCAGTGGGATCAGGATCTATCCCTGGTGCATGAGCTGGCTTTCTGGAGCCCAGTGTCTATTCCGATGCCTTGCTCATTTTTGATATGGGGGGAGGGGCTTGGTCCTGCCTCAGCTGAATGTACCGCTTTGCTGACTCCCTGTGGGAAGCCTTACCCTTCTGAGGAGGGGCTGGGCCTGGGGTGGAGTTGAGGGAAAGGCTGGAGGGAGAGGGAGGAGGAATGAGAGGGCGGTCTGTGGTAGGTGTGTGAAATGAATAAAAACAATTCTTAAAAAAAATAAAAAGAAAATAGAGTGAAAAATAATAAAACAAACTATTCTTAAACTCTTGAATGCCAATGAGACACAAAAATGCAAGTATTAGAACTCACAGATTGCCAAATAATAATACCATAGTAGTAAAATGAATAACTTTTCAAAAAACAAAAATATTCTTGGAACAATCTTTTGTTAAGATGATCTTTGTTTGATTTTATGAAGGACTGTGAAAGAATACATGGGTATATTTGCCATTTGAAAAAAATAACCTTTTTAATATTTTAAAAGCATATTTAATCAGCCTGACTTTTGACCAGAACTTTCTTCATATCAGTATGCATGGTAAGTGATTATACTCTTGGCTTTTATACCTGTGACAGATATTTCTAGAAAATAAATGAGTAAAAGTAAAATTACGGCTTTCAAAAACTAGATTTCTTGCCCAAATTTCATCTTGGAAATACGTTTTTCTGTGATAAGTAGAAAGGCATCCCTATCTTCATCAGAAAACAGAATGTTTCTGGGACCCTACTACATGCGTATAATGGCAACTGAATTACCACATACTGTTTTCAAGTTTCACAGAGAGAGTACTAAAAGAAATAGTATTGAATTTCCAAACATACCTTATCACTACTTTCCTGCCAGGTAAAATCAGGTTTTTGGACTATTGTCCTATTAAATAGAACTCTCTAAATAATGATATATTGTCTATAAAACCATCTTTCAATAAATGAAAATGAAATACATTATCAAGAAGATAGCATGTTTTCACCTTTTTACTTCATAACATGTGTGTCTGCAAAACCCACTTCCAGTTTTAAATAAATCTCAGAGACATCAATGGATACCAGTTTATCTGTTTGTACTCATAAGGGTGAACTTAAAAAAAATAAATAAATAAATTTGAGAGTAAACACCTACCTGAAAGAACACATGTGGGAAAAGACTTGAAATTAAAGGAAATAAATCCAGAAATATTATCCTAAATCCTGGATAAGCAAAATCTAAAATTCTAGGTCTTGAGGAGGTTTTGAAATGGTTTTAGCCAAGGGACATTTTCTAAGTCATTCAGGCCTGCTTTTGTTTGATAGTTACATTGCGCTCATGTCAGAACTTGATTTAATCCCCACAGCAAGACATGGATGTAGACAAAATTACACGCTAATGTGGGGATTTATCATGGCCATTCAATGTAATTAAAAAGGAGGTTTATTTTGGGGTAACCTATAGCCAGTAAAGGGGTTGGTTACAGGGTCTGGGAGAGGTGAAGTGCAATCCATCAGGGTTCTCTGGAGAACTCTGATTCAGTCTGCCATCCAGCATCCAGGATCACAAGGAACCAAGAGGCCCAGCAGGTCCGGATCTCGGGTCTTAAGAGCTCCCATCTCAGCCCTACCCCAGGGGTAGGTCATAGGTAGGTGTAGCAGTTACCAGAAATCTCACTAGGGGTAGTACTTCCAGGTCAAAACTGGAACAGCTGCCCAATACAACCCACAAACTAGCACATGTCAAAGCGGGAACAGAACTGGACTCTGGTTTCAATGTCAAGTATTCTCGCCACTATGTGTTAAGGGTGAGAATTTATTCCCATCTTTCTCAGGGCCAAAGACTATAATTCATCTGTAAAAGCTATCATGTGATTAGATACCATCCTTCCTAACAACAAATTCAGGCATGAAGAAAGAGTAAATCTGCCTGAGAGACTTTGTGGAGGCTTGACTGCTGAAACAACACCTAAGGTCATTAATAATAAATAAAATAGTTCAAATGAAAGGTCTGATGAAATGTGCATCTGACACCCTGACCCAACTCTGATATAGCTTTTGTTATTTCATTTTGTTTTTCCTGCAGTTGTTCCACAAGGGGAAAAAGTAAATACTATTGAATAGGAATTCTTCCATTTTAGAATTCTATACTTCGTTACTAAACCATTTTTCCTATGGTAGTGATTTATAAGATGCCTAGATTTAAAGAAACAGCACCTGACCTACAGTGTTCTGCAGCCCATTTGAGACATTCCATTCCATTTTCCACAGTAGTAGAAGGAGTGTAACTCCAGTTCCTAGAGGTGCCACATTGCTTGTGTTTTGAGAATAGGAGAAGGTAAAATCCCTTGGACTGAAATGAAGAGAACATTTCTATGTTTCTCTCCTCCCCTCCCTGATACTACAGAAGTAGAAACAGTTTGAACGATATTTAATAAAAAGCAAATGATAATTTTAAATAAGAGATTTAATTCTCCCACAAGTAAAGTCAGTTTTGTCCCTACTTTTCCTGGATTTCTTTTCTTTTCTTTTCTTTTTTATCTAGGAAAGAGTATCATAATCTAATCTGTCTCTTGGAAAAACAAATAAATTGTTTTCAAAATCTAAATGAGGCTTTTGCCAGCTTGTGACCAAGGATGTCTTCTAGACATCCTTCTATATCTAGATATAGACTTCTATGTCTAGAAGTTACACCATTGAATTGTCAGCCTATAGAAGGCGAACTTTCTTATGACCTTTGTCTCCAAGTTTTTGTGGGAGGGCAAAAGTTTCCTTCTTTGGGCATTGAAGAACTGTCATAAGATGCACATAGTGTACATTTTCTTTGTATCTATTAAGAAGCACAGGTAGTCACTGCAATCCCAGTTGAGGTTTAGATAAGTTAGCTGTAATAAATTATATTGTTAAATTCTCCTATTTAAGAACCATTTATTACTTGAGAATATGCATGAATGGGTGTGTATTGTTTGCTGACAGATTTCTCTCTGTCTTTAAAACCCCATACAATTTTCCATGATGCAATGATTTAATATTTGTTCAGTCAGCGGTGAACTCTTCTTACTTAGCTTGAAGACTTTGTAGAGAGGTTTTGCTGGATTGTAGGAGTGATTTTGTTTGTTTGTTTTATTGGTTTGGTCTCTCCAGCACTTACCACATTGCCACTTAAGATAAAGTTAAAAAAAAAAAATGTGTGTCATGTTTACTCTGCACACAAATTAGATATCAAGTTTCCTACAGTTCAGCATTTTCTTTGCTGAATGACTTCATAGCTTCTGGCAAGTTAGTGAAGTCGCCCAGTAAAATTCAGCGTGAGCCTTACTCAAGAATTGCTTCATGGAGAAGTAAAATTAATGGCAATGAACATGTGGCTAGCCAAGCCTTCTTTAGACTGTTATTATCCCATTAAAATACATGTCCTTTACAACTACACTGCTGCAATAATAAAGTAAGACACAACTGATAGCAACAAATTTGACCACACTTCATCTAAATATAAATGTTTTACTTTAAAAAATAAGTTAAAATTTTGTTCTAAAAAAGGAAGGAAATTATATAATCTGTAAGTCCAGCAATCATATAAATTGCTAAAAACTTTTTTTAAGAAAAACATACTCCTCTCTCTATATCTTTCTTCTTCCCTTCGTCCTTCCCCCTACTTTCCTTCTTCCTATCCATACATGTATATGTGAACAGAGAGAACATACTTTATGAAGCATATTGGGAAAATTATAGAAAAGGAAGTGAGTGAAGTAGGTTTGGAACCATCATGTGACAATACTCTGCTTAGCTTTTTCCTTTGTCAGTATTACACTGAAGTTATAACACAGGTCTTCAACCCCAGCCACTGTGGATCACATGTTCAATGCTAATCATGCAGGCATACCAGGGAGATCCTGTCTCAAAAAGTCAAAGGAGAGATGATGTTTTGTTCAGTGGTTGATCACTTCCCTGGCATGTGTGAGGCTCTAGGGACAATCCTCCATGTGTGTGTGTGTGTGTGTGTGTGTGTGTGTGTGTGTGTGAGAGAGAGAGAGAGAGAGAGAGAGAGAGAGAGAGAGAGACGGACAGACAGACAGACAGAGACAGTGACAGAGACAGAGACAGAGAGACAGACAGAGACAGAGAGAATTTTATTAGAAATTACTAAAGAATAATATGGTGATGATAGGATACATTTCTGAGAGTTTTCCTAACACAAAGCGAAAACATCATTTTACTGTATTCCAATACCTGTATCCTTATTGTCAGATGTGCTGTGGCCACGCCATAAAGAAGACAACTAGGACTCAGACAAGTTAAGGAATGTGAAAATGGTGATTGGGAAACACAAAATGACATGATCAAATTCAAGATCAGTTATCCACCTGATATTACACTTTTTCCTGCCTTCTCTGAATTAACTCTTAACACTATGCTTGCATTAAATGACATAAGGATACCCCAACTACTCACCAAAGCTGACTCCATTCTCTAACACAGTTATCTATATTAATACACTAAGTTAAGTGACCAAACCAATGTCGTTGGTGATTGCTGCTCCTTTGGGCAGCTCCATAGTTTGCAGAGTGTAGTTATAGACACATTTTTCTGTAGCCAGTTGGGCATATTGTTACAAAAGATAGGCTGTAACACCAAACAGAATTATGACATCAAAATCCTTTCCTAGTACTTTTGTACTACATAGATTGTTTATCTTGCCTTCAGAAATCCACTGTTGAGAGAATGAGTGACATGACAGACCTTGCCATGACAGACCTAACATGACAGATGTTAGTATTCACAATCACCTTCTCTGGAGACAGTAACAATACCTTTAATAAATAAAAAACCTTTCATACATTAATACTTCTGAGAATGGGTATTGGTGAGGTTTATTTATATTACTCTAAGTGAAGTGGTAAATAAATCATTATAGCATAGATAGAGGCTAAAAACATGTTCTGCCCACTAAATACATTAGCCCTTAGCTGTCACTTACTAGGAGTGTGGCTTGGAAACAGCCACTATTCCCTTTGCTCTGTGAAACGATCATGCAACAATCACCTCGCAGACTTATTGCCAATAACAAAGTAGCTAAATCACTGTTAATAAATGCTTCCTATAAATGATATCAAGGAAAATGAAATAATATAAGACAAAGATTCTCATAATAGGATGTATACAGCAGAGGACAATTTTTTATAATATATTAAAGAATATGTTATTATGGTATTTGCTGTGGATATCGCTCTGTGTAAAGTTCTGATTGTCCAGTGGCCAGGCAGGAAGTATAGGCGGGACAAGAGAGAAGAGAATTCTGGGAAGTAGAAGGTTGGAGAGAGACACCGCCTACCGCCGCCATGAAAAGCAACATGTAAAGACACTGGTAAGCCACAAGCCATGTGGCAAAGTATAGACTAACAGAAATGGGTTAATTTAAGATAGAAAAGGTAGATAACAAGCAGCCTGCCACGGCCATACAGTTTGTAAGCAATATAAGTTTCTGTGTTCTTTCTTGGTTGGGTCTGAGAGACTGTGGGACTGGTGGGTGAGAGAGATTTGTCCTGACTGGGCCAGGCAGGAAAACTCCAACTACAGGTATTTGCATATTTATTTCCTTTGCCACTAGAACAATTTTAACCAATAATTCAAGACTGTAACTACGAACATTTTTTTTCTAATTCAAAACTTCCTTGCCTTGAAGGTAAAAAAATCATAATACCTTACTTTAGAGAAATATAAGTGAAAACAATTAAGTCTTCTTAGCAAGCCAAAAGGTATATAACATAGTAAATATATAATCAATCCATCCTACTTGAATGTTCTTGAAAGTCCAAGTAAATTTCCTTGTGAAAAATGAAGAGGAAAGATAGATAAATAAGTTAATAATTTATTAGATAAATAAACCTAAGTGAATTTAGATTAAATTTATTTCTTGTTTTTAAACTAATGAATGAAAAATAATACTAAATATTGTTATGAGTGAGAAATTTTGTTTCTGCAATAAAGTCCCAAATTAAAAAGAGGCCATTTATCAAATGCAATATCAAATTGGTATCCATTTTTTATCCATTTTGTCAATCAAGAAATAGTGTAATGCTGGAAATAATAACTGTGAATTGAACAAATACAGAACCTCGCTCCCATTCTAGTATGGGAAATGAAATAAATAATTGACAATCTACTTTTATAAAATATTCTTGGTTTTAAAAATTATTTATAGACTTTTGTGCTTATATTCATTTCATTTTTATTCACTGGAGTTAATTACAGTTTTAGCAATTTTAGTATTAGCATGATAGTACTCTGTTTATCTGCTTATCAGAGTCCATTTTTAACCAATAAAGTGTAACAAGTATTTGAATACATAGAGATGGATTTTCTCATTTTCTTACACTCATTTTTTAAAAGGTCCATATATTGCTGAATGCCAGGATTTGAGAGAAAGTCGTGGAGAAAGATTTCTAAGATCTGGGTCTACCTAGTAAAGACCTGTTCTCCAACACCCCCCCCCCCCCCCCCCCCCCCCACACACACAAAAAAAAAAAAACTGGGATAAGAACCTGACAAGTAGTGCTGGCCAACACTTCTTTCTCAGGTTGATTTCTCAAAGCCTAAGTGTTATGTGCTTTTTCAGTCTTGGAATCTGAATAACAGTAATGCAGAAGCACCACCAGCTCCATCTGGACCTCCTTTTGAATGTCACAATTGTGATTTTTTAGAGTCCTTGCACACATCATCCCCTGATCTCACATTTTTAAAATCAGAGGACATTTCATATTACACTTCTTAAGAAACTATGCTTTACTTCCTTCTAAATGATTCAGAACAATAAACTTTAGCCTTGTGACACTGTGATATAACTGTTCAATTCTGGTTTTTATTTCTCTTTCAGAATTAATAGGACAGATAAGAATTTAAGAACTATTTACTCACAAAGTAATCTATATTTCCTTTGTTCCTTCCAAAATACAAGCTGAAGCAACTGTCCAACATTTAAACATACAGAAATACATTAAACACAGTAACTTTATAAATCTAAACAATGTTTCAATAGACATAGTAGGGAAAAAATCACTTCCAAATGTGAGCATTTCCGAGAATAAATGGATAGATTAAGTACCATATGTCTATCAGCCCTCCAAGTGAAGAAAAGTAATTTTCTGAAAAGAGTTGTCTACTGTAGGAGAAAATGCAGCCAAGGAGTTATTTTCTTAACTAACATTATTTCTGCAGTTAAGACTTCTTTGCCAAGAAGCCAATTTTAGAAAAACTCAAACTTCAACCAAACAAAATGTCTTTAGTTTACTTATTTCAGACTGTATCTCAGTGATGGGGATTATACATTTCTCTGGGCTTTCACTGCACTTAGTAGAGTTTTATTTAAAATAACACCAAGATAGACTTATCCAGGAGACAACATCAATTTTTTAATCCAGTACCAAATGGTTAGCCCTGAAAACGCACATACAAGTAACATTGTACCGAGAAGATTGTACTTACATATTTAGGAATGTATGTATGTATGTATTATATATAATAATGCATGGAGATAATAACCATTAATTGAAAAAGAGGTCATGAATGTGAAAAAATAGCAAGAGGGTATACAGGAGGATTTGGAGGAAAGAAAGGAATGAGGAAATGATATGATTATACTAAAATCTCAAAAATGAAAGAAATATATTTTAAAAGTGAAAGGCATAACAATCATAACAAAATATGATGGCAGAGGTATATATTCTTAGAACATAAGTTTTCTATAGATAAATTATGACTAATGTTTTGATACATGGGTTAACAGTGTATATAAAATGCTTAGAATGCTAGCATAGAATACAGAAACAGGTGTCGGTTTTGTGATTTTCTTTTTTAGCTGCAGAAAAAATATAGAAGACATGCATTTGTTATGAGTAACAAAATTAATACTTCTATAATACATGATCAAAACTCACATTTTATCTTTCAAGACAGTTTATGATATATGGGAACTGCATTTTTCTTAATTGTGGGAGAATCATTTCTCAATATAACTGGCTGTGTGGGCTGGGTCAAATTTGTGGCATTGTGTTGACTGTTATGGATATGTTTTCTCTTGTGGGTTAGTCACAGACTGATATATGGACACACTGACCATATGTCTATCAACTTTACTCAGGGATCAAGGTGTAGCCTCAATGGCTTATGGCTTTATTCCTAAATCTCTAGCATATTCTTTGTCTAATCCAGATTGCTGAAAATAGCCCCTTTGGAATTAATGCATTGGCCAATGATTGTTTTCTTGTTCTAAAGGTAAAAGGGTGAAATTTTCCAGACTGCTAAAGAAGAAAAACTGCCTGCCTCAAAACTTAAGCACGAATGTTAAAATTTTTAGGAGTTCAACAGTTCATGAGCAAAAGCAGGACGTTTGACAAGCTTTTCTTCAATATAAACATCATGTAGAAAAAGAGAAATGGACCTTGATTGGCCAGAAAAATTCAGAAATGGTAAAATGTTTCTTACCAGAAGCTTAATTTCACACTTCTCTGATACTCTAAGCTCATAAGTAAATGTCCATGATCTTCATCCTGTGTAGTTAGAGTTTTCCTGCCTGGCCCAGTCAGGACAAATCTCTCTTACCCGCCAGTCCCACAGTGGCTCAGACCCAACCAAGAAAGCACACAGAAACTTACATTGTTTACAAACTGTATGGCTGTGGCAGGCTTCTTGTTATCTACTTCTTCTATCTTAAATTAACCCATTTCTGTTAGTCTATACTTTGCCACATGGCTCGTGGCTTACCAGTGTCTTTACATGTTGCTTCTCATGGCAGCGGCTGGCGGTGTCTCTCCAGCCTTCTACTTCCCAGAATTCTCTTCTCTCTTGTCCCGCCTATACTTCCTGCCTGGCCACTGGCCAATCAGAACTTTATTTACACAGAGTGATATCCACAGCAATCCTGAAACTATAATCAAACACAGAAGGCTTGATAGTTTATGACTTCATCTTTATACTGTGGCAAGGAAACAATAAATTCAGAATTACACTGTGGTCTCAGCAGAGATTAGATTAGCCTATATAGATCCTCAAAAGCCTGTTCCCCTCCTGGCTTGACAGAATAATGTGGACGGAGTGGTACATTAAAGTTTTCATAACAGTGTGCCACCCTAGGGAAATCCAAGACCCAAAAGAAGAGCCTTGGGCTCAACTGCTGGGTCTCATTTTCAAAACCTTCAGGCAAGTAACTGTGAAAAATTCAAAACCTTGGATAATGAACTGTACCATCTACACTTGCCATGATTTGGAAGAGAAAAAGAGAGAGAGTGACCTTCACTCATTTAACATTTAACAATTATTCTTAGTTTATTAGCATAGAAATAGCACTTTATGGCATAGCACAGTGTTTCCATATAAATCTCGCATGTAAAGCTTGTAAGATTTTCACTTTGCTCAGTTTTTAATATTTATGACTATAATTCCTCTGATTTACACACCAGAAATTTCCATCTAGGTTGAAATGGAATTTTATAATTATAATTTACAGCTAAGACCAATTTGAAAAACAAGAAGTAATAAATCCTTAGAGATGATATTTTCCTGAGGCCAAAGAGCACAGAAGTTGTAGATACACAAATTTCCTCAGAAGTCAGTACAAGGGAAAAACCAGGAGTCATGGAAACAATACTGGCCTACCAAAGTTTCTCCCTTGTAAGCATCATGTGAAGTCAAGGAAGGCAAAAGCCCATGACCATCTGAGTGTGTTTAACCATGAGCTGATGTCACATACCTTGGAGAAATACAGACTATGAAATAAATCCTCTATGGTGATGTCCAAACAAGAGGGTTCTTTGCCCCAGTCCCCAGTTTCCCAGAAGCCCTCATTTGTTTAGACACACAAGTCTCACAACATGGGGAGTTAATGATTTTAAGGGAGCTACAACTGGCAAACTGGCAGCCATGTTTTGCATAGCTGTGGGTGTTCTTTTCACACATGCACCATCTGAACAATCCAGAAGAGGCTGGGTTGGGGGGAGACACACAAAGGGTAAATTCCAGAAGAGTGACAGCAGCATTATTTATTTCAAATTACTCATGGTTTTTCTTATTCACATAAGTTAATCAGAACAAATTTCAGCACTGCCGGAATCAAGGCTAGTGATGAACTTGGGCATCCAAAACTCAACCAAAATCCAGTTCTATTATTGGAGTTGGAGAGTTAAGCTCTTCAAAATCTAAAAACAACAGCATATACGAGAAGTTAAAATTGGAACATTTCGAGTTTGGCTACAGTTTGTGATATTTTTGATTTCTAAATCTTAGCACAGTGTATAAATCATAAAAGATAAACTCTACATACATATTTCTGTTTTTATATTAAAATACTCTAACATTTAGTGACTTAAAGCAACATTTTTGCAGATAGTTTCTCAGGTTCTCCTAGAGCACCATAATGAAAAGTAAATCACCACTTTCCAATTTGAAAGCTTTAGCAAGATTGATTCCACAAAAGTGGTTTCCAATTGAGTTCAGGGCTTTGTTGTTATTGCTGTTGTTGCTGGTAATTTTTTAGAGATAGGATCTTTCTACATAAACCCAGAAGGGTCTGCACAACCCAAATCAGGAATTTTGTCATTAAATTTTTTATATCTAATTTAATCTTCTTTATTTAAAAATCTATGCAATACATTTTTATCATTTCCCTCCTGTAACTCCTTCTAGTTCCATCCACCTCCTTCCCTACCCAATTTGATGTCCTTTCTCTCTCTTTGAGAAAAAAAAGCAAAAATCAAATAACAAGAAACAAAAACAACAACAAAAATATGAAACAAGCAAAGAAAACCCACAAAAACAAAAATAGGCAAAAGACCAATGTGGGGTAGGGGGTGAGGTGGAGGGACAAAACAAAGCAGAAGTCCAAACTTTCACCATTGAGTTCAGTTTTTGTTGCCTGAGGGATCTCTGGCTGTGACATTGGTTGCCTCATTAATCAGCAGGGTGATTTAGCTGACCTGGCAGTGGTTAGGCTGGTATCCTCTTCCTCCTCCATGTTTTAGGTATATACATACAGAAGCTGCTTGTGTGAGGTTGAAGGGGACCATCTTCCCTGAAACAGGACAGCTAAGGTTATAGGAGCAGCTGTGCTCCCCTGCTAGAAATTCCAGACAAGCTCCCGAGGATGAACTTTCTGATAGAAGAAACTCTGCTTTGGTTTCGTGGCTTGTGGCTTTGTACACAATGCAACTCACAGTAAGACATAGTGAGTTCATGATCCACCCCCAACTATATGAGAGCTTATCTCCAAATAAAAAATAGATAAAACTTCCCAAATTTAATCTTGGAAATTACATCATGCACTTTATGCCTTTTCCCGTGATAAATAGCCTATGAGAGAATAGGGAACATGAATGCAAATATACAGGTATCATGAGCCCATCAGACAATGGAAAAATAAACTTTTGTTGAACAACTCACTTTTAAATTGTGCATGACAATCTTAGTATGTCATCATCTTCATCATTTTACAATGGTGCCTATTGTGCCTACTCAGACTTATGACTTGGGCTGTTTCATCAAGTGCATTCATGATGGGCATCACTGGCTACATAAAGAGTAATACTTCCTGGTTCAATTCCCCATCAGTACCATACCTGTACAGAAGAAAAAAAAAATGATGTCTGAATGATGCTGCAGGTGACACTGAACCTTTATCTAGAAATATATACATATCAATTTTGCTATACATATATGTAATATATGTATTACAAATTTCCTAGTGCAACTTAGCATAGCATAGATTTAAATAAAGCCCAAAGCTAGAAAGATTAGCTCAGTGAGTAGAGGTACTAGTGTGAAGACCTCACAACCTGAAGATATTTTTATTATTTTTTATTATTACACAGGGTAATAATAGAGAAAACTGACTCCTGAAACTGTCCTCTGATTTCACATTCATACCACAGCATACATGCCTGCACTCACACATACAAACACACTCAAAATAAATAATACTTTTTAAAAGACTAAACTTATTAAAAAGAAATCAGCTGGGTTTGTGATCCAAGTAACAGGTCTACTTGTATCATAGATTGGGGCTATTTAAGAGTCTTACAGAAATATGTCACCCTTCCATTTCATAGAGTAACTCGGGTAAAGAAATGTTTTCAATCATAGAGTATATTGTGTTTGAGCATACACAAACCTAAGAGAGTCTACAGTTAATCCCTGAGTAGACATGAATGACACTCTTCTGCTCACAGATGCATATTTCTTCCACATGCAAAATATATTCACTATCACCACATCCCAGACTTTCCAATCTCATCTAATCATAGTATCAGGCACAGCCTGGATTATGTGTTGTATGTCAAGCATGGCAATATATCTTCTTATCTAGGGAACTATGCATTTAAATAGAGACAGATGGAGAGACATGAAGATGAGGGGGACAGAGAGGGTAGACAGATTTTTACCTTTACAGATATCAAACAGCTGTGGAATGGGTACATGATAATACCCATTGAAAGAGCAAGATTTGTCTGGAACCCACTGGCATCATTATTTCCCAATCAGTGGAATTTCAAATTCCTGATACATATGTCTTATTGTATCTTCACTTGGGAAATTCAGGATGTTCCTTGATTGGGCCTTAGTTCTGCTTCTGAACTCCATTTCTTCTTCCTGAGAATGGTTCCCATTTTCCATATATTATCTCAATTCTCTGGGGGAATTTCTCATTTTTATGAACTTATCCAGTTCTCAAGAAAATTTTAAAGAATGTACCATCAGTGGTAACTAAGAAGCTTTCTAGTCGAATTTCTACCTGCAAAAGTCAAGGATGAAGAAGTTATTTTATATATTAAACAACCTCAACAACTTTGTCATTCCCCCCAAATCTACTCCTAAGAGTTGTGTGCTTGATCACAGTTGAACATATTTACAGAAGTTATTAAGTTTTTAGTTTTATTATTTATTTTACTCTCATCAACTACTACAGATATATGAAAGTCACAAATTTGAGCAAGTTTTAAAAGACTGACTTGACTGATCTAGGTTCTGATGAGAACACCCCTCCTACAAGTCCCATGATCCTCTGAGAAGATGTAGGAGGAGCCACATGGATTCTTTCCGACTTGTAGCCAAAGTAGAGCGAGACTGTGCTCTGATCTGCTCTACATCTCTAAGTTATATTTTAAAGGCCTTGGACTCTGTCTTTGTCATTTCTGCAAGGCCATATCCTAATTTAATAATGTTTCCTGAATGGAAAGCTTAGAGAGGAAGAATAATATTTTTAAAAGGAAGTCTCATACGACAGCACATCTTGAATGCCTCCTATTGCTTCTTAATTCTTCTTACTGTGTCGCTAGTCCCCTTCTGACCTCACCTCTTTTATTACTTTATTCAATCCAGCTAAATGGAGTTCGATCCCTGCCTCTGTACTCTTCCTGGAATCCCTCTTACCTAAATCCACAGGTTAATTAAATTCTATGACCACCCTCTGGGTAATCACATGTGACAGTTTAACTAAATAGATTTCATGACTACATTGTATGAGCTATCATTTTGTAACCTTCCTGTATCAGCCCTAATCTATCTAAAAGTAATGCTTCAGATTTAAGGGATTCTTTTCATTAGTGACATTCTACCTCAAAGCAGTATTTATATCAAATGAATTTTGCTATATAACCACAAAAAAAAATGAATGGTATGTCAAAATAAGGACTTTCTTCTCAAACATCACACTCAGAGATGGGATGCCTCAGCATTTGTCAATGGGGCTCATACACACATTTGTGGTCCTATTGAGTTCATAATAGCTCACAAACATCACTACTTAGTAAGTCTCAAACCATCTTGAGAACAGCAAGCTGAACAAGGCATGGCCTGTTCTCTTCAATAGCAAAGTTACAAACCACACACTCATCCCATCCACACTGGCATATATCAGTCCCTATTTGCTAAAAATGGCCTTTACCTTTAATATTTTTCTTATGAGATGTGGGTATCAGCTTATATCCCATAATAAACTTATAATGCTTGACTTTCTTGCCTCAGTCTCAAAAGTGCTGTGATTACAGGCATATGTCCAGAAATGCTTTTTCCCTTTAGTATTCCATCAGCTAAAGCCCAAATTTCATTGTACACAGCCACAGTGTCAAGATATTGAAAGGTAATATGTGTTTTTTGGAGGAAAATTCAAATTTACCTGGAGAAAGTTGTCAGTTGGGAAAGAAAAGTGATGTATTTGCTCTCCTATCTAAATGTGGTACATCATATATTCCAAATGTCTGCTAATATCACTGGGGTGTGTAGAAGGCAACTGATATCAAAGTTTTTGTCATGTTATAGCTTAATAAATAGTTTTTGTGGCACTGGTACATGGGTATAACTTTTTTCAGTGCATATAACATGAAGAGAACAAAAGTGTTTTGTCAAACATATTGATTTGACAAATATTTGAAAAACAAATTGCAGAAAATAATCACCTGAGGCAGCTAATCAGACTTTTTATATATAAAGCAAAGACTAAAATATTTTGGCATCTTTTACACTGTTTTCCTATCCAATTATTTACCATGAGACACAGGTGGTCAATTACTGAGCACTGTCTTTGTAAAGTGAGTTCCTTTGAATAAAGGAATAGTAAGAAGTTGCATTGAAATCTGTTTTGTGAGTTTATCTCCTTTTAGAGTTTGATAGCAAGGTAAACTGTCTCTAGCCCTCGAGCTACTGCTCTAGGAAAGTGAGGTCTGAGGTCTGAGTTTTACATGTGAAGAGAACTGAGGAGGCACCTGAAGCCTTGCTTGCTACTGATAAACTGGCAAAGCTTTCGCTAGCCTAGTCATCAATGCCATCAGAGATCTGAGAAGGATAAATTTCACCAGAGTAAGCCATGAGTGTAGATCAAGTAGCTCTGGAATAAATTAGAAATGACAGAGACTTACTGGCTTCCTAGAATTTCACCCGAGGTTCCTCCATAGTGATCTTAATTTCATTGTGAGCAGAAGTCCCAGGGCAACATCAGTCCACAGCCACCTGCTGGGGAGTTACTTGGGGGACTGGTCTACCTTATCTAGACAAAGCAGGGCATTTTAAATCCTGTGTCCTACTTGTCCATGGTTTGGACAGGGTCTTTTGGGGGGGGGCAAGCAAGGTAAAAGGCAAATTTTCTACCAGTAACCCGGTTTACCACATTTAAAGCAAGCTCCAGATGAAGTTCTTCTGTGCCCATCATCTTCTTTGCAGACCCTGGGGTCATTACTAGGAACTGAATGTTACTGTCAGTCATAGTAAGCTTTTTCCATTAAACATTTAAATGCCATATCCAACAGCTCTCTGAAAATTTTTGAGGACCATTATCTATTAAGTGCAGTGAGATGTCCTGTGTGCTGTAAATTTATGTCGCTATGATTGATTGATAAGTAAAACATTGATTGGCCAGTAGCCAGGCAGGAAGGATAGTGTAGGTGGGACAAGGAGAAGGAAAATGCTGGGTGGAAGAAGGCTGAGGGAGGGAGACGCTGCCAGCCGCCACAAGGAGAAGCATGATGTAAGATACCAATAAGCCTCGAGCCACGTGGCAAGACATAGATTGATAGAAATTGGTTAATTTAAGATATAAGAACAGATAGCAAGAAGCCTGCCATGGCCATACAGTTTATAAGTAATAATAAGTCTCTTTGTGTTTACTGGGGTGATGTGAATGGGAGAGATTTGTCCTGACCATGGGCCAGGCAGGACCAGGAAAACTTCAGCTACAATTAAGCATATCTAAACTGAACAAAATTTGCTTGTTTCTATCACCATTTACAGTATATTCTAAACCAGAGTTGAATCATACAGTATGTTGTAGCAAATACAATCTTAAATTTTTGTCATCATACAAAAATCCATATAATCCAAAATATTCTGGAGACTTGCTGCTTCCTTAGTCTAAAAAGAGATACAATGATAAACAGAGAGTTCAAGAAGATGAAGAAGTTTTACAATTGTTGTTCTATGCCATGTGGTCATCTTAAGATGGTGGTAAAGTTACATGGCTTATACTTTTTAATCTTAGTAAAGATAGGTACATACACATACACACATATATAGAGTTTAATACAAGTTACATATATATATACACACAGAGTTGAATCCATTAAACATACACACACACACACACACACACACACACACACAAACACACATACACATACAGAGAGAGAGAGAGAGAGAGAGTTGAATCCAAGTTGCCTATACATACATATATGTCTTAAATAAGAGTTGGATCATATATAATATGTAGCAGCAAATTAAGATTACCTGTATGTATAAGACTTTAAATTATAAGACTTTAGTTATACATTTAAAGCCATGTTAAAGATTTTATAGCCTTTAAAATATGCCAAATGAACTTACAAATACTACAGCATAGTTTTAAGAGATTTTTTTTTTGAGCAGAGCAGAGAGAAATCATAAAGATAAAAGATTTTAAAGAGTGGGAAGTTGAATTTTAAGAGATAAGCAACTTTGGGATAATTTCTGTGGTCACAGGAGGATGTTATAATCTGTGAGAATTTGGTAATACAGTACACCAATTTTGGGCCATTGATCAATATTGAAGCCCAGCTGTGGTAATTAAATCTGAGTCTGTGGATGAAGAGAGCTGAACACTCCTTGTGTATGTGTCAGTGTGTGTGTGGGGGGGTCCTATAAGGTCTAAGAGGGAGCAGAAAGCTAAAGCTGTAGGACTGCAGGCTAGAGTGAGAGATAGGCAGGAGAGTGCTGGGGGAAAGTGACCTAGTGAGTGTCTTTAGTACAGAGACTCTGAAGGATGTAGCACACCAGAGCCCAGAGAATGCTGTCTATGGGGTGGACGCCAAGGGCATAGCAGGCTTCAGGAGCCAGAGAGACATTTATGGCATAAACAAGGAACAAGGAGAAATAAGTAGAAACCAACTGATGGAGGGTTCTAATTTTGTAGAAGCCACAAGGGTATAGAGAAGCTGCAGGACTTAAAAGGAAGCTTTTAAGGGGAAGCAAGCAAATTCACAAAGTATTGGCCTGGGAAGGCAAAAAGAAAGGGCAAGTAGCTAGGAGTGGGAGGGAAAAGGGAAATGTCCTTGGTGTGTATAGCAGGCCAGAGTTGTAGCATGCTGTAGGAGCCAGAAAGAGGTGCTGATGTGGAGGATATAGCAGGTAGAGGGAAGCAATAGCTAAAGAATCAGGCTCTAGGATTTGGAATCAAATTTTGTGGGTGGCAGAAGCCAGCAAAACAAATGATCCTTACATATCTTAAGAGAGGCTGGTGCAGGGGGAACTGGAGAGACACACCAGCCAGTGAGGGGTATGGGATATATGCCAGGTGTGTGCACACTGCAGCTGATCTACTCCTTTGCTTTCTCCCCTGCTAGGTCTACCTCAGGCTTTGCAATAAACTTAAAAATCCATCACCGTGACTGAAAGACAGGACATTTACACATTGTTTAGAGAAGACCAGATAAAAACAAATGGCGTGAAACAGTGAAAAGAGAAATAAAGAATGGGGAATCAGTCTCTCTCTCTCTCTCTCTCTCTCTCTCTCTCTCTCTCTCTCTCTCTCTCTCTCTCTCTCTCCTCAATTGCTTGCAGTATTTGTAAAGGTCCAGCATAATATTGGGATCTATGGTGCCACTCAGTGACATTTGGATTATCTAGGAGATATTGAAAAGAGGTTTGATTACAAAAGTGAATAAATTTGGGGGCAATCATGTTGGGTGCTAGGTGGAAAGGCTAGAAGTTTTTCTTATAGACAGGGATAGTAGAGAGAGAGAAAAACAGAGAGAGAAAGAGAGAAAGAACAGACAGACAGACAGAATGAGAGAGTGAGACAGATAGAGGAGCCACATGGTTCAGACTTTATAAAGGAGATTAAACTCATAGCAACAGTGGAAATGGGTCCAATTTGGTGGATAGTGATGACATGGCTGCAAGGGTTGAGTCACTGAAAGTGGACTGGGGGAGCACCTTCTTCTGGAAGGTGGGCGGTTCTCAGTTTACCAACAAAGATTTAGAATGTAGTAAGAAATTATGTTGGTCTAGCAAAGCAGCAATAGCAGATTCTTTTCTAACATCCATGAACTCACTGGCCCCTGGGCAGTTGGTTGTTTCTAGTACCAGGCATAACTTTCCCCCTGGTGAGCAGACCCAACATGTGAGTGCCACTAATACACCTATATTCGCTGTGCTATTGATGGGATTCATAGGTGTCACAACTGGGTAGGCTAATTGCTTCCTCCCCTTGGCAACTGATGTTGTATTTTCTGTGATTATATAGGTGATGAACACTTTCTGAGGTATTTTTTATCCATCTTTGTTTATTCCATTGAAAGCTCTCTATTTAGATCCCTTACTCATTTTTATGGATCATTTGTTTCCTTAACTCTGTTTTATTGATTACTTTGTGTTTTCTGGATATTAATCCTCTATCATATATGTAGCCAGAAGAGATTATTTCCATCCTGTAGTTTTCTTCTTCATTCAACTGATTGTTTCCTTAGCTTGGGGGGCGGGAGTCATTGGTTTTGGTTTTAATTCATTTGTTCATTTATTTGTTTATATTCAGCACAAAATACTTTGAGAATTTTCTTTTCCCCGAACTCCACCCAGATCTCATTCTTTGTTTATTGTTTTTTGTCTGTTTCCTTTTTCATGTTTGTTTTTTTAATACTTTTTTTGAATTTTTGGTTTTATGAGGTCCCACTTGCCAATTTTGTGTCTTAATTACTAGGCAAATTAAGCCCTAGTCAGAAAGTCCTTTCCTACACCTATATATTATAGATAGCATCTGTGTTTTCTTTTAGTAGCCTTAGTATTTTAGATTTTAAATTGTAATCTTTGATCCACTTGGAGTTAATTTTTCTACAAAGTCATAAATATAGGTCTAAATTCATTCTTCTACATTTGTATATCCAGTTTCCTCTGTAACTTGTTAAAGATGGCTTTTCTCCAGTTTATGCTCTTGGCATTTTTTTGTTAAATATAAAATTATTATATTCCCACATACTCATCTTTTATTCTATTGATCTGCATTTCTAGTTCTGTGTCATTACCTTATTGTTTCTATTACTATACCTATATAATATATCTTAAAGTCTAGAATGGCAACCCCTCCAGAATTATTTTAATCAAATTGCTTTGGGCCTTCTCTTGTTCCATATGAATTTTAGTATTTTTTTTTCTATTTACATGAAAAATATTGTGGGTATTTTGATTGTACTTAAGTTTTAACAAAGCTTTTATAGCCTGTTACTATAAGCTTGGCTAAACATAAACAGTTTAGGTCACATGGGTTGGTTTCATGTATATGCTTGCTCTAAGTTGAAATCTGTGCTCCTCACAACCATTACATTGATGTTTTAGCACATAAAACTTGAGAATTAGGCTCTCTTTGTAAATAGAGTTGTTTCTTTAATACAATTAGATAGAAAGAAGTCATATAGGAGCAGAGTATGTTCCTAATTTAAGCTGAGATTAGCTTCCTGAGAACATGCCCTGTTAAAGATGAATTTATCTCATGTAAAGACAGAGGGATGGAGTTATGCATCTTCAACCAACATACACCAAACCTGAGTGTAGAAAATGGAAGGAATGATTCTCCTGTATCTGTACAAAATGAATAATTCCCACTATTATCTTTATTTCAGCCCAAGCATGCTTGTTAAAAGAAAATGCAAAATTTTTGTATCATGTCAGAAGAGCCATCTAACATGGGCCAGAAGAAAAACAAAAATTAAGGGGCTATTCTGTTGTACTAATCTCATGACCCTCTGGCTTTATTTTGACTGTTTAAAACTTTTTTAGGGTAGGAATTTTCTATCAAAATTTATAGGATTAATATATATATTAAACTTTTTCATGATATTAATAGTCATATAGAGTACTAACTAATTCTAGAAAAAAGGCTTCATCTAGCTACCTGTGCATGATTTTGGCTTTAAGTCTCTAGGAGTTTTCTGCAGTGACCCATGACCACACCTAACCGTGATCTTTGAAGACTCCAAAAAGATGATGAGGCCCCACAATGATGATTCCACATGGATTATGACATCATTAAGCTCAGAAACACCATCTAAAGATTGGCTTTGGACTAAAAACTGCTCAGGACAATTTAAAGATGGATAGCTAAGATGATCCACGCTCACAGACTACTCTAGCCAGGACTTGAGACAACGCCCATACTTTCTCATTATGTAGGGACTGGACAACAAATGATAGAGCTACCTCTCCCAGGACTTGACAATTAACACAAATTTTTCTTTTCAGGATCCCCTAAAGATGCTCTTACCCCCAGATAGCAGGAAAGTAAAATTAAGAATGTGACACCCATATTCCCAACAGGTAGGGTGGGTGGTTTTTGGTTATTCAATGAATTATAGATATTTGTCATTGTTTTGGTGGTTGATTACAAGTTGTTATTAGTAATGGTCAGAAAAAAAGATAAACAAAGGAGATTAGATTCAGAGTTCTTGTTTGAAAAAAAGAAAAAGAAAAAAAGGATAAAGATATGATAAGATAAAAAGAAGATTGTTGAATCTACTCTGGAAAAAATATAGAAATGATAGGATAAAAGGATAGATTATTGATTCTACTCTAAAAAGAAAAACAGGAATATAGACATAAGATAAAAAGGTAGATTACTGAATCCACTATTAAAAAGTAACTACTAGTTTAGTTTTAATTATTTTAAATTGGATTGGATTTTTGTATATTGTATACAAATTTTGTACATTGATACAAAGTTGAGATTATTTTTGTTCGAACATACTATACATATATTTTTAATCTTTTTCAAGGTATTATACCTAATACAGTTCACTTAACAATGTAATGCAAATTGCTAATCCTTGAATGTTATTACAAACTAATTAGAATATAAAGAAATGAAAGTTATTAGGTAGTTATTACAATCAAACTTGTAGTCATGTTAGGTATGTTTTCAAGATCAGAGTTATATTTTAGATAAACATGTCATCTTCAAACAGTTCAGAAATCTGTAAAATATGGCATTTAAGATGTTTTAATAACATATTTTTTATAATAATGAGAAATGTCTGCTCCTGGCAGCACCTATCTACTTCAGAGAAGATGATGGACATGGAAGAAACTCCTTAAGGAGTTTACTTTTTGTGGCAAAAGTTAGCCACTGGACAAGAAAGTGCCCTTGCCTTGATTGCTGACAGTATCTTGTCCAAATGGACAAGCAAGACACAAAAGAAAGTACTGCTGAACCTTCCCAAGACAAGGTAGGACAGCCCTTCATCAAATTCTGCTCCACAAAAAAGCCTGTCAGCTATGCTAGGCCTGTAGGCTGAAGATGGATGGCCCCAGTGTTGTAGAGGAACCTCGGTGACTGTCCAGACAGCCAGCTGTTTCTGTCATTTCTCATAATTTTTGGAAGTCCCTTGTTTGCAACTCCTGTTTACAGGTAATATTATTTCCTTCTTGGGTCTCTGATGGAGTTGAAGACTAGATGGTAATAGTTTTCCTTGTTAAGAAATTCAGAAATAAACTCACTTAGGAGATATAAAGTGCATAAGTTTGAAAGACATTAAAAGATAGTTTTCAGTTGGTAATACAAGTTAAACAGAAAGTAAATTTGGTACCACAGTTTGGATTCATCAAAATAGGATAAATAATGGAGTGTTTTCTCTAAATTTATCAAATGTTTATGGACTAGACATTGTTAATGTAATTCTTGAGAGTATAGTTACTGTATAAAGTTATTCTTATATTAATTATAACCTTTTATTATTTTAGACAGAAAAGGGGAATATGGTGATATATTGTTTGTAATGTGCCAAATAAAGCTTGCCTGAAGATCAGAGGACAGAGCTAGCCACAGAGTTAGCCATAGAGGTCAGGCAGTGGTGGCACACACCTTTAATCCTAGCACTTGGGAGGCAGGGGCAGAGATCCTTCTGGATTTCTGTGATTTCAAGGCCACACTGAGCTACATTAAATTAATCCAGTCTAAAAGAGAAATATAGCCAGGCATTGGTGGCACACACCTTTAATTCCAGCACTTGAGATCACACACCTTCAGTACCAGCATGAGGGAGGTTGAGACAGAAAGTGATATCGCTGGTCAGAGAAAGGAATATAAGGCAGGAGGAGAGAGGAGCTCACAATCTTTCAGGGTGGGGAGTTGGTGAGGTAAGAGATGGTGGATGTGGCTTGCTCTGCCCCTCTGATCTTTTACCTTTCACCCTGATATCTGGCTCCAGGGTTGTTTTTTTTTTTTATAAGACCATTTAGGATTTGTGCAACACATGTGAAGACAGAGTGGTAGAGTTACGTGTCTTCAGCCAACATACATCAAAGTGTAGCAGCAAACCTGAGTCTAGAAAAGGGAAGGAATGATTTTCCTTCATCTGTACAAAATGCATAATCCTGCCATTATCTTTACTTCAACCTCCAAAACTGTGGGAAGACAAACATGTGTTTTTTAACCACCTGGCTTATAGCCCTATGATAGAGCAACCAAATGTAAGGGTTAAACCTTGACCAAAGGTGAACAACTTCAATACAGACTGGCATCCTATGGGCAATGGTAAATCTTCAGTTTCAACTTGATCAGATTTAGAAAACCAGACACTTTGTGAGAATTGTATTTCTAGAGAAATTTGAGAGGAGAATATTCACCCTGGATATGGGTGGTGCCATCTCAGGGGGTAAGAGCTGGATTACAGAACTTGAAGAAAGCACAGTGTTGTCCTCTGCCCTCCTGATTACAATGGGAAGACTCAACTCATGCTTCTGCCATCATGCCCTCCGTGATGGGTTTGACCTGCAAACCATGACCAAAATGAACTCTTCCTCCCTTAAGTTGCCCTTTATCAACTACTTTATCAAGCAATTAAATAAAGTAAATACACCATGAAGAATTTTGTAAAGCACCTCCTTTACAAAATAACTACTCAGACATGAAGTGATAATGAGTCATCAAAACTGATGGGTATTCAAGAAGTAAAGCTATTGTCTGGAAATTGGCTTGAATGAATTAACAAGCTATCCCCCTAGAATCAGTACCAATTCTTAATAAGACAGACTGTCTCATTCACTAAACAGACAAAAACTCACCACTAGCTGCTGCTTAGATTTCAAGCAACTAACTAGAATTCTCTGAATTCCATTTCCCCATCTGTAAAATGAAACTTATAATAATGTCCCCTATAAAATTCTCACAAAAGAATGTGACCTTTCAAATATGGCAGCATAAGAATGAGAACTTGTAAATTAGCTATTGGTACTGTTGTCTAGGCATCCTGTAATATGTGCATCTTTTAAAAACTTGTTCTCCCTATTACAAAGTTCATTTTCTTTTGTTTTTCCTTCATCACAGACATTTGACAACATTCTTCTGTCAACTGGGTCTTCTAAGATGACTGTTCTGGCAGGCATGGAGATAGGCAATTGGGAGAGAGGCATATTCTCAAACAGGCAACTTAAATCTTTAAAATGGTAAGGCTTCAGTGAGAGATCTTTAATTGTTCATTGTGGCTCACTTGCAAATCAGCAGAGTTGGGATTAGAGAGGGTAAGAACAGGTGAGCATGATCACAAGGCTCTATGCATGTATGAAATCATTCTAGTGTTAAATTCCCAGCATGAGTTAGTGTATGCATTGCTCTGCTATAATATAGGTTCATGTACTCAACACTCACAATTTCATATACTTTAAACCCTTCTTTCAAATTTTCAAAAGCTTTCTTTAATTTTTTTTATTTCTTTTTTGTTTATTTTTGAGACTTCAGTTTAATTAACATGTCTCCCTTCCCTTTTCTCCCTCCAAGCCCTCCTTCAAATTCATGTCTTCTTTTTGCACATATGTGGATATATATTTTCATATCCATATATATTCTTAAATATAACCCATTGAGTTCCACATAATCTTGTAGTGGATAGCCATCCCAGCATTGGCCTGGAAGTCCCAAGCCCCATTGAGGCTTCAGTAATGGCCACACCCACAAGGCAGGGCGGAAGAGGAAGCAAAAGACCAAGGAGCTGGAGGAGGTCACTCTCTTGGAACCCCAGACACTGGAGGTAGACCAAGCAGAGTTCTCCAGAGAACACCGCTGGACTGCGCTATACCTTTGCCAGACCCTGCAACCTAAGCCTTCATTTGTAAGATACCCCACAAAATAAACCTCCCTTTTAACTACGTGGAGTAGCCTTAATAATTTCACCAATATCTGGCGCTCACCTGGGGCAAGTTCCAAAGGCCTAGGTGGCTCCCTCCCTCAGCCTCCTCCCCGGCTGGCTGGTACCTAAACCTGCCTGCAAAGTTCCATTTAACCAGGGGACGCCTACATGGTTCCATTCCCGAAAAAGGAAGCAGCTAGTCTGGTCTCAGTTCCCTAGCTTAGCCCCTAGACCAGCAAAAACCGCTGTGAGTGAGGCCTTCCCACTCCTCCCTGAGTGCCAGCTCCCTGCCACCTTGGCTCCTGACTTCAGCTGCCGCCAGCCAAGGTTGCCAGCAGGCCTTGATTTGGAGCTATACCAGCACCTCCTGCTGGCTGAAAAGTGCTACTGCACCCCCCAAAACCATGGAAAGGTAAGCTTCTTTCAAGTAAAAGTACTTGATAATTTTACACCTTAAAACTGACTAACAAATTTTGAGTAATTCTTGTAATATGGCTGACAACATTACCTCACAAGAATTTAAAAACCTTTTTGCCTGTATGATGAATGACATTTTCCTGGAAATATATGACCTCCCTAAGACATATCTGGCCTGTACCATTTTGACATTCATTGTAATAATTCACACAGTGTTCAAACACTGGTTTAATAATAAGAACAAAGATGAGTCATTATTGGGACTGATACAGGCTTTAAAAGATAGCAATGAAGGCTTACAGAAAAAGATTCTGTCTATGGAATCTGCTGACCAGGATGTACATAAAAAGATTCTCTTTCTGGAATCTGCTAACCAGGAATTACAGGTTTTAATAGATAGCAACGAAGGCTTACATAAAAAGATTCTGTCTCTGGAATCTGCTAACCAGAATTTACAGGTTTTAAAAGTTAGCATTGAAGGCTTACAGAAAAAGATTCTGTCTATGGAATCTGCTGACCAGGACTTACATAAAAAGATTCTCTTTCTGGAATCTGCTAACCAGGAATTACAGGTTTTAAAAGATAGCAATAAAGGCTTACATAAAAAGATTCTCTTTCTGGAATCTGCTAACCAGGATTTACAGGTTTTAAAAGTTAGCAATGAAGGCTTACAGAAAAAGATTCTGTCTCTGGAATCTGCTGGCCAGGACTTACATAAAAAGATTCTCTCTCTGGAATCTGCTAACCAGAATTTACAAAACAAGCTTGTACCCAAAATTGCTTTTATTGATAATAAATATGAGTATTTAATGGATAGAACACTAACTCTCCAGAGTGAAGTTGTAGCTACTCAGACAATATATAAGGGAGAAAAATTATCATTACTTGATAAGATAAGGTCCATGGATCATGTGTTTCAGAGGAACATAAAAACTTCCATGATTCCATGAAAAATCTGGAATCCCTTACAAGAGAGGAGGTTTACTCCCTGGAACAGACCCTACGTGCTCATTTACAAGCTCTGGAGGAAACTCTCAATAAACATGACAAGGGACCTAATAAGCAGAATGGCAAGACCATACAGGTTGTAACGTCTCCAAATGGCTCTCATACAATGGCTTATTCTGTTATCATCCATGAGATGCCAGCAGATGACATACACCCCGAGCCATATACGACATATGCATTACAACCAATTTCAACAAGGGACTTTAAAAATATAAAGGAAGCAGTAGTCTCATATGGGATACATTCCACATATGTAAAACAGATGTTAAATTCATGGTCTACCTCACATAGAATCATTCCAGATGACTGGCATCAGTTAATTTCAGCTGTTCTAGAATATAGCCAGCAGTTACAGTGGAAAAGCTGGTTGAGAGAAGAGGCAAGAAATTTAGAACAACAAGGTAAACTCAGAGGTTTTGAGATCTCCCAAGATCAAATACTTGGTGAGGGATGTTTTGCTGACAGGAATGTACAAGCCATTTATGATGAGCATACAATATCCCTATGCCGTACAGCAGCTCTAAATGCTTGGGAAAAATTCCAGAACCTGGAAAAGCAACTGAGGTATACACAAAGATATTTCAGGGACCGCATGAACCCTTCACTGATTTTTTACAGAGGCTGAACACAGCTATAACAAAAGCTGTATCAGATAAAGAATTAAGAAAAGTATTAACTGAGTCCTTGACATTCAACAATGCTAATGCAGAATGCAAAAGAATACTTACACCATTAAAGATCAGATCAGCTCCTTTGGAAGAATGGATTCAGTATACTAATAGTGTTGAATCTCTTAACTACAGTAATGAGGCTTGGATAGGAGAGACAAATCCCAGAGGTGAAAGAAGGCCCCGTGGTACCAAATGTTTTAAATGTGGTATACCAGGTTATATAAGTAAAAACTGTACATGGGGTAATCCTAGAAGTAATACTCCTTCTAGGAATAGCCTAAACAGAAGACCCCAACCACCTCCTGGATTATGTAGAAGATGTGGCAAAGGCCGACATTGGACCAGTGAGTGCAGATCAAAAATAGATATACGAGGCAATCCTTTACTAGTGGGAAACACCTCAGGCAGCCTCTTGCATGCCCCCATAATGTGATAAGAACTATCCCAGCCACTGTGGAAGACATTCCTCTCCAGGACAACTGAATAAACCAATGCCTAATGTAAAAACTGATACTGCAATGGATGATAAAACAGCTCTGATAGATGAATCACAGTTTACAAAGAACACAATAAAACAAATATTTTGGCAGACTTCCATAAATGAACAAAGAGCAAAGCTTTGAACTTGAATTAATGGCTTGGTTCTGGAGGGCTTGGTAGACACAGGTGCAGATGTGACCGTAATTACGCCAAAATCATGGCATCCAAATTGGCCTCTTCAAGAGGTAGATGTCCAACTTTTAGGAATTGGCACCCTATCTCAGATAAAACAGAGTTCAAGATGGGTTGAATGCATAGGGCCAGAAGGACAGAGAGGAAGGCTAAAGCCATATGTAGCAAATGTAGCATTAAATCTATGGGGCCGAGATCTTTTACAACAGTGGAATACCCAGATTAAAATTCCTACACTCTCTGAAAAGGAATACAGGCCAATGCATGTTTCTAGGAATAATATCATAACATGCTATAAAAAACAGTCACCAACCATTCAGGCTGTACACAAACAGAGCACAACTGCTGTTGAACTCTCAGAAGTACCAACCTTTAAAATGGCTAACTAATAAACCTGTTTGGGTTGGACAGTGGCCTTTGACAAAAGAGAAGCTACAAGCTTTACAACAGCTGGTTCAAGAGCAGTTAAGTGCTCAACACATTGAAGAATCTACCAGCCCTTGGAATTCTCCTGTATTTGTTATTTTAAAAAAAGTCTGGTAATTGGAGAATGCTGACAGATCTGAGAGCTATTAATAAAGTAATTCAGCCAATGGGCTCCCTACAGACTGGGATTCCCTTGCCCTCTCTGCTACCCAAAGAATGGCCTATAATAGTTATTGACTTAAAAGACTGTTTCTTTACCATACCCTTATAAGAAAATGATAGAGAAAAAATTGCCTTCACAGTTCCTAATGATAACAATTCTCAGCCAGTCAAGAGATATCAATGGAAGGTCCTCCCACTGGGAATGTTAAACAGCCCTACCTTATGCCAATACTTTGTGCAAAAACCATTGGAGATAATTCGTGTAAAGTTTCCATAATCCATAATTTATCACTATATGGATGATATCCTATTAGCTGATTCAAAGTTACACACATTAGAAAGCATGTTTGAAGAAGTAAAAAAAAAAAGTTTTGCCTCGCTGGGGACTGCAAATTGCTCCTGAAAAAATACAAAGAGGAGATTCTATTAATTACTTAGGATATAAGATAGAGTTGCAAAAAATTAGACCCCAAAAGGTACAACTGAGGAGAGATCGATTAAAGACTCTTAATGATTTTCAAAAAGTTGTTAGGAAGCATTTCCAACTTATTGGGTGTCATGGGAATACCCAAAGATGAACTACAAAATTTGACTAATACTCTAGAAGGGGGACAAAGAATTAAATAGTCCAAGAGAATTATCAGCCGAAGCTGAGAAGGAACTGGCTCTAGTAGAAAAGACAATTCGAGAAGCACATGTGGATTGTGTGGATACAGAACTTAAATGCATTCTTGTCATATTCCCCTTCAGACATTCCCCCACAGGTATTTTGATGCAGAGGGAAGATATTATATTGGAATGGATATTCCTACCATGTAAACCAAATAAGAAATTAAAGGCTTATATAGAAAAGATCTCTGATTTGATTCAAAAAGGTAAATTAAGACTTTGTCAGTTGACAGGAATGGACCCAGCAGAAATTGTAGTACCTTTAACTAATGAGGAAATTTCGTCACTATGGAAAGATAATGAATAATGGCAGAGAGCCTGTAGTAACTTTTTGGGAGAGATTAACAACGATTAACCCAAAAGCAAGAGAATAGAATTCATAAAGAAGACTGAATGGGTCCTCCCTCACATTGTACGACACAAGCCAATTTCTGGAGTCCTCACATTCTATACTGATGCAAATAAATCAGGGAAAGCAGGATACAAATCAGGAGACTTAAGTAAAGTAGTACAAAGTCCATACAGCTCTGTACAAAAGGCAGAACTGTATGCCGTTCTTATGGTACTGATGGACTTCACAGAACGCCTAAATATAGTCACTGACTCTCAATATGCAGAGAGAGTTGTTTTACACATTGAAACTGTTGAATTTATTCCTGATAATACAGAATTAACTTCATTATTCATACAATTGCAGGAAATCATCAGAAAAAGGGAACATCCTATATATATAACACATATCAGATCCCATACAGGTCTGCCAGGACCTCTAGCACAAGGTAATGATGAGATTGATCAGTTACTAATAGGTAATGTGCTAGAAGCCTCAGAATTTCCTAAGAAACACCATGTAAATAGGAAAGGTTTGAAGAAGGATTTCTCCATTACTTGGCAACAAGCTAAGGATATTGTGAAAAAATGTCCTACTTGTTCCTTCTATAACCAAACTCCATTGCCTGCAGGAAGCAATCCAAAGGGTATACAAAGAAATGAAATTTGGCAGATGGATGTGTTTCATTTTTCAGAATTTGGAAGATTAAAGTATGTATACCATACCATTGACACCTATTCAGGATTTCAGTGGGCAAGTCCTATGAGTTCTGAAAAGGCTGATTCTGTGATTACACACCTATTAGAAGTTATGGCCATCATGGGAATACCTGTACAAATTAAGACAGACAATGCCCCAGCATATGTCTCCAATAAAATGAGACAGTTCTTTGCTTATTACAATATAAAGCATGTTACAGTTATACCACACAATCCCACAGGCCAAGCAGTCATAGAAAGATCCAATCAAACTTTAAAAGATATGCTAAATAAACAGCAACAGGTAACAATGACTCCTAGAAATAGATTGCATAGTGCTTTATTAACCTTGAATTTTCTCAATGCTGATGAGAAAGGAACAACAGCTGCGGAGAGACATTGGACAACAGACAAAACTCCTGAGCTAAACCAACTGGTTTATTTCAAAGATATGTTGACCTCAGAATGGAAACCTGGATATGTCCTATGTTGCGGAAGGGGTTTTGCTTTTGTTTCCACAGGAGAAGAACAGCTATGGATACCAACAAAATTAATAAAAATTCGATTAGAACAGGAGAAACCCCTTGATGAGGAGAAGTAAAAGTTCATCCACCAATGTGACATCTATTCAGGTTGTAAGAAAAATTTAATAATCAAAGGTTGGGGTAGGTCTAACATCTATATCTCTATCAATCTAGAATAGTTGTGGTTCCAATTTAATTATAAACTAAGCCGGCTTTGGAGATGGAATTGGCTCACTCCTTCTCTAAACCCAAGCATATTGATAAAAGAAAAGGTTGAGAGATTCTTCAGTCCCATATCAGAAGAGCCCTCTGGTGTGAGACAGAAGGAAACCAATAATAAGGGACCATTATCTTCAAGATTCTAATTCTCTCCATGCTTACTCTTAATTTCTTGGAATCCTTTCTTACATGTTATGCTATCTTTAAATCCAAACCTTCCATTCTGATAAAAAAATAAGTTTTTTTTCCAATAGCAATCTCTGAAGTCTCCAGAAGGAAGATGGGGCCCCAACAACAACAACTCTACCCAATCCAGAATGATGCAATGGTAATCATCATACTACACTTCTTGTCAGAATTTCAGACAATCTTACCCATTACTCTGAGAGTTGCTGCAGAATCCACAGTTAGTCTAACTGAGATTTAACTATCTGATCACAATACCCAACAGAGATACCATTGCCCCCTAAACAGCAGGAAGCAATTCTAAGAAAATGATGCCCCTTATCCCTAAGTTTTCATATTTCTCAGGGTTATGAATAATAGTTCTAGGGTTGGGGGTGGAAGAAACTGTTAAACTCTGTACTCTCCTTAAGGAAAGAAAATATGTCTCAAAAAAAGTGTGGGGAGAAGAAATGGAATGGATAGGTATAAGGTATTATGGTAGACTATCATATACATTAGTAAACAAATTTAGTAATAAAGCAGCCTTTGCACTGTTATGAATTCTTATATGTTGATACAAATATAAACTTTTTACATTCCTATTTAAGATAATTTGTATATTGATACAAATACAGAACTATGTTTGTTATATTGTACACATATTTTTACTCTTATTTGAAATATTTGTATATTGATATAAATGTGAATTTATATCTGTCATAATGTATGTATGTTCTACTTCTGTAAGATATTCTGTATACTGATATATATTTAGGATTATTATCATATTGCATATTGCACTATACATTCCTACCTCTGTTAAAGATATTTTGTGTATTGTCACAATTTAAAGTCATTGTCCTTTTACTGTACATTTGCTTACAGACTGTTTGCCTCATTTATAGGAAGCTTAGTCCTTAGGTTGTTTAGATAGATAAGACTTACAGAGTTATTGTCACCTATGCTTGTCATCTCTATAATTATGTTAGTTAGGTTTTCCAGATTTATAAATACATAGGTCAGATGGACAGGTAATCTTCAAACACTTCATGGACCTAGAGAATATGGCATTCAAATAACTTAGAATTCTGTTGACGTGAGACACAATTGCTCCTGGCAGCACCGATTTGATCTTGAGAGAATGTTGGGCTTCTAAGACATTTCCATTTGGAAGTTTGTCTTCTTGGCACAAAATGGCCTACTGGGCAAAGAACTGCCCTTGCCTCAACTGCTGACAGTACAAATGCTGTCCTTTCTGGACAAGTGGGACACAAGGAAAGCAACCACTATACTTTGCCAAGACAGGGTAAGATGGTCTTTCAGAATTCCTGCTTCTGAAAATGGTCTGTCAGATACTCTAGGCCTGTAGCCAATTTGAATGCACCAACAATGCTGAGAAATATTAGGTGACTGTCCAGGCTGTCTCTGTCTACTCTTGCAAGACTCCCAAAAGTTGCTTGCGTCCTTCTCCCATTTCTCAGGTATTATTGTATTCCTTCTCAGGACTTTGATGAGATAGAGATTAGCAGTTATAGTTACAACTTACTATATATACATATATAATATCTTAGATAGAATATATTAAGTATTAGAATCAGGTTCTTTAGGATAGGACACCTTTTGGAATGATCTTTGTAACATGCCACCTACCCATGCCCTAGACTTCCCTGGATTTTACTATGTGTTTTTTGCTTGATATTGTTTGCACTTATTGTAATTCCAACTTATCTAGGTCATTATCCCTCATTCCTCCTGGACAATATTTGATAACCATCTCTTTGTATATAGTCTTGTATTAGGTTAGAACTTTCTTATTTAGACAAAAGGGTGAGATGTAGTGGATAGCCATCCCAGCATTGGCCTGGAAGTTCCAACCCCCATTGAGGCTTCAGTAATGGCCACACCCACAAGGCAGGGCAGAAGAGGAAGCAAAAGACCAAGGAGCTGGAGGAGGTCACTCTCTTGGGACCCTGGACGCTGGAGGTAGACCAAGCAGAGTTCTCCAGAGAACACCACTGGACTGCGCTATACCTTTGCCAGACCCTGCAACCTAAGCCTTCATTTGTAAGATACCCCACAAAATAAACCTCCCTTTTAACTACGTGGAGTGGCCTTAATAATTTCACCAATATCTGGCGCTCACATGGGGCAAATTCCAAAGGCCTAGGCGGCTCCCTCCCTCAGCCTCCTCCCCAGCTGGCTGGTAACTAAACCTGCCTGCAAAGTTCCATTTAACCAGGGGATGCCTACATGGTTCCATTCCCGAAAAAGGAAGCAGCTAGTCCGGTAAGGCTTCAGTGAGAGATCTTTAATTGTGCATTGTGGCTCACTTGCAAATCAGCAGAGTTGGAATTAGAGAGGGTAAGAACAGGTGAGCATGATCACAAGGCTCTATGCATGTATGAAATCATTCTAGTGTTAAATTCCCAGCATGAGTTAGTGTATGCATTGCTCTGCTATAATATAGGTTCATGTACTCAACACTCACAATTTCACATACTTTAAACCCTTCTTTCAAATTTTCCAAAGCTTTCTTTACTTTTTTTAATTTCTTTTTTGTTTATTTTTGAGACTTTAGTTTAATTAACATGTCTCCCTTCCCTTTTCTCCCTCCAAGCCCTCCTTCAAATTCATGCCCTCCTTTTTATCTATTGTTATCACATGCACATATGTGGATATATATTTTCATATCCATATATATTCTTAAATATAACCAATTGAGTTCCATATAATCTTACTTGTTTGTATGTTTTAACAGCTGACCATTTGGCACTGGTCTACAAGTTAGTTTATGCTTCGTTGGGTAGGACCACATTTTCTGTTCCCAGCTTCACTCAGTTCATTGTATAGGACTGAGGTCCTGTGTGCTTTCCCCAAAGCAGATTGTCATGTTTCTTGGTGTCCTACTTGTTAAGCTCATGTTTGGGCAGTTATGTTGATGAGACTTTATGGGAATAGCTTCTGATGTTTGTAAGAGACACTATCTCACGGCAAACACCCAGATTCTCTGACTCTTACACTATTTTCACTACCAGGCCCCCTTTATAATACTCTCCAAGTCTTAGATGTGGGGATGTTTTGTACATGCATCCACTGGGAGAGAGCTCCACAAGTCTGAATTCTGATTTGTTAAGGTTTTCTGTAGTGGTCTCTGTCTATCACAATGAGGAGTTCCCCCCCCTTTTTTTATTACATTTGTGTTTTAATTTTACACATTAGCCATGGGTTCCCCTGTCCTCCCCCCTCTGGCCCCCACCCCCACCTTCCCCTCATCCCCTCCCCTCCATTCCCATGTCCTCCAGGGTCAAGACTCCCCTGGGGATTCATTTAAACCTGGTGGATTCATTACAGGCAGGCCCAGTCCCCTCCTTGCAGGCTGAGCAAAGTGTCCCTGTGTAAGCCCCAGGTTCCACACAGCCAGCTCATGCACTAAGGACAGGTCCAGGTCCCACAGCCTGGATGCCTCCCAAACAGTCCAAGCCACTCAACTGTCTCACTTATCCAGAGGGCCTGATCCAGCTCGGGGCTCCACAGCCTTTGGTTCACAATTCATGTGCTTCCATTTGTCTGGCCTTTCGTCCCCGTGCTTTTTCCAATCCTGGGCTCAACAATTCATGCTCCCACAGTCCCTCCTCCTTCTTGACTGATTAGGGATGAAAACTACAATTATCTATGGGTACATGTGGTGGTATTGTGTTGCCCAAAATATTGTGTGTTCCCCAAAATAAACTTATCTGGGGTCAGAGAACAGGATGGCCACAATATTAACATGAGGATAGGTAGAGGTAGCACACGCCTTTAATCCCAGCACTCAGGAGGCAGAGCCAGGCAGATCTCTATGAGTTAAAGGCCACATTAGAAACAGCCAGGCATGGTGACACATGCCTTTAATCCCAGAAATCCAACCTTTAATCCCAGGGAGTGATGGCAGAGAACAGAAAGATATATAAGGTGTGAAAACCAGGCACCAGAGTTAGTTAAGCATTTGGTTGGTTAAGCTTTTAGGCTTTGGAGCAGCAGTTCAGCTGGGAGCCATTGGGATGAGGACACAGAAGCTTCCAGTCTGAGGAAACAGAATCAGCTGAGGAACTGGCAAGGTGAGATAGCTGTGGTTTGATCTGTGTCTCTGATTTTCCAGCATTCACCCCAATACCTGGCCTCATGTTTGATTTTATTAACAAGACACTTTAAGATTCATGCTACAGGTACAAGGACAAATGTTTATGGATTTTTGTTAGGGATTATGATGGCTTTATAAAGTAATGATTGTAGATTCCCTTCCAAAAACCATGGTTTTACTAGCACTGAGTAGTTAACTAGGTTCCCAGTACCAAGAATGGCATCCTTCTTGTTGAGCTGGTCTTGTGTCCAATTAGACAGAGAACTTTTGGTTACCCCCAAGGTATGCATGCCACTACTGCTCCCATAGGGTTACCATGCAGTTATGGTTGTTGATATGATTCATAGGCATCATAGCTAGGTAGGAATGTTATTAGTCTCCCTCCTTTAGAAGCTTGCATGGTGTCTTCTGGTACCATGAAAGCTAGTCCTCAGGGAGGAGGGACTGTAGTCAGTTCTAGCTCAGGAGCCTCTGAGCTGTTTCTTGTGACTTTCCTAGCCATTTGTATTGTTCTTTATGTATCTACTTCCCTCTCCTGCATTTCCCTCTCCCTTTCCTAGAGAGCCCCACATTTTTTTCATTCCCTCATTATATCATTGTATTCTGCTGTTCCCCTTTGCCCTTGTCCCACCATCATCACTATTACCTCTCATCTTACTACGGTGGACACTGACCTGCTCTTTCAAGTTTTCCATTAGAATAGAACTGGCATCTGCTTCAGAGTACTGAAAACAGACAGCTCCCCATTGTCAAAGGTATTAAAAATAATCTGACTTTCAGGAAGCAACTTCCCCAAAGGCTTTATCTTTTCCCAGAGTTTCCCACCTCCAACGGCTCATCAGTGCTGTGGAATAATGCTGTTGTACACTGGTTTAATAGAACACTGATTGGTCAGTAGCCAGGCAGAAAGTTACAGGTGGGGTGAGCTGACTAAAGGAATGCTGGGAAGAGGAAGAGGCTGAATCAGAAGATGCCAGCCTACCGTCCAGGGAGCAAGCAGAATGTAATGACACACAGGTAAAGCCGCAGAACATGTAGCAACACATAGATTAACAGAAATTGGCTGAGTTTAAGTATAAGAGCTAGTCAGAGGTAGTCCTGAGCTAATGGCTGAGCATTTTTAATTAATATAAGCTTCTGAGTGATTATTTTATAAGCAACTATGGGACTGCAGGCCAGGTGGGACTGGAGAGAAACTTTCTGGCTACACATCAGAATGACTCATTGGTGGATGAAGGTGGATGAAATCTGGACCACATGTTCTATAGTACACAAATGCCATTCTAGCTCCACAGCTCGACCTAGGGATGACTGAAACCATAACTTTGGTGCATTCTCAATTTCTATTTCTGTCCACTACTGTTTTATCTCTTAATTTCATAAATATTGATCTCATAATCTTTCTTTAATAAGTATCTTATTTAGTAACTTCTCCTCCCTTTGTTTTCCTAGTAAATGGAACTATCATTTAGTCCCATTTTTTTTCATAGATTTTTTGTGGCCACCATCTGCTGAACCTCAATGTGTTTATATATAATCCCAGCTACTAGGGAAGATGTAAGATGATCTGAAGTCTAAGGCATAGTTGGACTGCTTACTTATCTCAAGACAAGCCTGAGAAATTTAGTTGGACTCTCAAAAGCAAAAGTAAAATGAGTTGTGGGGACAGAGTTCAGTGGAGGCTGTTTGCCTAGTATGCACAAAGTCCTAGTTTCAATCTCCAGTAACAAAAAGAATGATTTACGACCACTATAAATATTTGCTTTGGCAAGATTTTATTTTCTCTGTAACAAAATAATCATACTTCAGCAATCCTTCCTTCCTTTATTCATTCTTTTATTCATTTTTTTAAAGGTGGGGAAGTGGTATATGGAAGGTTTGGAAAAGGAAAGAGAATAGAGAAATGTGATTATGTTGTAATCTCAAGAATTAAAGAACAATAAAATAAAATTTAAGAAGGAATTAAGCATGAAGTCTAAACAAATGTACATGAGGAACTAGAACTGTCCTTTTCTATGCCAAACCATGGGTAATTCTACAGCCCCATTATCTTCTGTTTGTTAAGCCTAGGTCTATTGGTGACAAATTCAAAATTCACCTTTTGTAAGGACCATCTCCCAGCAAGTCTCCTCCATTTATTTACACAAATTTCACTTGACAATGGTAAGATTTCCCTAGTTAGAATATCATCAGTTTTACTTTCAATCCAAGGTATGTGCCTATAATAGATAAAACTTGAAGTACAAAGTTTCTCAGAATTAATTGGAAGAATGAGGTGTCTAAGTTAAGGACTGAATTCTCTGCTTGTCAGCATATAGAACTTGGGAATGTACAGAAGCAGCAACAAGAGGTTCTGAAATAAAACACCCAGGTCCCCTTAGGACATGTTCATTATTTTTCAATGATAAAACAGCATTGACTTCTGAGGCTCTGCAGAATGCTTCCTCTCCACATCTCTAGGTGAAGTTAAGCTAAAGGAAGTGAGAAAATGGCCAAAGTTAACCTTCACTTTACTTGAAAAATGCCTTAGATCACCCCATTATCAAATTCTGCTATTTTAATATAATAAAGAGATCTTTTTACCCAGAATTTGTGGCACAAATAAGAACATAAATATGAAAAATAAGCTACTTAATGACTAAACAGAAAATGGCCTTCCTCTCATCTGTTAGAAATCTGAAGTTGTGCTCTCTCGATACTTTGCTTACAGGTATGTACTGTCAATATGACGTACTATAAAATTTTGCCTCTGAACTTTTGAAGTTAAATTTTTTAAAGGAGAGATGCAAAAAGAAGACCAGATAAACAAAAAACAAGCTGTACCTTCTAATTTTGTGGAATTGTCACCACATTCCAGTACGCCTCTTCCAGCATCCATGGCAATATCTATAGAACTGCTCTGTACCTTCTTCTGTGGCTGACTACAGTTTCAGAAATTACATACTTAAAGTTTTTCTGCATTATTGTATGTATAGAAGCCCAGTGATAATTTTACTAGCAGTCACATCTAAATCATCAGTTCTCTAAAGCATTGCTCTAAACAAATGCTGCTTTCAACGACTGTGCCTCTGTTTCCTGACAGCATCTCAAATACTTAAGAAGAAGGGTTGGAGAAAATGATAGAAATTCAGTTTCTGGTGAGCCCAACAACCACTGACCTTTTCCAAATATTTCAATATAACCTCAAATAAGTAAAAAATGTGGGCATTTTTATTATAGGTATAAGCACCATTAATACCTTTGAAATATAAAATTACAGTGACAGGTCTACTCCTCCACCATTAGAAGAGTGAAGACTCTGAGAAAGAGTAACTCAAGGCTTCACCTCATGTGCATTTCAACGGCACTGAGATTCATACTAATTGCCCAAGACCTTTAGCAAAATACTGATATTATAATACCATGTTTGAGCTCTGCAGGATTCTGAAATGGAAGGAGACATTAGAGCTTACACAGCACAGCAGGATTTGGTATAAAGGGATATAGCAGAAGAAAGATTCAAGTGTAATTCTAACATTTAAATTTCAAAAGTGATCTTGTCCTAATGTCCTTAGCAGTTTACTACTTACAGTTAAATTAACCTGGAAAATTAGTCATTGCATGAAGCCATAGAAAGGTGCATTCCTACAGATTTCTGGATGAATTGGCAGTGATCTATTTTGCCTAAATCATCCTTTTTAATTTACATTGCACCTATCTTCCTTTGGAGGTTTATACACTGAGGTCAAAAACAATATTGCAAGAGCATCTTTAGGAGACAAGGTTGCAAAATGGAGTTCAAATATTTAATTCTTCCAGAACTTATTCCAAGGAAACTGAAAGCGGTATGATGAAGTGGGTAGATAAAGTTAAGAATGCAAAGGAAATATTCTTCCTGGGGGAGATTCAGTGATCCAGTTCTACCGTATTCTTTCACGTCTAGATCTGGAAACACCATGCCCCACTCTGTGGCTAAGACTTCTGTTCCTTTCACTTATAGACAAATGAAGCTGCAAGATATGGTTTATAAACAGCAATAAATATGAGAGGAACAGGAGGTCATATGAATTCATTATTAATTTTTTAACCCTGAGCATGTTTACAAAGCACATTGGACTTTGTGAACTCTGAATATGATGCACAGAAAGGGTTTACTGTAGTCCAAGCTGGCCTATATAGCTGAGGATGACACTGAGATTCTTATTCTCCTTCTTCACCTCCTACAGGTTGAGGCTCAAATTCAGAGCTTCATTAGTACTAAGCAAGGACTTCCATCGCAAATCTAAATTCTTGATACTTGTCAACACTTCACAATGAAATGTTTTATATAACAGTTATTTTTCTGTGATTAAAAAATAAACATAAGATATTTTGAATTACTGTATTATGTAATTCAATTTTGCAATCTAGAACGTATAGTAGTAATATATATATGTGTGTGTGTACATGTATATATATGTACATATATATACATACATACATATTTTTGTGAGAAAATAGTGGAAAGGGTTTCAAAGGAGAAACAGAAAAATAAACTGTATGGCACATTATGTTATCTTCAATAGTTGCTATTGCAAATTAAGAGGAAGAATTAAGATTTATCTTTTATATAAAAGATTAAGAGGCTACCTTTTGTAAAGTTTAGGTGTTAAGAGAATCTATCTTCAAAGTATTAAGAGCCTAGTTCTAGATGAGAATCCAGGTAGAACAAGTGGTTGATCATCCCAAGTTTTTAAAGTTTACAAAGACTTTTATGGATTGAGAAGACAGGAGAAAAGACAAAAAGTTAGAGGAATGGAAAGGACAATGATCTCTGACTAACTCTGACCAAACAATGTGCTCTCCAGATGATGCACAGGGATGTTTAAGAATATTTCTTTCTCCTATGAAAGAAGTGGCCCAATGTAGTCAAGAGTCTTGTAAGCTCTGATACAATATAAGGAGATAGTGTCTCTTGGCTAAGAGTATCAAAGGTATGAGCCCTGTCTTGGTAGGAATATCATCGAATGTCAAGTCCAAGAGAATTCATCAGCCGAAGCCAAGAGAAGAACTGGCTCTAGTAGAAAAGTACAATTCAAGAAAGACATGTGGATTGTGTGGATCAGAACTTAAATGCATTCTTGTCATATTCCGCCTTCAGACATTCCCACAAGGTATTTTGATGCAGAGGGAAGCTATTATATTTGACTGGATATTCCTACAATGTAAGCAAATAGAAATTAAAGTGTCTATATAGAAAAGATCTCTGATTTGATTCAAAAAGGTAAATTAAGATTTGTCAGTTGACAGGAATGAACCCCAGCAGAAATTGTAGTACCTTTAACTAATGAGGAATTTCGTCACTCATGGAAGATAATGAATACTGGCAGAGAGCCTGAGTAACTTTTTGGGAGAGATTAACAACGATTATCCCAAAAGCAAGGAATAGAAATTCTAAAGAGACTGAATGGGTCCTCTTCACATTGTTTGCACAAAGCCAATTTCTGGAGTCCTCACATTCTATACTGATGCAAATAAATCAGGGAAAGCAGGATACAAATCCAGGAGACTTAAGTAAAGTAGTACAAAGTCCATACAGCTCTGTCCAAAAGGCAGAACTGTATGCCGTTCTTATGGTACTGAGGACTTCACAGAACCCTCAAATATAGTCACTGACTCTCAATAGCAGAGAGAGTTGTTTAAACCATTGAATACTGCTGAATTATTCCTGATAATAACGAAATTAACTTCATTATTCATACAATTGGCAGGAAATCATCAGAAAAAGGGAACATCCTATATATATAACACATATCAGATCCCATACAGGTCTGCCAGGACTCTAGCATAAGGTAATGATGAGATTGATCAGTTACTAATAGGTAATGTGCTAGAAGCTCAGAATTTCCTAAGAAACACCATGTAAATAGGAAAGTTTGAAGAAGGATTTCTCCGATTACTTGGCAACAAGCTAAGGATATTGTGAAAAAATGTCCTACTTGTTCCTTCTTAACCAAACTCCATTGCCTCTCAGGATAGCAATCCAAAGGGTATACAAGAAAATGAATTTGGTAGAATGGATGTGTTTCTATTTTCAGAAATTTGGAAAGAGTTAAAGTATGTACACCAAGCATTGACACCTATATCAGGATTTCAGTGGGCAAGTCCTATGAGTTCTGAAAGGTGCTGATTCTGTGATTACAAACCGATCAGAATGTTTCATGGCCATCATGGGACTACCTGTACAAATTAAGACAGACAATGCCCAGCATTATGTCTCCAATAAAATGAGACCAGTTCTTTGGCTTATTACAATTAAAGCATGTTACAGTTATACCACACAATCCCACAGGCCAAGCAGATCATAGAAAGATCAATCAAACTTTAAAGGATTATGGCTAAATAAACAGCACAGGTACATGACTCCTAGAAATAGATTGCATAGTGCTTTATTACACTCTGAATTTTCTCAATGGCTGATGAGAAAGGAACAACAGCTGCGGAGAGCCGAACATTGGACAGTACAGACAAACTCCTGGCTAACCAACCGTTTATTTCAAAGATATGTTGACCTCAGAATGGAAACCTGGATATGTCCTATGTTCGCGAAGGGGGTTTTGCTTTTGTTTCCACAGGAGAAGAACAGCTATTGGATACCAACAATTAATAAAAATTCGAATTAGAACAGGGAAACCCTTGATGAGGAGAAGTAAGATCAATCCACAATGTGACATCTATTCAGGTTGTAAGAAAAATTTAAACAATCAAAGGTTGGGGGGTACGGTCACGATCTATATCTCTATCAATCTAGAATAGTTGTGGTTCCAATTTAATTATAAACTAAGCCGAGCTTGGGAGATGGAATTGGCTCACTCCTTCTCAAGCCCAAGCATATTGATAAAGAAAGGTTGAGAGATTCTTCAGTCATCCATATCAGAGAAGAGCCTCTGGTGTGAGACAGAGAGGACAACATAGTAATAGGACCATCGCATTATCTTCAAGATTCTAATTCTCCTCCATGCTACTCCTTATATCTTGAAATCCTTTCTTACATGTTATGCCTTATCTTTAAAGTCCAAACCTTCCATTCTGATAAAAAAATAGTTTTTTTTCCTAATATGCAATCTCTGAAGTCTCCCAGAAGTGGAAGATGGGGCCACAACAAAACAACTCTACCAATCCAGATGATTGCACAAATGGTAATCATCAATCATACTATACTTCTTGTCCAGAATTTCAGACATCTTACCCATTACTCTGAGGTTGCTGCAGAATCCACAGTTAGTCTAAACTGAGTTTTAACTATCTATCACAATACCACCAACAGAGATACTCATTGCCCCCTAAGACCAGCAGGAAGCAATTCTAAGAAAATGATGCCCTTTTCCCTAAGTTTCATATTTCTCAGGGTTATGTGATAATAGGTCTAGGGTTGTGGGGTGGAAGAACTGTTAAACTCCGTACTCCCCTTAAGGAAAGAAATATGTCTCGAAAAAAAGTGGGGGGAGAAGAAATGGAATGGATAGGTATAAGGTATATGGTAGACTATCATATACATTAGTAACAAATTTAGTAATAAAGCAGCCTTTGCACTGTTATGAATTCTTATATGTTGATACAAATATAAACTTTTTACATTCCTGATATAGATAATTTGTATATTGATACAAATACAGAACTATGTTGTTTATATTGTAACCACATATTTTATCTCTTATTTGAAATATTTTTATTGATATAAATGTGAATTTATTATTCTGTCATAACTATATGTATGTTCTACTTCTTCTTGTAAGAAGTATTCTATATACTGCAGATATATATTTTAGATTAATTAACATATTGCATATTGCACTATAAATTCCTACCTTCGTTAAAGATATTTTGTGTAGTCACAATTTAAAGTCATTGTTTGTCTTTTACTGTACATTTGCTTACAGACTGTTTGCCTCATTTATAGGAAGCTTAGTCCTTAGGTTGTTTAGATAGATAAGACTTCAGCAGAGTTATTGTCACCTATGCTTGTCATCTCTATAATTATGTAGTTAGGTTTTCCAGATTTATAAATACATAGGTCAGATGACAGGTAATTCTTCAAACACTTCAATGGACCTAAAGAATATGTGCATTCAGAATAACTTAGAATTCTGTTGACGTGAGACCGCATACAATTGCCTCACTGGCAGCACCAGATTTGATCTTGAGAGAATGTTGGGCCTTCTAAAGACATTTCCATTTGGAAGTTTGTCTTCTTGGCACAAAAATGGCCTCAGCTGGGCCAAAGAACTGCCCTTGCCTCAACTGCTGACAGGTACAAATGCTGTCCTTCTGGACAAGTGGGACACAAGGAAAGCAACCACTATATTTTGCCAAGTACAGGGTAAGATGGTCTTTCAGAATTCCTGCTTTCTGAAAATGGTCTGTCAGATACTCTAGGCCTGTAGCAATTTGAATGCACCAACGATGCTGAGAAATATTAGGTGACTGTCAGGCTGTTCTCTGTCTACTCTTGCAAGACTCCCAAGTTGCTTGCGTTCCTTCTCCCGAATTTCTCAGGTATTATTATTATTCCTCTCAGGACTTTGGATGAGGTTAGAGATTAGCGTTATAGTTACAACTTACTATATATACATATATATAATTATCTTAGATAGAATTATTAAGTATTAGAATCAGGTTCTTTAAGGATAGGACACCTTTTGGGAATGATCTTTGTAACATGCCACTACCCATGCCCTAGACTTCCCTGGATTTTACTATGTGTTTTTTTGCTTGATATTGTTTGCATCTTATTGTAATTCCAACTTATCTAGGTCATTATCCCTCATTCCTCCTGGACAATATTTGGATAACCATCCTCTTTGTATATAGTCTTGTATTAGATTAGAACTTTCTTATTTAGACAAAAAGGGTGAGATGTAGTGGATAGCCATCCCGACATTGGCCTGGAAGTTCCAACCGCCCATTGAGGCTTCAGTAATGGCCACACCCAACAAGGCAGGGCGGAAGAGGAAGCAGAAGACCAAGGAGCTGGAGGAGGTCACACTCTCTTGGGACCCTGGACGCTGGAGGTAGACAAGCAGAGTTCTCCAAGAGAACACTGCCGGACTGCGCTATACCTTTGCCAGACCCTGCAACCTAAGCCTTCATTTGTAAGATACCCCACAAAATAACCTCCTTTTAACCTACATGGAGTGGCTTAAATAATTTCACCACGAATATCTGGCGCTCACGTGGCAAATTCCTAAGGCCTAGGGCGGCTCCCTCCTCAGCCTCCTCCCGCGGCTGGCTGGTACCTAAACCTGCCTGCAAAGTTCCATTTACGACAGGGAACGCCTACATGGTTCCATTCCCAAAAAGGAAGCAGCTAGTCTGGTAAGGCTTCAGTGAGAGATCTTTAATTGTGCATTGTGGCTCACTTGCAAATCAGCAGAGTTAGGATTAGAGAGGGTAAGAACAGGTGAGCATGATCACAAGGCCTGGCTATGCTGTATGAATCATTCTATTATTTAAATTCCCAGCATGAGTTAGTGTATGCATTGCTCTGCTATAATATAGGTTCATGTACTCAACATCCACAATTTCATTTACTTTAAACCCTTCTTTCAAATTTTCAAAGCTTCCTTTACTTTTTTTTAATTTACTTTTTGTTTATTTTTGAGAACTTTAGTTTAATTAAATGTCTCCCTTCCCTTTTCTTCCTGCCAAGCCCTCCTTCAAATTCATGGTCCTCCCTTTTTATCTATTGTTCACATGCACATATGTGGATATATATTTTCATATCCATATATATTCTTAAATAAACCAATTGAGTTTCCATATAATCTTACTTGTTTGTATGTTTTAACAGGCTGCGCAATTTGGCACTGGTCTACAAAGTTAGTTTATGCTTCTTGGGTAGGACCACATTTTCTGTTCCGCTTCACTCAGTTCATTGTAATGGACTGAGGTCCTGTGTGCTTTCCCAAAGCAGATTGTCATGTTTCTTTGGTGTCCCTACTTGTTAAGCTCATGTTTGGGCCATTATGTTTTTGTTGATGAGACTTTAATGGGATAGGCTTCTGATGTTTGTAAGAGACACTATCTCACAGCAAACACCCGATTCTCTGACTCTTACACTATTTCACTACAGCAAGGCCCCCTTTACATAATACTCTCCAAGTCTTAGATGTGGGGATGTTTGTCATGCATCCATGGGAGAGAGCTCCACAAGTCTGAATTCTGATTTGTTAAGGTTTTCTGTAGTGGTCTCTGTCTCTCACAATGAGGGAGTTCCCCCCCTTTTTTTTTTTATTATATTTTGTGTTTTATTTTACAATCATCAGCCATGGGTTCCCCTGTCCTCCCTCCGGCCCCACCCCCACTTCCCTCTATCCCCTCCCTCCATTCCCATCTCCTCCAGGGCACAAGACTCCCCCGGGGATTCATTTAAACCTGGTGGATTCAGTACAGGCAGGCGCAGTCCCTCCTTGCAGGCTGAGCAAAGTGTCCCTGTGTAAGCCCCAGGTTCCAACAGCCAGCTCATGCACTAGAGGACAGGTCCCAGGTCCCACAGCCTGGATGCCACCCAAACAGTCCAAGCCACTCAACTGTCTCACTTATCCAGAGGCCTGATCCAGTTGGGGGCTCCACAGCCTTTGGTTCACAATTCATGTGCTTCCATTTGTCTGGCGCTTTCGTCCCGTGCTTTTTCCAATCCTGGGCTCCAACATATTCATGCTCCCCACAGTCCCTCCCTCCTTCTTGACTGATTAGGGATGAAACTACATTTATCTTATGGGTACATGTGGTGGTATTGTGTTGCCCAAGAATATTGTGTGTTCCCCAAAAATAACTTATCTGGGGTCAGAGAACCAGGATGGCCACAATATTAACAACATGAGGATAGATCAGAGGTAGCAACACGCCTTTATCTCAGCACCGTGCGGGGAGCAGAGCCAGGCGATCTCTATGAGTTAAGGCCCACGTTAGAAACAGCGTGCATGGTGACACATGCCTTTATCCCAGAAATCCAGCCTTTCAATCCCAGGGGAGTGATGGCAGAGAAACAGAGATATTAAGGTGTGTAAAACCACGGCACCAGATTAGTTAAGCATTTGGTTGGTTAGCTTTTAGGCTTTGGAGCAGCAGTTCAGCTGAGAGGCCATTGGGATGAGGAACAGAAGCTTCCAGTCTGAGGAAACCAGAATCAGCTGAGGAACTGGCAGGTGAGATAGCTGTGGTTTGTTCTGTGTCTTCTCTGATTTTTCCAGCATTCACACCCAATACCTGGCCTCATGTTTGATTTTATTAACAAGACACTTTAGATTCATGCTACAGGTACAAGGACAAATGTTTATGGATTTTTGTTAGGGATTATGATGGCTTTATAAAGTAATGATTGTAGATTCCCTTCCCAAAAACATGGTTTTACTAGCCACTGAGTAGTTAACTAGGTTCCCAGTACCCAGAATGGCATCCTTCTTGTTGAGCTGTGTCTTGTGTCCAATTAGACAGAGAACTTTTGTTACCACCAGGTATGATGCCACTACTGCTCCCATAGGGTTACCATGCAGTTATGGTTGTTGATATGATTCATAGGCATCATAGCTAGGTAGGAATGTTATTAGTGCTCGCCTCCTTTAGAAGCTTGCATGGTGTCTTCTGTTACCATGAAAGCTAGTCCTCAGGGAGGAGGGATTGTAGTCAGTTCTAGCTCAGGAGCCTCTGAGCTGTTTCTTGTGACTTTCCTAGCCATTTGTATTGTTGTTTTATGTACCTATTCCCTTCCCTCCTGCTTTCCCTCTCCCTTTCCTAGACAGCCCCACATTTTTTCATTCCCTCATTAATCATTGTATTCTGCTGTTCCCCTTTGCCCTCATCCCACCATCATCACTATTACCTCTCATCTTACCTACGGTGGACACTGACCTGCTCTTTCTGTTTTCCATTAGAATAGAATTTGGGCATCTGCTTCAGAGGTACTGAAAACAGACAGCTCCCCATTGTCAAAGGTATTAAAAAAATAATCTGACTTTCAGAAGCAACTTCCCCAAAGGCTTTATCTTTTCCCAGAGTTTCCCACCTCCAATGGCTCATCAGTGCTGTGGAATAATGCTGTTGTACACTGGTTTAATAGAACAGCTGATTGGCCAGTAGCCAGGCAGAAAGTTATAGGTGGGGTAGCTGACTAATAAGGAATGCTGGGAAGAGGAAGAGGCTGAATCAGAAGATCTGCCAGCCCAACCGTCCAGGGAGCAAGCAGATGTAATGACACACAGGTAAAGCCGCAAGACATGTAGCAACATATAGATTAACAGAAAATTGGCTGAGTTTAAGTATAAGAGCTAGTCAGGGGTAGTCCTGAGCTAATGGCTGAGAGCATTTTTAATTAATATAAGCTTCTGAGTGATTATTTTTATAAGCAACTATGGGACTGCAGGCCAGGTGGGACTGGAAGAGAAACTTTCCTGGCTACACATCAGAATGACTCATTGGTGGATGAAAGGTGGATGATCTGACCACATGTTCTATAGTACACAAATGCCATTCTAGCTCCCGAGCAGCTTGATCTAGGATGACTGAAACCATAACTTTGGTGCCATTCTCAATTTCTATTTCTGTCCACTACTGTTTTATCTCTTAATTTCATAAATATTGATCTCATAATCTTTCTTTAATAAGTATCTTATTTAGTACACTTCTCCTCCCTTTGTTTTCCTAGTAAATTGAACTATCATTTAGTCCCATTTTTTTTTCATAGATTTTTTGTGGCCACCATCTGCTGAACCTCAATGTGTTTATATATAATCCCAGCTACTAGGGAGATGTAAGATGATCTGAAGTGTAAGGCATAGTTGGACTGCTTACTTATCTCAAGACAGCCTGAGAAATTTAGTCGGACTCTCAAAAGCAATAACGTAAAAAGCGTTTGTGGGGACAGAGTTCAGTGGAGGCGGTTTGCCTAGTATGCACAAAGTCGCTAGTTTCCAATCTCGCAGTTAACAAAACGGGAAGAAATGATTTACGACCGACCTATAAATATTTTGCTTTGGCAAGATTTTATTTCTCTGTAACAAAATAATCAATACTTCAGCAATCCTTCCTTCCTTTATTCCATTTCTTTTAATTATTTTTTTTTAAAAAGTGGGGAAGTGGTATTGGAAGGTTTGGAAAAGGAAAGAGAAGTAAGAGCAAAGTGTGATTATGTTGTAATCTCAAGAATAAAGAACAATAAAATAAGAATTTAAGATAAGGAATTAAGGCATGCAACTCTAAATAGCAAATGTAACATGAGGAACTAGAACTGAGCCTTTCTCTATGCCAAACCTGGGTAACTCTCGCACCCCATTATCTTCTGTTTGTTAATTTGGCTAGGTCTTTGGTGAGCAAATCAAAATTCACCTTTTGTAAAGGACCGATCTCCCAGCCAAGTCTCCTCCATTTATTGTACACAGAAATTTCAGGGCTTGACACATGTAAAGATTTCCTTAGTTAGACCATATCTCAGTTTTACTTTCAATCCCCAAGGTATGTGCCTATAATAGATCAAAACTTGAAGTACAAAGTTTCTCAGAATTATTGGAAGAATGAGGTGGTCTAAGTTAAGGACTTGAATTCTCTGCCTTGTCAGCATATAGAAGCTTGGGAATGTACAGAAGCAGCAACAACGAGGTTTCTGAAATAAAAGCACTGCCAGGTTCCCTTAGGATATGTTCATAATTTTTCAATGATAAACAGCATTACTTCTGAGGCTCTCTGGCATGAATGCCTTCCTTTCCACATCTCTAGTGAAGTTAAGCTAAAGGAAGTGAGAAAATGGCCAATAATAAGCAGAAGGGCAAGACCATATAGGTTGTAACATCTCCAAATGGCTCTCATACAATGGCTTATCCTGTTATCATCCATGAGAAGCCAGCAGATGACACACACCCCGAGCCATATACGACATATACATTACAACCAATTTCAACAAGGGACTTTAAAAATATAAAGGAAGCAGTAGTTACATATGGGATACACTCCACATATGTAAAACAGATGTTAAATTTGTGGTCTACCTCACATAGAATCATTCCAGATGACTGGCATCAGTTAATTTCAGCTGTTCTAGAATATAGCCAGCAGTTACAGTTGGAAAAGCTGGTTGAGAGAAGAGGGAAGAAATTTAGAACAACAAGGTAAACTCAGAGGTTTTGAGATCTCCCAAGATCAAATACTTGGTGAAGGATGTTTCGCTGACAGGAATGTACAAGCCATTTATGATGAGCATACAATATCCCTATGCTGTACAGCAGCTCTAAATGCTTGGGAAAAAATTCCAGAACCTGGAAAAGCAACTGAGGTATACACAAAGATATTTCAGGGACCACATGAACCCTTCACTAATTTTTTACAAAGGCTGAACACAGCTATAACAAAAGCTGTATCAGATAAAGAATTAAGAAAAGTATTAACTGAGTCCTTGGCATTCGACAATGCTAATGCAGAATGCAAAAGAATACTTACACCATTAAAGATCAGATCAGCTCCTTTGGAAGAATGGATTCAGTATACTAATAGTGTTGAATCTCTTAACTACAGTAATGAGGCTTGGATAGGAGAGACAAATCCCAGAGGTGAAAGAAGGCCCCGTGGTACCAAATGTTTTAAATGTGGTATACCAGGTTATATAAGTAAAAACTGTACATGGGGTAATCCTAGAAGTAATACTCCTTCTAGGATAGCCTAAACAGAAGACCCCAACCACCTCCTGGATTATGTAGAAGATGTGGCAAAGGCCGACATTGGACCAGTGAGTGCAGATCAAAAATAGATATACGAGGCAACCTTTTACTAGTGGGAAACACCTCAGGCGGCCTCTTGCATGCCCCCATAATGTGATAAGAACTTTCCCAGCCACTGTGGAAGACATTCTTCTCCAGGACAACTGAATAAACCAATGCCTAATGTAAAAACTGATACTGCAATGGATGATAAAACAGCTCTGATAGATGAATCACAGTTTACAAAGAACACAATAAAACAAATATTTTGGCAGACTTCCATAAATGAACGAAGACCAAAGCTTTGAATTCGAATTAATGGCTTGGTTCTGGAGGGCTTGGTAGACACAGGTGCGGATGTGACTGTAATTACGCCAAAATCATGACATCCAAATTGGCCTCTTCAAGAGGTAGATGTCCAACTTTTAGGAAGTGGCACCCTATCTCAGATAAAACAGAGTTCGAGATGGGTTGAATGCATAGGGCCAGAAGGACATAGAGGAAGGCTAAAGCCATATGTAGCAAATGTAGCAGTAAATCTATGGGGCTGAGATCTGTTACAACAGTGGAATACCCAGATTAAAATTCCTACACTCTCAGAAAAAGAATACAGGCCAATGCATGTTTCTAGGAATAATATCATAACATGCTATAAAAAACAGTCACCAACCATTCAGGCTGTACACAAACAGAGCACAACTGCTGTTTGAACTCTCAGAAGTACCAACTGCCTTACCTTTAAAATGGCTAACTAATAAACCTGTTTGGGTTGGACAGTGGCCTTTGACAAAAGAGAAGCTACAAGCTTTACAACAGCTGGTTCAAGAGCAGTTAAGTGCTCAACACATTGAAGAATCTACCAGCCCTTGGAATTCTCCTGTATTTGTTATTTTAAAAAAAGTCTGGTAATTGGAGAATGCTGACAGATCTGAGAGCTATTAATAAAGTAATTCAGCCAATGGGCTCCCTACAGACTGGGATGCCCTTGCCCTCTCTGCTACCCAAAGAATGGCCTATAATAGTTATTGACTTAAAAGACTATTTCTTTACCATACCCTTACAAGAAAATGATAGAGAAAAAATTGCCTTCACAGTTCCTAATTATAACAATTCTCAGCCAGTCAAGAGATATCAATGGAAGGTCCTCCCACAGGGAATGTTAAACAGCCCTACCTTATGCCAATACTTTGTGCAAAAACCATTGGAGATAATTCGTGTAAAGTTTCCACAATCCATAATTTATCACTATATGGATGATATCCTATTAGCTGATTCAAAGTTACACACATTAGAAAGCATGTTTGAAGAAGTAAAAAAAAAAAGTTTTGCCTCTCTGGGGACTGCAAATTGCTCATGAAAAATACAAAGAGGAGATTCTATTAATTACTTAGGATATAAGATAGAGTTACAAAAAATTAGACCCCAAAAGGTACAACTGAGGAGAGATCGATTAAAGACTCTTAATGATTTTCAAAAAGTTGTTAGGAAGCATTTCCAACTTATTGGGTGTCATGGGAATACCCAAAGATGAACTACAAAATTTGGCTAATACTCTAGAAGGGGGACAAAGAATTAAATAGTCCAAGAGAATTATCAGCCGAAGCAGAGAAGGAACTGGCTCTAGTAGAAAAGACAATTCAAGAAGCACATGTGGATTGTGTGGATCCAGAACTTAAATGCATTCTTGTCATATTCCCCTTCAGACATTCCCCCACAGGTATTTTGATGCAGAGGGAAGATATTATATTTGAATGGATATTCCTACCATGTAAGCCAAATAAGAAATTAAAGGCTCATATAGAAAAGATCTCTGATTTGATTCAAAAAGGTAAATTAAGATTTTGTCAGTTGACAGGAATGAACCCAGCAGAAAATTGTAGTACCTTTAACTAATGAGGAAATTTCGTCACTATGGAAAGATAATGAATACTGGCAGAGAGCCTGCAGTAACTTTTTGGGAGAGATTAACAACGATTATCCCAAAAGCAAGAGAATAGAATTCATAAAGAAGACTGAATGGGTCCTTCTTCACATTGTATTGCACAAGCCAATTTCTGGAGTCCTCACATTCTATACTGATGCAAATAAATCAGGGAAAGCAGGATACAAATCAGGAGACTTAAGTAAAGTAGTACAAAGTCCATACAGCTCTGTACAAAAGGCAGAACTGTATGCCGTTCTTATGGTACTGATGGACTTCACAGAACCCCCTCAATATAGTCACTGACTCTCAATATGCAGAGAGAGTTGTTTTACACATTGAAACTGCTGAATTTATTCCTGATAATACAGAATTAACTTCATTATTCATACAATTGCAGGAAATCATCAGAAAAAGGGAACATCCTATATATATAACACATATCAGATCCCATACAGGTCTGCCAGGACCTCTAGCATAAGGTAATGATGAGATTGATCAGTTACTAATAGGTAATGTGCTAGAAGCCTCAGAATTTCCTAAGAAACACCATGTAAATAGGAAAGGTTTGAAGAAGGATTTCTCCATTACTTGGCAACAAGCTAAGGATATTGTGAAAAAATGTCCTACTTGTTCCTTCTATAACCAAACTCCATTGCCTTCAGGAAGCAATCCAAAGGGTATACAAAGAAATGAAATTTGGTAGATGGATGTGTTTCATTTTTCAGAATTTGGAAGATTAAAGTATGTACACCATACCATTGACACCTATTCAGGATTTCAGTGGGCAAGTCCTATGAGTTCTGAAAAGGCTGATTCTGTGATTACAAACCTATTAGAAGTTATGGCCATCATGGGAATACCTGTACAAATTAAGACAGACAATGCCCCAGCATATGTCTCCAATAAAATGAGACAGTTCTTTGCTTATTACAATATAAAGCATGTTACAGTTATACCACACAATCCCACAGGCCAAGCAGTCATAGAAAGATCCAATCAAACTTTAAAGGATATGCTAAATAAACAGCAACAGGTAACAATGACTCCTAGAAATAGATTGCATAGTGCTTTATTAACCTTGAATTTTCTCAATGCTGATGAGAAAGGAACAACAGCTGCGGAGAGACATTGGACGACAGACAAAACTCCTGAGCTAAACCAACTGTTTTATTTCAAAGATATGTTGACCTCAGAATGGAAACCTGGATATGTCCTATGTTGCGGAAGGGGTTTTGCTTTTGTTTCCACAGGAGAAGAACAGCTATGGATACCAACAAAATTAATAAAAATTCGATTAGAACAGGAGAAACCCCTTGATGAGGAGAAGTAAAAGATCATCCACCAATGTGACATCTATTCAGGTTGTAAGAAAAATTTAACAATCAAAGGTTGGGGTAGGTCTAACATCTATATCTCTATCAATCTAGAATAGTTGTGGTTCCAATTTAATTATAAACTAAGCCGGCTTTGGAGATGGAATTGGCTCACTCCTTCTCTAAACCCAAGCATATTGATAAAAGAAAAGGTTGAGAGATTCTTCAGTCCCATATCAGAAGAGCCCTCTGGTGTGAGACAGAAGGAAACCAATAATAAGGGACCATTATCTTCAAGATTCTAATTCTCTCCATGCTTACTCTTGATTTCTTGGAATCCTTTCTTACATGTCATGCCATCTTTAAGTCCAAACCTTCCATTCTGATAAAAAATAAGTTTTTTCCAATAGCAATCTCTGAAGTCTCCAGAAGGAAGATGGGGCCCCAACAACAACAACTCTACCCAATCCAGAATGATGCAATGGTAATCATCATCATACTATACTTCTTGCCAGAATTTCAGACAATCTTACCCATTACTCTGAGAGTTGCTGCAGAATCCACAGTTAGTCTAACTGAGATTTAACTATCTGATCACAATACCCAACAGAGATACCATTGCCCCCTAAACAGCAGGAAGCAATTCTAAGAAAATGATGCCCCTTATCCCTAAGTTTTCATATTTCTCAGGGTTATGAATAATAGTTCTAGGGTTGGGGGTGGAAGAAACTGTTAAACTCTGTACTCTCCTTAAGGAAAGAAAATATGTCTCAAAAAAAGTGTGGGGAGAAGAAATGGAATGGATAGGTATAAGGTATTATGGTAGACTATCATATACATTAGTAAACAAATTTAGTAATAAAGCAGCCTTTGCACTGTTATGAATTCTTATATGTTGATACAAATATAAACTTTTTACATTCCTATTTAAGATAATTTGTATATTGATACAAATACAGAACTATGTTTGTTATATTGTACACATATTTTTACTCTTATTTGAAATATTTGTATATTGATATAAATGTGAATTTATATCTGTCATACTATATGTATGTTCTACTTCTGTAAGATATTCTGTATACTGATATATATTTAGGATTATTATCATATTGCATATTGCACTATACATTCCTACCTCTGTTAAAGATATTTTGTGTATTGTCACAATTTAAAGTCATTGTCCTTTTACTGTACATTTGCTTACAGACTGTTTGCCTCATTTATAGGAAGCTTAGTCCTTAGGTTGTTTAGATAGATAAGACTTACAGAGTTATTGTCACCTATGCTTGTCATCTCTGTAATTATGTTAGTTAGGTTTTCCAGATTTATAAATACATAGGTCAGATGGACAGGTAATTTTCAAACACTTCATGGACCTAGAAAATATGGCATTCAAATAACTTAGAATTCTGTTGACGTGAGACACAATTACTCCTGGCAGCACCAATTTGATCTTGAGAGAATGTTGGGCTTCTAAGACATTTCCATTTGGAAGTTTGTCTTCTTGGCACAAAATGGCCTACTGGGCAAAGAACTGCCCTTGCCTCAACTGCTGACAGTACAAATGCTGTCCTTTCTGGACAAGTGGGACACAAGGAAAGCAACCACTATATTTTGCCAGTACAGGGTAAGATGGTCTTTCAGAATTCCTGCTTCTGAAAATGGTCTGTCAGATACTCTAGGCCTGTAGCCAATTTGAATGCACCAACGATGCTGAGAAATATTAGGTGACTGTCCAGGCTGTCTCTGTCTACTCTTGCAAGACTCCCAAAAGTTGCTTGCGTCCTTCTCCCATTTCTCAGGTATTATTGTATTCCTTCTCAGGACTTTGATGAGGTAGAGATTAGCAGTTATAGTTACAACTTACTATATATACATATATAATATCTTAGATAGAATATATTAAGTATTAGAATCAGGTTCTTTAGGATAGGACACCTTTTGGAATGATCTTTGTAACATGCCACCTACCCATGCCCTAGACTTCCCTGGATTTTACTATGTGTTTTTTGCTTGATATTGTTTGCACTTTTGTAATTCCAACTTATCTAGGTCATTATCCCTCATTCCTCCTGGACAATATTTGATAACCATCTCTTTGTATATAGTCTTGTATTAGATTAGAACTTTCTTATTTAGACAAAAGGGTGAGATGTAGTGGATAGCCATCCCAGCATTGGCCTGGAAGTTCCAACCCCCATTGAGGCTTCAGTAATGGCCACACCCACAAGGCAGGGCGGAAGAGGAAGCAGAAGACCAAGGAGCTGGAGGAGGTCACTCTCTTGGGACCCTGGACGCTGGAGGTAGACCAAGCAGAGTTCTCCAGAGAACACTGCCGGACTGCGCTATACCTTTGCCAGACCCTGCAACCTAAGCCTTCATTTGTAAGATACCCCACAAAATAAACCTCCCTTTTAACTACATGGAGTGGCCTTAATAATTTCACCAATATCTGGCGCTCACGTGGGGCAAATTCCTAAGGCCTAGGCGGCTCCCTCCCTCAGCCTCCTCCCCGGCTGGCTGGTACCTAAACCTGCCTGCAAAGTTCCATTTAACCAGGGGACGCCTACATGGTTCCATTCCCAAAAAAGGAAGCAGCTAGTCTGGTAAGGCTTCAGTGAGAGATCTTTAATTGTGCATTGTGGCTCACTTGCAAATCAGCAGAGTTAGGATTAGAGAGGGTAAGAACAGGTGAGCATGATCACAAGGCTCTATGCATGTATGAAATCATTCTATTATTAAATTCCCAGCATGAGTTAGTGTATGCATTGCTCTGCTATAATATAGGTTCATGTACTCAACACTCACAATTTCATTTACTTTAAACCCTTCTTTCAAATTTTCAAAAGCTTTCTTTACTTTTTTTAATTTCTTTTTTGTTTATTTTTGAGACTTTAGTTTAATTAACATGTCTCCCTTCCCTTTTCTTCCTCCAAGCCCTCCTTCAAATTCATGTCCTCCTTTTTATCTATTGTTATCACATGCACATATGTGGATATATATTTTCATATCCATATATATTCTTAAATATAACCAATTGAGTTTCATATAATCTTACTTGTTTGTATGTTTTAACAGCTGACCATTTGGCACTGGTCTACAAGTTAGTTTATGCTTCCTTGGGTAGGACCACATTTTCTGTTCCCAGCTTCACTCAGTTCATTGTATAGGACTGAGGTCCTGTGTGCTTTCCCCAAAGCAGATTGTCATGTTTCTTGGTGTCCTACTTGTTAAGCTCATGTTTGGGCAGTTATGTTGATGAGACTTTATGGGAATAGCTTCTGATGTTTGTAAGAGACACTATCTCACAGCAAACACCCAGATTCTCTGACTCTTACACTATTTTCACTACCAGGCCCCCTTTACAATACTCTCCAAGTCTTAGATGTGGGGATGTTTTGTACATGCATCCACTGGGAGAGAGCTCCACAAGTCTGAATTCTGATTTGTTAAGGTTTTCTGTAGTGGTCTCTGTCTCTCACAATGAGGAGTTCCCCCCCCCTTTTTTTTTATTATATTTGTGTTTTAATTTTACACATCAGCCATGGGTTCCCCTGTCCTCCCCCCTCCGGCCCCCACCCCCACCTTCCCCTCATCCCCTCCCCTCCATTCCCATCTCCTCCAGGGCCAAGACTCCCCCGGGGATTCATTTAAACCTGGTGGATTCAGTACAGGCAGGCCCAGTCCCCTCCTTGCAGGCTGAGCAAAGTGTCCCTGTGTAAGCCCCAGGTTCCAAACAGCCAGCTCATGCACTAAGGACAGGTCCAGGTCCCACAGCCTGGATGCCACCCAAACAGTCCAAGCCACTCAACTGTCTCACTTATCCAGAGGGCCTGATCCAGTTGGGGGCTCCACAGCCTTTGGTTCACAATTCATGTGCTTCCATTTGTCTGGCCTTTCGTCCCCGTGCTTTTTCCAATCCTGGGCTCAACAATTCATGCTCCCACAGTCCCTCCTCCTTCTTGACTGATTAGGGATGAAAACTACAATTATCTATGGGTACATGTGGTGGTATTGTGTTGCCCAAAATATTGTGTGTTCCCCAAAATAAACTTATCTGGGGTCAGAGAACAGGATGGCCACAATATTAAACATGAGGATAGATAGAGGTAGCACACGCCTTTAATCTCAGCACTCGGGAGGCAGAGCCAGGCAGATCTCTATGAGTTAAAGGCCACGTTAGAAACAGCCAGGCATGGTGACACATGCCTTTAATCCCAGAAATCCAGCCTTCAATCCCAGGGAGTGATGGCAGAGAACAGAAAGATATATAAGGTGTGAAAACCAGGCACCAGAGTTAGTTAAGCATTTGGTTGGTTAAGCTTTTAGGCTTTGGAGCAGCAGTTCAGCTGAGAGCCATTGGGATGAGGACACAGAAGCTTCCAGTCTGAGGAAACAGAATCAGCTGAGGAACTGGCAAGGTGAGATAGCTGTGGTTTGTTCTGTGTCTCTGATTTTCCAGCATTCACCCCAATACCTGGCCTCATGTTTGATTTTATTAACAAGACACTTTAAGATTCATGCTACAGGTACAAGGACAAATGTTTATGGATTTTTGTTAGGGATTATGATGGCTTTATAAAGTAATGATTGTAGATTCCCTTCCAAAAACCATGGTTTTACTAGCACTGAGTAGTTAACTAGGTTCCCAGTACCAAGAATGGCATCCTTCTTGTTGAGCTGGTCTTGTGTCCAATTAGACAGAGAACTTTTGGTTACCACCAAGGTATGCATGCCACTACTGCTCCCATAGGGTTACCATGCAGTTATGGTTGTTGATATGATTCATAGGCATCATAGCTAGGTAGGAATGTTATTAGTCTCCCTCCTTTAGAAGCTTGCATGGTGTCTTCTGTTACCATGAAAGCTAGTCCTCAGGGAGGAGGGATTGTAGTCAGTTCTAGCTCAGGAGCCTCTGAGCTGTTTCTTGTGACTTTCCTAGCCATTTGTATTGTTGTTTATGTACCTACTTCCCTCTCCTGCATTTCCCTCTCCCTTTCCTAGACAGCCCCACATTTTTTTCATTCCCTCATTATATCATTGTATTCTGCTGTTCCCCTTTGCCCTCATCCCACCATCATCACTATTACCTCTCATCTTACTACGGTGGACACTGACCTGCTCTTTCTAGTTTTCCATTAGAATAGAATTGGCATCTGCTTCAGAGTACTGAAAACAGACAGCTCCCCATTGTCAAAGGTATTAAAAATAATCTGACTTTCAGGAAGCAACTTCCCCAAAGGCTTTATCTTTTCCCAGAGTTTCCCACCTCCAATGGCTCATCAGTGCTGTGGAATAATGCTGTTGTACACTGGTTTAATAGAACACTGATTGGCCAGTAGCCAGGCAGAAAGTTATAGGTGGGGTGAGCTGACTAAAGGAATGCTGGGAAGAGGAAGAGGCTGAATCAGAAGATGCCAGCCAACCGTCCAGGGAGCAAGCAGAATGTAATGACACACAGGTAAAGCCGCAGAACATGTAGCAACATATAGATTAACAGAAATTGGCTGAGTTTAAGTATAAGAGCTAGTCAGAGGTAGTCCTGAGCTAATGGCTGAGCATTTTTAATTAATATAAGCTTCTGAGTGATTATTTTATAAGCAACTATGGGACTGCAGGCCAGGTGGGACTGGAGAGAAACTTTCTGGCTACACATCAGAATGACTCATTGGTGGATGAAGGTGGATGAAATCTGGACCACATGTTCTATAGTACACAAATGCCATTCTAGCTCCACAGCTTGATCTAGGGATGACTGAAACCATAACTTTGGTGCATTCTCAATTTCTATTTCTGTCCACTACTGTTTTATCTCTTAATTTCATAAATATTGATCTCATAATCTTTCTTTAATAAGTATCTTATTTAGTAACTTCTCCTCCCTTTGTTTTCCTAGTAAATTGAACTATCATTTAGTCCCATTTTTTTTCATAGATTTTTTGTGGCCACCATCTGCTGAACCTCAATGTGTTTATATATAATCCCAGCTACTAGGGAAGATGTAAGATGATCTGAAGTGTAAGGCATAGTTGGACTGCTTACTTATCTCAAGACAAGCCTGAGAAATTTAGTCGGACTCTCAAAAGCAAACGTAAAAAGAGTTGTGGGGACAGAGTTCAGTGGAGGCTGTTTGCCTAGTATGCACAAAGTCCTAGTTTCAATCTCCAGTAACAAAAAGAATGATTTACGACCACTATAAATATTTGCTTTGGCAAGATTTTATTTTCTCTGTAACAAAATAATCATACTTCAGCAATCCTTCCTTCCTTTATTCATTCTTTTATTCATTTTTTTAAAGGTGGGGAAGTGGTATATGGAAGGTTTGGAAAAGGAAAGAGAATAGAGAAATGTGATTATGTTGTAATCTCAAGAATTAAAGAACAATAAAATAAAATTTAAGAAGGAATTAAGCATGAAATCTAAACAAATGTACATGAGGAACTAGAACTGACCTTTTCTATGCCAAACCATGGGTAACTCTACAGCCCCATTATCTTCTGTTTGTTAAGCCTAGGTCTATTGGTGACAAATTCAAAATTCACCTTTTGTAAGGACCATCTCCCAGCAAGTCTCCTCCATTTATTTACACAAATTTCACTTGACAATGGTAAGATTTCCTTAGTTAGAATATCATCAGTTTTACTTTCAATCCAAGGTATGTGCCTATAATAGATAAAACTTGAAGTACAAAGTTTCTCAGAATTAATTGGAAGAATGAGGTGTCTAAGTTAAGGACTGAATTCTCTGCTTGTCAGCATATAGAACTTGGGAATGTACAGAAGCAGCAACAAGAGGTTCTGAAATAAAACACCCAGGTTCCCCTTAGGACATGTTCATTATTTTTCAATGATAAAACAGCATTGACTTCTGAGGCTCTGCAGAATGCTTCCTTTCCACATCTCTAGGTGAAGTTAAGCTAAAGGAAGTGAGAAAATGGCCAAAGTTAACCTTCACTTTACTTGAAAAATGCCTTAGATCACCCCATTATCAAATTCTGCTATTTTAATATAGTAAAGAGATCTTTTTACCCAGAATTTGTGGCACAAACAAGAACATAAATATGAAAAATAAGCTACTTAATGACTAAACAGAAAATGGCCTTCCTCTCATCTGTTAGAAATCTGAAGTTGTACTCTCTCGATACTTTGCTTACAGGTATGTACTGTCAATATGATGTACTATAAAATTTTGCCTCTGAACTTTTGAAGTTAAATTTTTTAAAGGAGAGATGCAAAAAGAAGACCAGATAAACAAAAAACAAGCTGTACCTTCTAATTTTGTGGAATTGTCACCACATTCCAGTATGCTCCTTCCAGCAACCATGGCAATATCTATAGAACTGCTCTGTACCTTCTTCTGTGGCTGACTACAGTTTCAGAAATTACATACTTAAAGTTTTTCTGCATTATTGTATGTATAGAAGCCCAGTGATAATTTTACTAGCAGTCACATCTAAATCATCAGTTCTCTAAAGCATTGCTCTAAACAAATGCTGCTTTCAACGACTGTGCCTCTGTTTCCTGACAGCATCTCAAATACTTAAGAAGAAGAGTTGGAGAAAATGATAGAAATTCAGTTTCTGGTGAGCCCAACAACCACTGACCTTTTCCAAATATTTCAATATAACCTCAAATAAGTAAAAAATGTGGGCATTTTTATTATAGTTATAAGCACCATTAATACCTTTGAAATATAAAATTACAGTGACAGGTCTACTCCTCCACCATTAGAAGAGTGAAGACTCTGAGAAAGAGTAGCTCAAGGCTTCACCTCATGTGCATTTCAACGGCACTGAGATTCATACTAATTGCCCAAGACCTTTAGCAAAATACTGATATTATAATACCATGTTTGAGCTCTGCAGGATTCTGAAATGGAAGGAGACATTAGAGCTTACACAGCACAGCAGGATTTGGTATAAAGGGATATAGCAGAAGAAAGATTCAAGTGTAATTCTAACATTTAAATTCAAAAGTGATCTTGTCCTAATGTCCTTAGCAGTTTACTACTTACAGTTAAATTAACCTGGAAAATTAGTCATTGCATGAAGCCATAGAAAGGTGCATTCCTACAGATTCTGGATGAATTGGCAGTGATCTATTTTGCCTAAATCATCCTTTTTAATTTACATTGCACCTATCTTCCTTTGGAGGTTTATACACTGAGGTCAAAAACAATATTGCCAAGAGCATCTTTAGGAGACAAGGTTGCAAATGGAGTTCAAATATTTAATCTTCCAGAACTTAATTCCAAGGAAACTGAAAGCGGTATGATGAAAGTGGGTAGATAAAGTTAAGAAGGCAAAGGAAATATTCTTCCTGGGGGAGATTCAGTGATCCAGTTCTACCGTATTCTTTCACGTCTAGATCTGGAACACCATGCCCCACTCTGTGGCTAAGACTTCTGTTCCTTTCACTTATAGACAAATGAAGTCTGCAAGATATGGTTTATAAAACAGCAATAAATATGAGAGAAACAGGAGGTCATTATGAATTCATTATTAATTTTTTAACCCTGAGCATGTTTACAAAGCACATTGGACTTTGTGAACTCTGAATATGATGCACAGAAAGGGTTTACTGTAGTCCAAGCTGGCCTATATAGCTGAGGATGACACTGAGATTCTTATTCTCCTTCTTCACCTCCTACAGGTTGAGGCTCAAATTCAGAGCTTCATTAGTACTAAGCAAGGACTTCCATCGCAAATCTAAATTCTTGATACTTGTCAACACTTCACAATGAAATGTTTTATATAACAGTTATTTTTCTGTGATTAAAAAATAAACATAATATATTTTGAATTACTGTATTATGTAATTCAATTTTGCAATCTAGAACGTATAGTAGTAATATATATATGTGTGTGTGTACATGTATATATATGTACATATATATACATACATACATATTTTTGTGAGAAAATAGTGGAAAGGGTTTCAAAGGAGAAACAGAAAAATAAACTGTATGGCACATTATGTTATCTTCAATAGTTGCTATTGCAAATTAAGAGGAAGAATTAAGATTTATCTTTTATATAAAAGATTAAGAGGCTACCTTTTGTAAAGTTTAGGTGTTAAGAGAATCTATCTTCAAAGTATTAAGAGCCTAGTTCTAGATGAGAATCCAGGTAGAACAAGTGGTTGATCATCCCAAGTTTTTAAAGTTTACAAAGACTTTTATGGATTGAGAAGACAGGAGAAAAGACAAAAAGTTAGAGGAATGGAAAGGACAATGATCTCTGACTAACTCTGACCAAACAATGTGCTCTCCAGATGATGCACAGGGATGTTTAAGAATATTTCTTTCTCCTATGAAAAGAAGTGGCCCAATGTAGTCAAGAGTCTTGTAAGCTCTGATACAATATAAGGAGATAGTGTCTCTTGGCTAAGAGTATCAAAGCTATGAGCCCTGTCTTGGTAGGAATATCATCGAATGTCAATGATTATACAAAGATATTTTTCAGGGCTGGAAACATAGTTTAGCAAATAAGTACATGTTTTCCAAGAGACCTGAATTTTATTCTTAGTGTCCATTTCTGGCTACTTGCAATTACCTGTACCTCCAGCTCCAAGAGCTTTGACTTCCCTAGCCTCTAAAATTACCGGCATAATACAGACACACACACACACACACACACACACACACACACACACACACAACTGGATAATGATTTCAGAGGAAAAACTCTGAGCACAAGGCAAGGGGAAAGATGCCAATGTTAGAACCCTCCATATCCCCCTGACTGAAAATCTGCAAGAAGCTCAAAGGAAAACTCTTTGTAAAAAGATGCATCATTCTTCTCATGAAATCTCAATTCATTTTCCCACTTTTTTCCTTCCTTGAATCTAAAACTAAATCTAAAATTGAGTTTACATGAATTTACTAAGTAAGATCATATTTTTCTCCCAAGAAGTTTTAAAGAAGTTCTGCTGAAAAACAGACCATTATCATTTGGTACACCAGAGGCACACCTTGTTTGGGTCCTTACTATCCAGCTTCTCTTTGTGTTCTGTTAACCATTTCCTTTTGTTACCTTTGGAGGAACTCTCAGTCTTATCTCTTCAAGCCACTACCTGTTCAGTTCATCCACCCTATTTTTGCTTACAAAGCCTTGAATCGTGTGTGTGACATTGAGAAATCTATTGACTATTCTACATAATAATGATCTTTCTACAGTATGATAAATAAAATATGTTTCAAACCTCAGCCTTACCATTTAATTTACTTAACATGAAAAGGTTCATTTCCTTACATATAAAATGAAGAAAATTGTATCTCTCTTGGTGGAGTACAATAGAAATTCAGATAATGCTTTTACAGTGTTTAGTGGAGTGTAAAAAACAAAGTCAGTCCTGACTGTTAGGTGGCATTAATATTGATGGTAATAGTGTTCACTTTATACCTCATCACTAACTCCTTATTATTTTCTAATTATTTCAAATTCATTTATTCCTTAGCCTGACATGGTATGCCAGGAACATGTTAATCTTGTCACATAATTAAACATAGTATCTACAGCAACCCTCTAAATTATATATGACTATTATTCCCATCTCAAAAATGAGAGCAGAAGAACAGAGAAACCAAGTACCCTGATCTAAACACTGATGAGGGGCAGAACCAACCCTGAAACTCAGATACTATATTACCGTGTCATTCTTCATCAGAACATAAAGAAACTGCTCAGCTCACCATTATCATCTCTTTTCTAACAACTTTCAGATTTGTTGAAAACAAACTCCTTCCTTGATGTCTGTTGTTAAATCTGTCTTGATTCTCAGAAAGGGCATATAGAAATGAAGAGCAGCTCCAGAAACTAGAAAGAAGCCCATACATACAAGTTAACTGAAAATATCATGTCATTCTTCTTCCTCCTCTCTCTTTCTTTGTGTGTGTGTGTGTGTGTGTGTGTGTGTGTGTGTGTGTGTGTGTGTGCATGTGTGTATACTGTGGCCCACTTGTGGAGTCAAGAATAAAATTTGCAGTAATTGGTTCTATCATTCCATATCTTGGGTACTGGGGATTGAATTCAGGTTATCAGGCTTTACAGAAATCTCCTATTCCTGCTCCTAATTAATAACTAAACTAATACTTCTTTAAGGTAAGAGCAAGTCATATGAGCAAGAATGTTCTGGTGGCTCGAATAGGAATGATTTTCATAGACTCATATGCTTGAACACTTGGACATATAGAGTGGCAATATTAGGAGGTGTGGCCTTGTTGGAGTAGGTATGGCATTCACTTCAGCTGCCTTCAGATCAAGATGTGGGACTCTCAGCAACTTCTCCAGTACCATATCTGCCTACATGCCGAGAGTGGACTAAGCCTCTGAAACTGTAAGCCAGCCCCAATTAAATGTTTTCTGTTATAAGAGTTGCAGTGTTCATGGTGTCTCTTCACAGCAATAGAAACCCTAACCAAAACAGAAGTTGGTAAGAGGGATTGGAGTATTGGCTGTGATAGGCGTGGCCATGCTTTTGTTTAAAGTGGACTTTGGTACTTAGGATTAGAAAAGCAATTGAGTACTTTAAGTGAGGTTTAATAGATCATCCTTGTAGGAACATGGAAGGCAGTGGTGCTGATGGTGATTTGAACTGTGGGGAGGTAGGGGTGCTGGTTCAAAAGGTTTCAGAGGAGAAAAATGTTAGTATGTGGCCTAGAGACTGTCCTTGTGATATTTTGATGAAGAATGTGGCTGCTTTCCGCCCTTGTCTGAATAATCTGCAAGACTATTTTGAAGAGTTTTGGATCAATTGCATTAACAGAGGAAATCTCAAAACAGCCCAGTATTGATTCTGTCCTGTAGTTATTAGTGCTCACTCTTATGCAGATCTATAAAGAAAAGGAGCAAGCTGATTGTGGAAAAACACAAAATGTACAATTTGAGGAGAATAGGGTTACCAGGATGTAGAATGGTATACTAAGTCCTGTGTTCAAGGAGATAAACAGATTAAAGAAAAGCCTGATATTAAATGGAATAAAAGGAATGGTGACCTCAAGGCAAGATCCCTCCCAGCTAAGCTTCCAGGTTGTAAAAAGGAATTAAAGAAAATCTTAGAGCCAGATGCAGTGTTCCATGCTTTTAATCCAAGCACTCCAGAGGCAGGGGTCATGTGAGGCCACCATGATCAACAGACTCAGTTTCAGGATAGCCAAGCTTAGCAGTGAAGGCAACCATCAAAAACATAAAGCTAATTAAATGATGGGGCCATGTTCCAACTCCAGAAATCATCAGATATTGACAATTTTGGCCATGTGGTTCTGGCTTCAAAGTCAAAGATATAAGAAAGGGGTTATGAAATCTCCCTCCACAACTAAGGAAAGCCTGTGAGGCCAGATGTGTAGCAGGAGTGTCCTTGCATGGAGGCCTAAAGAGGCCACTGAGTGAGGCTATTTAGATGAAGCCTGGATTGTATTGAAGACCCCAAGATGTTGGAGAGGTCAGACTCATAGGATAACTGTCAAGAAAAGCTGCTAACAGGGACGGGAACCAGCCATGAGTGAAAAGTGTGTTTCAAAGGAGTTAGAGATCTGAAGAGCACTTTGATATCGTTAATGAAGATGCAGAGTTTGGAGTTTTCACAGTTGATTTTTGGTCTTGCTTTGGTACAGCATTTCCTCACTATGTTTCCTTCCCTATGTTTTGGAATGGCAATGCATATTCTGTGCCATTATATGTTGGAAGTATGTGATCTGCCTTTTTACATTTATTTTACAGGAATTGGAGTTAAAAGATTATATGAATCTCAGAAGAGACTTTGAATTTTTAAACAAGTTTGAGACTGCTACAGACTATGGGGACTTTTGAAGTTGGACTGAATGTATTTCTGCATTATATTGTGGCTATAAGCCTATGGGTGTTCAAAAGTGGAATGTGACAGTTTTCTAGGAATGGCGCCCGTAGACTCATGTGTTTGAATGCTTGGTCATGGGGAGTGGCTCTACTAGGAGATGTGGTCTCATTAACATAGGGGAGGCATTTACTTATGCTGCCTACAGATCAAGATGTAGAACTCTCAGCTACCTCTTCAGCACCATGTCTGCCTGTACCCTGCTTCCAGTCATGTCACTAATGGATCAAACCTCTGAAACTATGAGCCAGCACCAATTAAATGTTTTCCTTCATAAGGTTTTCATGGCCATGATGTCTCTTCTCAGTAATATAAACCCTAACTAAGAAAAAATGTCAAATAAAGTAAAAACAAAGCAGCCGGGTGTTGGTAGCACACGCCTTTAATCCCAGCACTCAGGAGGCAGAGGCAGGTGGATCTCTGTGAGTTTGAGGCCAGCCAGGTCTACAGAATGAGTTCCAGGAAAGGCGCAAAGCTACACAGAGAAACCCTGTCTCGAAAAACAAAAATAAATAATTAAATAAATAAATAAATAAATAAATAAATAACAAACAAAGCGAAAATAACATTGTAAGTTAGTTTATGCCTCACAAAAATATCAATAAAATATCAATAACACCTTTTTTCAAAATTTTCTGCAAAAAAAATGATAAAAGGAAAAACATTTCACAAAATGCAATGTTGGTGATAACTGCAGTAGAAGAGGGATAGGCCACAAAATGTTTGTTATGGTCAAAATAATTTCACTTTTAGGAATAATAAAAACAGCTGGAAAACTATTATCTAAATGCCTGTTTGGGTATTTTAATAAGTTAATATCAAAAAATAGGAGGAAGAACTGATGAATCACTACCAAGGAGAGGTACCCATATGTTGGGGAATGGAATACTTTAACTGAAAAGATGTGTTGCATTTGTTTGTGTTGCAGAATATTTGTTTAACTATATAGAGATGTGCTATATTTTTATGTTGCAGAATAATTTTTAACTATGCAAAGATGTGTTGCTGTTTCATCTTGTCTAACTAAGGCACCTGATTGGTATAATAAAAAGCTGAAATCCAATAGCTAGGCAGAGGAGGGATAAGCAGGGCTGGCAGGCAGAGAAAAAAGGGAACAAGCCAGCCAGGTACCAGACAGACAAATATGGAAGAAGCAGGAAAACAGGAAGAACAGTATGTAGATGAGGTAAACGAACCTCGGGCAGCACATGGATTAATAAAAATGGGTTTATTTAAGTTAAAAAAATAGCTAAAAACAAGCCTTAGCTAGGGCCAAGCATTCATGATTAATAAGTCTCTGTGTCATGATTTGGGGGTTGGAGGTCCAAGAAAGACTGCTACACAGATGGTTGATATAGGCGATGTAAAGCTGTTTATTATCTATGATTGATGAACATAAAATACAATACAGGTCAAATAATAAAACTCATGTTAATAAAGGCTTTATGGAATGCAGTGTGTTACTCAAAAAAGCATGTTCTATCAAAGCTGCTAACTGAAAAAAAAAAGGGTGAGTGATTAGAAAGACTGAAATTTGTTGATTGTTTTTCCTCATGTTATATATTTCCTGTCCTCTTCATTGTACTGGTATGTGATACACTGAAGATCTGCTTTTTAATGGACTATTCAATCTTCATGTTATATACTCACATGTAAGATTCTGAGTAATAGTGAATAGTCTTTGTTTGACATGATCAGATTTCTATTTCTGTACTTATCCAAACATGAAAACTATAATCACATGATTTTAATAATCAAAAAATATATAATGTATTACACTAATGTTTTTATAGCTTTTTTATCTTAATATTCCTTATTCTGCAAGATAGTAAATGTAAAAGTATTATGTGTCATAGGTACAGAGTAATTGTTAACACTTGGGTAATAATAGTAGCATTTATGATACCTACCATCTTTTAGCTGTTAGAAATGATAATATGCATCGTTACCTCATTTGAGCCTCATAATTATGCCCTAAATTATGGATGAACACAATACCATTTTAATGAAAATTACACCCCAAATTTCATATTACAGAAATACAAATATTTTAGATACAAACAAAATTCTGTATTTAAAAACATACTGGAAATAAATGCTGAAAAGGATTTAAACAATAGATTCATCACAAAATTTACCTCACAGTTGCTTAAAAGAAAGTGTTCCTTAGTAGCACATGCTCCATATGGCAGCCAGTTCTGTATATTTAAGGCCAGTGCTTAGCATTATCAACCTGTATAAATTAAGTCCAGTTTGCTCAGTGTGCCCTAAATTTGTATAAATAAAACAAACTCCCTTTGTCCATTGCAACAGTGGGTTAACATACTCCAAGCCGCAGTGGCCAGCCGAAAGGTCACACAGCAGGGCTCATTAGTTGCATCTAGAACAAATGCATGCTTTCCTCTACTAGCACTGCAGAGCTATCTGTGGATGTCTTTGTCATCTCTTCCATCAGAGCACATGACTCCCTGTCCGTATCTGACTCTACAAAGGCCTCCAGTTGTATTATTTCCTCCAGTGCATCCAAACTCACCCCAGGAACAACTATGTTCAGGCAAAATGACTGAAATTCCAAACTTCATTAAGCTTTCAGGATCCTCTGTCTTTCATCTGCCCTTTTCTTGTTTTGGCTCAACTCAAGGCAGAAATATGACAGGAAGAGAAAGATGGCTGTCTGCCTGATACCACTCGTTATTCCTCCAACTCCTGATACTTCCGGAGGCATGGAGGTAGAGGGGGCACAGAAGAAAAGTGCACTCTCATTTACCTTATCAAACATTTCTGGGGAGATAATAAGCTTCGTAAGAGATTAACCCCTTTGCTAGGCCTTCATGTGCCATTGGAAGGAATGTGTGTATTTGCTTTAAATTTTCAATTCAAAACATTGTCAAGATATACAACATTTAGGTGTTGGACAAGGTTGATGGGCAAGGAAGGGTGATGCCTAAATGCTTCCCAGGTGCTATGAGGGAAAAGGGAATTTTTCTACCTCATGCACCCACCACACTGGACTGCCTCACCACAGGTCTAAAACAAATTGGGGGACTGAGATGTGACATAGTGGATGAAACACTTTCTGAAAAAAACAAAAAACAAAATAAAACAAACAAACAAAAAAACCCATGATTTCAAGAGTACACATGGCCAGGGCTGATACAAACCTCCACCAGACATGGCAATCTGCCTGTAATACCAATGATGAGCTTGCAGAAATAGATTTCTGGCATGCGCACACAGACACACACACACACATACACACACACACACACACACACACACACACACACACACACACACACATTTCTAAGTAACAAAACACATCAGGTCAAGCACTGATGATTAAAACCTCCAGAACAACAAACCAAAGTACAGGTTTTTAGTTGATAAGATGGTTATCTGAGGTGTTTGTTACAGTCATAGAAAAATTTCTTGCACAGATGATTTGTGAGAAAATCCTGAAAGTTTTCTAACTCAGAAAGGTGGCAAAATAAATTACTGTGGTGTCATTACATCTGTATTCATAAAGTTAGCATCTCAAAACCATGATGAAATAGCAACTTGCAAAAGAAGCAATTCGTCAAGTGAGAAATTTTTAAATCAAAGTCAGTCGATATTGTCTTTTATATTGAAATGCTTGTGAAATGTGCTGTTTCACATCAAAGAAATATGGCTGTCATATAATGTAATGCTTATTTTCTGCAAATGTAGAAACCACCCAGCTCTATGTTATCTAATCAGCAAATTCACCATCCACCTGCTACAATCAAACTGTTTGAGATTTATATATAGCCTACTGTAGGGAAAACATGAGTAGGCTGAACTCGACTTAATACCTCAGGAAAATAAACTGTACACTTCTTCTCCAACCTTAAAGTCTCTGAACATGTATACATACCTGAACGTGGGGTGTCTACATTCTATTAGACAAGATGTCCAGCTGATATTTGTCTGACAGCCAGCAGGAAATGGTGGTCTCCTTATCCTGTGTGTCACTATCATTATGTCACAAGTTGTGTGTTCTCTGTAGGTGGCTCCTTGCAAAGTCAAACATTTCCAAGACCCCAGATGCACTATGTGATTAGAATGTGCAATTATTCCATCTTCATCCCATTCTTTAAAATCTATCATGTTTATCTGTTCTTGCTTTCAGAGAGAAAATTATTTGATAAATTCCAATATTCTGCAAAATTGTACAATAGGCCAGTTTTATTCTACTTCTCTATTCACTCTTTAGGATAAAAATATAGAAGAAAATTAGTTCCTGCCTTCATGACTTCCAGAATGGAAACAGGCATCCTAACCAAAAGGATAAGGCAACGTGTTGTTGCAATGATGAAATTACATACCAGATGCGGATGGAATTTAAGGCAAGGTGCTGTCAGTTCCCTAGGAGAATCCAAGATACATGTACAGAGCAGAGGAGCCCAGAGCTAAGACCGACAGGATGCACAGGCACTTGGGTGACAATTGGTAGCAAGCATGACAGATAAAAGGGATGTGTCAAGTGTAAGAGCATGAGGGAGTCTGACAAGGTCTGGCAACTCTGAACAATTCAGAAAGGGAAAATGGGACAGAGTCAGATGAGGTCCATTTATGTAAGCTTCATAATGAGAAGACTCTGTTTTATAGCAGACTTCATATTTTATTCTCAGGTTGATTTGCAAAATTAAATTTACATTTTGTACTAGGTCAGAAATCTGTGTTAGAGTGATTATTCTAGAAAATACATTGAAAATAGATGAGAGCAAGGTATATTGAGATGAAGACTTATGTGGAAGGAATTGAAGAATTTCAAGGCAGAAGAGAGGGACTTAGGGGCCACGACAGAGACACTGAGCTACTTAGGATGACAGGGACATGGGAGCTTGTTATCATGGGGTAAGAAGGAGGGGAAGCCTTCGCAGAGGTTCCTGTGCCCTGGACTGAGCAGGTGAGAGGATGCTGCTAATGAGATAAAGAATAAGATAAGGAGTATGGGCTGGCTTATTTAGACATCAAGGAAAGAAAAGTTCTCTTTCAACAACTTGAATTTGGAAGTTTCTATCAAAACCCTATGCATTTCTCTGCTGCAGAATAAAAGAATTCAAAACTGGAGCTGGCAAGATGGCTTAAAAGATTAAGGTTCAACTGTCTCACTATCCAGAGGGCCTGATCCAGCCGGGGCTCCACAGCTTTTGGTTCATAATTCATGTGCTTCCATTCATTTGGCTATTTGTCCCTGTGCCTCTCCAATCTTGGTCTCAACAATTCACACTCTTATAGTCCCTCCTCTTTCTCGACAATTGGACTCCTGGAGCTCCACCTGGGGCCTGGCTGAGGATCTCTGCATCCACTTCCATCAGTTTTTGGATGAGAGTTCCAGCTCGACTGTTAGGGTGTTTGGTCATCTGATCACCAGACTAGGTCAGATCAGGCTTTCTCTCGACCATTGCCAGCAGTCTACAGAGGATATATCATTGTGGATTTCTGGGGACCTCTCCAGCACTCTACCTCTTCCTGTTCTCATGTGGTCATCATTTATCATGGTCTGTTATTCCTTGTTTCTCCCTTTCTGTTCTTGATCCAGCTGGGATCTATCTTGAACTGTTTGGGAGGCATCCAGGCTGTGGGACTGGGACATGTCATTAGTGCATGAGCTGGCTGTGTGGAACCTTGGGCTTACACAGGGACACTTTGCTCAGCATGGAAGGAGGGGACTGGGCCTGCCTGTACTGAATCCACCAGGTTTAAATGAATCTCCAGGGGAGTCTTGGCCCAGAGGAGATGGGAATGGAGGGGAAGGGATGGGAGGAAGGTGGGGATGGGGGCGGGAGGGGGGAGAACAGGGGAACCCATGGCTGATGTGTAAAATTAAAAAACAAATATAATAAATTTTTAAAAAAGAAAAAAAATTAAATAAAAAAAAAGATTAAGGTTCTAGCTAAGCCAGCTCAAGGACCTGAGTCACACACCTTGGGCACACACAGTATAGAAGGTAGCTCCAGCAAGATGTCCTCTGACCTCCCTGCATAAGCTGGGATACTTCCTCCTTTCCATTCAATAGATAAATGTAAAAGATATTTTATTTATTTACATTAAAAGTAGATGTTTTGAAGTCACTACAAATGGTAGTGTCTTCTTTTTGATATTTGTACCTCTGATCTGAAGGTAATTAGGCCAAAAGCACTCTTAAAAATGAACAATTCAAAGCAAGTCTAACTTTGTGCAGTTCTGTGTCTAGTTGATGCTAGGCCATCTTCTGTCATTTCTTACCTGTCTGGTGTTTTGGAACATGATTTCCCTAATATGGTCATCCACCCTTTCCTTGGAGTGGAAGGAAAAGGGAGAGAATTCCGTGACTGCTATGGTTACCTCCTGTAGCTGAAGGACAGCAGGGCCAAGTGGAGGCTGAAATGGACACTGGTACATAGTAAGACTGATAGCCTTCCAGCCACCAAACTCTTCTCCAATAGCATATTGGATATGGTTGGGCGGAAGATGCTGAGAAATCATGTGGGGTCAGGGTGGAGGTTAATGAGAACCCCACAAGCCAATCTTGAATAGCATGTGATTGCTGAAGGCGCTTCCAAGAAACGTGCCTCTGTTATACCCTGGGCCTTTCTAAAGAGGATCATTTGATATCTCAGTCAGAATTGATTTGTTAACTATAGTTTAAAAAAAGATCTAATCACCTCCTTGGTGTCCTTCCTCCTTTATTTCAGCTGCTTCTCCTTGAAAAATTATCACTTTGAAAAGATGGCAAATTAATTGGCTTACCAGAAACACTGAATCATTAATGATCTCACTGCACCCTTGAATTTATTCAAAATAATCTAAAAATATTTACTTGAAGTGTTTTTTTTTTTTTATTGTCTTAAGGGTACTTGACAAACTAACTTCTCTTTATTCTCATTGTTTTACATCTAGATTCTGCTAGCATCAGCTGTGTGCTTGTATGTAAAATATCTCTTTTAGGGCCACTATGTTTTATATTGGCGTGTTTACCTCTAATGCCCCAACTTGAACAGGTTTATGATTATGAAAAAGAGCCAATAAGCCAGGCATATTAGTATATAAATCACTGTCAGAAAACCAATCTCGTGTTTCAAAGCAGCAAAAACCTTTTAAGATGTTGCTGGAGGTCCAGCCAGAAGGGCATGGGGAATTTTCCTTTTGTCCTAACCAGGGAATCTCATGAAGAGGTGCCATCCTTGCTTATCAAGGATTCAGCTTATTAAGCTTTTCTATAAATAAACTCATTTAAGAGACATCAGTTAAGGCAAAGCTGTCAAGAGAAAGTTTTTTTCTTATGATCTGTCATATCTTTTTTGTTGTTTCAGTTAGCTATGTAAAGTCTTCTTTTAGAACTAGGCCACTTAAGCAAAACAATGAGTGAAGCATTTTTCTAAAATAGCAGAAGCACAGACAATCACTCTAATTCATGGGAAGACTTCAGAAGAGGACTGAAGACTCACTGTGCAAATCGGACACATCCTCATGGGAGAATTACGCTGAGATCTTCAAACAGTACATATTTTTATATTTATTCAAAAAAAAAAAAAAAAACCTTTAGGAGCCGGCAAGAGGGCAAAGTGGGCAAAAGATCTCTTTTCTAAACTTGGTGACCTAAGTCCATTCACCAAGACACACACACGGAAAGGAGAGGGATGATTCTTAAAGGTTGTACTACAACCTCCACAGCTTTCCAGTGGGAAACACACACACACACACACACACACACACACACACACACACACACACACTGAATTGTAATAAAAATTAATAATTAAAAAATCTTTAATAGTCTATTATTTAACCTACGCCATTGCCCCTTGAATTTATGCACTAAATTATCTATGCAAAGTAGTACAAGTTGATGTAAATAACAAAGTTGAATGGAATTTTCAGGCCATAATATTTATCTCATTATGAGACATTTTCACCTCTTCTCCTCGTGATGGACAAGCTAAAGAGAATAGATTCAAGTGAGAAGAGAGAGAAACATTTTAAATGGTAACTTAATGCAAAATTTAAAAGTTGCTATTAGCAATGTTCATGGAGGTGGATTTCCCAAGGCCCCACCCCAAGAGGAAGAGCTGCAGGGAATTAGTGACTGCTGAGAGAGAGAAACAGACTTCTCCTGGGACAAGCCCCCGATAGGCTATCCAGTCCCCAGAGTGATCAGGCTCAGACAGATGTATATATGTACAGACTAGCAATTCTAAATGGTCTATGTAGGGTGTGTGTGCATGTGTTGTTGGTTGTTTTTCACTCTTTGGAGGCCCACTGCCCAGCTCCCCAGTAAATCATGTAGAGGCTTATTCTTTCTTATGAATGCCCAGCCTTACCTTGGCTTGTTTCTAGCCAGCTAGCTAACTTGAATTATCCCATATTTCCCTTTGGCCTCTGGGCTTTTATCTTTCTCTCTTTCTGTATACCTTTCTTTACTTCTTTCTCTGGGGCTTGCTGTGTAGCTGTGTAGCTGGCCACTGGAGTCTTCCTTTCTTCCTCCATCTTTTCTCCCCAGATTTCTCTTCCTATTTATTCTCTCTGCTTGCCAGCCTTGCCTGCCCCTCTCCTGCCTAGCTATTGACCATTCAGCTCTTTATTAGACCATCAGGTGTTTTAAACAGGCAAAATAACACAGCTTCAGAGTAAACAAATGCAACATAAAAGAATGCAACACATTTTTGCATCATTAAGCAAATATTCCACAGTATAAAGAAATGTAACACATCTTAAAATAATGTTCTACAATATGTGTTTGTGTATATATATAGGCATATATATTCATATATAATGATTATTAAAAAGAAGAAGAGATTAGGAATTTGGGAGGGAGAGTGGAGGAACATGGAAGATGTTGGAGGGAAGAGAAAGATAATATAATAACTGATGTCAATACAGTACACTTGTAAGAAATTCTCCAGTTTTAAATTTAAAAATGAAAATTAAAGCTATTAATCTTAAATAAATTAATGTTAGATTTGAAACTCAGTTTTACTTCTGTTTGTTTGCATCATTGCTTTGAATAAGTTTTGAAGATTTAGAGTTCAGCTTTTTCCAAGTAAAAAAGAGTGAGATAGCAAAACCATTTATAAGTATTCACTATATTCAGTGTTCTACAGTTCTATGACAAAAATATGTTTCAACAGTAAAAATGTAGTTTTATTTATTTTCTGATACCATATATTTTGAAACAGGTCTTTAAATTTTCTAGGTTGGAGAATATAAATAAACTTAAGTTATTATCATAAAAGAGTATTTCTTTTTTATACAAAACATTCATTATTTTATATAATACATGTACTAAATACATCAGCAATAAAATTCATTTTGAAATAAGGCACCACAGTTATTTTTGTGAAAATAAAGTATAAGAAAAAATTCACATCAAAGAAGAAAATAAAAGAAGTAGAGATAGAGGCAAAGAATTATCAATACAAGTCTCAGGTTTAAATCACAGTACCATACACATTAAATATAGGCCCAATATCCAGTAAATTGCTTCTCTTTATTTTTTTTATTTTTTATTTCTGTGTAGGTGTGTGTTCATGTCTGTAAGTGCATGTGTGTGTGTTCATGTATGTAAGTGCATGTGTGTGTGTGTGTGTGTGTGTGTGTGTGTGTGTGTGTGCGCGCGCGTGCACGCGCGCGCACGTATATGCCATCTCTCCAACTCCTAAATTCCCAATCTCTTGAGTCTGGTTTGTTTCCTAATCTCTGTAAGAACTAAACTGAAATCACAGCTGCAATATGTCACAAACTGAACTAGGGTTGTTTTGCTAGAAACCTTAAGCATACCTGAGAAAACTAGCTATAGTTTACTATTCTGGGAGTAAGTATGGAAGATGTTCCATGCGTTTATAGCGTGTCTTTGGTACTGGTGACCAATTACACAGCAGCATCTCCAAAGAACTCATGAAGGAAAGAAGAGTGACAGGGAGCATATTTCTCCATCTGTAGGATTCTTACCTGCAAGTGAGATAAATCCCTGGGTAACCATGAAAGATTGGAGAAAATTGTACCTTCCTCTGGAATGAAAACAGCTGTTTGCACATGTGTCTTTTGCCATTAAAACTATTTTATAACTTAATTTTCTACCACTCTTGTTTTGTTTTGTTTTTTTAAGTTTTCAAGGCAGAAAGAAAAATGCATCCAATTTAAGGTTTCAATTTAATAGCTTTTACTTATTGTGTCAAATGATCCCCAAGTGTTATGGAAAGCATCCCAGGGTGTCTTCAGTGGTGCACTGTTAATAGGATCGGCTTGGATAGTCGGTCTGGAAATGAGTGTGAGAGACAAATCAGGGGGGCATCCAAGGAAGCATCACTTTTGGAAAGCATCTTTGCATTCTGTTAGGTTTAATTTTATAGACATATCTTTGTTCTGCAACGCCATCCTATCCATGAGCATCCTAAGAACAATTTGTTTGAAGTCCCTAATTTGCATGATATGTTCCGCAGGAACCTCTCACATAATATTCCATGAGGAATCATATCAACTTTAAAGAACTGCTCAAAACTGGGCTGGGATATAGCTCCCAGTTGGAAAAGTACTTTCCTCCCAAATGCAGGAAGTCCTGAATTTGATACTCGTTCCTGAAAAGCTGGGCATGGTGGTGCACCACTTCAGAGCTGATACATGCTGCATCCTAGTGGGTAGAAAATGAAGATATTGGGGACCAGAAGTACAATGTTATTCTCCACATATATAGCCAATAGTTGTCTTTGCAAAAATGAAATCAATGTACAAATAAAATTATTTCTGGCATTAAACCATCATCAAGAACATACCTAAAAAGAACTTAAATGAGACTTATCTCTCTCTCTCTCTCTCTCTCTCTCTCTCTCTCTCTCTCTCTCTCTCTCTCTCTCTCTTTGTGTGTGTGTGTGTACATGTATGCTTGTCTGTGTCTGTGTGTCTTCTATGGCTGTTTCCTCAAGTTTGATTTCTAGACATTGTGCAAGCTAAGGACACTGTTTTGGTTTGAATGAGGTGTCACTTGGCAGGCAGGATCTCTGTGTGTTCAAGGCCACACTAGAAACAGAGCCAGGTGTGGTGGCACACACCTTAAATTCTAAAACTAGTTAACCATGGAGGTCTAGAGGTCTGTACAGACAGATAGGAAGTGACAGAGCTGTGTAAGAAGAAGTGATGTAGCTGAACAGAGAGAGCAAATCAGATGGTAGAACAGCAAGGCATATAGACATGGGTAAACAGGAAATCAAGGCATTTGGAAGCTGTAGAGTTGGTGAGGTAAGGTTGGCTGGTGGCTTTCCCTATTTCCCTGATCTCTCTAAGGCTTTCATCCTATATTTGGCTCCGTGTTTTTTATTTAATGAGACTATTTAGAAATTTGTCTGCAGCCAGGCAGTGGTGGTGCATGCTTTTAATCCCAGCACTGGGGAGGCAGAGCCAGGTGGATCTCTGTGAGTTCAAGGTCAGCCTGGCCTACCAAGCGAGATCCAGGACAGGCTCCAAAGCTACACAGAGAAACCCTGTCTCGAAAAGAAAAAAAAGAAAAAGAAAAAAGAAAGAAGGAAGGGGGAAGGAGGGAGGGAGGAAGGAGAGAAAGAAAGAAAAGAAAAGAAGAGAAAAGAAAAAAGGAAGAAATTCATCTATAAAGAACCCAGGAATATGGCTGACCTTGTGATCAGAAGGGTAAGAAGCAGCTCTGTAATAGAACTCTGTCCCCTCCCTAAAATCCCTGCCGGCTGCACATGAGAATCTAAGGTGTTTATTTGTTTTTGTTGGTTTGTTTTGCAGTATTACCTGTGAGTCTTTAGTTCTCCAGTTCTCTGAATAAAAGGCAACCTAAAGGAAGATAATTCCTGTGTCTGTTCACTAGTGCTTGTACTGACAAGCATCATGAATGGCAGCATTTCAGTCATAACAGTAAAAAATAAAACAATGTCTAGGAAACAATTCAAAGATCTAGCATTCTAATAATCTATTAACTAAGTTCATAATATACTACTCTGTGGGGAAAATATCCACATAGTAAAAGTCAATATAACATAAAATATGATAAACTTACAGCCTAATTCTAATCATCAAAATTTTTAAGCGAGGAAAAAAAATTGAAGTCTTCAATAACAATTACCTTCAGTGGGCAAGGAGTGGAGAGCCTAGCCATGGAAGCTATCTAGCAGTGCTCTGTGGCTAACACAATACTGTTTTTACAGCATGTAAATAAAAACTGAGCAAACTATACACATCATTTATATCTACTTATGTTTGTGCAAGTATGCATATTCAAAAAAACATTGTTACTTCATCATTGGTGCCATGAGTTCCTGGCTTTCAGCTAAATAGTGTGCTCTGTATAAAACATGCATATGGCATAAACTTCGCTTCAGAGGAACAAGCCTTGAAAACCCTTCACTAGAATGGATTACATGCTTGTCTATGGATAACAGCTGACATGATAAGATATACAAAATGATGAATAACCCCAGGGCATGCGCCTCAGGAGACCTGATGTCATCTAGCAGGTGATTTGCACACTAAAAGAAAGTGGTGAAATTAACCAACATGCCCACATGAGAACATTGCAAGCAATATCAGGATCAAGTGATCAAGGAGGTAGCAATTTACACACGAACATAAAACTAATAAACACGAAAAGCAGGAAATGTAGGGATGTGATATTCTTGGGTCACAGCTTTCTTGGTAAAAAGACACCTTGCTTAGCCTTGGTTCGGGGCGAGGGGCTTGGAATGCCTCAACTGAATATACCAGGTTCTGCTGACTCCCCATGGGAGGCCTTGACTTGGAGGAGGTGGGAATAGGGGGAGAATTGAAGGGGAAGGCTAGGTGGGGCAGGAAGAAGGAAGAGAGGGTGATCTATGGTTGGTATGTAAAATGAATAGAAAATTTCTTAATAATAAAAAAAAAATAATCATAATAAAAAAGAAGTAGTACATCTGAAGCCCTAAACTGAATGTGAGCATAAACCTTGTGAAAAACAGCAAGGCCTAGTTGCTGGCTACTGTAGGGAATGGGAAAAAGGAGGGTGTGGTTAAACAGGCATCGGCTGTAAAATGTGGATTGGGGCAGGCAGGGAAATGGATGTCCTTGCAGCCCTGAATCTTCTGAAGGTTAACACGGGCCAGCACTATGGTGTAATTGGCATTTTTAAAAGTTCACTCTGTCTTACGTAGAGATAATGGATTGTGGGATGAAGAGAACAGAAGCAGAAAGACCATGAGGTTGCTATTGCAGTCCCGGTGAGGGGTGACATAGCACAGAGGTGACAGGATGCACTGAAGGGTTATATGTAGGGGTGACAGACATAGAAGAACCAAATGTCTGGAGGCTTCAGCATGTCAGAGGATGGAAGTTCCACTTACTGAGAACATTTGGAAAGGTCAAGATCAATTGAACTTGTACGTGTTCAGCACTTGACACAAAGTTGGAAAACGTTTAATACTAACTTGTATAACCCAAGGAAATGGCACAGCTCTTAATGCTTAAAATAAATCCCTCTGTGCTGTGAAGCTTTGCCGTTTCAAGTCCATAATTCATCAATGATCGTGAAGAGCACATTTGGCCATCTTCCTTAGGACAAGGTGGATTCAGTGGCAGAGATCGCGACTTCCTTGTGCATTATAACAAAATGTCTTGAGTGTTCAAAAAGCACGAGAGCATCTTGGAGGCTTAAGATCAGGAGAGCACAAAGAAGAGAGGAGGGGCCTCACCCCTAATTAAGGAGCAGTTGATGGTTGCTGGGAGAGAAGAGTTACTTTTCTTGTGGTATGACTATGGGTGAGGCACCTGTGATGACCCCACACTTATGAACATAGCAGCAGCACTAATTGGACTTACAAACAGAAAGAGGATATGAATCTGGGAAGAATGTAGGGTGGGAGGAGGGAATTGGAGGGAGAGAGCGGAGTGGATATGATCACATGCATTGTATACAGGTGTACAATTGTCAAAGAATAAACAACAGAGAGAATTCATTTAGGAGCCAGAGATCAGTAGCTTGCATCTATTAGTGTCACAATCCATCACACCTGAATAGGTACCTAGAAAGGAAAACTGCATGAAAGCAAGGTTTCATGTCTGTTTATAAGGAAAATGGGCTGAGGAGAGTCAGGGAGAGGAAAAGTGCTGTTTAGAGGATAATGAGTTGTCATGATTTGAAACACGCATATACATGCACATATAGTATAAACATGTTATTAATTGAACTCCAGCAGTAAACATAGAACTTGGTTATTACCAACATAAGCAAAAAGGAGGGAGAACTTCATCATCAAGAACATTAGAATTCCTGATATGAGATAACAATAAAAAATAACAGCTTTGAATTGGTCTTATTATTTTTAAATTGTCTATAGTGAATTTCTATTCCTGGGGCAGGCCCCACTCATGATCTAATGCCAGGTGTGCCAATGTCAAAAGATATTATGTGGACAAAGGGAGGTTTATTTTGTGGGATAACTTACAAGTAAAGGGATAGGTTACAGGGTCCTGGAAAGGTGTAGCACAGTCCAGCAATGTTCTCTGGAAAACGATGCCTGGTCTACTTCCAGTGTCCAGGATCCAGGAACCAAAAAAGCTGGCACATCTGGATGTTGGGTCTTAAGGGCTCCTGTCTCAGCCCTGCCTTGTAGGTGTGACAGTTACTAAAGCCTCAAAGGGATTAGTTCTTCCAGGTCAAAGCTGGAACAGCTACCCACTACATCTCCCCCTTTTGTCTAAATAAGAAGGTTCTAACCTAATACAAGACTATATACAATAGGAATGATTATCAAATATTGTCCAAGAGTAATGAGGAATAATGACCTAGATAAGATGGAACTACAACTAACACAAGCAATGTCAAACAAAAGACACATACTAAAATCCAGAGAAGTCTGGAGCATAGGTAAATGGCATGTTACAAAGATCATTCCAAAAGGTGTGCTATCCTAAAGAACTAATACTAATACTAATACTAAGTATCTAATACTTAGTATGTTCTATCTAAGATTATATATATATATATATATATATATATATATATATATATATATATGTGTGTGTGTATGTATATATATACTAAATTGTAACTATAACTGCTAGTCTTCAACCTCATCAAAGACCTGAGAAGGAATATAATGGTACCTGAGAAATGGAAGATGGATGCAAGCAACTTTTGGGAGTCTTGCAAGAGTAGACAGAGACAGCTGGCAGCCTGGACAGTCACCTAATGTTTCTCAGCATTGTTGGTACATTCAAGTTGGCTACAGGCCTAGAGTATCTGACAGACCATATTCAGAGCAGAATTCTAAAAGACCATCTTACCCTGTCTTGGCAGAGTTCAGAAGTCACTTTTCCTTGTGTCCCGCTTGTCCAGAAGGACAGTACTCATATTGTCAGCAGTTGAGGCAAGGGCAGTTCTTTGCCCAGTAGGCCATTTTGTGCCAAGAAGACAAACTTCCAAATGGAAATGTCTTAGAAGCCCAACATTCTCTCAGGATCAAATTGGTGCTGCCAGGAGCAATTGTGTCTCACATCAACAGAATTCTAAGTTATTTAAATGCCATAGTCTCTAGGTCCATAAAGTGTTTGAAGATTATCTGACCATCCAGCCTATGTATCTGTAAATCTGGATAACCTAATTAGCATAACTATAGAGGTGACAGGCATAGATGACTATAAATCTATAAGTCTTAACTACCTAAATAACCTAAGGACTAAGGCTTCATGTACACAAGGTAAACAGTCAGTAAGCAAATGTACAGTAAAAGGACAATGACTTCAAAAATGTGACAGTACACAAAATATCTTTAACAGAGGTAAGAATGTATAGTCAATATGCAATATGACAATAATCCTAAATATATATCAATATACAAAATATCCTAAACAGAGGTAGAACATACATACAGTATGACATATAAATTTACATTTGTATCAATATACAAAGTATTTTAAGTAAGAGTAGAAATATATGTACATTACAACAAATATAGTTCTGTATTTGTATCAATATACAAATTATCTTAAACCGGATTATAAACATAGTTTACATTTGTACCAATATACAAAAATCCATAATAGTGCAAATTATCTAAGGCTGCTATTTTGCTAAATTTATTTACTATTATATACAATAATCCACCATAATATCTTATACCTATCCATTTCACTTTTTTCCCTTTTTTTTTTTTTTTGTTTTTTGAGACACTTTTTCTTTCCTTAAGGAGAATAATGAGTCTAATATTTTCTTCCACCCCCCAACCCTATAACCATCATCCATAATCCTGAGAAACATTAAACCTTTGGGAGAAAGGGCAGCATTTTCTTAGAAATGCTTCCTGCTGTTCAGGGGGTGATGGTATCTCTGCGGGGTTCTGTAAGAAAGCTCAGATAGTTAAGTCTCAGGTGGAGTAACTGTAGATTATGCAGCCAGTCTCAGAGTAATGGGTAAGACTGTCTGAAATTCTGGCTAGAAGTGTAGCATGATGATGAGAACCATGGTATTGGTGAAATTATTAAGGCCACTCCACGTAGTTAAAAGGGAGGTTTATTTTGTGGGGTAACTTACAAATGAAGGGGTAGGTTGCAGGGTCTGGCAAAGGTATAGTGCAGTCCAGCGGTGTTCTCTGGAGAACTCTGCTCGGTCTACCTCCAGTGTCCAGGGTCCCAGAACCAAGAGAGAGACCTCCTCCTGATCCTTGGTCTTCCGCTCCCTCCTCTGCCCCGCCTTGTGGGCGTGATCATTACCGAAGCCTCAATGGGGGTTGGAACTTCCAGGCCAATGCTGGGATGGCTATCCACTACATCTCACCCTTTTGTCTAAATAAGAAAGTTCTAACCTAATACAAGACTATATACAAAGAGATGGTTATCAAATATTGTCCAGGAGGAATGAGGGATAATGACTTAGATAAGTTGGAATTACAATAAGTGTAAACAATATCAAGCAAAAATCACATAGTAAAATCCAGGGAAGTCTAGGGCATGGGTAGGTGGCATGTTACAAGGACCATTCCAAAAGGTGTCCTATCCTAAAGAACCTGAGCCTAATACTTAATATATTCTAAGATATTATATATGTATATATAGTAAGTTGTAACTATAACTGTTAATCTCCAACCTCATCAAAGACCTGAGAAGGAATATAATAATACCTGAGAAATGGAAACTGCCAGATATTCTAGAGGACATTGAGAAAAGTGACCAAGAGACTCTAGCCCTGTGGGCTAAAGACAAATGCCCCAACTTTACAAAGGAACATTAGGTGACTGTCCAGGCTGCCAGCTGTCTCTGTCTACCCTACAAGACTCCCAAAAGTTGCTTGCATCCTTCTCCCGGTTCTCAGGTAGTATTATATCCTTCTGAGGTCTTTGATATGGTTGAAGACTAGATAGTTATAATTTCCTCAGTTATGATAAAAGATAAATTAGATATAAAACCTTAGACTCACAAATATAAGATAGATAGGATATCTTCTTTAATATTGTAACTGTAATTCTTGCTTGATAATTGTTTTGTTATATGTAATTGTACTATGTAAAAGTTAAAACCCTCCTTTAAAAAAAAAAAAGAAAAGGGGAAGTGCTGTGGATATTGCTCTGTGTAAATAAAGTTCTGATTGGCCAGTGGCCAGGCAGAAAGTATAGGCGGGACAAGAGAGTAGAGAATTCTGGAAAGTAGAAGACTGGAGGGAGACACTGCCAGCCGCTGCCATGAAAAGCAACATGTAAAGACACTGGTAAGCCACAAGCCATGTGGCAAAGTATAGACTAACAAAAATGGGTTAATTTAAGATAAAAGAAGCAGATAACAAGAAGCCTGCCATGGCCATACAGTTTCTAAACAACGTAAGTTTCTGTGTGCTTTCTTGGTTGGGTCTGAGCGACTGTGGGACTGGCGGGTAAGAGAGATTTGTCCTGACTGGGCCAGGCAGGAAAACTCTAACTACACCATGGCATCATTCTGGACTGGGTAGAGTTGTTGTTGTTGTGTGGCCCCATCTTCCTTCTGGAGACTTTAGAGATTGCTATTGGAAAAACTTGCATTATTTCCATGGAAAACTTGAACATTATTAATATATCAAAATGCAAAGTTTGGATTTAAAGAAGATGTGACATGTAAGGAAGGATTCTGAGAAATCAAGAGTAAGCATGGAGAGAATTAGAATCTTGAAGACAATGGTCCCTTTTTATTGGTTTCCTTCTGTCCCACACCAGAGGTCTCTTTTGGCATGGGACTGAAGCATCTCTCAACCTTTTCTTTTAGCAATACACTTGGGTTTAGAGAAGGAGTGAACCAATTCCATCTCCAACGCCAGCTTGGTTTATAATTGAATTGGAACCACCACTTTTCTAGATTGAAAGAGATATAGATGTTAACCAGTGAGATTTTACCCTGTGTAGATTGGTACCAATAGATACTTTCTTTCTGCTGTAGACATCTGGATATCCAAGGCCTCACAATTTCTGGAAGATGGGTATTTCCATTATCCTGGAAAGACAAAAAAAAAGAACCCTACCCCAATCCTTGTTTGTTAAATTTTTCTTACAACTTGTAGAGATGTCACATTGATGGATGAACTTTTACTTCTCCTCATCAAGGGGTTTCTCCTGTTCAAACTGAATTTTTATCAATTTTGTTGGTATCCATAGCTTTTCTTCTCCTGTGGAAACAAAAGCAAAACCCTTCCCTAACATAGAACATATCCAGGTTTCCATTCTGAGGTCAACACATCTTTGAAATAAATCAGTTGGTTTAGCTCAGGAGTTTTGACTGTTGTCCAATGTCTCTCTGAAGCTGTTGTTCCTTTCTCATCAGCACTGAGAAAATTCAAGGTTAATAAAGCACTATGCAATCTATTTCTAGGAGTCATTGTTACCTGTTGCTGTTTATTTAGCATATCCTTTAAAGTTTGATTGGATCTTTCTATGACTGCTTGGCCTGTGGGATTGTGTTGTATAACTGTAACATGCTTTATATTGTAATAAGCAAAGAACTGTCTCATTTTATTGGTGACATATGCTGGGGCATTGTCTGTCTTAATTGTACAGGTATTCCTATGATGACCATAACTTCTAATAGGTGTGTAATCACAGAATCAGCCTTTTCAGAACTCATAGGAGCTGCCCACCAAAATCCTGACTAGGTGTCAATGGTATGGTACACATAAAAGTATGCAAATTCTGCAAAATGAAACACATCCATCTACCAAATTTCATTTCTTTGTATACCTTTTGTATTGCTCCCTGCAGGTAATGGAGTTTGGTTATAGAAAGAACAAGCAGGACATTTTTTTTTTACCTTATCCTTAGCTTGTTGCCAAGTGATGGAGAAATCCTTCTTCAAAACTTTGCTATTTACATGGTGTTTCTTATGAAATTCTGAGGCTTCTAACAAATTACCTATTAGTAACTGATAAATCTCATCATTACTTTGTGCTAGAGGTCCTGGAAGACCTCTATGGGATCTGATATGTGTTTTATGTATATAGGATGTTCCCTATTTCTGATGATTTCCTGCAATTGTGTGAATAATGAAGTTAATTCTGTATTATCAGGAATAAATTCAGCAGTTTCAATATGTAAAACAACTCTCTCTGCATATTGAGAGTCAGTGACTATATTGAGGGGTTCTGTGAAGTCCACCAGTTCTGCCTTTTGTACAGAGTTGTATGGACTTTGAACCACTTTACTTAAGAGCCCGGCTAGCTCAGTCAGTAGAGCATGGGACTCTTAATCCCAGGGACATGGGTTCAAGCCCCATGTTGGGTGCCAAATATTGGTTGTAGTATTAAGTCAACTCCATATAGTTAAAAGGGAGGTTATTTTGTGGGGTAACTTACAAGTAAAGGGATAGATTACAGGGTCCAGGAAAGGTGCAGTGTAGTCAAGCAGTATTCTCTGAAGAACTCTGCTTGGTCTATCTCCAGCGTCCAGGATCCAGGAATCAGGAGAACCAGCACATCTGGATCTCGTGTCTTAAGGGCTCCTATCTCAGCCCTGCCTTATAGGTGTGACAGTTACTGAAGCCTCCATGGGGGTAGTACTTCCAGGTCAAAACTGGAACAGCTACTCACTACAGTTATCTCTGTGTAGAGATAGTAATATCTATGAAGATTTATAAAATATATGTATTGTATGTAGAACAAGCAATCAAGAAGCATCCATACTGCTTTAGTTAGGGTTTCTATTTATGTCAAGCGCAACCAGGACCACAACAATTTTTATAAAGGAAAACCTTTAGTTGGGTAACACACAGTTTTAGCAGTTTAATCCATTATCATCATGATGGGATATGGAGGCAGGAAAGCAGATATGGTGCTAGAAAAGGAGCTGCGAGAGGAGAAGGAGCTAAATCTTGATCCTGTGGGCAATAGGAAGTGATCTGTTTCACTGGAGTAGCTTGAACATAGGAGATCTCAAAGCCCACCCTGACAGTAACATACTTCCACCAACAAAGCTATACCTACATCAACAAGGACACACTCCCTAATAATGCCACTCCCTTTGGAGGCCATTTTCTTTCAAACTACCATTTCACCTCCTGTTCCCCAAAGACTTGTAGCCATATAATAATGCAAATATGCATTCAGTCCAACTTTAAAAGTACTCATAGTCTATAACAGTCTCAAATTTATTTAAAAGTGCAAAGTTCAAAATCTCTTCTGAGATTCATGACAATCTTTTAACTGTATGTAACCCCTTTAAAATCAAAAAGTCAAAAAGCAGATCACATACTTCCAACATATATTGACATAGAATATAAATTACTATTCCAAAACATAGAGAAGGAGCATAGTGAGGAAATATTGGACCAAAGCAAGATGAAAAACCAGCTGGGAAAACTCCAAACTCTGCATTTCCATATCTGATGTCAAGATGCTATTCAGGTCTCCAACTCCTTTCAGCTTTATTTACTAAAACACATTCTTTCTCTTGGGCTGGTTCCACTCTCTGTTATCAGCTCTCCTCAGCAGGTATCCCACAGCTCTGGCATCTCTCATATCTGGGGGTTACAAGGCAATCCAGGCTTCAACTTAACAGCTTCATACAGTGGCCTGACTAGGTCTCCATTCAGGGACACCCAGAATACATACCTGGCCTAAGCAGCTTTTCTTATGCTCAAAAGTTAATTCTATAACCTGTTTCTTTTATCCTTAACTCGAAAGTCAAAACCACATGGCTGAAACTGCCAGGTTCTGCTGCTCGCTGGGACTGGAACAGGAACATGGCTCCCTTATTCAATTACATCTTCAACAGCTTTCTGTTTTCAGTTGTTACTTTTATTGCCTAAACTTGGCCGTCCCTGAACTTATTCAGTAGGCCTCAGACTCAGACCTGCCAACTCTGCCTTCCAAGTGCTGGGATTATAGGCATGCACCACCATACCTGGCTCTAAGATTCTCATTAATTCCTTTTACAAGGTGGACACTTAGCTTAGGCGGGATCTTTTCCCGAGTTCACACTCCCTTGACTCCATTTCTTTCTCTGTTTATCTCCTGAACACAGGACTTAGCTCCATTCCACTTCCTGGTGCTCTTTTTCTCCTCAGCCCTCTCCTTTTCATTATAAATCTTTATAAGCCTGAACACTAGTAACCATACGACAGAGTCTACCTTAGGCTGTTTTGAGACTTCCTCTGCCAAAGGAATCAATCCAAATCTCTTCACTTTAGCCTCAGGCAGACTCTTCAGACAAGGGCAAAAAGAAGCCACTTTCTTCACCAAAGTATCACAAGAAAGAACTCTAGGAAACATACTAAAATACTTCCCCTCTTAAACCTCTTAAGCCAGCCTCCCTACAGTTAAAATCACACTCAGCACCACTGTCTTCCATGCTCCTACTAGTATGGCCCATTAAGCAGCACTTGAAGCATTCAACTGTTTTTCTAACCAAAAGTATCAAAGTCCAAACTCCTCCAAACAGAAGCATGGTCAGGCCTATCACAGCAATATCCTAGTCCCTGGTACTAACTTCTGTTTTAGGTAGGATTTCTATTGCTATGAAGAGACACCATGACCACGGCAACTCTAATAAAGGAAAACATTTAATTGCATGCCTTATAGTTTCAGAGGTTCAGTCTATTATTATATGGTAGGGTGTGACAGCATGAAGGCAGATATTATGCTGGAGAAGGAGCTGAGATGGAGAAGGAGCTACATCTTGATCCTGAAGGCAACAGGAAGTAGTCTGTTTCACTTGGTGTAGCTTAAATGGGAGTCCTCAAATTTCAACCCCACAATGTTACATTTCCTCCAACAAGGCTATACATCCTTATAGCTTCAATAAACAGTGCTCAGCAAATATGATTATATCAGACCATATAAGAATGTCAATGTCAATGAAATAAAATTAAGACTGAAATCTAAATACCTCCTACTCTGACGCTAGTTCTATAACCTTTGACATAATCTTACCCCAGGCATTATTATGTACTCCTCCCAGTGTCCAGAACTGTATCACAAATTTATACTAAATAATATGAATCCATTTGATTTGAAGATGATCACTTTTATATCCACTAAAGTCCAGGCTCTCTTATTAAGGAGACAGGGAGAAGGGAATCAGCAATGAATAAGAAACTACTGGTTCTATTATTAGTGTTTACTTTAGGAGCACTTGCCAGTTTGGTTAGGATGTAGAAAGGTAGAGTTCTAGAATATGTAAGGTTCTGGTTCCAATATCTCGGAAGGAAAAATAACAAAATAGTTATTGATGCATCTTATTTTAGCCACATGATCTTGATAAAAGACCTCATAAAATGTGTGATGTGAATTATAAGAGCTGAAGCTATTATCAGGAGGACAGGGTGGAAAGTTATATTCTCAGCCAAACAGAATGTGAGCTACAAACTCTGACAACCTGAAGGGAGGTGGATCATGAGAGCCCTGGAGGATGAAGAGAAAATGAGGAAGCATGATGGACAGATAAGACACACTTTAGTCAAACCTTCACTCTGGACAAAAGCCACCACACAGGCTGCATGGCAGACCTATGTGATGTAGGAAGACTAAGACACCTGAAGGCATCATGAAATCCTGGGCAGAAGGTTCTGGGCTGTGGTAGAAGGCATGCTAAACATGAGAGAGCAAGCTAGAGAGCCACTAGAGAGCAGTGTTTCTCCACAGTTTCTACACCAGATTCCTAATTTGACTTCCTTGTGACCCTGAAGTGTAAGGTAAATGAACTCTTACCTCAGAGTACTTTATCAGAGCAATAGAAAGGATTCTAGAACACTGTGCCTCCTGATCAGGGGAACATGACAAGACTACGTTTGAAAACATGATTTGTTTGTTTGTTTGTTTGGTTGGTTGGTTGGTTGGTTGGTTTGGTTTTCCAAGACAAGGTTTCTCTGTGTAGTTTTGTGCCTTTCCTGGAACTCGCTTTGGAGACTAGGCTGGCCTCGAACCCACAGACATTCATCTGCCTCTGCCTCCCAAGTGCTGGGATTAAAGGAGTGTGCTACCACCGCCTGGTTTAAAATATTTCTTAAGGTCAACAATGCTAGTTTGGTTGGCTGAGCAGTGGAGTAATTGCCTGATATCCTTCCTTATTGCTTGCCTTCCTTATCAGTCAGTATAAAGTTAGATACCCACGGAACCACGTGTCCTAACACTTCACTAGTTGTAAATGCTCTATGTTCAGATGCAGTTGCCCTCAAACAAAAATTATCTTCTCTAATGCTTTCCCAAACACTGATTTGTAGCATTTGATCCAGTCCATACTTCTCAGATTGTGTATCTTGATGCTGACAGCTAATGTATTCTGAGATACACCATATTTTTAAATCACAACGATATTGTCTACCAATAATACTGTCCAAACAATAACAAGATTTCTGTGTCAAACAAATGGAGGTTGAAGTTCTACACAGACATTAAAGTATTGCAAAAACACATGGTCTTTACATCTGTGCAGTGCGTTAGACCACTTAGACCCCCCCCTCTATCAACATTGTTCTGTCAACCATATGTTTTCTATACTAAAAGCATGTATCATTTCATATATTTGAATATGAACACTTAAAATGAAAGCAAACAGGTTTTTAAAAATAAATAATTTTACTTATTCCAGAAAAATTCATAATTGTCATCTTACTGTCAATACATCCCAAGGCACTAACCAATCAGAATTTAGAAGATTATTTGACATTATTCATTCTTGGTGATAATTTATGTTATCTGTATTCTATATGTGATATTATTCAAATTATTTATAAGCAAGTGAGTTGCTACTTGGAATGAGAGAAGCAATACATTGATAATATACAAGTGTGTGATGGGCAGTTCAAATTTGATTTTAGAATTTATGTTTTCAGAGGATTTGTTCTCATGATTATATTTTTTTCTCAATAAATTTAAACTTAATTTGCATTTCTTTAATAAGATGATGAGAATTCTGAGTATAGAGAGAATAGAGTCTGAAAGTATAAATAATACTTCACCACAGGAAAGACACAGTTTTTAGATTCACTGGTCATTGAGAGCTGACTGAATAACATACATGCTTCTGTTCTTTCCATTTCTCCATTATCTTCAGAGTTCTGTAGCAAAAGCACAAATTGGAAATTAATGAATTCAATAAAAACTAAAGAGAAATTCACCATCTTAGTATGAATATAGCCCACAATTTTGCCAGAAAGTTTGGTGGTAGACCCTATATTGATAAGCTAATATGATTTTTATTGTGTTTTATACTCTTTTATTATATATGAACATATTTGTGCCTATGTGTAGATGTATGGATAAGGTAGGGGGACCCAGAATTTGGAGGAATGATTTGAAGTCAAAGAATGAATTTTAAAATTAAAGGAAAATTATAATTTTCAGTATCACAAAAAGAGCTTCTAAGAGTGACAGATAATAAATATTCTTAAGTAATGTTTCAAAAATGGAAACTAATCTGAGAGTTGAACTCAAAGGATGTAGCAAAAAAATTGACTATTTTTATTTGATTGAAAGTAGGATATGCATTAGCTGTCACCTAGCTGAGACCATTTATTAACTATTAATGATTTCATATGCATTTTAATCAAGAAGAAAGCACATAACTATTGCATAATTCTCTTTTTCTACAGACACTGAGCATTATTTAATTAATCAGTGTTTATGGCCTTACATACCACATTTGCTTTTTCATTCTGATGCCACATTTGAATAAACATATATTTAATTTACCATCTCATCTATTTTTAACCTAGGCATATGCAGAACATTAGGTTTTTTATAATGGCATATTTTTCTAAATTTTTTAACTTACAGATAAGAGTTTCACTTCCTTTTCTTTGAAAATTATGTTGTTGTTGATAAACATGAGACAAAAATATTCTGTACAATTTTTGGTGACCTAGTTGAGAGATTCCATTTCTTAAAGTAATTGCATTTTGCACTGTATACTGTGTGATAGTTCCAATTACCTTTCCACACAAGCTTGACTTCCAAACTGCATGTCCCCTATTAAGAGTACATAAGTCTTTAATCGTGTTCTAAAAATTCTATAAACTCCTTAATAAAATGTATGCAACATTTAAAGATCATTATTGAAATGAAAGAAACTGATATAGCATATGAATTTATAGACTTTGATAAATATCTTTAATTATATGAAGAATTGTTCTACCCAAGTAGAAACAGAAGCATAGAATTAGAAAAGTTAAAAATAATTTGAATATTAAAGACACAGCATTAGAATCTTTGAACTCTATGACAATCTCTGAGGAAATATTTAAAAAAACAACTTTGCATAAAATGGTTATTAGTGTTTTAAAAGAACATGCAAGCAAAATGTCAGAAAAATTCTGTATCTATTTCTCCATGTGCAACTGTATATCTGTCCATCTCTATTCTACCTTTTAAAAGAAAGCTGAGATCTTACCAATGCATCACCAGATTATCTGTGTCTCCCCAGCATTAGATTCAAACTATCTCTTCACAATCATAGCAGTTTACCCCATGCTTAACTCCCCAATAATCAAGCAAACTCAAGCAGTATCAGGGTGTCAGGAATCAGAGCTTTAGCAAAGTTGGGGTGTCAGAGAGTTAGATCAGAGCACGGGGCTGAAAGGGAGAAAAGCACAGAACAGAGCTGGAGACTGAAAAGCCAGAACTGGCCTGACCAGGAGACCCTATCACCAAATCACCATAGGAAGAGGAATAGGGTAAAGAAGTGAACCTCAGACGTAGGTGGTACAGTAGTGGTTGTATAGGCCAACTACTTACTGTCAGAAGCAGAAACAAATAAATACCCAAAACAGGAAAAGTGGGGGATGGTTCAGGTTCAGAGTCAAACAGCAAAGATGGAGGTGCTTAGCATAGATAGTTGGAATTGCAGATATAAGGACAGGACAGAACACTAAAGCAGCATTATTCAAAATAATAACAATAGAGAGTGGTCTAGGTATAAAAAGTTAAATCTTCAAATACAATGCATCACATTTAATAAGAATTTTTAAAACCTATGACAAATCATACTATCATAAAATGGAAGACATATTATATTAAACAAGGTTCCTGAATAGAAAGGAAAAATTATCTACAATGTAATGATTGTTAGACAGTCAAAAGAACATTTAGCATCCAAAAGTGTTACAGGGTATAAGAAATATCATCATTAAAGGACTGAGAGACAATTGTCAGTAGAACAAAGCAGAAAATACTTAAGAAGTATTATATTGTGCTAATATAATTTCTTCCTCTCGTTCTTTTTTTCTTCCTTTCTTTCTGTGTGCTTTCAGATAAATCCAATTGAACTTTATCTTGCAAATTGTGATTAAAGAAAGAAGGGAGGCAGAATGAATCGGAGAAAAACATATTCACAAATCTGTATCATTTTAAATACACATGGAGTTTGTGAGTGGACGCAAATAATGAAGCAAACTAAACCTGGGCACAGTGGCATACAGCTGTCATCCAGCAGTTGGGGGTTGAGACATGAAAATCAGAAGTTCATGGCCATCCTCAGCAACATAGTGTATTATAGTGTGGGCTACATGTGGATCCTGTTGAAAAAATAATTAAAAGCTAAAACAACAAAATTAAGCAGGTATGAACTAAGATGACCATATGACATAAACCAAGAACAGTTTCAAGTAAAATCCCTAAGAAAAACTCCAACAATGTGATAATTTTTGGTAGAATAGATAACCCAAGAAAGCTATGGTTTCTGAATTACCATCTAACTGATAATAATCTCTAAAAGGTTACAAAACAAAAATAGCAACTGCATTTATGACTACACTGTGGGAATAGTCTTCTTTAGCACCAATTGCTTTTCTTCCCTCGGGGTTGTAATGGAAAGCCAGCCACAAAATCATTTCCTAGCATCATGGACTCTGAATCTCTTTTTTATTACACATGGCCAAACACCTATCATCAAAATATATAGTTATTAATCTGCTTGTAATGGTTCTACAAGGCTATAAAGGAATAAGAGATGATCTTTGGCCCAGCAACTAAGGATCCTGTAAGTTACTGCTTTGCCCCAACAACTGAAAACTTGAACAAAGTGAAAAACCAACAACAATTTGATCCCCAAGGAAAGAGAGGTCATTGGGAAACTTCCTCCAAAGTGCTAACATTTACTGGTGAAAACAGAGAATAACAACTTTGCAAGGCAGAAATCTGAGTGTCTAGATAGGAACACTTGAGAATCCACTGAAGGCTAAATATGACCAAGTCCAGGGGATGAAAATTTCAGAGGATCCAGATTTTGGGAGAACCCCCATTTTGTAAGTTTTATCTCCTGGCCTCTGCTAGGCTTTCATGCTGAATATGAGAAAAAAAAAACCTGCTACTCTGGCAAAGGGAGGGAAGAAATATGCCTGAGAATTTTATTATTAAGGACTGTGTGTAGAGAGTCCTCTAACCAGAGTCTAACTGTACTGGCTAGTTTTATGTCAACTTGACACAAGCTAGAATTATCTGAGAGGAGAGAAACTCAATAAAAATGCCTCCATGGATCTAAGATTGGGAAGACTAGAGGGAAGGGAAGCCATAATCAGGATATATTACATGAGAAGAGAATCTATTTTCAATAAAAATGAATTAAAAAATATCTATGATTGGGCTGTAGGCAAGCCTGTATGGTATTTTCTTAAGTAGTGATTAATGGGGGAGGGCTCATCCATTGTGTGTGGTGCCATTCCTGGGATGGTGGACCTGGGTTCTATAAGAAAGCAGACTGAGGAAGCCATGAGGAGCATTGCAGAAAGCATCAGTCCTGCATGGCCTCTGCATCAGCTCCTGCCACCAGGTTCCTGCCTTGCTTGAGTTCCTTTCCTAACTTCCTTCAGTGGTGAACAGTGATGTCAATATTAAGGAAAATAAACCCTTTCCTTCCCAAGTTTCTTTCATCATGGTGTTTTATCACAGCAATGATAACCCTAACTAAGATATCAACACTATTGGTATATTTATCAAGAGCCAGGTGAACTTAGAGCCAGCAAATATAAACCATACCTCTCTGTAGTTTTCCACATTCTGAAAGCAGGCAAACAACCAAATCGATGCCACTCTACCCTTTAGTAAAACTCAGGAGCAGGTAAACAGTAAGAAACATGTGAAGATCACAATTTAAAAGCACATGCTTAGGAAAATACTGAGACCTCAGTACAAGGTGAGTTATTTGCTTTCCCAGCACCTGATAACACATTACCAAAGACCAGACTGTAGCAATGCTTTCCACCCAATTAGTGAGTTGTGACTAGGAATAAAAATTATAAGACATACTAAAAAACAAAAAGTACAATGTGAATAGACAGAGCAAGCATGAGAGCCATGCTTACATAAAACAAATGTCAGAATCATCAGATGACTAATAGTCTAAAAGTCTAACAGAAAATCATGTACATCATTAGTGGATGGATGAGTCTGTATTCAGACAACTTTGTTTGTCAATGTATGAGCTCTTTCCAATTTAATTTGTAGACTAAATGAAGTTGCAATCATAAGACCAGCAAGGTAGCTTGTGAATATTGACAAAAGGCAGAATAGTGATCCAGTTGAGAGACAAATCAGCCAGAATACAATGTGATATTGAAGAACAATGTTGGATGACTGACAGTCGCTCATTTTTAAACTCACTTTAAAGCCACAGTAACAATGACTGATATTCAGCAAAGATAACAATGGAGCGTAATACATCCAGAAGTTAAACTTACCTGAATATAGTTGCTAGACTTTAACAAAGAAGCAAAGGTAAATCAGTGGGAGGAAAAGACAAATTTATAAATAAAAGGTGCTGGGAAAATGGAATATCCACATGCCTGAATGTTAGCCAGCATTGAAAACTTACGCCTGCATAAAACAATGCATGTAGATGCATGTAGCAGTATTCTTTGAAACTGCTAAAACACTGAAACATTCCAATCCCCTTCATTTACTGTATGATCAAGTACACAATGGTTCTACCCAGATGATGGAATATTATTGGGTGCTACAGCATAACTGAGCGCTTATGCCATTAATATATACACAGAACACCAAAATGTATATTTACAAGTTAAAGGAGATGATCTGGAAGACTGTGGTTGGACCATATGTTTCCAGAAAGGTATGCAATTATTGGAACAATACAAAACAATAGTTGCTACTTTCAAGGGAGACAAGTGGTTGAAAGGCAAACAGAGTGCAGGGCATGTTTAAAGCAATTAGGAACCTGCATGACACCATAATACACCTGCTGGGTTCATATCAAAGACAGCACCAAGCTTTAGTGGAAATAAATAATAGGAATAAATTAATTTTGAGTCATGGTAGTATGCCAATGCATGTTTGGCTTGTCACCAATAGCTGAAATGTTCAGATGGATTCAGTACTTCCTCAGTAGTGATGGAGCTATCCTTTTATAGGGACGGGCACTATGTAGGAACTCTCCATGCACTCTGCTCAGTTTCCTCATGAACTTAGAACTGATTCAAAGACTAAAGTACATTAAATAGCAAAAGAAACAAAGGAAGTATATGAGTATGAAGGTATATCTTTTGTATGCTGCTTTCATTCTTTTGGGTAAACACACACACACACACACACACAGAGAGAAAGAGAGAGAGAGAGAAAGAGAGAGAGAGAGAGAGAGAGAGAGAGAGAGAGAGAGAGAGAGAAAGTCAGTTGGTTCTTACAATATATACAGTATGCCTATCTTTAGTTTCACAAGAAGGAAGCTCTGTACTATTATCTCTATGGCTACACTAACTCACATTTCCGTACAGGATTTCCTTTTCTCCACAAGCCCATTGACATTAATGTTTTGCTTTTTGGAATGCAGCTGTTCAAACTGGGCAACAACATTATCTCATTGTTGTTTACATTACCATTTCTAACAATGGTGAGCATTTTATAAAGCAGATGCACAAAGGCAAACACTACACGTTTTTATCATAAGAGGAATCTAAAAGCTTTCAAAGTAAGTAGAAAAAGACTAATGATCAGCAGAGGTTGAGGGAAAAGTGATGGTAGATGAGGGGTATGGAAAATGAGAGGGGGAATTATAAATTCTAAGTACAGTTAGAAGGCAGAAAATGTGTTCACATTCACAGCATCATGGATGGAGGTAATTCACCAAGATCAAGATGGCAGGACCTTAAAGAAACAATGGGGTAAAAATTACTGTAACCAGTCATTGAAACAGAGTACTGACCCCTCCTGATATGTACATGTAATATATGTTCACTGTAAATTTAAATAAAAATAAAAAACAACAAAAACAAGTGAGGTTGAAGTGCTACATTAAATATATAAGAAATATTTGAATGACAATGTGAAAATAACAGAAGTAGATGTTTTATTCTACCAAAATTTCAGAGTCATTATCTGACACCTCTTGAAGTATCATCACCTCAAGATCTGTCTTAGCCAGGATTGCAGCTATCAACATGGGGCATTGGCCTTTTGGAGTTACACAGAAAAAACTGATTTGGATTGCAGATGCTGATTACATGACCAATGGACACATCATAAAAATAAGGACATGAAGATAAATTCAGCCAAGCTTAGAAAATAAACTTTTGACCAAAATTTGCTTTGAATAAACAAACATGATTTCATCTGTATAACTGAAATATTGTACACCTAAAGTTCCTTCTTACTCCTTCTCTATAGCCCTGGGTGAACACTTGTCTTTTCTTTGCTTCTGTAGGTTTAACTCATAAATATATTAGTAGAATTTGCAGAATTCATCCTATTTAACTAATTTATTGCCTTCTTATAGTGTACTTTAGGATTATTGTACACTGCAATACTGATTTAGACTTATTGACTCAGTAGGTAGGCACTGTATAGGTATATACACTACACAATTTCACTATCCATTCAACTGTGAATACATATTGGATTATTTCTATATCTTGATGGTTATGAATACTGCAGCATTTAACATGGAAGTAATAATATAATTCGAGATTCCAAATTCAGTTCCTGTGAATAAATAATCAGAAGTGAGATTGCTAGAATGTGTGGCAGTTACTTGTGTTTTTTTTTTATTGTTTTCTTCATCTTGTTCCCATGGGCTGTACAATTTTGGATTCCTCTCCCTTTATTGAAAATAGACTCTTTTCCATGCAGTATATCCTGATTACAGGTTTCCCTTCATATGTTCCTCCAAGTTCCACGCCACCGCTTCTCCCACCTTGATCAACTCCCTTTTTGTCTCTCAATAGAAAAGAACAGGCTTCTAAAAGATAACAACAGAACATAACAAAATAAAATATAATAAGACAAAAATGAACACCATCACATCAAAATTAGATAAGACAAACCAACAGAAGGAAAAGAACCCAAGACAAGGCACAAGAATCAGAGACCCACTTGCTCACATGCTACAGAGTCCCACAAAATTACTAAACTGGAAGCTGTAATGTATATGAAGAGGACCTGGTGCAGACCGTGCAGACCCTGCGCTTGCTGCGTTGTCAGCCTCTGTGAGGTCATATGAGCTTTGCTCGTTTGATTTAGAGTTGTTCTCCTGATGTCCTGCATCCACTCTGATTCTTAAACTCTTTTTACCTCCTCTTACACAGGGTCCCTGTGTGGGAGACCAGCTCCCACCTTTTCTAGGGTTCCTCTGAGGAGGAGAGAGGGATAAGAAACTTTTAGATAGAAAGAGCAAAGAGGAGAAAGACAGAAACACAGGATAGCTTTGGGAGGACCAGGAACAAAACCCAATGGTCCCTTCTGCTTCTTCAAAAGAACCTTTTATAACAACGCCAAGGGGCAGGGCAAAAGACCTCTGCCTTGCTAGATCAAAGCACACTGCTTAGCCAAGTGTAGACCCTCCCGGCTTCTGCAGTTGCCAAGTTTCTTTTTCTTCCCTGGCTTCTCTTAGCTTCAGCTTCTCTTAGTATCTCTTGGTTTCTCTTAGGATCTCTTGGTTCCTCTTAGCTACCTCTCTAACTTCTCTTACTTCAGCTTCTTTAGTTTTAGCTTCTGCTTTTGCCCTGGTAACCTCAGTCTTTTATTATCATAAGAAAAGGGGGAACAGAAAAAAGGGGAAATCACCCAATACAAAATGTTCTCATGATTCCAAAAATTATTCTTAGAAAATCACCAATATATTCTTCATCATCTTTTACTAAACACAGGAACTATCCCAGACTTAACACCAAAGCAAGCATAATCTATTTTTATTATTAATGATTATACAATCTTTTGAGCACTTGAACCAAAGGCTAGCAACATGTAATTTCACCAAAAAAAGGTAAAAATAAGAACAGTGGTCAATGTACCAGTCATTTCCTTCTCACACAGCCTGCTCCAACCTCAAGACCCCTGCAGCCACCTAAGTTCCTCCTCAGCCCTCTGCAAACACTAAGCCCCATGACTGGTAGGCCACAATGACCTCAGAGAAGAAATCTGTCCCTGCAAGTCAGCAACTTCTGTCCTTTTATATCCAATGAAGACTTAATCTAATTTATAGATATTCTTTGAAAGGAAGCTCACCTTTCTTGGCAGCTCTTTTCAATCTAGGAACCCAATAAAGCTTGTAGCAATCATTCCATCAATTGTCACATTATCTCCACACTCCTTCAGAAGGAATAAAAATATTAAAGTTGCCATCTCCCTTTCTTGGTGGAGGTCACTGTAGCATGAATCTTAAATGGTCTTATTAATGAAATCAAACCTGAGGACAGTTATTGGGATGAATGCTGGAAGATCAGAGAAACAGAATAAGCCACAGCTTCCTCACCTTGCCAGTTCCTCGGCTGGTCTTGTTTCTTCAGACTGGATGCCTCTGAGTCCTCATCCAGAATGGATCTCAGCTGAACTGTGTTGCTCCAAAGCCTAAAAGCTTAACCAGCCAAAATGCTTCTAGTTTTCTGGTCTTCACATCTTATATATCTTTCTACTTCTGCCATCACTCCCTGGGATTAAAGGCTGGATTTCTGGGATTAAAGGCAAGTGTCACCATGCCTGGCTGTTTCTAATGTGGCCTTGAACTCAGAGATTCATAGGTATTTCTGTCTCTTAAATGCTAAGATTAAAGGCGTGTACTACCACTGCCTATCCTTATGTTTAATATTGTGGCCATCCTGTTCTCTGACCCCAGATAAGTTTATTTCAGGGAACACACAATATTTTGGGGAACACAATACCACCACAAGCCACTATTCTCCTACTATTCTAGGTTCCCACACTTTTAGTTTGTCATCCCATCTATATGTTACTCATCCACAGTCTTCAGCCAATACTCCTTAGGATCTCAAGTTTTACACAATGTCCTTGGAATATCCTCAAAAACTGAATTATTCATCATGGCCAATTTAAGTCTAGTGTGTTGATACACATCATGCATGTGCTATAGTTGACCACATATTCAGTACAGTTTATCCAAGCCTAAAAAGCTTCTCCAGGCTGCAGGTTCTTTACCATGAACTACATAAGTGCCTCAAACCCAGCCTGAGTAATCATTTCTGTATAATTTCCTGTGAAATTTATTTCACTCCTTTTCTGCATCACAGAAATCACCACAGGTCTAAGAACATAGAACATGAAGATCAGATAGAAGAAAAAGACTAGTATTATAAGAAATATTTATATAGAGGAGGGCATGATGTGCACACCATAAAGCATGATCTTGGGACATGTAGGCATTTCTGCCTTGGCCATCTAGAGGCATGCTTAGTAGAAGATCTGGAGGGGAACACACAGAGGGTTGATGGTCCACTATCTTGGGTCCCCTTTTCTCCAATCTCTGCTGGCAGCACGTCAGCCATCTTATATGCCATCCCTGGCAGCAGTGAACATGGTTGATCAACTGTCTTTGTAGTAGAGTGTCTTTTGAATATATGCCCAAGAGTGGCATGGCTGGATCTTGAGGTAGATTGATTCTCAACTTTCTGAGCAACTACCATAGTGCCTTAGTGATTTTCCTAGTGGATGTAGAAATTTACCCTTCCACCATCAGTGGAGGAATGTTCTCCTTGTTCACATTCTCTCCAGTAAGAATTGTCACTTGTGTTATTGATCTTAGCCATTCTCATAGGTAAAACATAGAATCCCAAAGAAGTTTTGCTTTGCATTTCCCTCATGCATAAGGATGTTAAACATTTCTTTGGGCATTTCTCAGCTATTTGATATTCCTCTATTGAGAATTCTCTGTGTGGTGATATTTTGTTTATGATCTAAAAAAAAAAAATAAATAAAGCTTGCCTAAAGATCAGAGTAAGAAGTTAAACCACTAGTTACTCATAGAGGCAGGCGGTGGTGGCACACACCTTTAATCCTAGCACTAGGGAGGTAGAGGCAAATAGATCTCTGTGAGTTCAAGGCCACTCTGAGATACACAAGATTGATCTGATCTAAAAGAGAAACAGAGCCAGGCAGTGGTGACACACACCTTTTATCCCAGCACTTGGGATCTCATGCCTTTAATCCCAGCACTAGGGAGGTGGAGACAGGAAGTGATATGACTGGGCAGAGAAAGGAATATAAGGTGGGAGAAGATGGGAGCTTACTCTCTTTCAGGCTGAGGAGTTGGCAAGCTAAGAGGTGGTGGCTGTGGCTTGTTCTTTTGTCTCTCTGATCTCTCAGCATTTATCCCTATATCTGACTCTGGGTTTTTGTTTATAAGACCAATTAGAATTCATGCTATATCTCTATTTAAATATGTACCACATTTTTAATTGGATTATTTGGCTTTTTGATATCTGACTTCTTCAGTTCTTTATTTTTTGGAAATTAATCCTTTTTACCAACAGTGGTTTCCCAACTAAACTTCCAACACTCATATTTGCAAATATTCCTTGATTTTTTATCATAATAGTCGATGTAGCTGATGAGAAATAATATCTGACAGTGGCTTTATTTGCATTTCCTTGAAGACTAGGGTTGTTCAATACACTTTCATATATCAATTGTTACCCTTTGTAGGTTTTCTCTGTAGATTTAGGCTTGGTGCCATTTTTAACTTACTTCCTTTGCCTTTTTTTTGCCACCAAGGTTTAGGGGGAAAGTGCTGTTAAGACAGTTCTTATTTATTAATGTAAGCATTTATGTCTTTTAACATTTCTCTCCAAACTTTTACTGCATCTCAGAAGTCTTGCTAGCTATGTTTCTGTATTCAGTATGAAGAAATATTTTAATGTTCCTGCTTATTTTCTGTATGACCAGTGGCTATTCAAACATTTATTGAATCTTTCCCATTGTGCATTTTTTCTCACTTAAATTTTGGTATTGATTCCTAGTTTTGTTCCACTGGAATCAGAAAAGATGCTTGTTATGATATCACTGGCTTTATGTTTTGACTGTTTAAAGCTTAATAGACAATCTGTTCTGAAGAATATTTTGTGTGCTTTTGAGATATATGATATACTGTTGCCAAGTTATTCTGTTTGTTAGGTCCATTTGCTCTTTGGTATTACCCAGGTTCACAATGTTCAGATTTGTCTATCCACTGTTAAAAGTGAGATATTGAAGTCTCTATCATGAGATAGCTGAATAAGCCCTCTTTGTGAAGGTTGCTTCATTCTTTTATCATCACTGGTGCTAGATAAATACAAACTTACATTGGTGTTGTCTTCATCATGGATTGATCCTCTTATTATTACAGTATTTCTTTTCCTCATTTGATACATTTTAAACTTAAAGTTTATTTTATACAAATAAACCCATGCAATATATCTATCCTTGACTCTTTTTACTTTTTGATTCAGAAGAGGGGGGCATTTACATTAAAAACAGTTCTTGATAGGAAATGATTTACTATTGACATTGTAACTATTTTCTGTTTGTCTCGTATTTTGGCTTCAATATTTCCCTTCTTTCGCCTTGATATATTTTGGTTTTCTGGTTTCCTCAAAAACCAAGCCTCACCCACATGCAAAGCACTTCCCTTAGCCTCCTCTCACAACCTAAGGTTATTTGTGTCACTAATTACATCTCCATCTATAGTGTACTAACTAACAGGATTTTAAATACAATTTAATACATTTGTCTTCTCACTTCTATACTAGAGTCAAAGTTTATCTGCTGGCTACTGTTATGATATTGTGGTAGTCTACTCTTCTAATATTGGTCATCACCAGTGAGTTTCACACTTCCTTATGCCATCCAGTGCTGTGTAACAAGCTTTCTTTTCCATGTGAAGAGCTACTGGGATTCTTTTTACAGTGGCAATAGACCGCATCATCATTCTCATCTGTTTTGTCTATAAACATCTTTGTCTCTTGAGATTTGAAGAATATCTGAGAAGTAAATGGTTCTTTGCTGATTTTTTCTTTATTTTACCCATTGAATTGTCATGCTAAATGTGGTATTCTTTCTCATAAGCATTATCAGAGACCTATGTTATATCCTTATATATTCTACTTGGTGTCTGCATTCAATTGATACATTCATATGCAAGTATAAAAGTATATATGAAATGTTAATAGTAAACTTCATTGTATTAGAAAATCTTGGAGATTGTAACTGAATAACTATGTTCCTGGTAAACAAATTTCTTTTAAGAAACAATATGACATAATATAGAAAAACTTCAAAGAAACTTTGTAAATATACAGGAATATTTAATAATAACTGCTGACAAATTAGACTACAGATAAATTCAGCAAAGTTTAAACAAATACATGTTAATGATGTTGCTTCCAGATGCTCCTACTAAATGTCATTAAAAGTTTCAGTGTAGCAACCAATCAATTTTTGTAGCAATATAAACATTTAAATCACTCTATAGAAACATTAGGGAAATAAAATACACAGGGATAAATAAATATAATGCATAAAGCAGGGTCTTTTTTTCATTGTGAGAGTACATGTAGCACAGGGATAAATAAATATAATGCATAAAGCAGGGTCTTTTTTTCATTGTGAGAGTACATGTAGCTGAAGTTCAAACCAACTTTTTCCTACTCTTCTTTCATATATACATTTAAATTTTCAAGAATCACTGATTTAAGGATGACTATTTATTCACTATAATAAGTTAGATGTCTGTAAGAAATCTAAAAGGGAATGTGGTGTGTTTGAAGTGTGTGGTGGTATGTGTTCCCCAAAATATTGTGTACCCTAATAAACTTATCTGGGGTCAGAGAACAGAACAGCCACTAGATATAGAGGCTAGAAAATGGTGGCACTCACGCCTTTAATCCTAGCATTCCAGAGGCAGAAATCCATCTGGATCTCTGTAAATTCAAGGCCACACTGGAAACAGCCAGGCTTGGTTACACACACCTTTAATCCCAGGAAGTGATGGCAGAAAGCAGAAAGGTATTTAAGGCATGAGGACGAGGAACAAGAGCCTGGTTAAGCTTTTAGGATTTCAGCAAGCAGTTCAGCTGAGATTCATTCTGGATGAGGTCTCAGAGGCTTCCAGTCTGAGAAAACAAGATCAGCTGAGGAATTGGCAAGGTGAGGTGGCTGTGGCTTGTTCTGCTTCTCTAATCTTCCAGAGTTCACCCCAATACCTGGCTCCAGGTTTGTTCTTATTAATAAGACCATTTAAGATCCATGCTACAGGAGTGGCATATAATATCTGAGCTGTAAAATAATCACTTTAAAGTAAATACCATACATAGTCTCTGCTGACATAGGTGACTAAGAAGAAATTGGCTCTGAACCCTGTCTCAGATTTTTCACTTGGTGACCCCAGGTAACTATCAGAAAAATAAGAATTTGATGAGCCTAGAGTCAAGTTTTAAAATATTATAGAGTTAGCATTTAGGCAGAATAGCTGTCATTTGGCAAATACTGAATGGTCATTATGCCCATTAGCTTACTTTGAAACACAGAATAAAATAAGTAGAAAATAAATATCAACCAGAGTGCTGACAACCTAAACAGTCAATGAGCTTAACCACATTAGGAATTTAGTCTGAGAAAACTTAATTTAACAGAGTCATTCTGTCATTTCCTTTTCCATATAACTCAATAAAGAAATTTCATGGCTCTGAGGAAATGAAGTCTGTTTCTTAGGAAGCATTTCTTTTGGTCTCACAATGGGAAAAGGGAAGGCAGAAAGGAGCCTAGAAAGTGAAAGTGCAGAGCACAACTTCAATGGGCCAAACAGAATTTCTGTGTGAGTAATGATTTTTAGAACATGACAGCGAGATATCTACTACCATATTTCCATATTCTTCCTCCAAAAACGTGAGCTACAAAATTCCTAGTTTACAACCTTCCTGGTTGACTGGGTTATAACTCTGAGCAACTGTATAGCTAAACTAAAATAAATCCACATGATTTGATGCTCTAAATTCAAGTTTTAGAATATTAATCTAAGGGAACAACAGACATTCATTCTTTCCAAATGTGCTATTGACCTCTTAGAAGTATGCAGCACTATTCTCTGGTGGCTGATTGAGACCTTCTTGTCAATGCAAGTTCCATGAAAGGCAGTAACTCCTTAATGGGTATTTGTTCACCTGTCTCATCGATTCCAATAAAAAGCTGAAATAAATACACACCTGAATTACACTAAGGATTTATTCACAGAGAAATGATCTGTCAGGAAGTTAGTTATATCCACACTGCATTCATCTCCCATCACTGTGTAGTAGGCCAACAGATGGTAGCTCTCTACAGCTCTCATGGGCTGTGAATTGGTACTAATTGAAACATCAACACTCACTTCAAGGCTCCTATAGAACAGAGACTTCTCCAGATCTCTAGCTTCCCTCATCCCCAGCCATGAATTTGGAGTGCATTGCATTATAGCTTATTGTTGTGGTTTTGAAAACATAAATAAATAAGTCAATAACGTATTCACAGAAAAATCTTACACATGTGGTAGGCATAAAAATCCTTGACATTTTTTCACTTATATTGCACATAATTTTTTTCCTGATTGTGAATCACTCCAAATAGCATTTTTTCCAGGATGGCATAAGACATTGCATGAAGCAGATTTGAATCTAGGAAGCATATTATTCTGAATTGCTTGAATTTCCTTGAAGATGTATATAGTTATATGTAGACACATGCATATGTGTATAAAGAATAAATACCAAGAACATTACCTACCAGTCACCTTATGAAGTTAAATATGCTCATTGCCTTGGATTGTTTCTATGTTCCCTTACTCAATCTGTCTCCCTTCTTTAAAAAAGTGCATTACTCCTGAATTTAGAGAAAGACTCCTCCCCGAATTTCTTTTACAACATGTGTTTATATTTCCAATTTTAGCATATATATTTACTCATTTCTCTTTTATAGTTTTTTACTTTCAAGCAAATAACACCAAGATTTTCTATGGCTTTCAGTGTTCCATATTAAAGTTTGAGAGTTCACCATGTTGTCATTGGCTAATTACTTTGTTTACTCAGGTATGTAATATATTGTTATATGACTGTACTTCAAAATATTTATCTTTTAGCCAATGGTCTTACAGTGAATATTTCAAATGTTCTCTGTTTCTCAAAAAGTTATAAATATTCCCACCATTTCCCTGAGAACAAGCGTGAGAATCTATATATTTAGAGTTGTGATATCTACTCTGAGAACATGAATGTTCATGCATATCAACTTTCATCTTATTAAATAAAGCCAAATTATTTTTAATTAGCTATGTTAGCATAGAAAACAATAAACAACAGACAAAAGATTTTATTGACCCATATGTCTTCTAACATTTGATATTATTTGGGTCATGTGACTCCATGTGCAAACTCAAAATGAAGAGCTAAATTTGCATGATCTTAAAGTTCTAATTCTGAATTCTGTCAAAGTTCTTGTAAGTTGTAAATTTTTAATCATTTATGTTTCTGTCTCATGTCTGAAAGGGACTTGAAATGGTATATAATTTGATGTGTTCTTGAATTTTCAACAGAAATCAATATCTTAAGTATTTTTAGTTAGCAAGTAGTATTATACTTAGCTAGCTTTCTAATATGTTTTCTAAGGAGAAAAGAATACCAAAAGACAGAAAAATAAAATTGGGAGGTGGTTCAGCTATTGGGCACCCACTCTTCTTGCAGAGGCCCCAGATTCAGGTCCAAGAGCTCATCTGGAAGTTTGCAACCATCTGTAACTACAATTGCAGATTATCTCACATCCTCCTATAGTTTCTGTGAGCAGCAGACACACAGATGGCGCACATACATATATGAAGGTCAAATGAAAATAAATTTTAAAATGCCAAAAATTGTATACATACACGCACATGCACACGTGCACACACGACACATCTAATCTCTACATAGGGTAATAAACATATTTATTGCCTTCTTCTTTGCTGGCTTATTTAAATCCTCTCCCGTGACTAGGTTGCCAGCTGTTTGTAGCTTTTGCTTTGTTCCTATTAACTCAGAACATTCTAGTTCCTCTGGAAACTTGATATGATGTACCAATGTATTTAGTAAATTTTTAAGAACAAGATTTTGTGATCAATTAATAAACGCCTGTAGATATGTCTGAGAGGCAACCTTCCATAGAGACTATGTACACCTTGGCTTTTCAATCCTACTTTCAATTTTAATATGACAAATAAAATAGTCAAAATCAGAGACATATCTTTTATGTACCCAGTCTCTCAGTTTGATTCTGAGGAGTTAAAATACTAAAACTTCATTGATTAGATTGAACCAAAATATCTCAGAAAATATAGAGATATATCATTGGGAAATGGGGCAAATGGTAATTGAAAATGGATTGAGCTTATTTTCTGTGTTTATGTCAGCTTTTTAGGCTTTTGTTTAAATGTTATGTGAAGATCGAGTAACTACTTAAGTCTTTTATTCAATGATTTCTAACATTACGTCTAATGTTCTTTAAGCTCCTCAGTAAGGCAATTTGCATAAATGCCTGCATTGTTCTCTTTGCTTTCACTTGGATCTCATTGCCAAAATCAGGACAGAATCAATGTAAATTTATAAAATTGCTAAATCATTAACACCATTTCCTACAGATTAAATTCCACAAAAATACTAATGAAGTGTAATACAGGTGCACGGTAAGTCCTAACTTGGATGGCCTGTGAAAGTGACTCATGTGTGTGCCAAGCTGATTGAACTCCTTTTGCAGCAACAGCATTTTACGTTCAGGGCAAGGAAGGAAAGAGTATGCTTTTTCACACAATGCCAAGCCTTGAATAGTTCCAATTTCAGTCTAATCACACTGTCCTTAAAATTTCACTCTGCTTGAATAATGAAAAAAGGGTGATATGAAAATTGTATGAAGCTAGCATGCCCCAAGACAGGTAAGGTAGGATATAATTACATATGCTTCAACAGCGAGAGCAATATGCTGTAAGAAAGGCTTTTAAGGTGACAGAAGTTAATTGCACAGGTCTTAGGGCAGAAGAAAATGTATGTGAAGAAACAAGGGAAGAAGGACACAACCTGAGAGGCTACCATATCTAAAGATCTGTGAGAAAAATGATATTTTTTTCCAAATTAGAAATGCACATAAAAAGGTAAATTGTGAGCCACTTTTTTCTTATAAAAAAATAAAATAAAACAGAGAATATTGACTGGATGGAAAGCCCTGTATTTCTAGCTAGCTGTCCAAGCATAAAGCTCTTTATGATGTACCTGCATATAAAATAGGACAGCTTCCCATAAACCAGGCTGTGATATTTCCCCAGTGACACTGGTCCACAAGGCAGCTCAGCACGAAATAGCACATTTTCCTGCAGTATCTATAATGACAGTGGCGTCTATCTGGGGCTACATATTGTGGGGCCTTAGAAACCATCCTGCATTCAGTCGTGTCTCCAGCTCCAAAATACAAAGCTCTTGAAAGAGACCCTTTGGGTGGCATTTCTCTAATGAAGCCTGGATCTCTTTTTTGTAAGCTGTGTGAGTCTGTCACAAAGACGAGAAAGAGCCTGTGTGCGATAGTAGGTGTCACATTGAAAATAAAAGTTTCAGAAGCAAAAAGAGAGTAGGTTGTATTATCCATTTTGGTCTTATCTATCTTCCCCAGAGGGACACTTTTTTGTACAGCTAGTTGGACAATAGCTACCTTCCTCGCTGCTGATGTCTGAACAATAAATACTGTATCTTGCATGCATATTCTTAAACTCCTAGATGTTTTCCAGGAGCCTACCAAACCATATGAGAAGGAAATATTGAACCTTGTATAATGATGGACCCTTCTATTACAAAAAAAACCCATAAAAACTATTTTTTTAATATTCCAGATATTATAAGCCATAACATTTGTTAAGAGATATTGCCCCTAGTTCTTTGACTCCTGCTGGTAAATTAACTTCATGGCAACTGGAATAATGAAGATTAATTTGTTCATAGGGTAAAGGTTGTTTAATTTGAATGCATAATTAAAATATATCAATGTCTTATCTCATTCTCCTCCACATTTCATTCTCTGGACACTTGATTTGGATAAGCTAAATGTGTTTTAAAGACAGTTTCTCAGTTTGCTGAAAAAGCCAAAATCTTTCCTGAGCTAGAAATGTAAACACAAGTACTAAATCATTGACTAAATATCTGTCAGCAATTTACAATCGTGTAACCTCATTTCAAATTAAAATCTCTTAATGTGGCATCATTCTCCCTAGGGGAGATCAGCTTGAAATTCTCGAGGCAAACAAAATTCTCCTCCTGATTCAACTTAAATCTGATTTCTCATTAGAAGTCTTATTTAGAGTGGCATGATGTAATCTACTTCTCATTATGGACAGCTGTGTTTATCACCCTCCAGACATATTAAAAGCACAGATATGTTCATTTACAATTTTACCAAATCAAAGATCTGTTTCAGTCATTATTTTTGTATGCCTTTTCTATATCTTTGTGGGACAGTTTTCACCCTGCTTTTGTGTTTGTTCATTTACACACTCACTTCACCCATGTGTGACTTTAAAGAAGCAGTATTTAAGAAGGAATGCATAATTCAAATTCGCTTATCCTTACAATGTTTTAGCATATGCATAACAAATATACAAAATGAAATGACCACATCGCATTTATGGATTATACACACTGCATCTTGGAGATTAATGAAGGTGTGGTTAGAGAAAATTAAAAACCATTTCAAATATATTCCAGCACTAAGTAAAGCTATCCTTAAGTCATGGGAAGGAAATTCTTGAAAAAATAATTTATGGACTATTTCTATAGTGAATACAGAGTACTATCTGCAAAAGACTCTTCATTGTAGATGCATGAAATCTAGACTTGTAAAAGACATTTCCCTGCTTTCTTATTATTTTATTGATATCTATTTAGAAATGATGAGCTATGAATTTAGAATATTAATCTTTCCCAGGCTAGATATTCAGCAAAATAAACCTGGGACTAGTTATATCCTGTGTGCGTCATTGTCTGTTGCTAGTTCTACTCCAGATTGTACTGGAGCAGAGAACCAGTTAGGAGACAGACTGTCATACCCAGCATCAGCACCAGCATCAGCAGGGAAGCCAAAAATATTCTCCGGTGGCCTTGTGCTGCTTTGACAGAAAGAGAGTTTCTAGCAGAAAGCATTCCTATGCATAGGGCAAAAATAAGGTAGGCATTGCTATTTTCACCTTCCGCTCATTTCAATTCCTCTAAGAATAAGTCCCTTTATGTAATTGATCAATAATATTTAACAGCATATAGCCTTACTTGTGAATATAGAGATAGACAAGTTTCTAATTTCTTTGATTCTATTCAAGTTGATTGACAAACAGGCAAACAAGCAAAAACCATATGCCATATTTACTTTCTTTATAGCCAATGCTATCTGGCTGCACTATTTACAAGCAGTGTTCACTTTATACATGAATATCTTAAACATGCAAGTATGGGTTGGAGTATGATTCTTGGAGACATTCTGAGATCTCCTAAGTAAAAGGAAAGAAAGCAAATGTCACTGCCTTCTGGAAGCACGCAATCTATAAAACAATACAAAATCCAAGCACATGAAGTGATCAAAAGTCCACATGTGCCGGGCGGTGGTGGTGCACACCCTTAATCCCAGCACTCAGGAGGCAGAGCCAGGCAGATCTCTGTGAGTTCAAGGCCAGCCTGGGCTACCAAGTGAGTTCCAGGAAAGGCGCAAAGCTACACAGAGAAACTTTGTCTCGAAAAACCAAACAAAACAAAACAAAAGTCCACATGTATGTACATACTTAGGGTATGTATGTTAAATGTGCACGCATGTGTATAATGCAGTAAAATGTGGCTTTCAGAACTGAAACAATATGTGAATTAGAAATGTATAGTTGGTAAACATGGATACATAGACAAAACCTTCCAAAGAAAAATAACAAGAATTTGAACACAACTAGTTATAAATGTATCATGGTATCTAAATTATTTTCCCAAACATTGCTGTTACTCCAGATTGAAATAGCATGGTCTGCCAGAGGTAAATAAGATGTTTGATAAATGGAAATAATGAAGGAATTGAAGGGAATCCACTAGCTGACAGCTGAATCAATAGGCCCATTCCTTACTTTTCTCTCTTTACATCCATTTACAGAATAAAAATTTTAAATAACTTCTAAAAATATGTGTCCATTTTTTGGTGAACAATTACATAAAGGTACAAATATAGAAGAATCAATTTACTCATTCAACTTAAACCCTCAAATATCTCAAGATGAATACCTGAAAGACATTTAAATAGTATAAGTAAATGTGCATTGATTTCTAAATTGAGAAAATTATCTTGCCCACTAAATAATTCAAGGCTACAGACTTCTAACAATAAACTTGTTGCTACACTGCTTTATGCTGATGGATAACTCAAGCTCTGTGGTTACTTCTACAAGGCTATCATTTGAAAAGTGCTTATATAGATTCTAAAATACAAGCAGGAAACACGCAACATTCTCGCGTGGTTGCTGGCACCCACACTTGAACTGCAGGATCTGGATTCTAATTCATACTAAGCATGAGCTCACCTTTCTAGCATGGATAACTTGCTTCCTAGATCCACAGTATCTGATGATGTTTACCTAACCTACCAGACTAACTCTTACTGTGGTTTGTCAGTCTGATCCCACTGTCTCCTTTGCCTCTATCATAAGAAGGTGCCCCTGACTTCCCCAAAAATTGTCACACAAATTCTCCATCTATCTCTGTAAACCAATGATTCTCAATCTGTGATTTGTGACTCCTTTAGGAGTTGAATAATCCTTTCACAGGGGTCACATCTCAGATACAATATTTACATTTTTACATTTACATAACAGTAGCAAAATTACAGTTATGAAGTAGCAACAAAAATAGTTTTGTGATCACTATGAGAACTGAATTAAAGGGTGGCAGCATTAGGAAAGTTGAGAACCCCTGCTCTAGACCCATTCAGCTGTGACTATCTAACATTGCGGAAAAATATTCTAAAGTGTTCCCAACAGTGTCATTCAATGGTTACAGACAAAATATGCATTTCCAGGAACTAGGAGGTAGACCACTTGTCCAATATGCATAAAGTCCTAGGTTTGATTCCAAGCAATACATAGACCATGTGTGTTGGTGCAGGCCTGTTGTCCCAGCCCTGAGGAAGATACAAGAAGATCGCATTCACGAGGTAATCCTCAGCTTTATAGTGAGTTCAGTTTGTGGCCAGTTTAGGAGACATGAGACATGTTAAAGAAAAATAAAATAAAATTACCTGAAGAAATAAAGTAGCTGAAAAAAAATTTTCACTACTGTCTAGTGTGGTTATTAATACACTGTTGTTATTCTTCAAAGTGTTCCATTTAGAAGAGAAACCCCATGTTATAAGGAAAGCTCCACTTTATTTCCCCATCAAACAGAATAGAGTGGACTAGGGGTGGGTGAGGATTAGAACAAGGAGGATATCGCTGGGGTGGGGGTGGAGAAGAGAGTACTAGAAGAGACGACTAGAATTGGGGGACACGTCAGAGGTGATATGGAAACCTGTGCAATGGAAAATCCCTGGAGCCCACTACAGTGACCCTAACCAAGACTCCTAGTAATGGAGATATGGAGCCTGAACTGGAGCCACCATCTCTATCCGGGCAAGGTTCCCAGCAGTGGGACTGGGACACTAACCCAGCCACAAAATCTTCCACCTACAGTTTGTCCTGTCTATAAGATATACAGTGTAACAGTGAAGCAGAACTTATGGGAAGTGGCCAACCAAGACGAATTTGAGGCCCCATGCCAGGATATGGAGACCACAACTGCCACTCCTGGATGGCCAGAAACCAGAGGCTGCATATCCCAGAAACGTATCCTATAATAGGACCAAACACGTCTGGAAAAAAAATTAAATGATTCCTAATAATATTCTTCTATACTCATTGACAGGAATCTAGTCATCAAAGAGGCTTCATCCAGCAAAAGCAGATGCAGAGACCCAGAGCCAAACATTAGGCAGAATTCAGGGAACCCCACAGAAGGGAGAAAGGATTGTAGGAGCCAACGGGGTCAAGGACACTACCAGAACATGGTCCAAAGGGTTGATTGAATGGGGCTCATAGGGACTCATAAAGGCTTACAAAGACTAAAGTGAAAAATCAGGAAAGTGTATGGTTCTGAGCTACGTCCTCTGCACATGCTATGGCTGTATACCTTGGTGTTCTTGTGGGACTCTTGACAGTAGAAGTAGACGTATCTCTGACTCTTTTGCCTGCTCTTGGGACCCTTTTCCTCCTGCTGGGTTGCCTCATCCAGGTTTGATATGAGGGGAGGGGCCTAGTCTTATTTTAATTTGTTATGCCGTGTTTGGTTGATATCCCTGGGAGGCCTGCCCTTTATTTTGAAGGGAAATAGAGGAGGAGGAGAACTGGGGGGAGGGAAGGGGAAGGGCAGACTGGGAGGAGTGGAGGGAGGGGAAGCTGAGGTTAGGATGTAATATATGAAAGAGGAATAAAGTAAAATAGGGGGAAAAAGGAAAAGAAAAAGAAAGAAAGCTCTAACTGAGGGAAGAATTGTGACTTATGGGGAGCAACAAGCCAGCACAGATTGAGGAAGAATCAGCATATACAACTCAGCTTGTGGCTACTAGATTTCTGAAGGATGAGAGTGAGTCTATTTGCTGTTCAGAAGCACAGTGTTTGACTTTCAATGTTACAGAAAATGAGATCAACTAAGCAGAGAGAATCCCCGTGATTAAGAATTTTGAAGCCCATAATTTAGTATTCTAATTAGACTTTAGCCAGTAGTCATTTTCCTTCTCTAAAAAGGAGCTTTTCTAGCCAATTTATACTGACAAATTCTTGATTCGTGCTGCTTCAGAAAGCTTCAGATGAAGGAGAGGGATACTGAAATCAGCAGAAATAGTCGTACTTGTCTAGACAAAATGTGGACCACTATTTTGCCGAGGCAAACACAGAAGAGTCAAAAGTACAAGATGAAAATCTGAGTTCGTGTGTGTGTGTGTGTGTGTGTGTGTGTGTGTGTGTGTGTGTGTGTGTGTTCACACATGTGTGAGTGCACTTGTCTCTGTGTGGTATGTGAATATGCAAATATGTAGGCCAGAAAAGTGCTTCATTTCTCATTCCTTGGGTGCTGTCTACCATGTCTTGAGACAGGATCTGTCTTTGTCCTCGAACTCGCCAAGCTGGCCAAGCTGGCTGGTCAGTGAGCTCTATGGTTGTCTCTGTTTCCACTGGGATGTGGTTATAAGTATATACCACCATGCCAGACTTTTAACAAAAGTTAATTTAATTAAAATAGGATCGTATTACTTCCCCCTTCGCCTTTCCTGTCTCCGTTCCTCCCATGCCACCCTCCCTCACTCTTAACTTAATGGCATATTCTTAAATGATTTTCAGTGATAAATGTATATAAATGCATAAGTACACAAAGACAACCTGTTGAACCTGTTTAGTGTCACTTGTGTGTATATGATTTCAGTATATTTGTATATTACAAATATCTAGTTGTTATTGGATAACCAATTAGGGATTTGTCAGTGGGGCAGACTGTCCCTCTCTCAGCAGTGCTTAGCTATCTCTTCTTTGTATATGTTTGTGTGGCTTCTATTGACCAAATTCAGGCCTTTGGGCTTACAAGGCAAACACTTACTTACTCTCCACCTCCAAACTAAAATGTTGATAATAGATGCACTAAGTTTCAGATAAAAAGTAATGTGGCCTCTGAAATAATACACACACAGTCTATTTACTGCTAATCAAAGTGAAAGGTAGTTAAAGGCCAACTAACACTATTCACCAAGATTTCACATGTACCCTGTTGCCCTGGGGCTATTGGTGTGGAACAAAATAACCTGATAGATATTTAATGGTTCAAGTCATTTTATAATACAGGTAGAAGACTAGGATGGTGAGTCAGACACACATACTGTGGACCTTCTTGGAGCTTATTGCTCAGAAAATTCAATAGATAAAAACTTTGTGAACATTCATAAATATAGATTCAAAACTAACAAAGTAAGAATCACGTTAATAAATTTTAATGTGGTTCCCCATGAACAAAATGTGATAATTTCCTTAGTTAATATTTGTTCACTTTTGTGCTAATTTAATTATTGATTTTCGTTTTCTTTGTATGCAAACACATTATATAGGTGAGTGATCTAGTCATGTATAAAGTATTAGGCTTCCCTTCAATGCCACAGAAACTTGGTATGGTGCACACACCTGTACTCCCAGCGCTCTGGAGGAAGAGGCAGGTAGGACCAAAATTTAAGGTCAACCTCAACTATAAAGCCAGGATGGGCTACCTGAACCTTTGTCTGAAAAAGCTTCGTATATGTGAAGATTAGAAATAATTCTACACAGTAAACCTCCATGATTGATAACTTTGTACAGAAAATGCAGAAATTCTCAAAGTAAGGTGAAAAAAAAAGGATCTCTAGGATCTTCAAACCACTTTTCATTTTTTAAAGTAAACATTTGTTTCTTTTTTCTTTTATATTAAACATTTGGATTCAAGACATGAGACATTGACATGTGAGACTTCTAATTCTTTAGTGTGAACAAAAGTGAAGAGAAAATAAAATTAACTGTATTCCTTCTCAGTAATTATTTGTAAGGAAAAATAATCTACAGATGTTACTGTCAGAGCGGCAACGATTACTAATTTTATGTAACACTGACACTTGGGTGTGGCTTCTTTCTCCTTACCAATACCTGGGAAATTCTCAGTGAGTCTTGGTAGCTCACAGGTCACACAGCTGACTAGTGTGTAGGATGCCTTAATCTAGACCCTGACACTGCAAAGCACACAAACAAACAAGCATGAATGGAAGTACAATATTTTAATGAAGAAAAGAAAATTCTAATGTGAATTGGAGGCTTTGAACTAAGCGTTTTGTGTAGAATTAAGCCTTTTATGTAGAATGATATTTTATTTGAACAACAGTTCAAGCACATATGGCTCATTATATTTGGGTATTTGACAAAATAAAGTAGTGTGTTGTTTTAAGAAAAAACAAATGAGAATAATTATTATTAAAGATAAATAAATAAAGCCAATTAAGGTTGATGAGACTGATAGAGATGTTAACAGATACAATTTTAAAATACACTTAAAATGAGATTAATATTTTATATAACTAATGCACAAAGCAATAAAATCATCCTATATAAAACATCAACTCAACATGAACAATAGAATTTAATATCAAACAATTTGAAAAGTTTATTGATGTGCTTCCAGAGTCCATATTATTACTAACCTAGTAGAGACAAGCACTTGCCAAGCCTGGAGGAAAAATATCTACAATTACTGAAAAGACAGTTAAAAATATTCTACTCTTTTATACACACACACACACACACACACACACACACACACACACACACACATTTTCTTCATGTGATTCAAAGCCATAATCATGAAACAACATGAAAATTCTGACCTAAGACACTAAAGAGATGTGAAAATGAAAAGTAGTGTTGTTCTTCTACGAACAAGTCCTGTTCAGGAAAAGGAATATATTTAATGTATTTTATTATATTTAATGTATTTGATGTCTTAATATATTATACAATTTAAGTAGATTAAATATGTTTGGATATATTGGATTTAATTACTAATATGCTAATATCCTCCATATCTGTAGACAGGATCCATGTAAACAAACTTTTTAGAATACTTCATATTTATTTTACATTTATTTAGAGACTGTCTGTATGTGTGTGTGTGTGTGTGTGTGTGTGTGTGTGTGTGTGTGTGTCTGTGCATGTACATGTGTATGTGTGTGTATGTATGAGGTTTGTGTGTGTGTGTGTGTATGAACAGGCATTCATGTGCACACATCTATGGAGGTCAGATGACAACTTACAAGAGTCATCCACTTGTATTAGAAATTGTATAATAGTCCTTCATCCACATAGGTCCTCGGGATGGAACATGTCACAAGCACCTTAATCCCCTGAGGCATCTCATAAACTAAGAATTCTCAACCATTTTTAAGAAAGTGAAATAAAGCAATTCAAGACTGTGGGATAATTAAGGGAAATTTTTAATGAGATAATCCTTGCATGATAATGTTTCTGTTTTCTTGGGTCATCAAATTATATTTTTAAAGAAGACAAAACAATAGAGAGGTAAAAGAAAGCTTCATAAGTACCAGGTGTAGAATGGAAAGGAGGTTGGGATAAACAAAGGATGACAAGTAAACTCTGTATAAATACAGGTCACTCTGTGACAGTACAGTGGTAGATACATGTAGTTACACCTATAAACAAATCTATAGAAAGTAAAATTCCAAGGGTGAAACTCAATTTGAGCTATAATAGACTTTGGTTGGTAGTGGTTCATCAATACGGCATCATCAGCTGTGAAGATGTTCACCGGTCTAGTGGGTGATGATGGTAATAGAGTATGACGCATGTATGTTGTAAGGAAGGATAAGAAAAGTATCTATTGTACACCTAAAACTGAAGTAAAAATAAAAGTCTGCTCAACCACAAAAAACTCAAACCCAAATAAAAGTTAGCTATGAAAAAGTGAGGAAAAGCATTTGAACATCTTTTAACTCTGGAACTGAGACAATTTGCTAAACTTAGAAAGGATGGAAGAAATCACAAAGGACATCATCAGCAAATTTGCCAACATGAGTGTCGCAGCATACGAGGGCTAAAAATACAGTTAGAAGACAAGCAAAAGCCAAAAGACACTTAAACAAAGATGAAAACCATACAGTCAAACGTTTAAATAGATTCCATCTCGACTTCTAACAAAATTAATAAAAGCATTGGTCATTTAATTAATAAAACTGAATTTAAAACTCAGTGTACAAATTTCAACTTTTAAACAAGCATATGAAACACAATTCAGTAGTAGTAGTTGTAAAAACAAAGAAATGGAAGAGATACAGATACTGCAATTTAAATATTGATACTAACCTTTGATAGTCAAGGAATCAGTAACTGCATCTGGTTTATAAAATTTTAAATTGGGAAAATAGAAAAGCATAAATGTGCACTAAAATAGGCATGTCCCTTTACACACAATAATCCTATTTGTGGGAGGACAGTTTAAGAAAATGACTCAAAATATGGAAAGTATCTATGTTTTCATATTTATCATGGAATGGGTTAGGCAGTATTTACACAAATGAGAGGACCGGTTAAAACCCTTTCTCTTATTAAAATGTTCTCAACACTTCAAATGTCTTTGGGGAATAAAATCATAGGTTGTAATTTGACTCTGGTGTGCCTTAGTTAAGAAGCAATATTCCATGAATTATAGAGTGTAGCTTTTCAGAATAAAAATAAGAATATCAAAAAGGTTCAACATGACAAAGAGCACAGAAAAGCTCCAAAAACAAGCTGAATTATCTTTTTGTTTCTTTGATTGGTTTTATTTCTCTAATTTTATTTTTGAGATAATAATATAAATGTATCCCCACTTCTGTTTCCTTCCTGCAAACCTTTCCATATAGCCCTCCTCATTCTCCTTCATATTATTGGCCTCTTTTTGCATTAATTTTTATTATATACATAAATGTACATGATGATATTTCTACCTATAAGCTGCTCGGTCTGTATAATGTTACTTGTATGTGTGTTTTCAGGGCTGACCATTTGCACTGGGCAACTGATAGGTGTGCTCCTCCCTGAGGAAGACTATTTATTCCACTTATCATTCCTTAGTTCCCTGTAGTTCTTTGTGCAAGACTGAGGTCTTATGGAAGTTCTCTTACTCACTTTGGTATGTCTACTAACATCATTCAGCTCATGTTTAGGCAGTCACATGTGTAAGGCTTTATGGGTACAGCTTTTGACGTTACTAGAAGACACAATTTCACAGCAAACTCCCTGATCCTCTGGCTCTTAAGATTTGTTTCTGCAAAGTTCATTAAACCTTAGATCTGGGAGTGTTATATAGATGTATACATTGGGACTGGATTCACAACTCTGCACACTGATTTGTTAGGGTTTTCTGTAGTGGTCTCCATATGTTGCAAAGAGAAATTTCCTCAATGGAGGGCGACAATTAGCCTTACTGGCATATTCTTAACCACTTTATAACAAGGAACATTTTCCAAATGACAGCAACATTTTCTAAATACGTATTGGATTTAAGATGCAACTGCATCACAATCAAATAAGGAAAGTAGATTGGAAAATCATGAAGAAAAGTGTGGAGTAAGAATTACTTTCCTCAATAGATGACCGTGCTAAGAGGTAGATAGAGAGCAGAGGGATGTAGTAGGGGGGAAAAGTGGCAAGAACAGTTTAAAAGATAAGGAAGATGAGGGATATAGAAGACATGTAACTTGTAAAAATAGGAAAATACAAGAAAGGATAAGAAAGAAGGAAAACAAAAGAAACTAGATGGTTTGGAATGAAGGGAAGGAAGAAGGGGAAGGATATTTCTTTCATGTATTTGTTAAATAAAACAGAACACTGAGTGGGTTTTTAATAATTTAAAGGACTTGCCAATAATTTTATTTTGCTAATTATATGTGGCTAATTTTCAAATGAATATTTAATCAATTGTATCTATCTATTAGCATACTAACAGATATCATGACATAATATCTGGGATTTGCTCAAAAATTATTGAGAAATGGAAGGATCGACTCAAAATTTCAAACTTTAATGATCATTGCAGCTAACTTGTAGGAGACTATTGCATTATTCTTGGTCCTATGTTGTTTATTTAAAATTCTCCTAAGAAAAGGAGGAGAACATTTTAAGATGTAAATTTTGTGATTGATGGCTTTAGTTACTCAATTCTCCTTAGAATTTTATACAATGGTTTTTAGTTATAGTAAATGGGGATTTAATAAAAACTCTTGGCTTGCACAGCAAAGAGGAAAAATATTAATTCAGAAACACACAAACAAATACCAGAAAAAAATTACCTTGGGTTTTTTAAGCTCTAATCTAAGAATGAATTCTTCAGGATGAAGTTATTACACAGATACATGTGACAGATTTTGGATGATTGTGAAATTCTATTTAGAATACAATTAATTATTATTATTCATTGCCTCAAAGTTCATGACCTCATTAAGAATCCAAACAAATTTTTACTGAGACTTTAATATTGCTCTAACAAATGTCTGTAAAGGTGGTAATGATTTAAAAATCAAAAATGACAATAGTGATAAATTATTCAATACATTCCTTTTTCAATTTAAAAACTTTGCAATTATTCTTAAAAATTTACATTCTGTGATGGTTTCAATGAGAATGCTTCACCATGGGCTCAGATATTTGCATGCTCACTCCCCATTTGATGAAGTCTTTGGAAGAATCAGTAGGTGTGCACTTCTTGGAGAAGGTATGACACTGCAGATGGTCTTTGAGGTTCCAAAAGCACATACCAGGACCATTGTCTCACTCTCTGCCTGTTGCCCAGGGTAGAAAGCTCACAGCTGCTGCTCCAGTGCCATGCCAATCTGCTGCCCACCATGATGATAACAGACTAACCCTTTGAAACTGTAAGTCTCAATTAAATGCTCTCTTTTATACGAGTTGCCTTGGCTTCTGTGTCTCTTCACAGCAATAGAGCAGAAACCAAGACACATACAATGTATTTTATCATATTCTTTCCCATTCCCCAACTCCCTCCTCCCCGATCCTCCTGCCTCCCTACCCACCCAACTCCATGGTCTTCTTTTTCTCTCCAAAAACACAAGAGAAAATAATATGAAAAGGATAGCAAAACTAAAAGCACGCATGCATGCGTGTGTGTGCGCAAGAGCGCGCGCGCATACACACACACACACACACACACACACACACACACACACACACACACAAAGATACATATGCACAACAACAACGAGCATGGTGTTAGCTATCTAGTCCTTGCCATGGGGCCTGCCTTGGATTGTCGTTAACACTCAATTAGAAAAAACTGATTTTTTTTTCCTTTTCCAAAATTTTTTATTTGCAGATATCTTCCTGACAAGGGCCAGGTCCTTGTGTCTACTTCCCCTTCTTAGTGGCAGGAATTCATTTGGTTTGAACCTATGCAGGCCTCATAACACATACTTCTACAGTCTCTATGAGTTCATACCTGCATCAGTCCTATTTCTAGACAAATTGTTTCCTTGAAGTCATCTAACACCTCTAGCTCTAACAATCTGTCCGCTGCTGCTTCTGTATAGATCCCTGACCCTGGAGAAGAGGGGTTTGATAAAGACATCCCATTTAGGGCTGAATGCCCCAAAGTGTCTGTCTCTCTCCAAATTTCCAGATTATCAGCTGGGGGATGCTCTTCTCTATGGGTATAGCAGGATGTGATTAAGAGTAATTTTATTGTTATGTTCCTTCACCAGAATAATAATAGTAGTAGGTTTTCCCCTAAGCACATGACCTATCTAGTCTCAGATTCTTGACCACTTTAGTAGTGTCATGGATGAGTTCCATCTCATGACATGGACCTTAAATCCAATCAGGAGGTGATGGGTTACTCCCACAACATTGTGCTACTTTTGCACCTTTTTATCATTTAGGCATGTCTTTGCTGTAGGTTGCAAGGCTATAACTGGATGAAACTGATTATTACTTTTTTTCCTCCAATAACATGCAACATACCTTCCAGTACCATGAACATTAGTTAGTGGGAGTAAATCTTCTAATTAGGTACCAGCTCGATTTCCCCATATTTTTAATTTTTTATTTATTATGTATACAGAGTTCTGTCTGCATGTATGCCTGCTGGCCAGAAGAGGGAGCCAGATCTCAGCCACCATGTGGTTGCTGAGAATTGAACTCAGGACCTTTGGTAGAACAGCCAGTGCCCTTAACCACTGAACCATCTCCCCAGCCCTTTTCCCCATATTTTTAAATGGGGAAAGCTAGTTGTGTCTTCAACAATAGGGTCTTACCATTAGGTTATGGCGTGTAACCAATAGCCTCAGCCATAGCCTGTGGTGTTTAAGAAGATGTATGCAATCTTCTGCGCAATGACTCAACAAAATGTAACACATTCTTGGTACTGGAGATTTTTACCTGTTAGAGAGAGAGAGAGAGAGAGAGAGAGAGAACAAACGAATCTAAGTTTTAGAATTGCATAGTAACATAATGTCATAAGAACAATTTTATCAGTGCATTTGATTGGATTGGTGACTTTCTAAAAATCTTTATTCATTAAGTTGAAAATCAACTTTAGAACAATGAAGTGTTATCTAAATAATGGATAGAAGGCTAATATTGTAAGCATGTTCCCTTGTTCCAAAATTAATCAAACTGAGAATGCCATTAGAATTTTATTGAAGATGTCTAAAAGCAACAAATTTCAATAACAAGAAATAAACAGGACTCACATAAGTTGAAATGCGTTTTTGAAATGCTTTGAAAATACTGAATAGCTGAAAAGGAAACGTTTATAGTGTTTGTGTACCAATAAATAATAAATAATTTGTATATTTAATGCCATCAAATAAAATGTAAGCAAACATTCACAGAATCTGAAGGGAATGTTCCAGTATATGCCTTAAAGAGCATATATATATATATATCACAGGAACACTACACTCATGAACTCAGCAGCTGAGGTTGTCTACTCACAAGACTCCACCCCTAGCTAAGGAATTATTGGCATTTGGTAGACAATTGGAAGGGAAGAGTCAGTTTTCTTCAGAGTTATGGCTCCTGGTAGGCTGCCCATGCTTCAGTGGATGCCATACACCTAGATGCATATATGAATTTCTTATGTAAAAATACGTTTCTAGTGGCTGGAGGGACAGATCAGTAGTTAAGAGTGCACACTGCATTGACAGATGACCCACATTCAGTTCCCCGGCACCTACAAGGACAACTCCAGGGGCATTCCTCTGGCCTCTGTGGTTTTCTGTATTCACATGTGCATACTCACACACAGAACCGTGCACATACACCTCATTTAAAATAATAAATATACATAAAATATATATATATATATATATATATATATATCTTTTAAGAGAATTGAAATGCAGAAATTAAAACAAACATTTAAAATCTTGAAAATAGCAAAATGCCATATAATTTATGTTTAAAAGCAAAGGAATAAATCACAATACAAAAATAAACAAATTTGTTGTGCAATATTTTATCTGTTTCTGTCATAGTAGAGATATGAAAAGAGACATGCAATGATACAAATGTGAAACATAAGAGAATATGGAGTGAAGACAAAGTATTTAGAACACATTCAGCACAGAGAGCTCAACAGTCAGCCAGCTAATGCAATGACAGATGATTTTGTATCACTTAAATTATATCAGTTTTTTTATTCTTCACTCATATGCTCCATCCCAACCACAGGTTCCCCTCCCTTCCCTCTCCTCTAAGCCCACCCACCTGCTCCATTTCTCCCCATAAAATAAATAAATTAATTAATTAATTAATTAATTAATTAAATTTAAAAAAAAACAGGGCTCCCAAGTGCATCAATCAAATTTGGCATAATATGCTATAATAATACCAGGCACATACCATCATATCAAGACTGGGTAAGGTGACCAGGTAAGAAGGGTCCCATAGGCAAGCAAGATAGTTAGAAACAGTCACAGCTCCCACTATTAGGAATCCCCACAGAACACCAAGCTACTCTGCCATAGCATATATGTAGAGGATCTAGGTCAGACCCCTACAGGCTCCCTAATTTGTTCAAGACCCCATGAGTCCCCGCCAGTTGATTCAACAGGCTGTGTTCTCTTGGTGTCCCTGACCCCACCCCACATTCCTCAGTTTCTTTCTCCCACCTCCTCTGCAGGACTCCCCAAGCTCTTCCTGATGATTGGTTGAAGGACTCTGCATATGCTCCCATCAGCTGCTAGATGAAGTCTCTCTCATCTTTTTTATGGTAATTGTTCTAAGCTCTCCACCAAGAACACTCTGCAGGCAGGACAAACTGAAGGTCAAAGGTTTTGGGCTGGGTTGGCTCTCAATCCCTCCACATGAGGCATTGCCTGATTACAGAAGATCATTAGTTCAGGCTCCATGTCGCCCAACACTAGGAGACTTAACTAGAGTTACTCAAGTGGGTTCCATGGCATTTCCACCTCACTAGTTTCCACTTCACCACAAAAATGCTCCCAGTTCCAGTTGTTCCTCCCAGTGTTTTCACCTTTCCTCCAACAATTTGGTCCCTCCTGTTCCCAACCCCGCATCCCCAGTCCACCCTTGAAATCTATTAACCCTGCTCAGGGAGATCCATGTGTCACTCCTAATCCCTCCTTGCTATATAGCCTCTCTGAGTCTGTGGGATATATCATGATTATATTTTACTTTATAGCTAATATCCACTTATAAGTGAGTACATACCATGTTTGTATTTCTGGGTCTGAGTTACCTCACTAAGGATGATATTTTCAAGTTCCATCTACTTGTCTGCAAATTTTATGATTTCATTTCTTAAATACAGATGAGTAATACTCCGTTGTATATATGTACCACATTTTCTTTATCCATTATTCAGTTGAGGGACATCTAGATTGTTTTTAGTTTCTGACTATGCTATGAACATAGTTGAGCAAGTGTCCTTGTGATAGGACAGAACTTCCTTTGGGTATATGCCCCAGAATGGTAAAGCTGGGTTTTAAGATCTATTTCCAATTTTCTGAGAAACAACAATGTTGATTTCCAAAGTGGTACAAGTTTGCACTCCTACCAGCAGTGGAGGAATGTTCCCCTTGTTTCACATCCTTAGGTATGTGGATTTATACCTGGGTTTTAAACTCAATTTCATCAATCAACATATCTGTTTTTATGCCAATACCATGTGGGTTTTATTACTTCAGATACATTGTACAGCTTGAAAACAAGAATGGTGATACCTCTAGAAGTTCCTTAATTGTATAGAATTGTTTTAGCTATTTGAATTATTTTGCTTTTCCATATGTAGTTGAGTACTGTCTTTTCAAGGTCTGTAAAGATTTGTATTGGAATCTTGTTGGGGATTGTGTTGAATCTGTAGATTGCTTTTGGTAATATGGCCATTTTAAATTATGTTAATCCCACTGATCCATGAGCATGGAAGTTCTTTTCATCTTCTGATATCTTAATCAATTTCCATCTTCAAAGACTTGAAGTTTTTAACATGCAGGTTTTTCATTTATTTGGTTAGCATTACCCCAAGGTATTTTATATTATTTGTGACCATTGTGAATGATGTTGTTTCCCTGACTTTCACATCCTATTTGTCATTTGTATATAGGAGGGCTACTGATTTTTGGGGGGTTAATCTTGTTTCTAGCCACTTTGGTGGAGGTGTTTATCAAGTATAGGAATTCACTAGTTGAAGTTGGGGAGTCACTTATGTATACTATTACATCATCTGCAAATAGTGATACTTTGACTTCTTCCTTTCCAGTTTATATCTCCTTGATCTCCTTTAGTTGTCTTATTGCTCCAGGTAGAACTTCAATTACTATATTGAATAGATATGAAAAGAATGGACACCCTTGTCTTGTTCCTGATTTTAGTGGAATTGCTTTGAGTTTCTCTCCATTTAATTTGATGCTAGCTATAGGCTTACTGTAAATTGCCTTTATTACGTTTATGTATGTTCTTTGTATCTCTGACCTCTACAAGACTTTTATCATGAAGGGTAATGAATTTGTCAAAAGGTTTTCAACATCTAATGAGATGATCATGCTTTTTTTTTTAAGTTTGTTCATATGATGTATTACATTGACAGATTTTTTTATATGGTGAACCATCCCTGCATCTCTGGGATAAAGCCTACTTGATCATGGTGGATGATCTTTTTGATGTGTTCTTAGATTGAGTTTGTCAGTATTTTATTGAGTATTTTTGCATCAATTGTCATGAAGGAAATTGGTCTGAAATTCTCTTTTTTTTTTGTTGAATCTTTGTGTGGTTTGGGTATTAGATTAAAAGTGGCCTCATAAAATTAATTTGGCAATGTTCCTACTGTTTCTATTTTGTAGAATAATTTGGGTTTTTTTTTCCTTTTTTTAATTAAGGGATTTTCTATTCATTTCATATAACAACCACAAATTACCCTGTCCTCCTTCCTCCCACCCCTCAGCTTTCCCATCAACCCACCCCCATTCCCACCTCCTCCAAGGCAAGGTCTCCCATGGGGAGTCAGCAGAGACTGGTACATTCAGTTGGGTCCAATTGATTAGAGACAGGAGGGATTCTATGAGCAAGAGATATCAAGACCATGATTAGAAAAAGTACAGAGACAACTAGCCAAACTAGTGGAAACACATGAACTGTGGACCAATAGCTGAGTAGCCCCTATGGTACTGGACTAGACCCTTTTGATAAAGGTTTGAGACAGTTGGTTAGCTTGAACTATCTAGAAGACCCCCAGGCAGTGGGATCGGGACCTGTCCCTAGAGCATGAGCTATGTGCCTATGGGGAGACACTTGTGCAGCCTTGGTGCAGGGAGGAGGGGATTGGACCTACCTCAGCTAAATGTGGAATAATTTGAAGAGTATTGGTATTAACTTTTCTTTGAATTCTTCTGTACTAAAACCATCTGGCCCTGTGGTGTCTTTTGTTTTGGTTTGGTTTGGTTTGGTTTGGTTTGGTTTGGTTTGGTTGGGAGACTTTTAATGGCTGATTCTATTTCCTTAGGGGTTATAGATATATTTAGATTCTTTATCTGATCTTGATTTAACATTGGTAAGTGGTATCTATAGAGGAAGTTGTCCATTTCTTTTATATTTTCCAATTTTGTGGTGTACAGATTTTTATAGTAGGGCCTAATGATTCTTTTTATTTCCTCGGTATCTGTTGTTATGCCCCCCCTTTTCATTTCTGATTCTATTCATTTGAATATTTTCTCTGTGTTTTTAGCTAGTTTGGATAAAGGTCTGTCTATCCTGTTGATTTTCTCATGAACCAATTCTTTATTTCAGATTCTTTGTACTGTTGTCTTTGAGTCTATTTTATTGGTTTCAGCCCTCAGTTTGATTATTTCCTCCCATCTACTTCTCTTGGCTATGTTTGCTTCTTTTTGTTCTAGAACTTTCAAATGTACTGTTATGCCACTAGTATGAGATCGCTGTAAGTTCTTTATTAAGGCATTTGGTGTTATATTATGGAATTTCCTCTTAGCATTGCTTCCTTGTGCCCTGTAAATTTTGGTAGATTGTGCCTTCATTTTCACTGAGTTCTAGGAAGTCATTCATTTCATTCTTTATTTCTGCCTTGACCCAATAGTTATTAATTAGGGAGTTGTTCCATTTCCGAGTTTGTAGGCTTTCTGTTGCTTTTGTTGTTATTGAAATCCAGCTTTAATCCTTGATGGTCTGATAGGACATAGGGGATTATTTCAATGTTCTTGTATGTGTTGAGACTTGTGTTGTGAGCAAGTGTGTGGTCAGTTTTGGAGAAGGTTCTATAAGGTGCTGAGCAGGTATATTATTTTGTGTTTGGGTGAATGTTATATAGTTATCTGTTAAGTAAATCAGATTTATGTCTGTTAGCTCCATTATTTTCCATTGGTGAGAGTGGGGTGCTAAAGTCTCCCATTATTAACTGTGTGGATTAATGTGTGATTAAAGCTTTAGTAATATTTATTTTACAAATGTGAGTGCCTGTGTATTTGGAGCATAAATGTTAATAACTGAAATATCATTATGGTGGATTTCTCCTTTGTTGAGTATGAAATGTCCTCCATCTCTTTTGATTAATTTTGATTGGAAGTCTATTTTGTTAGATATTAGAATAGCTATAACAACTTGCTTCTTAGGTCCATTTGCTTGGAAAATCTTTTTCTAACTCTTTACTCTGAGATAATGCCTGTCTTTGATATTAATAGATGTTTCTTGTATGCAGTAGACATGTGGATCTTGTTTTCATATCATTCTGTTAGCCTGTGTCTTTTTATTGGAGAAATGAGTCCATTGATATTGAGAGATATCGATGACTCATGATTTTTAATTCCTGTTATTTTATTGGTGTTGATGATGGTAGGTGTGTGTGTGTGTGTGTGTGTGTGTGTGTGTGTGTGTGTGTGTGAGAGAGAGAGAGAGAGGGAGAGAGAGAGAGAGAGAGAGAGAGAGAGAGAGAGAGAGAGAGAGAGAGAGAGAGGAGTTTCCCTTCTTTGAGTTTTTCTAGTGAGAGATTATTTATTGCCTGTTTTTTCATAGGTGTAGTTAACTTCCTTGGATTGTGGTTTTCCTTCTAGAACCTTCTGTAGGGCTGAATTTGTGAACAGATATTATTTTGATATCAGTTCTTGTTTTTTTCATCTATATTAGCTGAAAGTTTTGCTGGGTGTAGTATTGTGGGCTGGCATCCATGCTCTCTTAGAGTCTGCAAGACATCTCTTCAGGCCCTGCATATAGATAGATAGATAGATAGATAGATAGATAGATAGATAGATAGATAGATAGATATAGATATAGAGATAACATATGTATTCTACAAAGACAGAAATATGATGTTTCTTTGCCCAAATCTGATTTATTTCACTCAGTGTGATGTTCACTAGTTCCATTCTTTTTCCTGCGTATTCCATTCTTTACAGCTGAAAAAAATACCCTTGTGTGGCACATACTGCATTTCCATTATTCATGTCTCTGTTGATATATCTCCAAGCTAGTTCCAAACATTTTGTGAATATCACTGAAAAATAATAAGCATAGATGTGCAAGTATCTTTGTGATATGCTCCCCCAGGTATGTACCCAGAAATAGCAAAACTGCATCATGGTAATTTTGTTGTTAGCAGTATAAGGAACAAGAAATCACCATACTGATTTCCATGTGGCTCTAAAGTTGACATTAACACCAGAAGTGCATAAGGTCCTCACCAGCAGTTATTATCCCTCCCTTTGATGACATGGACATGATGGGCCTTTCATAGAAGCTCAATGTTGTTTGCACTTGCATTTTCCTAGTGGTTGAAGATGATGACAGTTTTTCAAATATTCCTGGCCATTTATATTTCTTCTTTTGAAAAATTCCTATTTAATTCATAAGCCATTTATTTGACTGAATGATTTGGTTTTAATGATGCTTATTTTTAATTTCTTTATAGTTTCTAGAAATTGATACTATATCAGCTGTATTGTTTGTAAAGATTTTTCTCCTACCTTGTAGACTATCTTCACTCAAGCGATGGTTTCATTACTCCATTAATGCTATTCAAATTCCAGCAATGCTATTTCTAAATATTTGGGATTTGTCCTACGTTAATAGAGTTCCCTGTCTATGCCTACACCTTGAAGTGTTTGCCTGAGATTTCCTCTAGCAGCTTCAGACTTTAAATCAAGGCGTTCGGTCCACTTTGAATTGCTATTTGTGAAAGGTGGAAACAGGAATCTAGTTTCATTAGTTTACATGTGTTATATGCAGTTTTTCTAGCTTCATTTGTTGGAAAGGCTATATTTCCTCAAATGTATGTTTTTGGCATTTTTTTTGAAATACTGAGTGGCTATAGTGTTGTAGGTTTATTTCCAAGTCTTTTATTCTATTCCCTTGGTCTATACTTCTGGCTTTATTTGGTTTGGCTTTGGGTTTGTTTTTTTGTTTGTTTGTTTGTTTTTTGTTTGTTTGTTTGTTTGTTTTTTCCGGGTTGGGGGGAGGGAAGGTTGGGTTTTGTTTTTGTTTTTTGTCTGTTTGGACAGTGTGTGTGTGTGTGTGTGTGTGTGTGTGTGTGTGTGTGTGTGTATAATAGGCCAGCTTTACTGAGGCTCTGCAATGCTAGTTCTGTAAAGAGTGTCACTGTAATTTTGAGGGGGATTACATTGACTCTGTAGTGTTCTTCAGTAATGTAGCTATTTCACAATATATACTCTCCCTACCCAAGAGCATGAGAAGTTTTCCCATCTCCTAGTACATTATCTAATTTCTTTCTTTGGTATCTTAATGATTTCTTTATTCATAGGGCCTTATTACCAACCCTCATTTTTTAACCTATTACAAATAGGATTTTTTTTCCTGGTTACTTTTCAGCAAGTTGATTATATTGATACATAGGAAAGCTGCTGTTCACTGTGTGTTGATCTCGTATTTGACTTCTGTCTAGACAGTGTTCATCAGCACTGAGACTTTTATAAAGATGTCTTTGATGTGTTTTAAGTGCCAGTCATCTTCAAATAGGTAAACTTTGGCTTTATATTTCCACTGTTTTTTCTCTTGTCTTGTTGTCCTAAAGCTTCGAACAATGTGTTCAATCAGAGCAGAAAGAGTGTGCACCCATGTCTCATTCTTGAATATAGAGGATCTGCTTTCATGAGTTCCTGCTTTTGTAGAATGTCTATAAGTTTGTTGCATGTAATCTTCATTGTGTTGAGGGGTGCTTCTTCAGTTCCTGGTTTTCTCAAAGCTTTGATGAATGGATATTAAAGTTTTTCAAAGATATTTTCTTAATTGAAATTATCATGATGTCTCTGTCCTTAATCATATGTATATGCCATATTATACTTACTTATATAGATTGAACCAAGGACTTACACTTTACATTTATGCATACAATCAAAATGACCATTTTTGTGTTTTCATTCTATGCCAATACTTGGGATAGGTGGACAAAAAATAATGATCAGCTAAATAGATAAAACCTTACCCCCTTCAGTGTAGCTCATTACTAATCACATTTAAAAAATAATTTCTGGGCTTTAGATGAAGTAATGTGGAATTGCTAACAAGAGCACAAGTGTCTGTATCTTGTACTCATCAATAACTCACAAATTACTTTTAAGCTGTATTATTAGTAGTATCATTTTTTTATATCTGTGCATGTGTATGGGTGCTTTGGGTATCAGTTATCTCCTCCCATCTCTAAGTGGGTTACAAGGATCAAACTCATGTTTTCAGGCTTGTATCTCAAGTACCTTTACCCACTAAGCAATTGCTCCAGTCTAGTGAGTCACAAAATCCAATATAATAGATCTTAGTATACAAAAATTATTTGCAATGTTGTTAGTATAATATTAAATTGGGTAAGATAAGTTAAGTAGCTATGCACAGATCACACATATAATTGCCTATTTACTGTTGCTTCAATTATATTAAATATAGAATGTAAAAATAAATTTTTTCAAGTAATTGCTTAGTGCAATAATGTTATACAGCATTTTCATCTATTTAAAATATGTTCTGTAACATCATTTCACTCAAATTAAGGCCATTTAAAGGGTAAAATAAACAGAAAATTCATATTGGCCAAATGGTAATTAAAAGTATAAGACATTAAAATCTAATGTTAATTTCTGCTCAATTAAGATGTAAGCATTTGAGAAATGACCATTTATCAGCTTATATCAATATGTAATAAAAAGATCATAACACAGCACTGTGAAAGGGCGGTGAGCTGAAAGTTACAGGTTATAGTTTTTGTGATTTTTTTTCTGCTAATAGTCAAGTTTAAATAAAACTTCTCAGACTCTGTTGTCTTATCTGTAAACTGATGAATGTGAACTAAATTAACTGTTTTTAAGACCTCAACATTTTCAACAGTTTAGGCTCAAAGAAAAAAGTGAAAGAACATTGTCAAGCCTATGAAAAGCTATTATTAGTGACAGCTATTCCTAATCACACTTCCATTGTAAAGATAACCTCACTGGAAGAGAGCTTTATATCTGTAAATGTTTACTCCTCATCTTATGCCCCAAGTGATTTTTGGGTCATTGATAAATTGAACAACAATTATAATATAAATACCATAAAAAGTAGTACAAATTCTTATCCTCAGATTAGAGGAAAAATAGAAATCTTGTCTACTTTTGTGTGACAGTATTGTGAGGTTAAAAAAATAGTTATTAAAAAACTCATGTGTGTTATTACATTCCTAAGTAAAATTCAAAAACAAAACCCCTTGAGTAAAGGTTCCCCAATCAATGGAAAGCTGGCATTAACATGTGACGGGAAGAAAGACCTATAAGAAGATTCAGACATTTTCATTGTATTGCCAGGAATACATTTTAATTCATTCAAAACTCTAAACATTCATTTTCAAAGACACTGGGCTCCTAAAGCCTCATTCACATGGAAGATCCATGGTAACTGCAGTGAACTGCGGTCCTCTGTACACATGTGGCTCCACACACACAGCATGTACTCACTGCATTCTGATACAACAAGCAGTTCAGAACTGAAAAATAAGTTCCATTCAAACTCCTCCATTTGTCTGTTTTGTGGCTTGGCATTTTCTGGCTCTTAGAAGAGAAATTGGCATGTGACACTTGTCAGTTAACATTTGTAGAAAACTAAGTTTCTTATGTCAGTGCCAGTAATAATATTGTTGCTAACAAGGAAGTTAGGAAGGAGATCAAGTTGTGGGGTAAGGCGGGAGGTGTGTGTGTGGGGGGGAGGTGGAGGGCAGTATGGCCAAGGAACAAAGTATATACTTGCAAAAAATTTTCAAAACAGTAAAAGCAAAAGGTATTTTTTAAAATTTAGAGTTTGGAAATGAGCTCAACAAATTAGTTTATGGAAATGGTAAAGAATTCTGGTAAACAACAGAGATGAACACAGGCCAACAAATGCTTTAATTTTCAGGGTTAATAATTAGATCATTTGACATGTGATTTTTTTTAGATAAATACTTTATTATATATACATTTATACACCTTTTCCCTCTTTTTAAAGTTTCTCAAGACAGGGTTTCTCTATGTACCCACTGTGGCTGTCCTGGAATTCACTCTGTAGACCAGGCTGGCCTTGAACTCATGGAGATCCACCTGCCTCTGCCTCCCAAGTGCTGGGATTACAAGCATATGCCACCACCACCTGGTGACATGTGATTTTTTTTTTAACAATTTCTTCATAAAATAGAGTAATGGAAGCAATGCCATGGGCCATAACAGATGACTTGTCAGAACTGGTAGGGAGGTACAGCCACACACAGCCACACACAGCCATACACAGCCACCCACAGCCAGGGGTAAAGCTGTATCTTTGACTATGCCACAGTACAGAATTTTAGAAAGAGCCAAAGTGGAGCAAAGTTAGTAAGTTTATTAAGTTTCTAGACAAAGAGTCACATGGGAAAATAAAAAGTATGCAGTCCCAACACATGGATGCAGGGACCATGAGAGAGTCGTCCTTAGGAGTCTTTATAATGGCTGAGTTGCATTCCTCATGGGTGCAATTAACAATAAGATTTAAATACTAAATAAGCTTTAAAATGAAGTACTTTCCCTTAACTTAGATACTTTTCTTCTGTAAATCAAATTGTAATGTGGCTTATAAGGTACACTGTTCAGAGTTAGGGATAAGAGAGGAATGTTAATACAGGAAAACTCAAAGTTGCAAATATCTTGGCCCTAAGAGAAGATATTGTATGTGTTGTTTTTGACATCTGTCTTGAGATGTCTTTAAGAAAACTAGGTAATTCTGACTTTACCAGCTAGGTTGTACTACCTTGACTCTCAGTCACCAGGAGAGTCACTCAAGCTCCCTTAGTTTTCCCCATCATTCTACCCTGCCTCAGGTTTACTGATTATTTGCATATGCAAAACTTAGTGACTGATAAGCAATAAACTGGCACAGCTCTGCAAGTTTATATTAAGAATTAAAAATAGTTTTTCAGAGCTGTCCAGCTCAGGGTTCTTCACAAACTTACAGCCAACATGTCAGCCAGATCTGGAGTCATTGAAAGTTTTGTGTAGGATGTGAGGATCCCTTTTACAGATAGCTCAGTCACGTGACTGATAAATTGATGTTGGCTAATATCAAAAGATCTTTGTGCCTCTGTGCTCTTAAAAGCAATCATGAAACTCATTGAAACATGGCAGCCTGCTCACCACAGAATGATGAATGGGTTTCAAGGTAGAGTTCACAATGCATGAGAAATCACGCGGTTATTTCCACTGTAATATAGCCCTTAGAGCAGCATCCCTAAACACCTACTGTGTTCAAGAGGGCATGAATCTGATCTTCCTTTGGAAGGCAGGAATATCAGTGAATTTGTGAATACATGTATATGTTTTTGTCTTAGAGTTCTGAAGCTCAAACACAAGTGCTCCACTACTGAGCTGCAACTTTACCCTTTATGTATATTTTAAACTCTTAAAATGTGGAGTTACTTAACTCATGAGCTGAAGTTCCCAGAGGAGATCAGCATTTCCTAAACCCTCTACAAATCTGACTGTGTGATTAGGACATCGGGACTCTGGGGAGCTGGAATGTTATAGGTTGGGAGCCAAATTATCTTGTGTTATCTTTGGTCCCCTTAATGGTGGTTTGTTGCCCAACTCTGTGTGCTACCAAAAATTCTTCTGAATATTAAGTAAATCTTTTTTTTAATGTGTAAACAGATAACTAGGGTCTACAGTACCAAAGGCTAGGTATCTCAGCAGATCATATCAGAGGCCAATGAAAGACATTCCCCTGTTTTCTGTATCCTATCTACCTCATGTTTTGGCCAAAGGATTTCTAAAATGCTTTGATTGATAACCTTCTTCGTTCTGTCCCTATTAAAACTGCAACTGTTGAGTGAGGTAACCCAGACTCAGAAAGACAAACATGGTATGTACTCACTCATAGTAGGATACTAGATGTACAACAAAGATGACTAGACTGCTACACAACTCCAGGGAGGCTACCTAGAAAACTGGACCCTAGGAAAGACACAGGGATCGCCCAATGACAGAGAAATGGATGAGATCTACATGAACAACCTGGACGACAGTGGGAGTAATAAAGGGCAAGGTTTGAGGGAAAGAGAGCTTAGGGGAGCAGGAGATCCCAGCTGGATCAAGAACAGAAAGGGAGAGCAAGGAATAACAGACCATGATAAATGAAGACCACATGAGAACAGGAAGAAGCCAAGTGCTAGAGAGGTCCCCCAGAAATCCACAATGATACACCCACTGTAGACTACTGGCAATAGTTGAGAGAAAGCTTGATCTGACCTCATCTGGTGATCAGATGGCCAAAAACCCTAACAGTCATGCTGGAACTCTCACCCAATAACTGATGGAAGTGGATGCAGAGATCCTCTGCCAGGCCCCAGGTGGAGCTCCAGGAGTCCAATTGTCGAGAAAGAGGAGGGACTGTAAGAGTGTGAATTGTTGAGACCAAGATTGGAAAAAGCACAGGGACAAATAGCCAAACTAATGGAAACACATGAATTATGAACCAAAAGCTATGGAGTCCCCAACTGGATCAGACCCTCTGGATAAGTGAGACAATTGAATGGAAGCACATGAATTATGAACCAATAGCTGTGGAGCTCCCAGCTGGATCAGGCCCCCTGGATAAGTGAGACAATTGAATAGCTTGAACTGTTTGGGAGGCATCCAGGAAGTGGGACCTGGACCTGTCCTTAGTGCATGAGCTGGCTGTTTGGAACCTTGGGCTTACACAGGGACATTTGCTCAGCCTGGAAGGAGGGGACTGGACCTGCCTGTACTGAATCCACTAAGTTGAATTGAATTCCCAGGGGAGTCTTGGCCTTGGAGGAGATGGGAATGGAGGGGAGGGGCTGGGAAGAAGGGGAGGGGAGGGGGGAGGACAGGGGAACCCATGGCTGATGTGTAAAATTAAAACACAAATATAATAAAAAAAAAAAAAGGAGAAAAAAAACTGCAACTGTTACCATGCTGGACATGCCATGCAAGTATCCAAAATCTGTGTTCCTAAACTGCAATCACTCATATTTGGCCCTTGAATAAGCTATCTCTATTCTCTTTAAGCTTTAAAGTTTAAAGTAATGGTTGTGTTCTTTTCATGGTCAAACTAACTGTATAGGACCTAATCCACACAAATAGCCACATCAGGGAAAAATAATTGAGGTGTTTGTAAGCTGGAAATAAAATGAGTCACATAATCCTTTGAAAAGATATTTTTACATATTAAAACTTTCTCTGAAACTCATCAGACTATTATTCCTATTTTTCACTTCATTTTGTCTATAAATGTATATTACATGGATAAGGAAACTTTATTATCAATGAGTCCTACATGTATTTCAGGCATCCATAAAAATATTCAGGGACAACTTGTTTAAAATATAGATCCCAGGGTTCTATTTCATCTTAAGTAGGTTAGAATATTTTATAAGGAAAACTAGAATCTTCAGTATTTAACAAGGTCCTGAAAGTGATCTACTTCAAGTAGTCCCAGAAGCTCTGTAGTATGGCTTTTCCTGGAAAGAAAGAATAAACATCGATGTACACCAGATACGCACAAGCAATAGGCCAAAGAAATAATTCCACCCAATTCCAGCTTGGAGAAACTGTGGTAGTATGGTTTAGATGAAAATTGACTCCATAGAAGCACATTTGAAGACTTAATCCTCAGTGGGTTGTGCTGTTTGGGGAGTTGATGGATTTATGGAATGTAGAGCCATGTTGGATGGCGGGCTTTGAAAACTTAGAGCTTCATCTCCCTTCCTACTGACTATCTTCTACTTCCCATGTATTGTTGAGATATAATCTTTCAGCTTCCTGGACCAGATGCCATGTCTTCCCTACCATGATGGACATCCATCCCTCTGGAACTATAAGTCAAAATAAATATTCTTTAAGTCTTCTTGTTTTGTTTTTGGTTTGGGGGTTTTTCTGGTTATGGAATTTTATGACTGACAAAGAAAAGTAACTAATACAATGAGTTTATTGGACTTACTTAAAGCAGCATGAATAACTCGGAAATAATTGCATGTTCAAAATGTCCAACCATCATGGATGATAGACTCATGAAAACTGTACTCTGCAATACAGAGTCCCTCTTAAAGTGGGACACTGATGCAATGGACCAGGTAAAATTTATTAGGAAAATGAAATCAATAAGATACACTCACAACACAGAACAAAGAAGACACCGCTGCTGATCCAGCTGTCCTGCCGTCCTGCCCAAGGGTGATAAGAACCAACTGTAAGCCATACATCTCTGCCACTTCCTTCTGCTCAGACCATGCAAGAGAGATCTCATGACCCCTTTCCTCCTTTCTTATTTGAGAAGACCATGCCCCATAGGGCCAGTTACCCCAACACCTCCTTGAATTAACCTATCTCCTATGTACTCTACCATCTCCCAGGGTCATACCTGGAGGTAGAACTGGAGAGCAAAATGGCAAGAATTCTAGATGAATATCTGTGAACCCCTTCCTTCTACTTGGGTGTGTTAATAGCCCAACCACCATTACCATAGATATTGCTGAAAATGTGTTTATTGTGCTTATTTCATTGCCATGACTGCAGGGTCATGCATCCTACAAGTGAGCATAATAATATGTGCTCTATTATTGCCAGTATAATAACTTGACCATGCCTGGAGAAAATCACCTTATCCCAAAAGGCTCAAATAAAAGAATAAGTATGACTGGATTTTGCTTTTAGTGGTCCACACCAGGAAAAGTGTCTAAATGTAGTTCCACATCATTAAGGACTGATTAATAAGGCTAAGAGATAAATGAGTCAGTAAATTGTTTGCCACACAAGCATGAGGATCTGATTTTGATTTCCAGAATACATGTAAGAAGCTGCATACAGTGACATGTGCTTTTAATCCCAACACTGGGGAGGCAGGGACAATGGATCTCTTCAGCTCACTGGCCAGTTAGCCTAGGCTCATCTGCAGGTTACAAGCCATCTCACAAAATAAGATGGACTGTACCTGAGGAATGACACCCAAGGTTGACCTATATTCTATACAGGCATGGACATACACAAGCACATGTTTCAAAGTAAAACAAAAACATCAGATCATTGAAAATTTGGCTTCTAAGTTAAAAAGCAGCAAAGGAAAAGAAATCATGTCACTCAGGACCACTTAAAAGGATGTTATGGAAAAAGAAGTTCTGACTGTGATACTCCCTAAACAATGATGAAGCTTGTAACCATCACTCTGAAGACAAAGAAATAAACAAGCATTTAATACTTCTAAAACACCTGAAAATAATTTAGCATGCACCTCTAGCTTTATTACATTTCAATTGTATTGAAATAATTTTCCATTCACAAGATTTTATATTACTTTTTAACTAAATACGAAGCTTCATGAAAGATGGCCTGTCACTCTACCATGTCTGTTTGTTGTTAAGTCTATTTCACAGTGCTGGAGATATGCATAGTGCAATATACGACATGGAATTACAATTTTGTTTGTTTGCTTGTTTCTCTTGTGGTCACCTTCTGAAGAGAATAAAGTCTTATTATTAGAGTTTTTAGCTCGAAAGCCTGGCTGGGATCTGGAAGCCTCAAAAAAACTAGGCTGGGCAGCTCTTTCCCAATACATGCTCACGAAAAAGAAATAACTGTGAAAATTGAACGAGAAGACTTATTCAGAACAGCCACACTGGAAAGAAGGACAAAGTGACCAGTGCCCTGAGCCGGTTCTTAGGTATTGACATGAGTTCTAGGTTTAATGACAGAAAGAATTAAGACAAGAGTAGAGCAGATGGTGTGCATAATTACCTGGTCTCCATAGGCTGAGGTACAGTCTGGCTGACCATTGTCTCTGTTCTCATTCTGCAATGTTCAAAGAATCAAAGGAGCCTTTACTTGAGGGATCAATCCTGTTCAGCAGGTGACTCGCTGGGGTGCAGCTTGACATCACAGATAATCTCTGTCTCTCCTCTGTATGGGCTTCGGCAGTGTGAAGTTCTGCTGTTCCAGATCCACCACAGCCTGTAACAGGTCGGTGCTTTTGAGCAGAAGAAATTTCTGTCTGTTCCAACCATTTAAGGCACTAATGTTGCCACATTATACATTTTCCACATTGTTACACTGTCAGTTGCTTATCTCATCATTGTGACAAAATAAACCTGAAAAAAAAAGAAATTTAAAGAGGAAGAGTTTGCTTTGGTTCATATTTAAAGGGACATAGTCCACCATGGCACAGAAAGTATGATGGCCAGAGCAGTGACTGCTGAAAAGGTGAGTTCAGCTGGGAAGCTGGTGTTCAATTTGCTTTCCTTTTCTTGTTCCATTAGGGATCCCAGTCCATGTGATGTTGCCCACATTCATGGTGACTTCTCCCCTTTTCAGTAAACTTTTCTGTAAATGCCTTCATCATACACCTGCAGGCGTGTTTCCATGGTGATTCTAAATTCTATCTAGTTGACTGTGGAGATAAACCATCCCAAGTGCCAGTCATACTTTCATGGGTATTTTCACAACAGTCTGTCCATCATGTGCAAAATGAAGGAAAACATTATTTTAATGACATACAGAAGGTCTAATCACATATCCAAAACAAAAGCTACTAATTAGGGGCCAGAACCAGAATTTGAACTCACATCCTCTAAGATACAATGTCTATGCTATATCCAGTGCACCACCCTTCCAGTAAGCTTCACTTTTGACCCCAGGGGTTTTAAGCATTAGAATTACTATCTTTTTACCACTGCACATAAATAATTTCTTCTTTTCTTCTTTTGCAATTGGCATTTCTTTAGTGATAATTGAAAGCTGTTTTCCAACACAAATGTCATTTTGCATGGGGGCTACATATCTTTCCACAAAAAAAATATAAATGGTGCTGTTCAGGGTAAGAATCTCTTTTTTGTTAATGTCTTCAGGACACAAATGTTGTATGTGTGAATTTAGGAATATAACCATCATAATGCTTTAAACTTTGTACAGATATTTTGTGATCTCTGGCATGTTTTCAAGGGTATGTGTATATATGCATGTCTAACATGTGTACTAGGCGGAACTTACCTCACTAACTCCAAAGAACTGGACCAGACAAGTTAGGTCATTTGATTAAAATTGCTATAATGGAAAAGCACTGCTGAGATACAGGTCACACCTGGGAATAAGAACACCCATTGTCACTTCTCATCTGAAAACTGCTTCATCTCATTGGCTGCCATCTTACTGGGAAAGAATCCTTTCTTCCCTTTCCACACCTCCTGGCCATCTATAATACTTTAGGTAAGTAAGTAGCTTTAAGTGTTAATTAAATAAATAAATTCTAAGAGATTAAAAAACTACTCTCCAGTTATACATTAGTGTAGAATACACTAACCTAAGACACAGTGGGTTAAAATAATGACTATATTAGTATTTCTAATACGAGTATGAGTCAAAAGTTTAGTCAGCGCTCAGTGGGTGAGATTTTAGTTTACGGCGTGTATGATGTTGCCAAGATTTGTTAAGTACAACCAGGCTTCAAAGTTGTTGTTGAAAGACCTCTTCCTTATAACAGCAATGAGCCTCACATCTTGTGTACCTCATAACATGCTAATTTTGCAGGTGAAAAACAGTGATACTTAAAATAAGAAGGAGTCATCACACCTGAAATACGACATGAAAAGCTAGCTACAGATCAGACCAAAGGGAGGGAGGGATAGGCAGCAGGCTTTGTTAAGAACTGTTATGGAAGGCTATTTTTTCTTGGTAACTTATGACTGCTTATAGACTTTATTTTATTCCGTCTTATTTCTTGTTAGTATGTCCCACTGCATGAGACTGGGTCCAAAGAATGGGATCTGAACCATATTTCAGGCCCTGGGTGGGAACACAACTTTCTGAACTACCCAAAACGTTGTCAAGCTATTGCTGCCTTCTACTAGCAAGAGGCTTTCTGGTCAATAAGAGAGATTCCTGCTCCAGAGACTTCAGAAATAGTATATGACCTATCTGAAACTCTGTGCAAAGGCATTTTGGCATCACCCACTGCCCTTCTTGAGAGCACCTCATAATTCTATAATAAATGTCGCCTGTCTTCTACAGTATGTTCCATGTTTCATCTAAATTCATCCCGCAGATCACAAGGGCCAGAGAGCCAAGTAAAGGCCAGGGGTGTGATTCCCATACAAGGTCACACATCAGCATTTGACTACCTATTTCTCCAGGCAAGTGAGTCTCACATAGACAGATTGGACTGGAGATCCAAAGGTAGCTTCAGTCACATGTCAATGCCTTGGGTAAAAGACTACCCCAATCAGGAAGATTTACTTATGAGCTTTCTGGTGGTGGAAGTTTCCCCAGTATCTAAGAGCTCTGAGGGAATATGCTCAAAAGAAAGGAACATGGAAGTTACTGATTTATTTAAGACAGAGCATGTGATGGCTCTTCTACCTGGATCATATTTTGCCCTATTTTCTAAGGCATCATAGTCAGAAGCCTCCAGGAGTCAAGATGGAGAGGGTGGCATTGATTCAATCTGTCAATAAATGGCATGCCAAAGATCTGCAGCCACTGTGAGTATTCCACAATTACAAATGAATCTTTTGGTCCTAGATAACAGAAAACTAAGGTCAGGCTTGCTTAATAAGAAAAGATTTGCTCATGCAACAAAAGAACCTGCAGGCTTTGGAGACAATTGATCAGGGACTTGACTTCTCTCTCTAGACACTGATCACTTTGCAGTTTCTGATTTAGCCTGTACCACCTGCCCTAGCAACACATCCTGGTAAGATCCCTTCTCACAACTGGAAACCACATACTGTCGGGTCTATACTATACCCTAGTGAAAGAACATACGTTCCTGTCCATCAAACAAAGAAACAAAAAAGCCTAGGCTGGTACTGAGTGTGCTTAATTAATTGTTTGGGATAGGCATGCATTCTGGAACTTACCACAATCAAAGGCCAACCGATCAACATTAGTTCCCTAGGTGTGTGACACAACACCGCCACGCCTCAAGCAGGAGTTCAGTCAGATTCACTTGAAAACATCAGTGCGAAAGAAGAGCTGCTCTGCAGACTAATCAGAGGGGGCAGATGCTGGCAGCAGAGCCCAAATGTTCATGCTTCAGGGGGGGGGGGAGGGTCTTCTTACATGATATGTGAATAAGCATCTTTATGTTTTTTAAATGTAAAAAGTGGAATGAGAACTGTAGGGTAAAAAGAGCCAAGGAAAAACACCCTGCCCCGACTAGACCTGAGATCTGGGCCAAGCAAAAGCATCCTCACCTTGACTTGACCCAGGACCAGGAATTGAAATTGCACCAATCCCTGAGCTTGCCCCAGGATCAAACCACAAAAAAACACCAATCCCAAGACACCCTGGAAAACTCAGCCTCCCAGGAAATCCTATATAGGGTCTGTACCCTGTTCAGTTTGCTGTTGTTTCTCCTCTGAGGGAGCCACCCTCCTGGATTCTTTCTGCACAATATATCTCTTGAGTGTGGTGCAGTGTGCAGTGTGACATTTTCATCCAGGAAAAATCAACGTTACACTCCCATTGACAAAGACTTTCCCTGGTGCTGCTACACTTATGGTGACTTTGTGGTATTCTCTGGCTCCTGACTGCCAGGATACCTTTCCATCCCAGTTGCAGCGCTTACAGAATATCTGATTTTTCTATAATTTCTCATTTTTATGATGAATAACTAAGGAGTACTCATCTCACATTACTGGGATTTCCAAAATCCAGATAAGAAAACAAGGACAAATAAGCTGTAGACTCCAGAAGATGCAGAGAAAAATAGAGTGAACCAAAAACCTCAGTGAAGGAAAGAAAGGAGGGAAACACGGAAGGAAGGGGAAGGGAGGATGGTGGGGTGAAAGGAAAGAAAAGGGGATGGACGCACACAGCAAGCCTGATTCACTAATGGGACTTAGTACTGTGTCCACAAGACAATAAGCAGATCCTACTGTTAGTGTTGAATTCAACCACAAACCTAAGGTTAAAACTCAGAGCTTGCAAGATGGCTCAGAGGAAAAGGGTGCTTGCCTAATGGCCTGAGTTTAATTCAAAAAACCCACAAGGTAGGTGAGAACTAACGCCACAAAGTCATCCTCCAATCCCCATATGTGTGCCATGATGGTACACACAAACACATACATACACCCAAATAAATAAATAAAGTGTAGTTTAGAATTTTTAAGTTAAAAACCAAAAAAGATAACATAATTAACTATTTTTAATATGAAGAATGCAAGTTAAATATATCTATGGTTAAAATATTTGCCTCTGGAGAGTGAGACAAGCAAGGAGCAATGATATTAAATTCTTCTGTTATGCTTAATATTTTTAGCCACATGTGTGAACACAATTAACATTTAAATGAAAAGATAGCTTCTTATAGATTACAGACAAGGAAAATAAGGAGCTGAACCATAAAATTCGCTACATGTCTACACTTTTAAATTAATTGTCTCTAGAATAAGATTATATGAGAACATAATATAATATAGAAAATGTGCATGTGACCAATTTAAGCCCTTGCCACTGTACTTTGCCATTGACTATGATAAAGAAATCACATGTAATACAACATCTTAGAAATAAGGTTCATTGAATGGGCAGTCAGCACAGCAACAGAAAAGTAATGATGCACCTTAGGTCCAAGGTAAGTTCCCTGCCACCCTAGCCATGAACAAGTTACTTATCCTCTTTGAAACTCAAAAGTAATGTTTGAACAATGGATGCCTTCACTGTGCTTATTACTAGGTTTAGTATGTATATCTACATAGACAACCATGAGCAGGTGCCATTTAGTTTCTCAGAATCAAGAAGGATGGGTTTGGGTGCCTCTTCCTGGTCTCTATCCCTTGTCTCCTATGTGTCTTCTCATTGTTTATGAGGGTCTCCTTGGCTTCATCAAAGATCAAGAGTCGTAGGGAAAAATTTGGACCCAATGTCTAACCTCGAGTTCTGGTCTTCACATTCCTATGACTATATAGTTCAGGTAGAGGCAATTTTCAAGTGACCTTCAGATAGACCAGTTATTCTGCACATGATTATCATTAAAGGGTCAACAGATACCTGAAAAACAGAGAATGTCTGCCTCTTTATTGAGCTGAGTACAAGTGAGAATGCAAATCTGTTATGTAAGAAGAAAGGCAGCAAGTGTGTACATGGGCCTCATTGACAGTGTTCATGTCAATGATGAGAGTCCATTTCAAGAAAATACTGCTGAAAGTTTTCAAGGAATCTTTTATCACCATAAAATATAGATCAAAAAGAAAGTTATGATTGTGTGCATATTGTATTGTTTTCCAAGAAAAAAAGAAAATTCAGGTGTTGGTTCATATGGCACTGTATCTCTGCTCACATAAGACCTGAAATGCCTAGCAAGGAAGATGCCATGATTTCTGAAAATTTCACATTCTGGCTAGGGGAGCAGGTAGGCTGACTAGAAATCATCACCTCTCTGTCCTCTCCTCCAAATTAATTCTCCCAGACTCATCCCAAGCTCTGGAGCAGACCATCTGCTGCAACCACCTCTTCCTCTCTGTCCCCACATCCAATGCATCACTGATGTGGACCTCCTCTCCAACCTTTCTTCCTCCTACTCATCGCTTTATCCAGCCTCCAGTTCCACAAGACTTTTTCCCTGGGAAACCACAGGCCACTCCCACCAGGAGGAGGTAGCTTAGATCCAGATCTTGATTTTGCCTTCCTCTCCTCTAAATCTAATCCCCATGTCTCATCCCAAGCTCTGGAGTAGTCTACCTGCTTTGCCCCATGCCCTGCACCCATATCCCTCAGATCACACAGATCATCTCCCACCTTCCTCTTCGCTCATTCTGCTGTCCCCACTTCAAACACCAACAGGAACTTCTGGGAACCCTCCAGCCAAGCCTGTATAAGAAACAAGTAGGCCAACAAAGGAGTGGCCTACTTGTTTCAAATATTCACTCTCCCTCTTGTTCTCTATATCCAATGCCTCGGTACAATCCCCAGCTCTGTAGCACACTACCTGCTGTGGCCTCTCCTCACTCTCTGGCCCCATTACCAGGATACTAGGGGGATCCCAGTGGAACATGCTGTTTTCCTGCCTCCTGTAGAATCCCTCAGCCCACCCCCTCCTATCCTACCCCCATTCCTACGTGTCAGCTCCCAATACCTAGAAACACATTTTACCCTGAACCACCAGTGTCCCACAACTACCATGATCCCACAATAATTCCCTTCCAGGCAACACACTGCCCCATTCCTACTAAGAACTAGAGAGGGTAAGAGATATTAAGGAAGAAAACACCCATTCAGCCAAGAAAAGATTCAGTGGAATTTCCAAACAGTCTTATTAAATATGAAACACAGAGCCAAATACAGAGGTGCAATCCATAGAGATCAGAGTAATAGCTACCAACTTAGCTTACCACTTCACTATAGCTTCCTAAGAGAGCCTCTTCCTGTCTAGCCTGTGCCTTTATTGCCTTGTTGTTCTGCCTTCTAATTGGCTCTAAGCCCAGCCACATCACTTCCTCATCACTGCCTGTCTATGCAGACCTCTAGGTCTCTGTGGTTGGTACTGGGATTAAAGGCATGTGTCACCATGCTTGGCTGTGTCCTTGAACACAGAGACTCTGCCTACCATGTGATCAGATTAAGAGCATGTGCTACCACCACCTGACTTCTGTTTATGGCTTACCTCTGATCTCCAGGCAAACTTTATTTATTAACATACATATAAAGTATCACATTTTAGCACAAATAAAATATCACCACAAAAAGACAAGATTTCAGCACTTAGGATTTCAATATTCCCAAACCTAGGTGCTTAGACACCAGTATAAAAACACAATCAATACATCCAGGAAACTATGTCTCCGCTAGAGTCCAGCAACCTTACCACAGCAGGCCCTGAGGACTGCAACATAGCTAGCTGACAGACAAGGAATAGACCTTTAAGTAGCCTTTATGAATATAACAGAGGTCCTTAAAGAGAAAAAGAATAAATCCCCAAAAGAAGTCTTTGGAAGCATAAAAGTGAGAAAATGAATAAAATGGTTCAAAATCCAATGGTGGAAATAGAATCAATAGAGAAAACCCAAAGTGAGGGAATTATGGAAATAAAAAATTTAGGAACATGAACAGGAAACTCAGAGGAAAGCCTCACCAACAAAACACAAGAGGTGGAAGAGAGAAACTCAGGCACTGAAGATACAATAGAAGAAATGGATATCTTAGTCAAAAACAAATCCTGGCACAAATTATCTGGGACACTAAAAATAATAGGAATACAGGAAGGAGGAAAAAACATGGGGTCAAAAGCACAGAAAATATTTTCAACAAAATCATAGAAGAAAATTTTCCTACCCAAAGAAGGAGATGCTTACCAAGGTTCAAGAAGCATACAGAAAACCAAATAGATTGGACAAGAAAAGAAATTGCTCTCAGCAGATAATAATCAAAACACTAAATATATAAAAGAAAAAAAGAATATTAAAAGCAGAGAGGGAAAAGGACCAAGTAAGACACAAAGGCAGACCCATTAGAATAACAAAAGACATCTCAATGGAGACTCTAAAAGCCAGAAGGGCCTGAACAGATGTTCTACAGACACTAAGACCACAGATGCCAGCCCAGAATACTATACTCAGCAAAATTTTCAATCACAATGGATATAGATAATAAGACATTCCAATATAAAATGAAATTCAAGCAGTATCTATATCGTAAGCCAGCCCTACAGAAGGCACTAGATAAAAATTCAAATCTAAGCGATTAACCACACCTATGAAAACAAAGGAATAAATTAGATACAGAAAAGTCCTTTGAAAAAAATCCAGCACCCCTTCATAATAAAAAGTCCTGGAGAGATTATAGATTCAAGAAACATAGCTCAATGCAGTAAGGCAGGTGATAGCAAACCCAAAGCCAATACCAACTTAAATGGAGAGAAACTCAAAGCAATTCCACTAGAATCAGAAATAAGATAAAGTTGTTCACTCTCTATATCTATTCAAATTCAATACTTGAAGTCTTAGCTAAAGCAATAAAAGAACTGAAAGAGATCAAGGAGATACAAAATGAAAAGGAAGAACTCAAAGTATCTTTATTTGCAGATGGTATGATAGTATATATAAGTGACCCTAAAATATCCTCAGGGAAATTCTTCTACCTGATAAACACTTTCATCAAAGAAACTGGTTTAAAAAAAGTAACTCACAAAACTCAATAGCCCTCCTATATACACATGATAAACAGATTGAAAAAGAAATCAGGAAACAATACCTTTCACAATAATCTCAAATAATATAAATATCTTGGGGGTAACTCTAGCCAAGCAAATAAAAGACATGTATAATAAAAAAACTTCAATATATTGAAGAAAGGAATTGAAGATGATAGCAGAAGATGTAAAGGTCACCCATGCTCATGGATTGGTAGGATTAATAGAGTAAAAATAGTAGCCATCACACCAAAAGCAATCTCCAGATTCAGTGAAATCCCCATCAAAATTCTAACACAATTCTTCACAGATCTTGAAAGGATAATTTCAGCTTCATATAAACACACACACACACACACACACACACACACACACACACACACACACACACACTAGAAAAGCTAAAACAATCCTAAAATATAAAAGAACTTCAGAAAATACCATCATCCCTAACCTCAAATTACTCCAAATGTATCAAAGACCTCAACATAAAGCCGGATAGACTGAACGTGATAGAAGAGCAAGGGGGAATAGCCTTGAGCTCATTGGTACAGGAGACTTTCTGAACAGGACACAGGTAGCACAGGCACTGGGTTTGACAATTAATAAATGTGACCTCATGAAACTGACAAGCTTCTTTACAGGAAAGGACACCATCATTCAGACAAAGCAACAGCCTACAAGATGGGAGAAGATTTTTACCATCTACACATCTAGTAGAGAGCTAATATCCAAACTTTAAACAACTGAAAAAATTGAACATCAGAAAACAAAAAAACTAATTTAAAATGAAGTATGGATCCAAATAGGGAATTCTCAAAAGAGGAAACTCAACTGGCTGATAAACACTTAAAGAAATGTTCAACCTCCTTAGTCAGCAGGGAAATGCAAATCAAAACTACTTTGAGATTTCATCTTGTCTCCAGTTGATAACCACTTGTAGTTTTCTCCAAGAGAATATATCTAGGGCAATAAACTACTCTTAAGGGTAGGCTCAATGCCAAGTAGTAGATAGTGAACAGAAAAGAATTATTGACATCTTTGGATATTCCTTATCTTATAATATCAGAGCATAGCTTTTTTATATTTTATTTTTATTTTGTATTTTATTTTATGATACACACACACACACACACACACACACACACACACACATATATATATATATATATATATATATATATATATATATATATATATATTCACTTTGAATATTTCAAAAATGATCTTCAGAACTGGGAAATTAACAACTATTAGACCAGTATCTGTCCATTCTGGCTGCTATAGAAAACAATCACTGTGTAGCTTATAACCAATTCCTCACAGCTCTGGTAATCAGAAAGTCCAAAATCAAGACAACAACTGAGAGTGTCTTGCATGTGTGCTCTTTGTTGTTCATATCTTCAACTTGTAAAATCATTACACTATATGATTATATCATTTGTTCCTTCTTCTTATTCTCTCCAAACACTCATACCCCTCCTTTCCTTTGTTCAAATTCATGGCCTATTTTTCCATAAATTGTTATTTCGTTTGTCAGGCTGAGACCTCTTAGACTTTTACTTGTAAACTTTGGCTTGTCCATTGGTATTATCCTTATTCAGCTCACATTTGGGCAGTCATGTCTGTGAATTTTTATGGGTATAGCTTTTGACATTACTAGGAGACATGATTTCACAACAAACTCCATGAACCTCTAATTCTTACAATCTTTTTACAACTTCTTGTACAATGTTCACTGAGCCTTAGGTACAGGAGTGTTTTGTGGGTGTATCCATGGGGACTAGGCTCCACCTCTGGGGAAAAAATCAAAGGCAGTAACAATAGGCCGTGTTCTTACTGTAGGAAGTACAAACATTTGATCTGTCTCTATGAAGGGGAGAGAATCTGCGTCTTAGTCACCATCCAAACACTCAGTCCCTTAGTTATCAGATTTAAGGCATGTTTCAACGTATCAATCTTAAATAATCATATTCAGTCTAGAGTATTAATATCTGCAAATGTCATGTTTCCCTCATATGGAATATGGTTGGAATAACACCCTCACTTTCATAACACATTCCTTGTCCACCTTTATAAAGACTTGCCATTGTGATATCAATTACAAAGGGAATAAAATGAAGTCAAGACTAGTACATGTCTGGAGTAAAATCAATGAAGTAATACTCTGAAAGTAAAAATTTTTAATTATTAGTCACTGAAGTAAAATAGTAAAAAGTAGAGACCTTCATTTTTACAACAATGTATCTGAGAAGAAAAACAATCATTGTGGAGACCCTCTTTCCCTCTTGGCCTGTGGGCTATCAGTCCATGAGAAGAAAATGGCAGGCAGGAGGAGTGAGAGTAACAGAAAGCTTTTACAGGGTCCATGTGCAGGAATAGAGACAGTACTCCAGGAGACAAATTCAGTGAATTGGCTCAATTTTATACCAGAGTATAAGAAATGTATAGTGTAGCTGGAGATTTCTCCAGCCCCGCCAGGCCCACAGCCACTCAGACCCAAATAAACACACAGATTTATATTACTTATAAACTGTATGGCTGTGGCTGGCTTCTTGCCATCTAGTTTTTATATCTTCAATTAACCCATTTCTGTTCATTTATACCTCACCACGTGGCTTGTGGCTTACCAGTATCTTTATATTTCACTTCTAGTGGTGACGGCAGCTGGCAGCGACTCATGACTCAACCTTCCACTTCCCAGAATTTTCCTCTTTCCTTATCCTGCCTACACTATACTTCCTGCCTTTCTGCTGGCCAATCAGTGTTTTATTTATCAATCAATCAGAGCAACACCTTCACAGAATACAGAAGGACATCCCACAGCAGTATAGGATTAAGGATTGTGGGGACAAACCCTAATTTGCACAAGGCTCAGTCTGTGGCAGCAGGTCCTACAGCAGAGCTCCTAGCACATGTAAGGATTGTGGGGACAAGCCCTAATTTGTACAAGGTTCGGTCTGTGGCAGCAGGTCCTACAGCAGAGCTCCTAGCACATGTCCTTCTAGCAGGGATCTGTGCCAAGGTCAAGCTAAAGATGACCAGGCATCTGGTTTAGAGAAGCTTTTAGATAAGGTCAGTCCTCCAGGCCCAGGGACATTCTGCAGATAAAGTTCTTCTGGAGTGGAGGAACTCCATGTTGCAGAGCTATTGAGATAAGCTGCCAGGCCATGGGAGGCTGCAACCTCTACCATCCAGCAAAAAATCTCCCAAGAAATCCTGACACAGCAATCCAATAAAAAGTAAGATAATCTACAATCACATTCAAATATGGAGGGAAGTATATGGATTCGGCTCAAGGAATAGGGCACAAAATTTTGAAATTATTATCACATTACTTATTTTGTATGTGTGTGTATGTGGGCATGGGTATGACTGTATGACACTATGTGAAGCTCATATAACAATTTCCAGAAGCTGGTTCTCGCCTTCCAACTCTCAGGTCCTAGTGACCTAACTCGCTTTGCCCTGCTTGGCATACATTGTACTACACACAAGGGTTCTTACTTGCTGTCACTCTCAACACAGCCAAAGAAATTAGAAACCTCCCCATCATATAGCCATTACTACTTGGTGTGTGACAGGTAACCAGTAACAATCAATCTGTACATGACAACTATGGGCTTTCTTACCTTGTTTTCTTTTTGTCATTTAAAGCTATCCTATCCAAATTCAAAATAAGTCTTTTTTTTTTTTTTTGGTTTTTTTGAGACAGGGTTTCTCTGTGTAACTTTGCACCTTTCCTGGAATTCGCTTTGTAGACCTGGCTGGCCTCAAACTCACAAAGATCCACCTGCCTCTGCCTCCCGAGTGCTAGGATTAAAGGTGTGCAACACCCAACCAAAATAAATCTTTTTAATAGTGATAAATTGGCTGTAGCCTTGGGAGAATTTGCAAAGTAGCCAAGGGTGCATGTGCCTTTTTTAATACATGTGCTTTTGCTTCCTTTTTTCTTGCTTTGTTTGTTTGTTGCATTATCTCTTTTTAATTATTTTTTATTATTTAGAACTATTTTTTAATTTAAATATATTTTGAGCATGTTCTTCCCCAGTCAAGTCTGTCTAGATCCTCTCCCCCTCCCTAACCACCCAAACTTGTTCTTTCTCAAAAAGCAAACCAAAACCCAATAAAACACCAAAAAGCTAGAAAACAAAATACTACATCACTGAAAATAAAACAACAACAACAAAAAAAACAAAAACAAAAATCACAGCAAAAACTATCAAACTGTAACCAAGTAAAAGCTTACACAAAATACTGTGGAATCCATTTTATATTAGTCAACTACTTCTGAATCTGAGGCCTGCCCCAGAGGGGCTGATAAACCCAGTGTCACTCCACTGGAGAAAAATGATTTCCCCTCTCCCAGCGGGTGTAAATGACAGTACCATTGTCAACTTTTACCTTAGTGGCTAGGTTTACATTCATTCATTAATAAATAAATAATAAGATAAAACAAAAACTGCCACATCAAAGTTGGATAAAACAGGCTAACATAAGGAAAAGAGCCTAAGACAGGGTACAAGAGCCAGGGACCCACTCTTTAAAGTAGAAGCAGGGGACCTGGTGCAGACCCATGCAGACCCTGTGCATGCTGCTTCAGTCTCTGTGAGTTCACATGAGCTCTGCTCATGTTGATTTAGAGGGCCTTGTTTGTTGGTTGGTTGGTTTTGGTGTCCTCCATCCCCTCTGGCTCTTCTTCTTTGGGGTTCCCTGAGCTCTGGGAGGAGGGATTTGATGAATACATCCAATTTAGTGCTGAGTGTTCCAAGGCCTCTCATTCAAACAGCGTCTTCAACAAATGGTGGGTGCTGGCCACACAGTATGGCTGCATGTAGGAGAATGCAAACAGATCCATACTTAACACCCTCCTCAAAACTGAAGCCCAAAGGTACCAGAGACCTCAACATAAACCCCTCACTACCTCTTCTTTACATCAAACTACAATGGCTGCCCCTTTACTGGACCCAAGAAGATGGTCAGAGTTGAACAGAATTCTGATCCATGTGCTGTAAGATGTTCATGACTATTTCTTACCAGATGCTGTGATTCTTTTTTGAACTACAGATAGATATTTGGGTTCTAAGAGAAAACAATACAAAGAAAGCCAAAGGCAATAATACGTACTATCCCTTCACCATTCCTCTAAAATAGTATCAGTCTTTGAAAGTGGAAAGAACATGCATTTACATCACTTTACCTATTTAGAAAAATAACAGACTAATTTATGAAAGTCATAGGTGTCACTTTTGCTGAGAAATGTAAAATTAATTAGATTGGAGAACAAATGATGAAATGCAGATTCAGCAAAGTCTCAGGTGTGATGTCAGCAGCCAGAGCTTCTCTCCTCTGCTGTTTTGCTTTGTTTTTCATGTGAATTTATGAGGTGTGTGAGTGTGTATGCACATGTGTGTATGTGTGTGTCCATGTGTGTTTTTATATTGTGTGTGTGAGTATGTGTATGTGTACATGTATATGTTCATGTGTGGTGTTTATATATGTGTATGATGTGTGCATGAGTATGTGTGTGCATTGTGTGTCTGTATTGGGGGATGTGTGTGAGCATATATGTGGGTATGTGTGACACATGTGTAAGATACATGTGTGATGTGTGTATGTGTGTGTGGTGAGTGTAATGCCTGGATATGATGTTTGTGGAGTATATATGATGTTTGTATCCATGTGCAATGCATATGTATGATGTGTGGAGTGTGTATGATATGTGTTTGATATGTATGTGATGTGCATATGTTGTGCATATATGTATGTGTATATGTATGTGTGTGATGTGTATGTGACATGTGTATGTGTGTGTGATATGTGTATATGTGTTGTGTGTCTGATGTGTATAATTTGTGTATGATGTGTAATATATATGATGAGTATGTGTGATATGTGTGTGTATATATATGTGATGTGTATGATGTATATGTGTGTACATATGTCGTGTGTATCTATGTAATGTATGCCTGACGCATGATGTGTGTTGTGTTTGTATGTTCATGTGCCATGTAAGTGTGTGTGTGGAAGTGAAAAGGTAACTTTGAACAGCAGAGTCTTGTGTTGCTTACATGTATGGCAGGGTACCCAGCTCACAGGTTTTTGGGGATTTGCCCATCTCCACCTTCCACCTTGCTGTAGCAGCATTGGAATTATAGCTGTAGGCTTCCACATCGGGCTTTTTTTCACATATGTTCTGAACACTAGCCCCCCATATTTGCCTGGCAGCACTTTATCTGTTTGGTCATTTTCACAGCCCTCTTTTGTTTGCCTTGTTTCATGATCTTGATTGTGAAATCTCTTCCTCAATAACACATGTGAAGACTAAGACACATTAGCTAGTTAGAAATGATGTCTTAAGACCTTGCAAGCCTCCTTTCCATGAGGAAAAAAAAGAGTCCTTGGATCTGGAAGAGAGAGGCTGTCTTATTTCATTCTGAAGCACACATCTCCAGCCTCAGAATCCAGCACAGCCTTCCGTCACTGCCAGGCACACCCTGGAAATTAACACACATTTTATTTTCCTGTCTCTAACATTAAAAATACATTGCAATGAATAATATAGCAGGGCTGTGTATAAAACTAAGCCTCCCACATCCTCTTTTAAACGTTTGTTCTTCTACAGAGACCCTCTGAAGGAAATGTTGAAAGGATGAACAGTAATTTAATTTTTTATCATAAGCATTAGTGGCAAATAAAGTACAAACATACTTTGCTGTGCTGAAGAGAAAGGACGGGAGAGTCATCAAGGGAAATCGCTGCCTTCAGATCAGCTGGTGGGTCATGCACACTCTCTTTCCTTTCAAATAGAGGAATATCACATAGTTAATATGCAGCTCCTGTGAGCATTGCACATATGTATAAATATATCACATGTAGCAAGTATCAATCATGTGTGTCCTATTTTTTCATTATTTTAGGAGAAAAAAGGAACAGCTTTTAATTTAAAAATGAGAGGACTACTCCACAGCATTTCCATTAAAATATGAATCTAAAATTCAAAGCTCTATTGTTTTCCAGTGTCTCCTGAATTATGTTATCATTTCTAAAACTGAAATGAGAAAATGATCTATTCTCAAGTCAGACGAGTAATTAGCTAGAGAAAAAAACACCTCAGTTTTGCCTGCTGCCCAAAGTCATAATGATATATGGTGTTCATACATGAAGTCCTTTATTCTGTTGAAAGCTTAAGTCCAGTCAGTTAAAGCCAGTGGTGCATTTCCTCCAATCACTGCTTTAGAATTTTGGAGAATTCTTGAAAACATTAAAAATAAAATATTGTGTATCCCTACAGGGCATTTAGAAATTATCTTTTGTTTGATTATTATATTACTAGAGTCTACAATATAATATACATATACAAGTAATGAAAAATATATTTAACTGGGAAGGCATTATGGTCTGTAAGGAAATGAAAGAAGATATGTATAGTAATAACTCCATAAAGAATTTTATAATTAAATTGTTCATCTAGACTCAGGTTGAAGACTTCTGTGTAATTATCTGCTGTGACTGCTGGTTGCAGACCCATGTTTAAGAATGGAACATAGTCCTGGTATTAGTCATCTTCAGAATCTTCTCTTGCCAAGCCCAGTTCTAGTTTTGGAGTTTTATTCTTGTGGCAAGGTCCTCCAGCTTCTTTGGTCTGTGGTTCCTTTTAATGTTTCAGCAATTTTTAACAGTGTTTCTAGACAAATAGACTTGGCAGTTTCACTTCTCAAGATATGTTGTGTCTACCAAATGTTCCATACAACTTAGCAGCTGTTTGAAAAGATAATACAAATGACTTGAAAGAAAAAAAGATGATGGTACTTCACTATGTATGAAATTAGTTTATCTCCAGTGGGATGTGCATTTGTGTTAGGTGCCACCACACAACTCCTCAATCTGAGCACTCCCTTTTCAACTTTGTTTATTATTTATATTTTGAGACAAGGTTTCACACAGCTCACACTAGCAGGGAACTCATTAGAGAACTGGGAATAACTGAGAATTCCTAAACCTCTCCTGTGCACCACCACATTCAGCTTGGTATTTACTTTTTTATTACAATATTACCTCTTCTTATTAACAAAGTAAGAATAAAACTAAAGCACCTTTTTCAAACCTTGATGGTATTGAAGGGAATATGATAATGTAAACTTATCTGATAGGAAGTGCATGGGTGACCTTAAACTAATCTCTCTTCCTGTATGCAACAATGTGATGAATGCCAAATAGTGAATATTCTTTAAAAGTTTTTATAAAGCCTCTGACTAGCCTCCTTTCTGCCACTGTGATAAAATAGCCTGACAAAAATCAACCTAGAGTGAAAGGATTTAACTCACACTTCCAGGACATTACAAGTCCATCACTGCATGGTGGAACATCATGCACAGTCAAGAGCAGAGATAAAAGAATACACTGGTACCTAGTTGTTCTCAATCTCCTCTCTACTCTTATACTGTCCAGAACCCAAACTTTTGGCATGTGCTGCTCAAAATGAGAGACCTTCGTATCTTAGTTAAAAAACAACCCCCACAGACCAACCTGATGTAGACACCACTCTCTCCAGGTGGGAAAATTCTGAATTGTATCAAGTTAACAATTAAATTAGTCCTTGCCTGGCAGTGCTTCTGCATGTCTTTAATCCCAGCACCAGAAAGGTCTCTGTGAGTTCGAGGCCAGTCTGGGCTACAGAGCGAGTTCCAGGAAAGACGCAAAGCTACACAGAGAAACCCTGTCTCAAAAAACAATAAATAAATAGATAGATGATAGATAGATAGATAGATAGATAGATAGATAGATAAAATTAGCCCTCCCAGCTTCTAAGTTCACTCAAGAATCAATGAGCCATGAGATAACATTTGAGGTTCACATTCATTGAGGAATTCTATTAAGGAATCAGATTACCTGGCCACATAAAAACTCAAATAGAAATCTTGTGTCTCAAATTTCAATTCTCCCTTTTCTTCCCTCCCCTCCCCTCTCCTTCCCACTCTTAACCTCTCCTGTTCTCTTCTTGCCTAGATATTTTTTCAGCCTTGTTCTCTACAGATGTCATTTAAGGTCTCAGCACTTCCTTTTAAACTTCAAGAGTACTCTTCAATAGTAATAAAATATAGTGACGTGAGTAGTTATTCATGTAACAACTTAAATCTTTTCAATTTTCTGTGTCCGTGAAACTATAATATTCAGACAGACCAATATTGCATTGGTTTATAAATGTCTTGCTTTTTTTTCCCTTTAACCAGTGAATGATACAGACACCTGGATGTTTTGCAGTCATTTCAAATAATATTAGGCTTTCTTGCTTGGAGGGAGGCAACATGTATAAGTATTAAAAACTGTGTTTAGTGAACACTTTCCTGGATTTACATAAAATATGAGGAATAACGTGTATGGAACCTTATTCACGTCACTTTTTTAAGCAGTGCAGTAACTGAAGTCAAATGCCAGAATGCATTCCAGTTGGCTGTAGTTTTTTCTTCTGTTTAGTAAAGAATGATTGTGATGATAACAACCTGATCAGGAGTTTAATAGGAAAAAAACAAAAAACAAAAACCTGTGGGGCTGTATATTATTCCTAATCAACAGCACCACCTTCTGTCTGCCTTGGGAAAGAAGAGCTCTCTGCCACATGCCATCCTAACTTGAATCTTTGGCAAGTGACACATGTCTCAGCTCTCCCCTTACCTGGAATCAATGAAGTTACAGCAACTTGAAAACTGAAAGCCACATTTTAAGATAAGTGAACTGAGGGAAATATTGAACCACAGGATTCACATGAAAAGGTCATGGTCTGAATACAGTTCTACTAGACAGCTGTGTTTCCCCCGGGTATCCACTTAGGTACTCTTTCTACATGGAAACTGGAAGAACAGGCTAAATGTGCATGCTGTAGGGGAAATGGGGAGAGCCCTGGTTTGGTGCTATAAGAATGATTTATAAAACCTTGTGTCAACTCACGTAATGGTCTTCTTCCAAGTGCCACAGTGAATGGGAAAGTAAATTGATTAGAGGAGTAAATAAAGTCACGTAACAGTTTTTAAATGTGCATACTCATGAAACACACAGCCATTCCGTTCTGCTCTCTGTTTCAGATAAGTGAAACCACTGAAGCCTTGAGCAATTAGAACATTTATAAAGGAGAAGCTAATTTGAGACTGAACTCATAAAATGCATGAAGTATCACAATGCACAGGGAATGGAGGGGGTCACAGCATGAGTCAGAGTCTTACGTCCACATATGCAAGTCTATAAAGTGATTCTCTGAAATGTCTGTCCTTGAGAGAGCTCAGAGAAGCTTCCCCAGGTGCCATGACCCATGGCACTATGCCATGTCACCCTCAGTGACACAGGAAGATGATTCTGATGGCCCCACCCCTCTCCTCACATCTGCCTCACAAATGACTCCTTTGAAGAGCAGGAAACAGTAGATACGAGGCATGACACTAGAACTTCAGCAGTTAGGACACCAGCACGCATTCCTCTCCAAGAGGCAAAGAGAGAGAGAGACAGCCCTGCTCTCATAAGTCCATTCATTTTCCCTAGTGAGAGTAAAAAATCTAGCTGTAAACATTGCCACCTCAGTTCTGACAGAATCTAGAAAGGATACAGGTCATTGATGGTTTACCAGTTTACATTTCCTGAGAGACCTCAATTAGTTAATCAATCTTTTCAACTTACCTTTATATAGTTAAAACATTATAGAAAGTTATGAGAGACTTCATGGAATTTCTCTCTTTAGAGATACCTGCATTAGCTCTAAAGCCAAACAAAATTCAATAGATGGTTTCCACAGTCCATTTGGTTTTACCTAAATAAGTAGACCTTGATGTCATTAAGGTATAATTTTTTTTAACTTGACTGAAGACAGGGAAGTGAAAAGAAATGGACCACATGTCCCTTGCTATCTGTGATTCTATTTGTTACATTGATTTAAACTTGCTAGATAAACAAGCTCCAATTAGAGTCAGTAAGTGTCCTGGTAAATGAGTGGTGAAACCTTTCTCACTTGCTAAAGTCATTGGTTCCACAGGGATGTGGTGCAGAGCCAGTGTGCCTACAAATGCTAGAGAGTGTAATAAGAACCCCTGTCATGCCAGGACACAATACCAAGGTAAGAGAATGGAAAAAAATGCCATTAGTTATCCCAGGCTGGATAGTGAACCCTATATAAAACCCCCCTGCCCTTAAAAAATGCCCAATTTGTGGTAGGTGAAGAAATTCACGTATTGTAAGAGAAGTTTTGATGACAAACAAGTGTCTGTTAACTCAGAACAGGAATCTACAGGTATTTCAACCACTGCAATTCAAAACTGTTTAAAAGTTGTTTGAACTAGAAAGCCACTGATCATTGAAAAAATTACAGTAGAATAATAACTACCAGGCAGAAATATTAGTGAAGCATTTACAGTTCATAACTCAGCTTACTCTTCACTGTCTTCATTTAAATCCCATTAAACAGTTATCAGAGCCAAAGCTGATCATGCTTGTTTTCCTCTTTTATTTGCCGTGTCTTCCAGTCAAATTATTCTCATTGTAAATATCACTTTAAGAAGTTTGCTTCTCAGAGATGCAATTAAGGAGAGATATGAATGCTGTTCTAGGGAAACATATCATAAGTGTTCCAAAAAAGCTGACTATATTCAAGCTATCAGTAGCACAAGCTGCAACTTGGAAGATTTTGTGTACTTATCCTCTATCTGAACAAGCCGTTTGCAGCACAGTTGTCTGTGTCACAGATTTAAAGTGATCTGAGTAGCCTGTGTTCTGTTAGATAAGAGAGTGCTATATGGATTATCTTTTAATCCTTTGGTTTTGTTTATATTTTATTAATCAAGCAATAGGACAGCAGTTAGTCTTAGTGTACTCCCTCTGCTGCCTGTGAAGTTTGATCTTCATTTTTGGCTTGATAATGTTTGAAATCACCTAGGAGACACACCTCCAAGTATGCCTGAGGGTATTTAGAGAGTTTTAACTAGAGAAGAAAGATGTGCCATGAAGGTAGCCAACACCATCCATGGCCCAGGCTACCTGACTGAATAAAAGAGAAAAGGGAGGAAGCCCACCAGACACCAGCATTCTCTGCTCTCCATAGTCTGTCCAGATGTGAGCATCTGCTGCCATGATCTCTGTCACACCCTCCTTTCCTTTATGCATTGTATTATACCCTCTTAAACTTTGAGCCCAAACCAATCCTTCCCTGGAGCTGCTTTCTACAAGCTATTTGGCCATAGTGATGGGAAAAGAGCCAATACACTAGAAACAATGTTACGTTGTGTTCAGCTTTTCATTCAAAGTCACTCCTGTGGATTTTAGTCGTATCATTAGTATGAAATTGCTTCGGGATCAATTTATCCAACTCAGAAGGCAAAACACAGCATTTCTAAGTCCTCTACATAACTATACCATTTGACTAGTACAGGATGGAAAATAATTAAGTATATGTCCAACATCCTTATAATTCCTCTTTTGAAAAATACACTATTAATTGTTTACTTTTATTTAAAAAAAAACATAACCTTATCATACTTAAGAATCACTCTGCTGGGTTTTATTCCACCTGTTGACACTAATTTGAACTATAGAGATATAATAGAACTGTTCCTAAGGCTGGCATGAGTTTATTAAAGGACTGACTATGAATGGGTAAAAACCCATGCATTAAGAACAGTGCTTTTAAATGTAGCATGGTATATGAGAGTTTCAGTTAAAGGGAAACCTTCAGTACTCCATGATATTCAAGAAATCAAAATCCAATTGTTCCTGTGTCCTTAAAAGCACACATGCCAAACTTTTATGTATTATGTACAATCCTTCCTACTTTACCAAACTTCTGCTTAAGTAAATAAATACTAAATGAGTTTGTCATGTTTATTCTTCTAAACTTTGCCAAGATATGTGACCTGACACTTTGAAATAGGCTCCTGGCATCATAAATTCCAAAGAATTCAGTTTTTGTTCAGACCATCTGCTGAGGAATTTTTCCTTCTCTGGCACAATAAAATATCGCAACCCAAACTCAGACATGAGTCATTTTGGAAGATAAAGGATAATCCATTTACAATTGGATTATGAAGAGAATCAAGTCAAAGTCATGGGATATAAATGGGAGTTTTTTTAAATGCAGGAGAGCTAAGAGCCTGAAAAATCATTATAGCATATTTTACATTGGAGAATTGGGAGGTCAAGCCATTAACTTTGTGAATTTGCAGAGGTTTCCCAGAAGCTTGCTCAAATCCACTCCTAGGCCAATGTGAAACGTATTCAACTCATTAGCATAATGGCATAAATGACCACTTGTGAAATGAAGAATGACAAGATTTTCTAGATATCACTGGTGAAACCTTGGGGTCACATTGAAAAAATGATAAACAAGAGTCTACACAGCACAGAACCAGATAAGAAATAGGTGGCTGCTTCTGTTCCCCTGCAAGACACAGCTAATCTTATCTCTCCATGTGAACCTGCTTTATAGGATACTTAATCATTGGAATTTGAAGTTTTCTGCATCTATGAATAATGAAAACAAATGTGAGCTAAAAAAATTAAAGGTATATTTGATTAAATATTCTAAAAGCATGTAAAAGTTGGTTTTAAATTGTTTTTCTATTCCTTGGAAGTTAGCACATAGGAAAAGCTGAATAGATATATTTTATTATTTGTTTATTCCCTTGGGTTCTTTGAGATAGGATTTCATATAAGCTAAAGCAACCCCAGCCTCCTCATATAGCTAATAATGACCTTGAACTACTGTTTTCCTGCTTCAACCACCCAAGTATTGAAACAATAGACTTACACAACCATTTTTAGATTTTAAACAAAACAGTTAGTTACTTCCATGAAGCTAAAATATACTGGCATTCACATTTCATTTTCAAAAAAATTGAAATGAGAATATTTGTCCATGACAACTGCTGCAATTTATAAAATTTGTGAGACAAAACTCATATGCTTTCTCAGATATACATTCTATATATAGTTTTTCCAGTCAAATATCTAATATGTGATCAAATTATCTCACAAATGTCCAAGAAAGGCCTAGAGAAAAATATACATAGAGAGAGACATAAGATTTATGCATGACTTTGTCAAACCACAGTATTCATGAGGACCATATTTCCATTTAAAAGCAGGACCTTTATTCAAGAGTTCGATCAGAAATGATGGCAGACATGCATTTGTATTTTATGAATTATGCAGAGATATATTCCAATGGCCTAGATTCTGATATCAGCTGTATGGCTTATCTCCTGCGACTGTAGTTGGGATTCAATTAAATACTATAAATATTTTTGGTTGTGAGCCTAGCCTTTAATGGCTGAGCCATTTCTCTGGCCCTTAAATACTATAAATAAAGCATCCAAAGCCCATTCCATTGCTACAAAAAAAGAAGATTCTGTCATATCCCCCTCTACTTCTCAATATTCAATAGATGTTTAGAGCCTCTTTTGTATCCAGTGTCTGGCTAGACTACACTACTACATGATAACCCTCTCCCTTATCTGATGACAATGAAGATGGCCAGATAGAAGGTGTAGCTACATTATGCTTCAAGTGTGTAAGATGTGTAGAAGTTTAAGTTTGTTAGTCAAAAAAAATGATGGAAATAATCCCAAAAAAGAACATCGGGAAGAAATTTTTTTTAAGTTCCTAACCAACACCCCAACTATTCTAAATCCACCCTCTTCTTGACTGCCCAACTTTGTTTCATTGTTTACCCCATCAAGACCAATCTGTGCTGCCCAAATAGTCTTTAGTTTGTTAGTTTCCTGGACTTATACAGGTTTATTTTTTTTGTGGGGGGGGGGGTAGTGTTTTGCTTTCTGTCCATGCTGTCAAAGTTACTGTGGTTGTCAACAGCACTGCTGTGTTCTGAAAATATTGTTTGCTTGTAGTCACCCATAGCCTCTGGTTCTTACCCTCTTTCCACCCTCTCTTCTGCAATGACACCTGAAACCTGAAACTTGGGAGAAAGGGACGTAATGCATATATGTTACAATTAGGGCTGAGAATTCTCCAGTCTCTTATTCTTTGCACTATGGCCAGTTGTAGGTCATTGTGTTAACCACTGTCTACTGCAAATCAAAGCTTCTCACGTAAAAAACTATGAGATGCATTGATCAATGAGTATAACATTAAGTAATTAGAAGTCAGTTTAACTATTTAGTAAAATAACAGTAGTAGGCTGTTCTTTAGAGCCCATGACCTGTCTAGGTATTGGTTCTTGCCCTAGTAATGGTGCCTGGTGTGGGTTTCATCTTGTGGAGTGGTACTTAAAATAAATAAAAGGTGGTTGGCTACTTTCATTATATTCACCCTACTATGGCACCTGTGGGCATTATATTACAAAGCCTATCATTATTGTAAATTGAAGAGTTCACAGATAAGTATGGTCTTAGTTAGGGTTACTATTGTTGTGATGAAATACCACAACCAAAAGCAAGTTGTGAAGGAAGGTGTTTATTTGCGGTACATTTCCACAATGTAGTCCATCACTGAAGAAAATCAGTACAAGAACTCACACAGGACAGGAAGCTTGAGGCAGACAGAAGCTGAAGCAAAGGCCATGAAGGGGTACTGCTTACTAGCTTGCTCCACTTTACTTGGGGGAAACAAATTCTACACAGAAAGCCTCATGTGCCCCCACAGATTACAGACAGACCAACATGCACATGTCTTCACATTTTTATTCAACTGCTCAAATGCTGTTTTCCTGGTCTGATCCACTCACTGCTTAACTCCCTATTATCTTAGTGTGTTGCTGTAACTGAATGATATAGACTGGGTAGTTTACAAAGTATGGGCACTTATTTTGCTCATTCACGAACAAGGTGTTGGCTGTTGATAAGGGCCTTCTTACACCAAAAAATACAGAGCATCAGAGGCAAGACATAGCAAGTGAGTTACAGACTTTGCTTCCATAGCAAGGTCACTCCTGTAACATCTCACTAACTCATTAATCACTTAAGGAATTAATCCATTCATGAGGCCAGAGGCCAGATTACCAAATCACATCCCAAATGACCCACATCCCAACACTGCAGCACTAGAGCCCACATTTGCATTTCTGACACGTAAACTTTGGGAAGACATATTCAAGCCATAGCACTCAGTGAGTCATTCAGAAGCTGGGTCTTCATTTACAAAATGAGGACATGAATCCCTAGGTCACAGGTTTGTTAGGGTAAAGTTCAATTAAATTAAACATATCGAAGGCTATCCCTTCCCTGTGGCAGAAGGCAGCCCCTCTGATTACCCTCTCACTCACCTCTTACTTACTTATGATCCACAACCCTCCACACCTCTGTTGTAGTCAATCAGTTTGAGTCCATGGTTCTGCTGATTGTTTACTATGATGAATTTGTGGTTACCTCTTTCCACTATAACTAAAATTTATATGAAATTTGTCTATACAAGAACATAAACACAAACAACATTCAAAATATACACTTAATTCTCTGAGAAACAATTTTATTTGCCCTCTATCTACCATCATCTCCATTTTGCAATTATAAAGCATTGCTATTGACCTCTGCATTTTATATTTGTGTGCATTTATGTATGGAAATAAACATAGCTATACATATGCATGTATCTGTGTCAGTCAGTGATAGACTTTATGTAAGATTCTAATTAAACCAAAAACTGCAATTAGTAATATTATAGCTAATCACAATGCACAATGTATCAGTGAAAAAGCTGACATAAAACAAGCTTATAAGGGCTGGAGAGATGTCTCAGAGGTTAAGAACACTGACTGTTCTTCCAGAGGTCCTGAGTTCAATCCCAGCAATCACATGGTGGTTTACAACCATCTGTAATGAGATCTAGTGCCCTCTTCTGGCCTGCAGTCATACATGATGTATACATAATAAATAAATAAATAAATAAATAAATAAATAAATAAATAAATAAATAAATAAACAAATAAATAAATCTTTTTTGAAAGCTTATAAAAGTGTGATATATGAATTACATATAGCAACTCATTTTTGATAAAGCCAATAAATGACCGTGTTAATGGTATATGTACTTACCATACAATGTTTTTTAAACTATTTAGTGTATGCCCATTTGCCTAGTTTTTACATTTATATTAACATAAGGTGCCAGCACCTCACAATCCCACATTTACTACACCTCTCATGTATCAAGTCACCACATTGAAGGATTGACCTATACTATCTAGTTAGGGGTAAGAATACACTTATAAGTTCACAATTTGGTTGACTCTTCTATCTCATCCAGCAATGGATGCTAAGACATAAATTCTGTTCCCTGTTGTAGCTCTAAGGAATGTGAGACCGTGTCATATGTATTAATTACTTTATACTTTAAAATGTTTGCTGACTTATGAGACATAGTTATGTAACTATAGCAGGACTTACACTTCACAGGAATTAGTGGCTCACAGAAGTACTCCCTATGCCTTTTAGAAATGTAGAAGCCTTTTCTTGTCTAGGGCCACACCACTCTGTTTTTTTTTTTTTTTTCTTTTTTCTTTTTAACTGAGGATCGAACCCAGGGCCTTGTGCTTGCTAGGCAAGTACTCTACCACTGAGCTAAATCCCCAACCCAGCCATTCTGAATGCACCTGATTCAGAAGCTAAGCAGAGTGGGGCCCAGGTAATATTTGGATGGGAAAACATGCAGTTGTTGGTGGGGAAATGTGTCTGTTGTCAGTGTGCCTGCACAGCATGCCAGACCCCCAGTGCTCTATAAACCAGATGTGGTGGCACATACCTAAGGAGGTGGAAACAGGAGGATCAGAACCCCGAAGTCATCCTTCACTACATATCAAGTTCCATGCCAGCCTGGGCTACATGAGCCCTTGACTCAAGATAAATAAAAGAAAGACATATAAGAATCTCAATACATTTGTGGTTCCAGTGGTGACTCCATTCTCGTTCCTTTAATTCTGTTGATTCATTACACAACAAAGAGAGGCAGCTTGCTGCCTCGCTCTCTTATTGCATTCCCCCCATATGACCTCTCTTTGCCATGACTATAAACCCCTCAGAGACAAAAAGATGATTTGTTTTTCTTCTCTGTCTCTGTGATCACTCATGGTGCCTAGGGCTCTGAATAAACTGCACACTAGTTAGAATTTATTAGTTGTCACATTCGCTTATCTAAGATGTCTAATATTTTCCCACACCTGACATCTGCCTAAATAGTTTCACCTGTGAAACCTTGCTGGATCCGTACAGCCAACAATATGCCATGGGTTGGAGAGGGAGACAATTACATTTTGCCAATGGCCAAGTGCTGCTGGGCATTGGTTCTATCAAGTTTTCTTGCAAGAAAACATTTTGGTGGCATTAATGAAATCATATTAATTATGTTAATTCATTTAGATATGCTTGTCCAAGCCAATTTTATTGCTAATAGAGAAAATTACTTATGAAGTCACATGACAAATGCTTACCCAGAATAACCTGAGAATATTAAACTGTATTCTCCCTCTTGTCTCTGTAACACATAGTCATATTGCCATGTGACTGGAGTGCACAAACACCTGACTACAGTCTCTCGGTATATGCATGATTAGTGCTTCTATTCCACAACTATCCACAATTTGAGATGTCCACTTCCTAATCACATTCCTCATTCCATGCTGTATATGACTGTCATGGAACATCAAATAAACAGCAGAGGTTTCCCAGTCATCAATAATGAATTGAAAGCAATATAAAATTTATTTTGTCCTATTTGGATCATAAGGTAGATTCCCCCAATGTGCAAGAGAAGGAAGAAACTCAATTGTACGCAGGTTAAAACAAAACCAGTCTAATTTGGACTTTAGCCCTGAAATTTGATTTGCTTCTGGCAAAACGAAAGCAAAGCCTTATAATTAAAAAAATTATAGTTGACATGAAAATGCAGTAACTGTTTTAAAATATAATTTAGTTGTACATTACAGTCAAAGCATTTGGAGATAGAAAGGAACAAAGTAGGAATAAGGGATGCAAAGGTTTTTAAGACCACAGAAAACAGATGGAACTAAGAGAGGAAGGGAGACTTGAATAAAAAACTGTCATGGAATAGTTAAAATTTGAAGCACAGAAAACATTTAAACTTCTTGCAGCCACAAAAGCACACACACCAAAATTAAGTTCTAATTCTTGGCACATAATCTATTGGTAAGGGACAGTGAACCATGTGCAGGAATTGAGTGTAGCAAAAGCAAACTATCTTAGCATTTTTAATAGGGCTAATTGTATTTTTCAGTCATACTGGCAAATGTTAACACTTGATTGGAGCAAGCAATAAGTTAATTATTGAGTTTATGGAAATATATCAATCAAGACAGGGACTAAAACACAATTAGAGAAAGAGGATAGACTTGATTAGAAGTGAGTCAAGAGTTACTAAAAATTAAAAGCAAACAAAATCCAATTAGAGGAACAGTAAAAGAAAGCTTTGTTATTAACATTCTTCCTAGATGCTGCAAGGTTTGACAACAAAGAAAGTATAAAAAGAGGAGGCATGGTAGAGGAAGAATGGTTCTAATATATCTCCAGGGGTTTTATCTCAGAAACAAGAGGAGAAATTTTGGAAGGAAAAGACATGCTATAGCAGTGAAGTTTGGACACAGTCAATATATATTACACAATAGACCATTCCCCTGAAATCACCATTGAACACAGTTCCTGATTCTCCATGGTTTTATGGATAGTAGATGCTGCTCTGTGAAGGTTCTTCAAAACCAACTACCAATTAAGTCTCATGAGTAAAACACTAACATAATGGCTAGACATAAGAATAGCCATTAGAAACACCACTACAGAAATAAGATAAGAGGAGGGAAGTATGTAAGGGCCTAAGGATAGGATGATTGGCCCTGAGATACCTTCTCTACATTCTGTGCAACTACTACCATCATTAATTATTCACAATGACTATAGTAACCAATGCTGGGCCCACACAAGACCAGCCCTGTCACCAACCAGCCAAAGAACAAGGAGGAGCTCATGGGAACCTATACTTTATTTTAGCATCATTGACTAGTGGTAGATTCTGGGAAAGACCTATTCTCTTTATTTGTGCATCTACTGATGAGTCCACCAGGCTACACAGCTATCACTAAATTCATGGTCACACAGAGGGCCAGGGTTAATCTTAGGGGTCTCTCTCTCTCTCTCTCTCTCTCTCTCTCTCTCTCTCTCTCTCACACACACACACACACACACACACACACACACACACACACGCGCGCGCGCGCACACACACACGCACACACGAGAGAGAGAGAGAGAGAGAGAGAGAGAGAGAGAGAGAGAGAGAGAAGGCATGTATAAGAGAGAGAAGACATGAATAAGAGAAAGAAATGGGGGATAGCAGATTGGAAGGAGAGGAATCATAGGAAGGTGGGAGTGAGAGTGGTCGCTATGTGTTTTATACATGTATAAAACCATCTGAACACAAATTTAGTCGATTATAAAAAAAAATCCAAGGTGATAAAAATCTGAGAGATGGTAGCTATCAAAACCACCTTCGAGCCCTTATGCCACTTGTCCTTTCTCCAACTCAATTTTATTTCTCTGAACTGAACGGATTGCTTGAAGTGAAATCTAGAATAAAATATAAAAGAATAATTAAGGCAATCTGGGCCAAATTAACTTGAGTCACACCTTCACCGATCCTGTGGGTACTTTGTGAAGTTACAGTCATGTACTGAGAGAACCTTTAGCTTGAAAGGGAGGTTCAAATAGGGATCACGTGGACAGTCAAATGGTATCAATACATCACTCAGTCCTCAGGATGTGTTCTGAAAGCTAACGTGCAAACATATCTGATGCAGTTCCTTTAAAGTTCAACCATAACCCTCATCAGTGGACCAGGCGAAGAGTGAAACAACAGAAAGAGGAAAGTGAGTCTGCAGGAGTGTGGGGAGGGTAGGTTAGTGTGCTCAGCTATGGATAACTGGAGGAAAGCATGTTTGCAGGAGTGTGGGGAGGGTAGGTTAGTGTGCTCAGCTATGGATAACTGGAGGAAAGCATGTTTGCAGGAGTGTGGGGAGGGTAGGTTAGTGTGCTCAGCTATGGATAACTGGAGGAAAGTGAGTCTGCAGGAGGGTGGGGAGGGTAGGTTAGAGTGCTCAGCTATGGATAACTGGAGGAAAGTGAGTTTGCAGGAGTGTGGGGAGGGTAGGTTAGTGTGCTCAGCTATGGATAACTGGAGGAAAGCATGTCTGCAGGAGTGTGGGGAGGGTAGGTTAGTGTGCTCAGCTATGGATAACTGGAGGAAAGCATGTTTGCAGGAGTGTGGGGAGGGTAGGTTAGTGTGCTCAGCTATGGATAACTGGAGGAAAGCATGTTTGCAGGAATGTGGGGAGGGTAGGTTAGTGTGCTCAGCTATGGATAACTGGAGGAAAGCATGTTTTCAGGAATGTGGGGATGGTAGGTTAGTGTGCTCAGCTATGGATAACTGGAGGAAAGCATGTTTTCAGGAATGTGGGGATGGTAGGTTAGTGTGCTCAGCTATGGATAACTGGAGGAAAGCATGTTTTCAGGAATGTGGGGATGGTAGGTTAGTGTGCTCAGCTATGGATAACTGGAGAAAAGTGAGTTTTCAGGAATGTGGGGATGGTAGGTTAGTGTGCTCAGCTATGGATAACTGGAGGAAAGCATGTTTGCAGGAGTGTGGGGAGGGTAGGTTAGTGTGCTCAGCTATGGATAACTGGAGGAAAGCATGTTTTCAGGAATGTGGGGAGGGTAGGTTAGTGTGCTCAGCTATGGATAACTGGAGGAAAGCATGTTTTCAGGAATGTGGGGATGGTAGGTTAGTGTGCTCAGCTATGGATAACTGGAGGAAAGCATGTTTTCAGGAATGTGGGGATGGTAGGTTAGTGTGCTCAGCTATGGATAACTGGAAGAAAGCATGTTTGCAGGAGTGTGGGGAGGGTAGGTTTGTGTGCTCAGCTATGGATAACTGGAGAAAAGTGAGTTTGCAGGAGTGTTGGGATGGTAGGTTAGTGTGCTCAGCTATTGGTAACTGCCTAGGCATTCTGCTTGAAAGTGATGCCATAAATGTTTCTAATCAAAATATTCATACTAAAGTTGAGAGAAGGGAAGTATTCTGATTTAATTTTAATGCTCCCATTAAAAATCCATCATCTGTATACCTTTAGACTTTGTTGACATTGAACACTATAAAAATTTAATTTTACAAAATTTAGACAAGTTTTACAAGAAGAAAAATATGATCATTTGAAACACTCAGGGCTCTGAAAAAGTATATGTAAAGTAATTTTAAATATCACTATATCCTCTCAATTGGTCAAAATGGCCACACAGTTCTCCTGAGCATGAACAAACTTAACACAGCCGTCTTCTTGAATCAGTCAGCATCTGCTTAGAGGATTCATTTTAGAAAACTCTCAATGATAAATTATTCTCTGCCTATGTAGTTGTAAATCTTCTTCTAGCTTTACAATTCAGAAATACTTCCTCAAAGAACTAGGAACAATCCCTTTGAAATATAGTGATCAAGAAAGACATTGTCCCTATCTCCCTGTCACTGTGGAATAAGTGACCATTAGTGACTGTAGTGACAAGAAACAAACACATCTGTCAGTCTGTCCAGTCTTACTTGTATCTGCAGTCTTTTCCACTCATTTACACTAACATCCTTCCACATTCTATATCAGTGGAGCTTAGTTCACTTTCTCTATTGACAATATTTTGGAGGAATGCTTTTCTAGCCTGCTAAACTACACTAATATGACATTTCTTTGGCATGTGATATCCAGTTCCTATGAGGAGGTGATTATATGCATTTTTAAGCATTTGTTTTATTTTATGTGTATGGGTATATTACCCGTAGGTATGAAAGTATTGCGCCATGCCTATGCAGTGCCAGTGGAGGCCAGAAGAGGGCATTGGAAACCCTAAAACTGGAGTTATAAGTTGTGAGCCTCCATATGGGTGCTAGGAATTAAACTCAGGTCCTCTGAAAGAGTAGCCTGTGCTCATAACCACTACCACTAAGCTATCTCTCCAGCCCTCAAAGCATATTTTCTTAAGAAGTGATATTTCAAAGAACTTATTTAGAGTAATATATTAATGATGTATTTATCCATTTATAATTGATAAAATGAACAAAATACATAAAAACAAAATTTGGATTCACAGATATTGTATGTGTTCATCCTCACAACTGAAAGTTTGTCCAACTTCAGTCATTGCTTGGTCAAGAACACATAGGAATCTGAATGCTACAGATCCTCTCAGTTCTCATACATCTTATATGCATTCAGATTCACACATTTTCTACCTTACTTCATTTAAAATACTAAATGCTTTCACATATGACACATTTAAATTTTAAGTCACAACTTTTCAGTTAAATACTTTTTTAAGATGGAAATAGCCTAAATGTTTAATGTCTTCAGATTTATGCTTCATTCCATTTTCTTCACAAAATGCAATTATTTTTCTACTTATGAAAGTATCTTCAGAACTTGGGAAAAGGCAGCAGACTGACCACATGTATTATTTACCAACCAGCAACTGTACTCAATTAAATTTTATCAACAAAATCTTATTTAAATTGAACTTTAAAATTCTATAAATGAATAAATACTGGCAGTAGAGGAATCAACAGGGGCTGTATAAAAGAAGAATTGACAGATTAGAGTTTGCAAGAGTGTTTATACAGGAAAGGAAGTTGTATTAAGAAACAAAAGGAGATGGGATGGAGTTAAGACAGGTACATATGTTAGCGCTGTAAACAGGATTTAACAGTGCTGATCTTCCCACTGAGAGGTTGTGGAACTTTCCATCTGTTTCAACAAAGGTCCTGGGGTCCTAAAATTAAAGTGCACTGATAATGGGGTGTAAGGGGACTCTTTGTAAACATTCTTAAGTTGTCATAGACTAATTATTTGTATATGAAGTGTAAAGCCAGCTCACACTACCACAGATGGGCATAATTCCCCAACTGAGGGACCCCTACCAAAAACTTAGAATTATATGATATGTATTTTAAAATACTAGTTTCCTGACCATAGGAGAAGACAGAACCAGAAACAATAAAACCAAACACCTGTTAAATAAATCCTTAATCAGGAAAAACCTTGTCTTAAACAAAAGAAAATAAGAAAAAAGGCATGAATAATAAAATTTATTTTTTATTCTGAATGAAGGGATTTGGGGTCCTACTTACATGAAAGTAGCCTGGTTATTTTCATGGTTGCTGCTGCTGTACTGTTTTGGAGACACTAGGGATCCAGTGTCCTACATACCAAGGCTCCTACATATTGAACAAGTGCAAAAAAATTATGCGAAGACTCATTCTCATGCATTTTAGGAAGTGTTAATGACAACAGTGACATCCTTCCATCAGCCAGATGACTAAGGGAAAACATGACAAAGCCATTGACTAAAAAGTAAAGACCACAGCGTTTAACAAGAATGTTAAAATCATTGAGGAAAACACAACTGAAGACACATGAATGAATTCTGACAAAAGAATAGCTAATGTATTTTGGTATATAAATAGAAATAACATTTGCAAGCTGTGCAAGCTAATGATTTACTACTAAGATTTTGGCAAAAACATTAAAAACCTGATAACAAAAACAAGATTCAATGTTATACATATCAGAAAAATGAATATCATAAAGCTGGCCTGTACATACATTTATCATGTTCAGAAATTGATATTAAATAACCATAGAATGTTAATTAACAAGCGAAGTAGTAAATAAATTTATGAATCACATCAAAAGAATAGCATTGACAAATAAGAAAAAAATAAGTTATTGGTATTTGTAACTATATAGATGAATCCCAAAATAAATTCACAAATGATTTTGTGAATCTTGGTAATACTTGATGACAATATGATCCAAATAAAAACTATTTAATGTATGATTTATTGGTAGAAAATTCTAGTAAAAACAAACAAATCTTCCATGATAAATCAGTGGTTGTCTGGTGAAAAGAGACAGTTACATAAAAGATGTCCTGAGTACAGTGATGAAATCAGGGTCGGGTGAGTGTGCAAATAAATGTGTTTAAGAACATATGCATAAATATATGTGATGAAAATTGCATGATCCATTTGGGTGCAGCTTATTGTTTATAAACTTTACATCAAGTAGACTGTTTAAAAGCAAAGTAAAAGGATAAATACTCATTCACGATTAAAGTTTTGTGCTGCTTTTGATCAGGAGAGAGCTGCTTGCACTCGGCAAATACCTTCTGCAAATAAGAATCTGCACTTCATCTCACAGCTAAGAGTGAAGACCATTTTCCCACTAAGGTCTGGGAAAAGCAATGCTGTGTTCTGCTGCTATGTTTATTCATGCGGTGCTGGAAGTTTGAGCTACTGAACAGGCAAAGCAACAATATTAAAAATCATACATATCAGAAATGAAGACATCATCTGGCCCCTTTGTAGACAACATGACTCCCTACATTGAAAACCATATAAGTGGTAGCACACACCTTGAATTCCAGCACTTTGGAGGCAGAGGCAGGCGCTTCTCTAAGTTAGAGGCTAGCCTGAACTACAGAGGGCAGCCAGAGCTACACAGAGAGATCCTGACTTTAAAAAACAAAAAAAATTCACACAGTATCTATGAAAAACCTGCAAAGAGTTCTTATGCTAAACATCAAAAGCCCTCCCAGTAAAAAGACAACTTGAGAAAAGTGGGTCTTATCAAAGCATAAACTTTTGTTCTCTGAAAGTCCACAAGAAAGGACCAAATTATGAGCTATGAACATGGGGAAATTATTTGCAATCCACATCTCTGACAAAGCTGTAGTACACAGAGAATAGTAAGAACTCTAAAACTCAATAGGACTACAATGATCCAAATGAAATAAGGGCAAAAGATGAACAAACAGTTCAGTATTGAGGAGACAGAGGTGGCGAATTACTTCAGGGGGAAAATAAGCAGGGGCTGTAGCTGTGGCTCAGCAGTTAGGAGCACTAGATAGATGCTCTTCCAAAACACCCAGGTTCAGTTCCCAGAACCTACCTTGCAGCTCACAACTGCCTATAACTCCACTTCCAAGCAATCCAATACCCCTTCCTGGCATCTGTGGGCAACAGACAGGCAAATGTTGTGCAGACATACATGCAAGCAAAACACCCACACCCACACACATTTTTTAATTAAAATGCAGAGTTGTGGTTCCAGTCCCAATGCACACATCTACAATGTGACATCGATAACTAAGGCTCAGGGATTTTTGAGGAAGAGGGGACAAAAAGATTATATGAACCAGGGGATCAGAGAGTTTGCTGTGCGATTAAGTCTCCCAGAGATGTCAGAAGCTACATTATAAAGTCTCACCAACATGACTACCTGAACATGAGTTGAATTGGGACAAAACCAATAAACTTGCCAAAGTGGGTAGGGAAATGGACATGGTACTTCAACCCTCCACAAAGAACTTTTGCAACTAAGGAATGCTGAATATGTAATAAATAGTCTTCCTACATGAGGAAAATACCAAGTAGTTATCCAATATCAAAGTCAGCCTTGAAAACATACATACAACTAATATTATACAGACTGAGCAGGTTGTACTTAGCAATATCTATGTATATAATATACATACATAATGCAATAACAATGAAAAAAGAGACCATTGGTTTGAAAAAGAACAAGTAGAAGTATATGGGAGGGCTTGGAGAGAGGAAAGGGAAGAGAGAGATGTAATTATATTATAATATCAAAAAATAAAAGAAATAATGTTAAAAAAAGAAAAATATTATATAAAAACAAAATAAACTCAGTGACAAAAGGGAAGAAAACTGTTGATATACACAGGGTCCTTGATGAAATTTCAGAAAATTGTGCTATAATAATAATAATCATAAGTTTACATTGTAACATCAGAGTAATTCATCATTAAACAGTATTTATTTATGGCTTTGAATAAATTATTGTTTGGTTCTGCTACATATGGCTTTGCAGTAGGTGATGCTCAATGAGTACAGAGAGACTTGGGATGATTCTGTGATAAATCAGGTGATTTCTCAGTTCTTCATGTCAATACTGAAGTAAATTAAAATGTCTAAAAACATTGTATAATATTATAAAAGTCATCATATGGCTTGTATTACAATTGCCCCAAGAAAATGGCAGGATTTTCAAATCATTAGAAGATATATGTCAAAAAGGATTTTTTAAAGTGTTTCTAAAATGAGAATCTACACTAAAACTGCTCAGATTTTAATGCTAAAATCCTGTTTTTCTTACGGATCCAAGGTGGGTTCCCAGCACCTGCATGGAAGCTCACAGCTGTCTGTAATTTCAGTTCCAGAGACTCAACATCCTTTTGTGTCCTCTCTGGGCACTAGGCATGTAAGTAATACACAGGCATAAATGTAAGCAAATGTCATATATATATATATATATATATATATATATATATATATATATAATTTTTTAATTATAAAAAAATCTTCAGTGATTAAAAAGGAACTAAACTCTTGGCACTCAAAGCAGACAGAGCTCTAGACTTTCTCTCATTTTAAAAAGAGAAAGAGAGAGAGCATGAGAAATGAATTTGTATAATAAAAATATCTTCATCCTCATGCACACACTGTGAGGAAACATTACTGTAACTGAGACTGTTGTACCCAGAGTCCTCCAAAGACTACCAAGAGACCAAATCTGAAGCAAAAGCCAAGAATCTTTTTATTGGGAGTTAAGTCAGAACTATCCATCCATCTGATGCAGCAGCAGAGCAGGGGAGACCCTGAGTAGCAATGAGTCAGGGTTTTTAAAGCAAGGGGGCTTGGGGTCTAGAGACTACATAGGAACAGACTCAGGATTGGTTTATGTGAGCAGCAACCAAGTTAGTAACTTTTAATTGGCTGGAGTCAATTGGGGGCTACAGTAATCCATATTTGGACAGATCTAGACAAGTCCCAGGCTTTGTCCTTGAGCTGCCATGGAAGCTGGCTGGCCTGGCGTGCACTGATTGTGGGGGCTGACTCATTAGCTCAGGCTCTGTCCTTGACTCATGCACATAGCTCTAAGTTGGTGAGGGGTCCGGACAGTAAACAACTGGCTGAACCTTGAGCAGTCAGAGTAAGTGCAGAAAGGGAGCTACTGCAAGGACTGTGTCTTTTGCTCACGGCCCTCCCAGAGACTGCTTGTTTAAGTCTCAGGAAACTGAAATTGAGGCCTGATCTCTGAGAGAAGACTGAGCAGCTTGTTAAGGCATCTGCTTGGTCCTTTCAAGACAGAATCTAACACAATTCTGTCTGTTTTGTCACTGTTTTCCTTCTGACTGTCTTACCTACTCCCTATGCTTCAGTTGAGGTCCTTTAGTTTAATGTAACCTCTCTTTGGATTCTTAAGTCACAGTTAGAATAATCTTTTCCTTGTAGCAAAGTTTCAATTATTAATTTTCGGACCTGAAAATAAGCCTCCCCAAACAAGTTCATGATCGTGACTGTTTTCTACTGTGCATTCTCTATACATCCTTTATTTTAAAAGCTGCTCTTAGGGATATAATACTGTACCCCACAGTGTTTCCTTAGCAACTTCTGCAGTGCCCCAGGCTCCAGGTCTTAATTCCACCACATGCTGAACTTTTAAAAAGTCTAACATGTCCAAACCTCGAGCTTTCATGTATACTAAATGCAGCACATTTTCAGGCTTTCCAACGGGTGCTTATAATAGCTTCTGTTAGTAGCTGCAGATAGAAGAAAAACAAGCTCCCCACAAAAAGGCAATGACAGAGTGGTCTCACAAGAACAAATGAATTACCATTCTTCCGAATTTAACATCTAAATCCTCTTTAAAACATCACTGTGTTGGATCCTCATTTAAACCTTCTTTTTGTGCTCTGTCCAAGTGAAGAATGGCTGTCATCTGAATAGCATTATCTATACCTCCCATAGATAACCCAGGAGTGTTACTTTCTGAGCCCCTTAATCCTAAACCATATGAACGTTTTGTAGTTAAATTCAGTCAAATGCTTTTAAGCTTTCACATGTATAATTCCATGACAATGGGGTTCTGAACCATGTTGGTTGAATTCTCTTGTATTTATTGCATTTCAAAAGGAAAATGTAGAAAATATGAGAAACATTATATTCTATTATTAATTTATGATGGCATTAGCATTATCAATTTCTACATGAAAATAAAACAATGGGTGTTTTATCATATTAGATGCTCAGGAGAAGAAGCTATTTCTATCTGCAACAGCACGTGGATATTGATTCCACTGGTCCTAATATTAAGCCTGTTTCTCCTGTATCCATAAAGTCACTCTTGTTTCTGTGTCCAGGGAGATGAGGAACTTACAAGCTGACACAAGTGTGTTCAAATCCCAAAGTCCAGCCTTTCCTTTAGCAAATGAATCTCTCTTCTCCTGTGTCAATATTATGACTGAGAAGTATAAGTGTGCAAATTACTAGGGGTATAAAAGTAGTACTCTGGGTCTGGAGACATGGTTCGGCAATTAAGGGCAAGTGCTGCTCTTGCAGATGATCCAGGTTTGGCACTTAGCACCCACATGAAAGTTCTTAACTTCTGAGAGCTGCAGTTCCCGGGAATCAGACATCCTCTTCTGACCTCAGCAGGCACGAGGCATGTATGTGCTGCACACTTACATACAGGTAGGCAAAACAGCAAAAGACATTAAAATATAAAAATAAATAGAAAGTAGTATTATGCATATATTTCAAAGGACTATGAAGGCCTTTTTAACTAAAGGCTTTTCAACATATTGTTTACAAAGAACAAATGTTTTTTCTTAACTAAGTAGATGTGTTAAGTTAACCTATTCAGGAAAGGATATTCAAGACTTATAAAGTCTCTACTCTTCACACAGTGATAAAAACACTAGCACCACAATCACATGGCAATTGACAGCAACTTCCATACAGGACTGTGGTGGGTGAGCAGATGTAAAAAAAGCATTTTTGACTCCTGGTTGAACCTGAGAACATTAAGCTCAATGCCATCAGTCAGGCACATGAAGACAGATACTCTACAATTTCATTCAATCAGAGAATTCATTGAAGCAGACCTACCTGAGAGTGGTCATCAGAGGCTGAGGTGCTGAGCAGGACTGGAATGGAGATATGTGAATCACAAGTGCAGTAAGACAAGAGGGATGGATTCTGGGAATCTGTTTCCAGCACAGTTACTATGATTGATGATGATTATTGCAAATGCTTGAAAGTCACCAGGAGACTACATTTACTTTGTTCACTGAAAAATAAAAGCACATATGGTGACAGATATATTAGTCAACTTGACTTAATCCTATATCAAAACACCTCATTGTACCTCATGGATATATACATTGTTTCCATTGTCAGTTGAACAAAGAAATTAAGGCTGTTGATGGCTCAATGGGTAGATGCTTGTCTTGCAAGTCTGAAGGCCTGAGTTCAAGTCCTGGAACTTACTGGAAGGTGGAAAGAGAGAACCAAGTTCACAAAGTTGTCCTCTGATTTCTACATGCACATCATAGTATACACATCACACACACACACACACACACACACACACACACACACTCAATCAATCAATCGGCCAAAATAATAAAAAATAATAAAGTTTTAAAAATAAAAGGACAAATGAGAATCCAATCTAGGAACTGTTTCCAAGCAATAAGGGTGTGCTGATCCCTTTTGACTGCAAGATCACAACAAAATATAGGGGATAAAGGACTATTTCAAGAATTAAATCAGATAGTATAGTGTTTATGAGTAAAATTAGATCTAACATGCAATAGACACAGAATATTAGTTATCTTTTGTTCCTTTAATTTTCAAATGACATTGTCTTTAAAATAATTTTGCAGATATGAATACTTTTTTGTAGTGCTACATATTGGGTGGATATTTAGACAGGAAGATGTCTACACAGTAGGATCTTAAGACAGCTAATATGGAACATTTCATAACCTATGTCAAAATTTTACACTAATCCTCTGAACAGTTTATGAAGTGAATACTGTTATTGCAACACTCTGCACATTGTCATTTTTTGTTAAATACATGCCCAGAAAAGTGGAACCAGAAGCTGACATATCCTACTCCAGAGCCTGTTCATGATAAATGTAATAATAAATCACAAAAAAAGACACCAAGTGCTGGTTTTCAAACACTTTTCATAAGAGTTATCTCATGAATGCTTGCTACTGTGTAACATATGACATTGATTTTTTGTTGTCCTATTTGAGACAGGGTCTGACTGTATAGCCCCAATTGGCCTCAGACTCAGTATGTAGATCAGGCTGACCTTGAACTTGCAGTGATCCTGTCTGCCTAAATCTCCCAAATACTGGGATTACAAGCATGCATGTTCATACCCTGTTTAGTAATAAATTTATTTCAAAAGTTCTCTTGACTGTTATATAACTATCATAAGAACTTCGTTAATAATTTTAATGAGAACTATAAAAATTCATATTCAAAACTCAAATCTTCTCATCACAGTTTTTTTTTATTAAATTTTAGAGACTTTCATCCAGAAATGAAATGATTAGCATCACAGAGCACAGATATAAAAAGAAATTTCTGTTTTAAAAAAAAGTTCTAGAACTAACGAAGTCTTACTTCAAATTCCACCCCCAAATACAAACACTATCATTTTTAAAAGCTGTGCACTGACTTCTCGGGAAGATTAGGCATCTGTTGGGAAAGGCAGGCTGTCTTAGAAGTCAACCTCAGACTAACTACCTCCACAGGAGATAAATGGAGAATCTCCTGGAGATGGAAGCAAAATATTTTCATGAATCACCGCCCTCACAGCAGCACTGAAGCTTTTAATTTTCAGCATTGCTGGTCTCCAGGTATGTGCAGTGATTAACAGTCACCAGAAGTTGAGCTAACTCTGCAAAGTCGTCCATGTTAGTGCAGAACACTGTTTTAAATGACTAGTCTCCTCCCTTATCTTCTCTTCCATTTGCCACACTTGTGCTTCTAGCTTTATTTTTCCCTTCAAAGAATATTGATGTAATGGTGTGAGTTTTTCCTGGGGAGATGAGCAAATGTCTGTTCACTCCAAATCAGGGTATCAATGATGAAGACAAAGGAGCAATCCCATCCAAGTCAATCTTGGTGAACCCAGGAGTTTAATTAGAGTGACTTACAGGAGTACAGGTGAAAGGTTACTCACAAAAGCATGACCAACTTTTGAGGGTCTCAACCACTATGGAAAAAGTGCTCTCTGGAAGAAGATCTTCTTATACCTGCCCCTCTCCTTAGCAGAATGTTAATGGGCTCAGGCTTGCACAAATCATATGTGGGTCAGCATACCTGCTGGGCATTCAAAGCAGGTCAATGGCCATATCATGCCCAGAGAACCACATCCCATAACCCACAACAGATGTACTGACTTCATGAGGACCAGAAACACATCCCAGACAAGTTAAGCAATTAATCTGTCTTGGGTTTCATTTTATTACTTTTTCCTCTTCGAAAACCAGTCAGATCTTTGGGGGATGACTCATAGCAACATGTGACCACCCTGTCAAGAACATTCTCTTTTCTACACTCCCCTTATGGTTTACACCGCATCATTCTAGTATTTCTCGTGTCAGTTACTCGGGCCTTTAGCTCCTGTCTATTGACAGCATCAAAAATTTTTAATTTTTAGATTTTTCCATGATTGAAAATCTTCCAAGAAACTTAGTTGTTTTGAATATAGACAGCAAAAATATATTTATTTTATCAAGAACTTTTATTTAAAAGCAGCAACCTTATGGGTAAAATGCTTCCCACTTTTCTAGAGTATAATTTTGTATGTATGTTTAATTAATCTATGCCCAACCAAAAATTATAATAACAAAGACTGTTTAAGCAGGGGGCAAATTGTGTTCTAGAAAGTCACTATGTTCCAATGACTTAGATAATAAGCTTGCTGGGATTTTTGATACCTGACATGTTATTAAGTGTGTACAATATGAAAAGACAATGCTATTCAAAAGACTATAGAAAGGAAAATTGAGAACGGTCACTAAGGTAAACAGACTTGGATATCACATGACATTTTCTTGATATAAATTATCAGTTCTAGGGGGAAATTGGGAAAACAGAATGGTCACTAGTAGTACTAAGACATATATAAATTTTAGTTTAGGTGTTTGCATGTTTGTGTGTGTGTGTGTGCAATTTGTTTGAGTGCACATTTGTATGCATGCATGCCTGCAGAGACTCTTGGAGAACCTCAGGGGTTGTTATTCTGATATATTGGACTCTCTTTTAAGATAGTGTCTTTGCTTGGCTTGGCACTCACTCAATAGGGGAGGCTGGCTGGCTGGCTGGGGAACCCCCAGAGATGCTCCTGTCTCATCTTCTCCAGCACTGAGATTACAAGCATACCATAATTCATGGCTTTAAAATTTTTTGTCTGTGGCTTCTAGGGAAAGAACTTGGGTTATCCTGCTTGCAAAGCAAGCTCTTCAGCTCCTGATTCATCTCCCCAGACTCTTTCATTTCTGTCTGTATGCCTAGACTTTTAACTCTGCCCATCTTGTCTTAGACTCTCCCCCTCTTATTTAGATAATTACTGTCCCATATTCTGGAAGGAGGAATGCCACAAGAAAGAGAAACGCTGTCATAGTCAGTCACACCAGCACACCCAGGCTACTAGCAGTGATACCTGTTTAACAAAGTCTCCGTAAAAACAAGAGAAGAAAAGGACTGGGGAACTTGTGCATAGCTGAATCAAAGTTTCTTGGAAGACTGTATCCGGAGAGGATATGGAAGTTTCAGGTCCCTTTCTTTGTATGTTACCATAAATCTTCCTTCCTCTGTATCCTTGATATTGCATAGGATAAAAGTAAATGTATGTAAGCCCTCCCTGAGGTCTGTGAGCTACTTGAGAAAGTCATTTAACCCAAAAAGCAGATTGTAGGAAACTGACTCATTTACCAGCAAACCAGAATCTCAGGCAAGATAGCCAGGTGCTTGTTACTGGCAGCTAAAATTGTTGGTGGAGGGTGTCTTGGAGAATCTGAAGGAACTAACTGGATTAGAAGACACTCAGAAGTGTCAGTAAAGAATTGATTGATACCCCCTGCCTCCCATTATGGAGCTGGTGCCCTACTTCTGTGTGCTGCTGTATTCTTGGATAATTTTTGGTGTCTACCCCCCCTCCCCATTTTCCCTCCAGGTTTAGTCAACTTCTGTTTCTTGCTTCATTTTCATCTCGTAGGACTGGTCTAGATCATTCCACACAGACCAGTGCAGTCCCTGGCATGCCTCAGCTGGGTGATTTTTATTCAGCAACTGATGTCTATACTTTCTGCATAAATTCTTAAGTGAATGTGTGTTCTAAAAACACTTTACATACACTGACAAAGTGGTTTTTTTAATATTAGTCATCTTTAATTCCTTTCTCTTTTTTTCATTTGCAAAAGTCTATTATATCCTTTTATATGGGTAAACATTCTCTCTAATATTAATTTCCCAAGGAAGGAATTTGGAGTTAATTACATGGCAAATGAATTTTGATGCTTCATACTTAAGAAACCTCAAGCCATTTTTTTCTGGGATCAATAGATATTTGACATATAGTAGCTGCATCTTGTAATCTAATTAAAGGATTATTTGACACACTTACAGCTATGGCGTGTTGAGTCAAGAGTTTCTGACAGAGGCACCGATGCTGGATGCTTTCTGTCTCAGGACAGCTTTCTTTTTTACACTGAGGACTTGCTTCGTAACGAAGTGTCTCCTGTGTAGCGTGAGTGACATTTGTACATGAAGAATGCTAAATAATTTCTGTATTGCCTGATGTTATTCTTGTGATAGTGATTGTTCACATCATGTGGAAAACCTGAAGAGTCGATGATTCTGAGTAAATCTAAGATTGGAAACCCTTCTTAGAAAAAGAAAAAAAAAAACAGAAAAATTTCCATAGGACTGTAACTTGTCATTTCTCTAAGTGGGTACTTGATATTTTTATAACCAAATTTTAAATCCTATTTCTCATTTAGGTGAAATATATTTAATGAAATTGATCTTTCTAGCCCAGAATCATGATTACATTATTTGAGCCAAATTTTGTGCCAGTGTCTTTTATCTGCATGTTGTTTTATAAAATATAAAAAGTGTGGTATAGAATATGCTGTTCCATTTTTACCAAGAGTAAGGCAATTTCAAACCTAACATGTACTAGAAAGAGAAAGAAAAGATAAAAGATAACGTCTTGGATACAGGTATTCCTGCCATCACACAGCCTCCTTTTTTACTGTTGTTCTTCAATTTTATGTGTACATGTATGAGTCTGACTATGTATTACATATGTGTTCTACCCGAAGAAGTCAGAGAAAGATGTTGGGTCTCCTGGAACTGGAGTCACAGGAGTTGTGAGCCATCGGGTAGGTATGGGAACCGAACTCAGGTCCTCTGCAAGAGCAGCCAGTGCTCTAAACCTCTGAGCCATTGCTTCAGCCTCAACAGCCTTTTTTTGTGCCTTCAATTCAAGGACATTGGCAGGACTGGAGGGGTGGAGTAGCTAGTAGAAAATACTGTCATTTCAGAGTTTTGGACAATTCTGTCCTTCAGCCAGTCTTTGACAACTCTTTGGAGCATCCTGAATAAAGTCATAAAGTTACTCTCGAAGCTCACAGGTAATGGAAGCAGTTGCAAGATTGCAAGTGTCTTGTCTTTGGGAAGAGTCTTTTACATTTTAATGGTATAAATGAATCAACAAATTCCTTCACTGACTATCATGAATGAGGACAATGACAATAGCTACCATTTAATCTTTTTAACTCACTAATTCATTGACCAAGAATGACATTCATTGACAACTGACATGTGTCACATTCTTATCCAAGCATTTGAGGCTCAGCTATAAAAGGGGGGGGGGCACTATGCTAATTTTCCTTTAATTATCCCAATCAATCAGGTAACTATTGTAATTTTAAGTATAAGGCAATGAAACCTTGGAAACACTCTTCACTAAGTCAATATGCTTGTATGGATCACAAACAGCACATATTCACATTGGTAAAATGTAAATACCATCCCTTTATTTTATTCTCTATATTGATACTGGAAGCTTTTATTTGCTTCCACTGACAACACACACATTTGCCTTTCACAGCTCACAGCTTAGTTGTTGTATCAGTTTTAAAACTACCCAGTCAGCATTCACAGTCTTTCTACCCAAATCTATTTTGTACAACCCTCTTAAAATATCCCTTTCATCATTTCTTTCTTAAACCTTACCATTCTCTTCTCCAGAAGTTGAAAATAATTGATCAAATATTCCAAGTCCTATAACTAAGCCACACAATCAAGATAAGGGTAAAGTGACTTTGTTGTAGACATTTAGATAAATTATCATATTAGCAAGCTATTGTGAATGCTATAGAGAAATCATATTCAAAGTATAGTCTATCTTCAGTTCTGAGTTGTAAGAAATTATAGCATTTAAAGGAATAGTTAAATGTCATTAGATTAAATTAGTACTTATGAAGCACATACATTAGCACTGAAAGAGTAATTGACTAGACATGTAGTGCTCAGTAGATATTAAAGTGGAGCATTAAGAAATGGATTTTGGTTCCTAGGGGTTAGAATCTAGTTGCAGAAAACAGATAATTATGTGGACAGGATACAATGAAATGGATAAAAGAAGATTAGTTCATTGAGATATTACGTAAGGGATAGTACTGTGTGCTACTCAAACTACAGGAACTTGGCCTTCTGATGGAATTTGAAATATTTTATACATGACTGAAAGTGAGAAAAGGAAGCTTCTCTCACTTGCAGATTCTCCCAGGCTATATCAAAAATAAATATGGCGGTCTCAGTTTTTACTAGTAATTTAGGAACATCCCCTTATAGAAAGTAAATGACAAGGTCGTGCTATAATATACTTAAAACGATAGAGCACAAAACAGGGGACAATTGTTGGAGTAAACATTAGGTTCACCATTAGTATTGAAAACAAATAATCTTACATTAATAACAGCATAAATTCTTTATTGTCTTGTGCACTGCAAACAGTTTTTATTTATGTTATTTTCTTTCTTATATTTTATTTGACACACTGATTTCTATGAAAACATACTTTTAAAAATGTGCATCTTTTGACAAGTCACTGTCAAACTAAATTGTTATATTTTAAAAGTTACCTTGTATTGATGATCTAGTTTTTTGAATTGCATTTTACCTGCCTCTACTGTGCCATCCGTTTATCTAAGGAATGCAGCCAGAAGTAATTCAATCACATAATGGTATTGTTCTAATAATGGAAGGAAATTGATATGAAAAGTATAAGACAAACTACCATAAAGGTAAATGAACGTTAAAAATCATACTCAGTCTCAAGTGCTGGTGTGGTAACTAAGTAGAAGTGCTTGCCCCCAAGCCTCACTACCTGAGTTTGGTCCCTTGGCCCCACGTGGTAGAAGGAGAAAACAGATTCCAGCAAATTGTCCTCTGATCTCCACACACATGCCATGGCACATGCGTGTGTGTGTGTGTGTGTGTGTGTGTGCGCGCGCGCGCGCGCGCGTGCGCGCACACGCGCACACATACACACATAAATAAATAAATAAATAAATAAAATGTAGTTTAAAAATCAAAGCTTACCCAGTCTTCTAACCTTTATTTGGTGGAACTATAACAAAATATGATAGTATTTATGTCACTTAAAGAACAAGGCCAAAGAGTCACATAGAAACTCTTAGTAAAAATATATAAATCCCCACTAGTTCATTGACTCTTCATTTTTCTACTACTGCTGAAATAATAAATTAACCAATTAGAGTATAAGTACAGTTTCAACACTCTGACCAAATTAAACTTGCCTGGCCACTTCAGCTGTAAGAGAAAAAGAAGGCTTGTTGTGGTTGTGCCAGATCGGTGAGAACAGCATGGTAAAAGACTGATTTAAATTTTGCCTTAAGGTCTAGAGGGATTTGCTTGCACTTACTAGAAATAATCGAAACACAAGAAGCTTTACTATTGCATATAAACTGTCATCAATCAAGATCTTTACCTAATGCCAGCTGACTTTAGAGGAGAGTTGACTGGTATGCATGCCACAAGATGCTGGCTGAGCACCAGGGAGAAAACCACAGTATGCTGCCAAAGATCACATTTCATTTATTGAACCATTTAATTTAAATGATAAAATAATAGCAAAGATTAAGAAAGATGTCTGTTGTTAGAATTAGTGGATTTATCTTTCTTCTTTCAAAAAATGTAAAATATATGTTTATTCTGACATCCTGGGCACCAAAAGAAAACAGTATTTTCCATTGAGTCTCTTGACTGCAACTGTTAAAATGTTGTGGTTGTTTAAATGTAATTAGCCCCCATAAGCTTACAGGGAGTGGCACTATTCGGAGGTGTGGCTTTGTTGGAGTAAGTATGGCCTTGATGGAAGAAGTGTGTCACTGTGGGGACTGGCTTTGTGGTCTCCTGTGCTTAAGATACTGCCCAGTGTCTCAGGCCACTTCCTGTTGCCTACAAATCAAGATGTATTAACCCTCAGCTCCTTCTCCAGCATCCTGTCTGCCTGCATGCTACCATGTCCTGCCATGATAAGAATGGGTTGGTTAAACCTCTGAAACTGTAAGCCAACCCAATTAACTGTTTTCCTTCATCAGAGTTACCGTGGCTATGGTGTCTCTTGCCAGCAGTGAAAACCCTTAGCTCTGTGTGCTTAAATAAACCACATCATAAAGAGTGATCACAGACTGGGCTCCCCTTCAGATCTTCATACGCAATAACTACTTAAGAAAAAAGATTTGAATTCCCAGGGTTTTAGATAAAACAATGCTTAGCGAAAATCCTTTGACTAGTATTCTTTTCTTTCTGAAAACAATTTTGTTTGTGAAGGGCCCTAGTAACTTCATAATCACAACATTATTAGGCAAAACTGCCTCACTTGGGAAGGGGTGTATCAGTCTCTGAGTTCCATGTGCTATTTTTCTCACATACGCATATCTAAGATTCTTCTTCCCCTCAGGTACTCTTCTTTCTCTTTCTACACCATAAAACTGGGCTATCTCCAAGTCCTATGACTGCCCCTTTACACTCTTCCTTGGAATTGTTACTCCTGGTGATGTAGTCTTCATCCTGTGGAAGCACTCCCACATCAAAGCATCTCTTTAGTTGCCTACACCCCTGCTCCCAGTACGGTTTCCCGCCTCCTCCTTCACTACCTGCTGAAAACTGTCAACAGATGATCTACCCAGACTTCAGACAAAATGCAATTGCCTTTCTTAGCCTGGAGCTCTTCTCCTCCGTTGCTTCATTCAGCCAATAATTGGTTATACCTAGCCTGTGTTCTCAATTGCAGTATCACAGAGCCAGAGATTTGGCCTGTAAGACGATGATTCATCTCATAAATATTTTAGGTTTTGGAGCCGTATTAGATAATGTGCAGGTACCAGTTCTATTCTTTGTTTCCTGCAATGTTCTATCTAGTCCTCACACACTGTGATCTCTTTCTCCTCTATTCCAGGTATTCCTATCATCAAACAAGCTTATAATAGAAAAACAAAATATCTCACACATAGTAAATCAGCTTTTTAACCCAAATTCTATCAGTATTCATAAATGAATAGTTGAAAATATTTTATGCTCAGAATCCCATTTTATTTCTAATTCTTTGCAATTTTCATTTTAAAAATTATCTTTCTTGAGGCTTTTTAAATAGCTTAATTGAAAAATAATAAGTATAGAATAAATTATGCATATTTAAATTCAACAATCACTTTTACTAATCTATTACAAAATATTAATGTATTTTGGTATATTTTATGTGGAGATGTAATTTGTATTTCATCTAAGACACCCCCTTAAACATCCCAATTACCCAAACTCAGAAAAAACAATCATTAGCAGTTACTTCAACACCTTTCCCTCTAGCCCCATGCTTTCTGTCTCCAGGAATTTGAATCTTCATCACATGCAATGGAAATAGAATCATACATCACATAGCTTTGACTCCAGTAACATTTCATGGATTTCTCAAAATTCACCCACATTACAACAGGCATCAGTGCTGGACAGTGTTTCACCCCTTTGATCTCGTTTTGGTATTTTGCAACTGATTGGCATTTGGGTTATTTCCATTCTCTGGCACTTATAAACAATTCACCTGTGAAGGCCATGTGGTGGATTTTTCTGGAACTGTTCCATCATTTCCTGCATTAACCTCAGAATGGGATAACTGATCTTATGGTAACTCAAATTTAGCGCACAGACACAAAGATGCAATAATCTACATTCTCAATAACAATGCATGAGAATCCACTTTTCTCCATGCCCCACATTTAACTTTTGTGTTTGGATACTTTCTCCTTATTCTTAGACTGCTGCAGCAACCTTGCCTATTACTTACTCTGCTCTTGGGGTTTTGTATATACTAATCCATATCAGCTTTGTTTAACTGAGCAGTGTCCCAACCAAACTCAGTAATTATTTTCAACCTAGGAGATGAACTGAAAATAATGAATTTCAAAAATCTCTAAACCCTCAAAGCCTAGGTCTGCTAGGACCATTCTGGGTCCTGATGCCTAACAAGGAAGAAGTGATAAAGTCAAGTTCACTTCACCATCTTTATCTCATGCTTACAGTCTCTCTATGCTGTGCTCTCTGAGGCTTGTGGAAACAGTAACTTGAAGAAGTCATGTGAAACTGTCCTTCCTACATCCTTCACTGCATTGCTTCAAGTCTCTGCTTCTTACAGGTGCTGCACTATAACTATCCAGATTCCTTAGCTCTTGTAAATGTAGTGTGGGACAATGACTAGTTTTTTGGTTTTTTTGTTTGGTTTTTGTTTTTGTTTTTGTTTTCTCCAGAGCTGAGGACCGAACCTAGGGCCTTGCACTTGCTAGGCAAGTGCTCTACCACTGAGCTAAATCCCCAACCCCGACTAGCTAATTCTTACGGGGTGTCCTACTTGTCTGTTTGACACACTGTGGAGTCACTGGTGAATGGAGTCTCCCTTTAAAGATTGCCTGATCTACACTGGGCATTGTCTATGGGGGATTACTTGATTGCTAATTGATTAAGAAGGTCCCAGACTACCATGAGCTACACCATTCCTTGGGCAGCTGGTCCTGGACTCTGTAAGAAAGCTGGCTAAGCATGATGCTAAAGGAGTGGACAAGCATCATTCCCTCATGGTTTCTGCTCTACTTCCTTTGCTGTGCCGAGTTTCCTGCTCTGAAGTATGCTGTGTGGAATAACAAGAGGACCTGCCTTCAGATTCCTGCCTTGAGTTTCTGTCCTGTGTTCCTGCAGTGATGCGCAATGGCCTGCAAGTATAAGCCAGAGATGCTGGTTAGTTTTTATTCTCATTTTTTTGTTTTTGTTTTTTCGAGACAGGGTTTCTCTGTGTAGTTTTGGTGCCTGTCCTGAATCTTGCTCTGTAGACCAGGCTAGCCTTAAACTTACAGAGACCTGCCTAACTCTGCCTCCCGAGTGCTGGGATTAAAGGCATGCACCACTGCCACCCAGCCGATGCTGGTTAGTTTTGTCAGCTTGACACAAACTAAAGTTACCTTGGAAGAGGGAACCTCAATGAGGAATTGCTTCCACAAGATTGGCATGTAGGCAAGTCTGTAGGGCATTTTCTTAATTAATGGCTGATGTGAGAGGATCCAGTCTACTGTGGGCAATGCCACTCCTGGGCAGCTGACCCTTGGTTATATAAGAAAGCAGGCTGAGGAAGCAAGCCCATAAGCAGTGTTCCTCCATTATTTACGATTCTGTTTATGCCTACAGGTGCCTTATTGAGCTTCCACCCTGGCTTTCCTCAGTGACAGACTGTTACCTGGGAATATAAGACCAAATAAACTCTTTCCTTCCCCAATTGCTTTTGGTTAGAGTCTTTTAAAACAACAGAGATGAAATTATATATAATGCAGTGTTTGGCATTTAACACTGTCAACTTGACATAATTACCAGACAAACTTTTGGGGGTATACCTATGAGAGATTATCTCAATTAATTTAGTTGCCAGATATTAATGAGAATTCTTCTGATAAGGTCAATTGAAGTGGGAAGAGCCCCCACCCCTTAGCTATGGGTGGTACCATTATGAGGAATGCAGCCTTGGACTAGCAACGAAAAGGAGGAAGAGAACGGAATGTGAGCTTTTATATACCCCTGTCCCAGATGTAGTATGACCAACTGTCTCCCACTCTTCTGACATGCCTTCCTTACCATGATGGACTATATCTCCTCAAATTGGAAGTCAAAATAAATCCCTCCTCCCTTAAGTGGTTTTTCATTAGATACTTAGTCACAACAAGAAAAAAAGTAATGAATATGAATGAAAGGCGCTACAACATTGTATTCTGCAGTCTTATTGATGTCTGTCCCAAGTCTCTAAAAATATATACAAATTATTTTATGAAAGTCTCCATACTTTCATTTAGTGGTGAGCCCCAATTTTGTGTACCCAGGGTTTATAGACCTTGGGTTCTGGTGTCTGTCTACCTCTCCTGGGTCATCAGGCATTTTGTTCTTGTTTTGGGAGTTTTTTGTTTGTTTGGTTTTTGTTTTTTTGTTATTTTGTTTTGAGTTTGTGTTATTGTTGTCTTTGTTTGTTTGGGGAGAAGGTTGGGCTTTTGTTTATTTGTTTTGTTTTAGTTTAGTTTTGGTTTTTCAGTGTAGCCTTAGCTGTCCTAGAACTTGCTCTATAGAATAGACTGGTCTTGAACTCACAGAGCCTGCCTTTGTCTCTCAGGTGTTGGAATTAAAGGCATGTGGTACCACTGCCAGGCTCATCAGCCACTGTTTACATTTCCATCACTTTAGTTCAGATCACACAGATATGCTTTCTTTGCTTTGGATGAATGGAATCTCATGTTCCTTTGGCTGTGACTGCTCATCAGGTTCATGTTCTTCTATCAGTTTTCATCTCTACTCTTTTATAGAAGTCAAGATAACCATCATTATTTTATTTTTAGTCTGTAGCTCAAGCTGATATATAGCTTGAAATAGTTTAGCTCCTTTATTTCTGACTTTGAGAAACAGACATTTTGGACATTTCCTTTCAAAATGCTCTCTCACTTAGAACAAAGGCTCTTACAATAGAGTTTTGATCTTGATATTTCTAAGATCCCTCTGGTAATCAAGTGGAAAAAATACCTAGAATTTAAGTTTCTTTTCTATCCTTAAAAGCAGTTAGCCCCTTGCAGGGCTAACCAGCACACCGCTTTCCTTAAAGGGTACAGAATACATACCTCCTTTTCAGAATTGTGTGCACCAGACAAGTATAGCTGAATGGAGCCTTTGGAATTTAGATACTTTATTTTCTTTTCTGTGGAGTGTAATCCCAGAGATAGAAGATAGAATCCCACAAGAAATAATTTCAAGATAGTGAAGAAAAGGCAAAACTCCACAAGTGTGTCTTGGCTTTCTAGTTGATGATGTCACAGCTGTAAACTGTTTCTACATTCTTAAATAACCAATGGTTCCTGGTTCACTGAAGACAGTATATACACTTGCAAAACTATCCCACCCAGCACAGGAAGTGTGAGAGGACTGCCTCTGTCTGACCAACTGACCTCTTTTATAAGAACAACTAAATCCTACTTTAGGAGTCTCTAAAACCAATATAACTAAAGAAATAATACTTAGGATTATGAAATTTCCCTCTATTAATGCTTAAATTCTGTAATCCCAAGTCCAGATCTGAAGATCAAAGGGTGGTTTATCTTCATTAGCTATTCTACAGGAGAGTAGCTAGTACTAATTAATAACTCAATCAGTTAAACCATCCCACATAAAGACACTCCTACAAATACAGACAGTATACTATTGAGATAATGTAACTCAGAGCTTCCCATCTTAACTATCACATTCCTATCTATATCTGTGTGCAGAAAAGAAATGTTAGAATCAGATGAAAGAACACCTGGTGCGCAAGTCCTTGAATTTCTCATTGTTGTTATCATGGTAGACCTATGACCTGTATGTTTTTTCAGCATCCAACATATTTCTAGCGTGCAACCATAGATGGGTATAGCATTTTTTTTCTTATTTATCTCCAAAAGTTTCAATATACTTTAAGATATGTGTGATGAAAATTGGTCCTGGCCTCTCCTACTGGTTTGCATGGGGGAAAATATATCCCTTTTCCAAGTGGAAGAAGCTGTTTTGCCCCATGCTAAAATAAATGCAGGCAAGTTCTACGAAGCACAGCCCTGAACTGTGATGTTGGAGGTTCCATTTGCTTGTTTCTCTCTGTGTTTCATCTGTGGGTAGGATAATTACAGTGGAGTCCCAGCAGCATATGGCAGTGGGCTGGGGAGAAGAACACCAAATGAGGACAAAAACACAAATACAAAAATAAACATGAGTCAAGTTTGTGCTGCTGGGTAGCTTTCTTTCATCTTTCTGTGAGGTTAATTAACTGCACAATATGTCTTCGCCACTCTGATGCATCTGCAGTGTCCCAGAAGGCACCTCTTTCACTACCTAAATTACAGTGATCCCTGGTAGAAGCAGGATTTCTAGTTTAACTAATGTTAAGTGCATTCTCCTAGACAACAAGTGGACATTAGCTATTATCCATGTTGTGAATAGAAGCCCCCTTGTGGGATCTCATGGAGTCCAAGCACTTGTATGGACAGACCCCCAATACGCCATGTACTCTTGCCATGGGAGGCCCTACTCCATATCCCATTAAACCAATCTAATACCCCACGAGCCCCATTAGGTTTGCTTTAAAGATTTTGGCAAAGTTAACTGTAAATGTGCTTTTAAAATTATTTGCCATTGGCTATTATGGCCAGCTGAATAAAACAAACCACAAATTGTCTTCACATAATAAAGATGACATTTTTTGAAGATTTATTTGCTATTATTTTACATGTGCGAATATTTTGTCTGTGTCTATGTATGTGTACCACTTGCAGGTCTGGCATTCACAGAGGCCAGAAGAAGGTGCTAGATCCTGGAACTAGAGTTATAGACAGTTATGAGTCACAGTGGGTTCTGGGAATTGACCCAGATCCTCTGCAAGAGAAGAAAGTGCTCTTAACTGCTGAACCAGCTAATCCAGCCCCAAAACATTATCTTTTATGGATACTAAGTTAAGCATCATTTGCTTTGTTTCTTTGGATTCTGTCTTTCTGTTAGGCACTTAACGTTTCTTTAAAATCCCAGATATTTTCATGCCATGTCTCAGGTCCTAGACTTATTCCTTAGTGTCTGCTGGATAAATGGAATGCTGGCTGGTGTCCCAACTCTAGACTCCAGTGAAAAACTGAATCCCCAGAGAAGTAGTGTATAGCAGGAATTTTAAAAGTTCTTATTAATAAAATCAAACACGAGGCCAGTTATTGGGGTGAATGCTGAAAGATCAGAGACACAGAACAAGCCACAGCTTCCTCACCTTGCCAGTTCCTCAGCTGATCTTGTTTCCTCAGACTGGAAGCTTCTGTGTCATCCCAATGGCTCTCAGCTGAACTGTGCTGCTCCAAAGCCTAAAAGCTTAACCAGCCAAATGCTTAACCAGCCAAATGCTTCTAGTTTCTGGTCTTCACGCCTTATATAATCTTTCTCTTTCTGCTGTCACTCCCAGAGATTAAAGGCTGGCTTTCTGGGATTAAAGGCGTGGGTCACAGTGCTTGGCTGTTTCTAATGTGGACTTGAACTCAGAGATCCAGAAGGATTTCTGGCTCTGGAATGCTAGGATTAAAGGTGTGAGCTACCATTGCCTATACTCATGTTTAATATTGTGGCTGTCCTGTTCTCTGACCCCAGATAAGTTTATTAGCCTGCTCAATATTTTTGGGAACACAATATCACAGTAGTGGCCAGATCATTTATGACCATAGAACTCTGAGCACATCCCTCACTGCTGCCAGCCATGAGAAGAAGTCAGGGCATAGCAATCCACTGACAGCTGCTCTTTCGTTCCCAACACCTCCAATCAGAACATGCCTGGAGCCTTCCCTTTTCCCATTAAAAAGCTTCTCACTTCTGCAACTGCCCATAAGACAACTGTCAGTGACAAGTGGCTGAGCCCTTGCTATGGAGAAAATAGCCTCTGCTCACTCTTACAGGCAGTCTTTGCTGGTCTCTAAACCAGGAAGGAGCTAGCAACAGGATTCCAGGTCTGCTGGTGCCTCTTGTTCACACTTGCTGTGAAAGGTCATGAAGATATTGCACAACTAATGAACAAGGGAGTCAGTGATACACTATAGAGACTCAGTAATATTTCACTTCTACCCTATAGATGTTACAGCCTATTTTCATTGGTAAAACAGCAATGTATCTTCAAATAATAAGTTTCTTTTAGTAATAACCTCAAGAAACAGATTAATCTGCAAAGTGGGTTTATACATAAGGGCAGATAACCCCTACCTGAAAGTTAAAAACCACTTAAGATTATTGAAATCCAATTAGAATTATCATTACCAAGAGAACTAGCTGTTAGTCTTCTAAAATTATTCATCTTTTGACTATGAAAATTCCATAGGATTATAGTAATTTCTATTATGTGAACCATATCACTAAATACTAGTTATTAATTAAATGAAGTTGTAGAACACTGGGCCACTCGTTGCCTTCCCTTTGTTCACTATGTCATGCCACTTGCTTCCCATGTTTCCTCACTAACTCCATCGGCATAGCACAAGAAAGTGGAAAGCTGAATATCGTCCTTTCTTGCCATTGTTGTAAAGACAAATAAGTAGGGAGAGAAGCAGAGATCTCAACATCAACTCTCTGAGGCTAATCAAGCAATAGGCTTCTATTTAATCATCCAGGTTCCTCCACTGTTTAAGCAGTGGTCCAGAATGATGGCAGTGTCGGCTCATTACAGCAGCCTTCATTGGTCTTGCTTGACGACTGACATATTGCGCCCAGATACACAGAGAAAAACATAAACTCATGAATGCATGTGAGTGTGCATGGGTGTTTTGAAGAAAGCTTTATTCAATCTTATTGTCTCTATATGCCCTTGACTATGTGTAATTACTTCACACACACACACACACACACACATACACACACACACACACACATACACACACACACACAAACACACACATAATATACATATACATACATATATATGCTGATATATAGCAAGTTCTATACAAATATTTATAATGATGATATAATATGATGTGAAAAATACAACTTGAATTTTCAAAGGTATAGGCTGGAAATTCTCACAACCTGAGAATAAGTTTCATTCAAGCATAATTTAGAATGTGGATAGGTTAATGCCCATTCCTTCAGATTAGAAAAGATTTGGAATCATAGTCGAATTGGAGCATAATATCATGTGTCTTAAATGACTAAGACAAAACCACCCACTGTTGAGCAGATGACAGACTCTCATGCCTTAACCCAGAGTTAAGAATGGGGTCAATGAGGGTCTGGGGAACTGGCTCAGTGGTTAAGAACATTGTATGCTCTTGCAGAGGACCTGGGTTTGATTTTCAGCCCCCACATGGTGGCTCACAACCATCCATAGCTCAAGTTCTAGGCATCTAACGCTGCCTTAGCATTTCCATGGGCACCAGGAATACATATAGTGTCCAGACTTATATGCAGTCGAAACATCCATAAAAAATTAAATAATGATAATTTTGAATTTCTTTTAAAATGGTCAGTTGTTTGATATGTTTATACAATGTGCAATGATCAACTCAGAAAGGTGAAACTCTGAATTTCTTTAAACATTTTTCAAATTTGACCCACATGTAGCAGTTGTACATGTTTATGAGCTACAAGGGTGAGGTATTTCAAAGGTTGTCTGTAAAAACCAACAGCCAGGGAACCTACATGGGACTGACTGACCTAGGCCCTCTGTATATATGTGACAGTTGTAGAGCTTGCTCTTCTTGTGGGACTCCTAACAATGGAAGCAGGGGCTGTCTCTGACTCTTTTGTTGGCTTTTAGGACCCTATTCTTCATACAGGGTGACCTTGTCCAACCTTAAGAGGAGGTACTTAGTCTTATTGCAACTTTATATGCCATGTTTTGATATTCATAGGAGGCCTGCCCTTTTCTGAGAAGAAATGGAGGTGAAGAGAATGGGGTGGGGTACAGACGGGAGGTGGGGGGAGGGACTTTGAGGGGAGGAGGGGGTGGAAACAGCAGTAGGGATGTAAAATAAATAAGTTAATTAAAACAAAAAATTCAAATGTACCAGTCAAGTCATACCATTCGCATTTCTAAGCTTCTCTCTGCTCATTATTTGTAAATGTATCATATGCCACCAATAACTCTGTTGGGCACCAGAGCTGTGGATCTGTGTGAGGGTGCCTGATACCCAGGCTCCTACTACTTCATCCATCCTTCTCAGCATGCAATCAACTTGTTAAATATCTACAAATGAGAGAGAACATAATGGAAGTTGTTTTTCTGTCACTGATTTCTTCCAGTTAGTAACATATTCACTGGTTCCTTCCATTTTGCTACAAATGACAGAATATCATTCTTTCATGGTCGTATTATAATCTATATAGTCCATATGCTATGTTTCCTTTTCTGTGTAACCACTGGTTGGCTTGTGTGTAAATTCTATGTCTTTGCTGTTGCAAATAGTGCTCAACACATAGTGATGCACATGGAATACTGGCTGAATTTTATCCACATATGTAGCCATATGTGGGCTAGCTGGACCATATAGTAGACATAATTTTAGGGATTATTTTAGCCTAAATGCTGTTCTCCTCAGTGCCTTATTAATTTGTACTCCCATGACAACTTATGAGTTCTCTGTTTGCCACATATTCAATAGCACTTTTTTGTTCTTCTGATAGTAGCCATTCTCAGTGGATTAAGATGATGTCAGGGTTGTTAATTCACAAACTAGTATTTATGTCATGTAAACACATATGATATAGCTTTCTCATATAAGAATACTTTTCAAATATAATATTCTCTTTAATAGCTATAAAAGGCTAGAGCATATTCATTAGCACACCAAGTACAGAGCCTCATCTTCCAGCAGAAAGCCAAATAGTTTTCTTTAGGACTGAAATCTTTAAATGAACATTCTTCTTCATCCTATTGGTGGTAGGAGCTTGCCTTTAATTTGTTTTGTTCTGTTTTGCTTTTCAAGACAGGGTTTCTCTATGTAACAGCTCTGGCTGTCCTGAAACTCACTTTGTAGATCAAGATGGCCTCAAACTCTTATCAGACTTTCTTGGACTGCCAACCCACAAATAACCACATGGAAACTTATTATTAATTATAAACGATTGGCTTTTAGCTTCAGTTTGTCTCAACTAGCTCTTATAACTTAAATTAACTCATTTATATTAATCTATGTTCTATCAACCTGGTGTTACCTCTTTTTCATCTTGCACTTCCTGTTTCCTCTCTGTGTCTGCTGGAAACTCCACTTTTCTTCTTCCCACAGTTCTCTCTCTGTCTAGAAGTCCCACCTATACCTCCTACCTAGCTACTGGTCTTTCAGCTTTTTATTACACCAATCACAGCAATATCATCTTCACACAGTACGCAAATATCCCACAACAGAGATCTGCCTGCCTCTGCCTCCTGAGTGTTGGGATTAAAAGCATGTGCCACCACTGTCTGGCTGTGCTTAATTTTTTTTTTCTCAACTTGAAGAAAAACGGTAACCTCAAACCTGAGAGTTTCTGATGTAGCCTTCTTCAGAGCAAGGTCTATAAGGAGGGACTGTTACAAGCTAAACTCACTCCAAATGATTTACCTTTCCAGAGAGCAGGTGTTGGGTTCAGCAGGGTCCTGATGCCAGGAACACATTTGCATTTAAATTATACTAAACATAATTAGAAGTTACTTCCTCCATGTGGGGGTGCCTTTGTGCAAGAAAATAATCTTGGTGCCCACTTATACAAACAGTGAATTCAATTTTATATATGGAACACCCTTTCTGGCCATGCTAATGAAGATTCTGAATACTCAATATTTTCCCTTTGGAGTACTACTATGTATTTATCTTTCCATTAACTTTTCCCACTATTTACTGTGTATTCTGTTGTGAAAAATGTAAAGGCTAGACACATACACAAAACAGTGACTGTAAATACAATTCTCACTATGTTGGCCAAAGTCATTCAAAACTTTTTAAAGACAGTATGTGTAAACTCCCTATCCACTACCTTCCTCAGCATAACACTGATGCTTTCACAGAGGCAGCTAATTTTTGTCAATGTAAAGTCCGACTATAATCTCCCACCCTTGACCAAGCTAATCCTGCTCCACACTGACACTGAGCCACTATAGAAACATGCTGTCCTCCTGCTCTGTCATCAGTTTTCTGTCACTGTGACTAAATATCTAGGACAAGATAATCATAAAGAGAAGTTTTATTTTGGAATCATTTTTGAAGGTTCAAGTCCAGGGCTGATGATTCCATTGCTTTGGGCCCAGGATAATGCAGCAGATCAGAATCAGAATGTGTGGCAGAATAAAGCCACTCACCTCATGGCCAGGAAGCAATGGAAACACCATGGTCCCACAATACCCTCAATAACACTGACCAATGACCTAAAGACCTCTCACAAGGCTGCCTCTCTCACAGGTTCCACTGCACCCACTAAGACACTACTCTGAGGACCATTTATTACAGGAGTCTGGGAGACATTCAATCTGCAAGCTGTGTCAACCTGCACTGCCTATACTGGGTGCTGCTTCTCCTCCATGGCTGTCTTTTACAGTTGGGTCTTCATATCTAGATACTCATTTTCCACATCACTCATTAATTTAGTGGTTTCTTTGGGGGATCATTCCCAGCTGGAATCTCTCTCCAACCTTTACTGTGTAATCTCACTGCAATTTTTGAGTCCTTCTTTTCTGTCTTCCAGGATACTCAGTTATCTTCATGCTCCACCCTAGGAACATTTTAAAAGATGAATTATACATGAGTAACTAACAAGCATGTTAAAGATGAGTTATACATGAATGACTAAATTCTCATTCCACGGGGATGGAATATGGTATACCATACACTGGTCTGAACTTTTTGCCTTATCAGTGCATCTTTTTAATACACCATCCTGACTCATCCTGCACGCCAGGCCTTCTATGCTGTTTCATCCTCCTGCCATCCATTTACACATCCATCCAGACATTCTACTTGCTGGCATTTCTTCCGGTACAGGTTATTCTTATGTTTGTCTTAATGTTTTGTCCATATTCTCATTTCTTGTTCAGATTCCTGTGTTTAACTTCCAAAACAAAACCTCTTCTGTGAGGATAAATTTGATCAGGAACTTGATTGGACTAAATGATGCCTGGAGAATTTGCAAGAGACACCTCTGGGTGTGTCTGTGAGGATGTTTCCAGGAAGGATTAACTAAGGAAGGAAGGCCCACCCTGAAGTTGGTGGCACCATCCCACAGGCTAGGTCTGGGTCTAGATATAAGGAGAAAGTCAGTTGAGTGTTGACACTCCTTTTTCTCTATGTCTTGATACGGCCACTTGTGAGAAAGCACTCACTACTAAAGCCGTGCATTGCTGTTAACCTGGCCTTGCCTTCCTTGACATGATGGGAACTAAAATGCATCAGCCTTACTGTAAGATTCTTCTGTCATCTATTTTATCACAACAACGAGAATTGTGACTAATACTCCCTCCTCTCCACCACATATGCAGATGGCAGAATGATGCCTCCCCTAGGACACTTTGTCGCTTGTAGATATGCTGCCTTACACAGCCAAGGGAGTTTTCAGATATGATTAAGGTGGAGGCCCTTGGGGTAAGGTGATAATCCTGGATTTTCTGGGAAAGTTGAGTTTAACTGCCTGGGTATTTAAACATTTCCTGACTGTCATCAGAGAGGGATGTGACTTCACCGAAAAGGTCAGAAAGAGGCAACTTCCATGTATGAAGATGGAAGCAGGCACTCTGAGTTAAAGAGTGCAGCCAGCCTCCAGAAGCAGGCCATCAAGGTATTAGGATGACTGCCATAAATATTGCTGTGTGGTTAGACGGAGTGTACTGGGAGCTTGGTTTTGTATGCTAAACCACAAAGCAATTGGATAGACACCTAGTTCTGTCTAATGAGACCTTTGGGGAGTACAAGGCCCCATACCTCAAGAAAATAAAGAAAACTGACCAGGTTCTAGGTGTTACTGTGGGTAGGAAGTAGGAGCAGACAGACAGATCTACATACAGACAATATCATTTCATCTTTCCACCAAAACCAAAGAAGTAACAAAGGCTTTGGTTTCCTTTTAAGCAACTTGCTGGTACAAAGAGAAGTTTAAAAAAGAAGAGAGAAAGAAAGAAAGAAAGAAAGAAAGAAAGAAAGAAAGAAAGAAAGAAAGAAGGAAGGAAGGAAGGAAGGAAGGAAGGAAGGAAGGAAGGAAGGAAGGAAGGAAGAAACAAGGAAACAAAGAAACAAAGAAAACAAGCAACTTAGAAGTTATCAATAGTCAGCACTAAAGGAAATGGAATAAGATTATTTCTTGTGGTCTAAGCATATAGCTTAGTGGCCTAGCATACATGTGATTCTAGCTGAAGCCCTGGCTCTGGAAAAGGAAAGAAGAGAGGAAAGGGATTATTTATTACAAAGGGATTGGGGGGGGGGGCATGAGAGATGTTGACTGTGTGGATGTTGAGTGAGAACACATTTGTACATGGTTTCTATGGAGACTGCATGTCTGAACCACTGCATCTGTCATGTCTGGGTTCACGCTACCCACCCAACTCCTAAGGGCACAGAGGACCACAGCCAACTGCCTATTAAACATTTCTATAACTCAGGACTAGATGTGGGGAACCTAAAGACTGAGAGCACATTCTGAACTGTGTGTATGCATGTACACACGTGTGTACACACATAGCAGAGTGCAGATGCACATGTGTGCATTCATGTGAGGTTCAGAAGTGAACCACAGATGTTATAACTCTGTTAACATCCACTTGGCTCTTTTTAGATTAGGTCTTTCATTAGCCTAGAACTTACAGAGCACATTAAGCTGCCTAGTCAGTGAGCCCCAGGAATCTAGCTCTCTGCCTCCCAATGCTATGATCATGAACTCAGATCAAATCACTCATCCTTTTTATAAGATTTCTTGTAATCCATTCAGGTCCTAACACTTGTATAGCTAGTACATTACCAACTGAACCATCATCCCAGCCTGCTTGTCTTACCTCAATGTACAACAAGGTGGTGAGGTTGTATGGAAATCTCAGCCATCACTAACTGCCAATAATCACACACAACTAGTATCTATAGAAGGAATTATAACAAACTTAAGCCACCAATCTTTCTTAGGGATGTGCACAGAAAACCCATCTCTAAGATAGCCTGGTATCATGAGAAAATGTTAGCATTCTTCAAGGCTTTGTTAGGCTTCTAACTTGGAAATATTCTGAATCCCAAACAGAAAAGCTTAGCACAACATACAGTCATGCAGTTCTGGATTTTGGAAGACCGTGGCAGGGCCACATGTAGGGATGACCCTTCCTTGCCTCTTCTGGTACTTGCTGGCAATCTCTGGCATCCGTTGGCTTGGAACACATTATCAGCACTCCAGTCTGCCTTGCTTGTCACATGAAGTTGTCTTTATGGGTGGGTGCCTATATAAAGCCATCTTGGTATAAAGAGACTAGCCCTATGTTGGATCAGGAGCCCACCACTTTCCACTAGGACCTCACCTTAAATGCTTATACTTCCAATGACACTAAACCCCAAATAGAGATACAATGTAACACAATAGGAAGTAAAGGGTCAGCACATACAGGAGGCCACCATTCAACTGACAATAGAGTCTTTTGGTAAACTTAATCATCTGAGATATCAAAAGATGGGACTTTCAATTACTTAGTTTTTTTTTTTGATGCCTTATAGAATTGATACTGAGATCCCAGCCCTCGTACTCCATGAATTTTCAGACTATTGATACGGTACACATAGAAGCAAGTGAGCACTACAGTCATGATGGAAGTACAAGCCTCATTCCTAGGAAAGATGAACTTTAAGAGATAAAATAATTCCAAAAATATTAGATTACCAGCCTAATAAAAGTTCAAGCAAACACATTCACCCTAAATTCTAAAATATTCGAAGCTCAAATTAAGGGCTTTCATTTCTCCTGAAAATGATTTTAATATCCCTCTTCTCAGAGAACATGCAAATAATCACAAAGCCAGATGACTCTGCATTTTAGGAAGCACTCTATGATGCAGAAAGCCAGCATCATCCATCAGCTCCCACAGCTTTGTAGGAAGGGATCAGGTTGTCGGCCTTGAAGAGGAAAATAGAGCAATAGTACTTGCATGTTCACTGACAGATCACATCATGTTCCTGACCCATCATGAAAGCATCTGTTCTCTGAAATACAGTTTTGTGAGTTTAATGCTTCTGTAGTCCTTTATCACATAACATCACAAAATAAAGATGGTAATTTCATTTTCTATTATGCAAAAGTGAAAATAACAACAATAACAAGATGTGAAATTTGCTCCTCAGGAGTGCAGATGGCTTGGTCCTGAACCATACTCAGGAAGCCTCTGGTGATAGATTTGGTCACATGCATACTGAATTATCCTGAGATACGGAATTTTTACAGCTCTCCGGGAGCCATGCACCTGGCAGAGCTGCCTCTTGCCTTTCTCATCCCCTGCTCCCTGAGCTCAGAAGCTCTTCCTTTGTTCAGTAGTCAGTCTTCCCCTCAGCCTCGGAGCCCAAGACCCAATCAGTTCTCCCCAGCAGCTGTCCTGTGTGCACTCTGTGAAGATGTTTCCTTCATTGTTCACACTACACCCTCTCTCCCTCTTCATAATCCTAACTGGGGTAGCCAGAAACGGAAGCAAAAGCATCATTCCCCAGCTGCAGGGAGGGGGGGGGCAGGACAAACAAACACAAACAAACAAACAAACCTTCCCATAATCATCCATGGGGGAAGTTAGTGTAATTCTAATCTTAGGTAAAGGACATAAAAGGATCCAAAATATGTGCATTTTACACCATAATGTGTCATGTTTTAAGGGGGGGGAGGAAGAAGGGAGTGGGAGAAACAATAAAGGGGGGACAACAAAGCTGAGACATAACCCCTCCAAGGTAACATTTTTGTCCTTACCCTGCCATTTTGGATAATGAAATGTGAGACAGGAATATAGTCTATGAAGTGAAAATCAAAGGAGTTAAGACAGTTAAACAACCTGCATGCTTTGAGACACTCAACTAACAGAGAAATTAATGCATGTCTTTCTAAGGGTGTATAGTGCTGAATGAACTAGATTCATGATTTATGGCTGAGTAATAAAAACAAAACTCCTGCCAATTCATGATTTTTATCAGTCTCATAAATACTCTCTAATACCTTAAAGGTCTCTAAAATAATATCTTTCAGTACCTCAAAAAGTATAGGTGCCATTTCAAACTTCTCTCTCTTTAACCAGGAGCCTGAACTTATAGAGATTCACCTGTTTCTTCCTCCCAAGTGCTGTAATTAAAAGCACCACCACACCCATAAAATCTTCCTTGTCTTATATTAAATATATTTTTCTGATTGACTGTTATATGCTAATGGGTACATAGTTTTTATGCGGGGAGTACACGTTTTTTAAGTGGCATGATAGAACTATCACAAGATTATGAAATATGTCCCTCAGTCTGGTGATTGTAAGTCAGTGAAGATGTGCTAAATGGCTTGTGTTTCATGAAGGAATTTATGTCTACCAGAAGTCTTGCACAATGAAGATCTACTCTCATTTAAGGCATTATGTTTATGTATCTCATTTAAATTATAATGGATAATTAAGAGATACAGATTAAATAGTCATATAGGATAATCAAACTTATCAATGTGTTAGTTAAGTTTTCTAGATATACATAGATATAATTTAATTAAATAGATAATCTTCAAACACTTGAAAGACCTACAGAACATGCCATTTAAAATGTTTTAAAAACTGAGACTTTCTTGGGCAATGAGACACATCAGCTCCTGGCAGCACCAATGTACTTTAAAGAGAAAGATGGGCTTCAAAGACACTTTATATGGAGTTTATCTTCTTCATGGCAAAAGTTATCCATTTGGGCAAGAAACTGTTCTTGCCTAGCTAGACTGCTTGACAAAATGTCATCTAAACTGGACATGCAGGACCCATAAGAAGGTGACCACTGAACTTTGCAAAGTTCAGGTTCCTGGTTCACAGAAGAAACTGCCAGGCATTCTACAGGACACAGAGAAAAAAAAAAATGACTGAGAGACTAGTCTTATAGGCTGAAGATGGATGCCCCGACATTACAGAGAAACTTTGGATGAGTGTTCAGGCAGACAGCTGTCTCTGTCATTCTAGATTTTTGGAAGTTACAATGCTCTTCCTGTTTACTTAGGTAATATTGTATCCTTCTGAGTTCTTTGACATAGTTGAAGACTAAATAGTTATAATTTTTTTGGTTATGATAAAAGATATATTAGATATGAAACCTTAGACTCACAAATATAGGATAAATAGAATATTTTCTTTAATTTTATGAAGTACAAATAGACTAAATATTCTAACTGTAATTCTTGCTTGGTATATGTAATTTTAGTATGTTGAAGTTAAAAACCTTACTTTTAAATAGAAAGAAAAGGGGAAATGATGGGTGATATATCTCTGCATGCTATGAATGTGTTGCTCTTAATGGTTGATAAGGAAAAAGCTGATTGGCCAGTAGCCAGGAAGAAAAAATAGGAGGGATAAGCAGACAAGGAGAATTCTGGAAGAGGAAGGCTGAGGAGGAGATGCCAGCCAGCGGTCCAGGGAGCACCAAGTAATGACACATAAGTAAAGCCATGGAACATGTGGCAACATACAGATGAACAGAAATGGGCTGAGTTTAGGTGTAAGAGGTAGTCAGTGGTATGCCTGAACTAATGGCCAAGCAGTTTTAATTAATATAAGCCTCTGTGTGTTTATTTGGATCAGAGCAGCTGCAGACTGAGTGGGACACAGAAAAACTTCCAAGTACACACACACACACACACACACACACACACACATACACACACATACACACACACAGAGAGAGAGAGAGAGAGAGAGAGAGAGATTAACAAAGCATCATTTTCCTAAAAGTTAAAAATGTTATTGTTATCTTAGAAAGATTGAAAGCACCCTTCCTTTGAAGTTGTTTTCCCTCCACTGCTGATGGAAAATGAAGCTTCAAAAATTGAATGGGGGCTGAAGAAATGGCTTAAGAGCAGTGGCTGCTCTTCCAGATGACCTGAGTTCAATTCCCAGCAACCATAGGGTGGCTCACAGCCATCTATAATGGGATCTGATGCCCTCTTCTGGCAGGCAAGTATATATGCAGATAGAGTGCCATATACATAAAATAAATCTTTTTTTCTTTTTATTTATTTATTTATTTATTATGTGTTTTAATTTTATACATCAGCCATGGGTTCCTCTGTCTTCCCCCCTCCCGCCCCCATCCCCACCTTCCCCCCAGCCCCTCCCCTCCATTCACATGTCCTCCAGGACCAAGACACCCCTGGGGACTCATTTAAACCTGGTGGATTCAGTACAGGCAGGTCCAGTCCTTCCTTCCAGGCTGAGCATGTGTCCCTGTGGTGTAAGCCCAAGGTTCCAAACAGCCACCTCATGCACCAAGGACAGGTCCTGGTCCCACAGCCTGGGAGCCTCCCAAACAGTTGAAGCTATTCAATTGTCTCACTTATCCAGGGGGCCTGATCCAGCTGGGAGCTCCACAGCCGTTGGTTCATAATTCATGTGCTTCCATTTGATTGGCTATTTGTCCCTGTGCTTTTTGCAATCATGGATTCAACAATTCACGCTCTTGCAGTCCCTGCTCCTTCTCGACAGCTGGACACCTGGAGCTCCACCTGGGGCCTGGCCGAGGATCTCTGCATCCACTTCCATCAGTTATTGGATGAGAGTTCCAAGACGACTACTAGGGTGATTAGTCATCTGATCACCAGACTAGGTCAGATCAGGCCCTCCCTCGACCACTGCCAGCAGTCTACAGAGGATATATCATTGTGGATTTCTAGGGACCTCTCCAGCACTCTGCCTATTCCTGTTCTCATGTGGTCTTCATTTATCATGGACTGTTATTCCTCGTTCTCCCTTTATGTTCTTGATCCAGCTGGGATCTCCTGCTCCCCTAAGCTTTCTTTCCCTCAAATCTTGCCCTTCATTACTCCCATACCAACCCCACATCTGACAGAGGGCTGATATCCAGAATATATAAAGAACTCAAGAAATTAGACATCAAAATGCCCAACAGTCCAATTAAGAAATGGGCTATAGAACTAAACAGAGAATTCTCAACAGAGGAAGTTCAAATGGCTGAAAGACATTTAAGGAATTGCTCAACATCCTTAATTATCTGGGAAATGCAAATCAAAATGACTCTGAGATACCACCTTACACCTGTCAGAATGGCTAAGATCAAAAATACAGAAGACAGCTTATGCTGGAGAGGATGTGGAGCAAGGGGAACTCTCCTCCACTGCTGGTGGGAATGCAAGCTTGTATAGCCACTTTGGAAATCAATATGGTGCTTCCTTAGAAAATTGGGAATCCATCTCCCCCAAGACCCAGCTGTAGCACTCTTGGGCATATACTTAAGGAATGCTCAATCATACCACAAGGGCATTTGCTCAGCTATGTTTATATCAGCATTGTTTGTAATAGCCAGAACCTGAAAACAACCTAGATGCCCTTCAACTGAAGAATGGATAAAGAAAACATGGTACATATACACAATGGAGTACTACTCAGCAGAGAAAAACAATGGCATCATGAGGTTTGCAGGCAAATGGATGGATCTAGAAAAAATCATCCTGAGTGAGGTAACCCAGACTCAGAAGGACAAACATGGTATGTACTCACTAATAGGAGGATACTAGATGTAAAACAAAGATGACTAGACTGCTACACAACTCCAGGGAGACTACCTAGAAAACGGGACCCTAGGAAAGACCCAGGGATCACTCAATGACAGAGAAATGGATGAGATCTACATGAACAACGTAAAATAAATCTTAAAAAAAGAAAATGTTGAGTTCTCCAGTGACTCTCGGGATTTCCTGGCTGAATTTAAAGCATATAGTAAAAGTGCTGAATTTGGGAAACAGGTTCCATCTATAACACTACAGAATGGAAGGAAAAACAGATTAGATTGTAATATGGATCACATTTTCTTTGAATACTCTTTTTCAGAAACAAAAACATAATCCAGCAATTTGTAATCAGCTCTCTATTTTCAATACCAAATCATCCTGTTGAAAATTTGAAGGTAATTGACTTTTTATTCATTTTTAAATACCTGGAACCATAACTTTAACCTGCCTTCTAAAAACAAATGTGGCTTTTTATTTTCACATCAGGATATTTTCAAAGAGTTAGTCTGAAGTAGCTATAAATATGCAGAGATTTCAACAGCTCAGACATACATCTCAGTAATAATGTAATGGAGCTGTGAAGATTTAGTGTTTGAAACCCGATTACTTTGTGGTTTAACTTGTGTACTGCTTGACTGTTTTGCATTTTCAGACAATTTAACAAGGTAGACAGGATATGAAGATGGAATCTTAAATGGAAGCTAGGATTTTGAAAGTAAGAAAATGTCCAAGTTGTGTTCATTTTTTTCAAAGCTAGAGACTGAGTGGGATGCACTTGGGGCTGAAACGCTCAAAGTGGCTGAGTATATAAAAGTCACAGTTATGCAGATACCCCACACACATCTCCAGATGGTTAGTTCTACTCTCCTGTTGAATCTTGATATTCATTGGTGACATAAAGATTAATAACACTCTACACAACATCACCTTTGTGTCTGTAAAATACAGCTTTCTCTAAGTCAGTCCTATGAGTTTTTGAGGTTACCTTATGCTTTCAGAAGATATGTGGGGCTTAATTCTCGTTAGGAATCGTGGTGGTGTGTATTATCCTAAAACCAATTGAATGAGTTTTTGAGATTTCACAAAACTGTATTAAAAAAAACCCTGAACTTTCAGAGATTCATAATGAATTAGACCAATAGCAAAAGCAAATGTAGAACAGTGTGTGCTAATCAATTTGTTCTAGACTACTACTTGTAGTAGGACTCCCCACCCCCAACAGAAATACAAGAAAGCATAATATATGGAAATAGTCTCTCTGTGTGAATACAGAGTTCTAAGACACCCTCAGAAATACCAAAATCGGTGCTCACATACCTTTTATTGAAGTATATAATGGCTGCATATCTCCTGTACATATTTCTACTGCTTTTGAATATCTCTTAATAATTTATAATACTCAGTATAATGTAAATAGTACTTGTAATGTTTAGGGAATAATGACAACTAAAAAAGTATGTGAAATATATACATGCTCAATACAAACACAGTTTTCATGATCATTTTTGATCCATTGTGTATTCAATCTATGATATAAAAACCTACAGATGCAAAGGGCTCTATTTACAGCTCTTGTTGCTTATTGCTCATTTATCTCTGCAGCATCCTGCATGCATGTAATTTATTGCAAGTTGTTTCACAAATGATGGTGAGCCAGGAAGTCCCCAGGTCCATGTCTGACTTGGCAAGCTGGAAATGCAGGAAAATGGATGGCTTAGTTCCAGTGTGATGATCAACAAGCCAAGCCCCAGCAGAGCACACATCTGGGTTTGAGTCTGAAAGCTGTTGGGCAGGAAGAAGCCCCTCTTTGCTGGGAAGGGCTTTGCTTCTATTTGGGAGTTAGATGAATGGATGAGGGCCACCATCATTGCAGAGTACCATCTGCTTCAGTCAAACAAATGAATTCGAGTCACACTCTACACCAGGAATTGCACTGAAGCAGGATGTAGGCACCTTGCAGCCACTTACATGGACTCATAAAAATTAACAAGCACAGCATCTCTACTGTCAGTTCATTCCACCTCCAAACTGAGCCTACCTCTGACCACCTTACCCCTTGCGCTCTGGTCCCCAACAAAGGACACTCCCAGTTTTTCATAACCAATTGCAGCCTTTATCTCTTACAGTCTCATTACAAAAAACAAATGTTCTCATTAAAAATATGATGCTTTCTTTTTAACACCTACCAGTATCTTTTTAACCAGTTATGACAAAATCCAAATCCACACTTTGAGTCTGGATGCCATCTACTTTACCAGGCTAAATCAGTGTGTCTCTATATAGACTGTTTCAACATGTGATCAACACAACACCACCCACAAGCTATTTTGTCAAGTTTTGTCCATTTTGTTGAAGTGTCTGCAAATGCTGCAGCAACACTGTTCAATTGAAGTTGATCATGTGTTTGGGGGATTTGGGTCTGGGTTTCTCCCAAAGGTTTTGTAGATCAGAAGCTTGGTCTTCAGTTCTTGGTTCCCAGAGTTGAAAGCTGATGAGGGGACTTTAAGTTATTAGAACCATCACCTCTTTGAAAGAGATTTTGAAATTAGTTCTCACAGTACTCTGAAGTAATTCTCTTAAGGCTGATAGACCAATGAGGTAGCTGTTGGGAAAACATTTGCTGGTAGACTTATATACACACAAATGAAGACATGTACCTCCTTTTGTATTAGTTACTTTTCTTGTCTCTGCCACTAGGTCTCTGACAAACATGTGGGAGGGAAGGTTTAGTTTGGATCCTGGTTTGAGAAGACACAGTCCACTGTGGCAGAGAAAGTATGGCAGTTAGAGATGCCATAGTGGCAGGAGCTTGTGAAGCTTCTATCACCATAAATCAAGAATCATAGAGAACATGGGAAGTGCCCTCTCTGATGGCCAGGCTAGAATTCCCAGGGCCTACCTATCCAAAATGCACCTCTAGCTACTTCCAAAATATCTACAACCTCCCAAAACCAGGCCACCGACTATAGACCAAATTGTCAAACACATGAGCCTATAGGGGACAATTACAGCCAAATGTATAACCCTCATTAACATAGCTGGTTTGGTTTTCCTCCAATTTTGCAGAAGAAACAAAGTTGCAGAGCCTACAGAGTGATGCTTCTCAAAGCAGGCCATGAGAATAGGTTTCTCTATTTGCCTTTCCCAAGGTATATGGATGATACTGCCATAGAAAAGGATTAACATCAGGAAAGTATAAAAACATTTAAATTCACATTTCACAAGATACAGATACCATCAGTAGTGATGGCTCCAACTGTGGGGATGCCGTGCCATTATGGACAGTTTTGTAGAAACATAATGGAGGAAAGAGGGTTTGATTTCACAGTGATAAACACAAGGTCTATTTTTCCAGATTCTTTTCCACCCCTCCACAGACTGCTTCCCTCTGATGTAGGGCAAGACAGCCCTAATGAGAGTCTTCAGAAGAAAAGGAAGAGAGAAGATGGAGGCATGCCCTCCATAGGCTTCATGACTTGCTTCAGAGAGCATGAAGGGAGAAGGTGAAAGCAGTCTTCTTGCTTTGCTCTTTTCTGAAACATCAGATTTCCGTATGTTGGGGTGATGTTTCCTGTGCCTCACTAGCAGCAGATAAGAATAGCGTGTTGCTGGGCTGGCAAGAGAGCTCACTAAACTACGCTATTGCCTTATAAATGTGAGGACCTGAGTTTGGGTGCCCAGAACCCATGTAAAAGCCAGGCATTCTGCCTTCTGCCTCAGATTGGAAGCAGAGATAGCATCATAGAAACTCATGGAGCAGTTAGTATGGCTCATGTGACAAAGTTTCAGGCCAATGAGAGACCCAGTCTCAAACAAAAGATGGAAAACTCATGAGAACTGACAACATAGTTATTCTCTAACTTCTACACATAGAATACAGACAGACAGACACACACACACACACACACACACACACACACACACACACACAAGAAATAGCAGAATGAAACTAAAAACCTAGGTCGTAGACACATAGGATCTGACTTAAAAGGCTGAAGTGACGCTTATGTATCTAAAATGAATTTTAATATTTATTCAAGGAAGCAATCCACTGAAGAATATCAGAGTGCACCACTAAAAATTCCGATTTAATTAATATAGACCAGGCCCATCTTTTTTTTTTTTTTTTTGGTTTTTTGAGACAGGGTTTCTCTGTAGCTTTGGAGGCTGTCCTGGAACTCGCTTTGTAGACCAGGCTGGCCTGGAACTCACAGAGATCCACCTGCCTCTGCCTCCTGGGTGCTGGGATTACAAGCGTGCGCCACCACCACCCGGCCGATCTTGCCCATCTTGAAGACTCCCGACAATGTTTTACCGTGCGGCCGTCACTGGAAGCCGAGCCGTGCCCACCCTTGAACCTGGTTTACTGCAGGAGTCCCCCTGCAGCGACCCGAATGAGAATATCCCCCATAGGCTCGGGTATTTGAACACTTGGTCCCATTGGTGATACAGTTGAGGATGGGCAGGCTTGCTGGCGGAAGTGCATCACTGGAGGGAGTCTTTCATAGCCTTGCCCTACTTCCGGTTCACCCTCTGACTCTTGTTTGTATTTAGATGTGTGAGTTCTTGACTCTAAGCTTCTGCTGCCAGACCCCCTGCTCACTGCCATGCTCCCCATCATGATAGACACTTAGAAGTTGCCTTGGTTGTAGTGTTTTACCAAAGCAATAAAAAAAATAAAATAAAAAAGTAACTGATATACCTGCACTGGTCTTGATGTCTCCAATTCTCCTTGTACCCAAAAAGAAGAATATTTTTCATCAGTGTTTATAGCTCTTCAATGGTTAATATTGACTTATATAGCAAGCACATACAGTGAAGCAAGGTCTGCACAGCCCTTCATCATGTGTGCCCTGTGTATTTATCCAAAGCCATTTTTCACCAAAACCCCTGTTTCCCTGGGACCTTCCACATCTCACCAAACTGAATTATTTGCACTTCATAAAATGGACAATAGCATTTTGTGCCTTTGCCTTGCTGTTCATTTCTTGTATCTCTGTAATGGTTCCCTGGACCTGATGATGCAGATTTACTCCTGTAAAGGTAGTCAGCATAGCAGTTCTGATGCATCTGTACTGAACCTGCATGGTACAATGGACCATTCCAGCAATTTGTCTGCTGCATCTGGTGCATTTCTACACTGCAATGCAATCACTTTCCAGTAATTTGTTTTTATATCTACCTCTGTCAACTATAAACTGGGGCAAGAAATATCTAATATACTCCAGAACTTCTAGGACATTTAGAGACCTGGTATTTACATGCACAATATCATACATTAAGAAAACTTTTAAATAATTCTTACATATTTAAGTTTTAAAAGATTTGTGTGTGTGTGTGTGTGTGTGTGTGTGTGTGTGTGTGTGTGTTTCTATATGTGCAGGTGCCCATGGGGACCAGAAGAGGGCATCAGATCCCCTGGAAATGGAATTAAGGTTGTGAGCTACCCAATGTGGGTGCTGGGAATTGAACTGCAGTCCTCTGCATGAACAGCAAGTGCTTCCAGCCACTGAGCCCTCTTTATAGCCCCACTTACCTATTTCTTAAACTTGCTTAAAAGGAGATCCCATGTGTAACATATGGCCTTTTGTCACTTACTAGGATAATATCTAAATATTTACCCACACAAATTGGTCAGCATCAAAAGACTAAGAAAAATTTTAAGGTAGTCCCTGCCTAACTAGACATAACTGGAACAAAAGACAATAGTTGAAAAGTTACTGCCATTCTACATGTGTGCCACTCACTCAAATGAGACATTGATCCATCATCTCATGTTGATGAGGCATGAATAGAGGGCAGAAGTTAAAGTGGGCCCTTGGGAGTTAGATAATACTCAATTCAAAGCATACTTTTCTCTTTTGTTATTTCAGCAACTGCCAGCAAATTTCCAACCCAAATTGTGCTCATCTATACAAGGAAAATTTTATTACATAATAATAAAATCAAAATTAAAATTTCCGATATTGTTTTAAAACATGCTAATAAGAAGTATCTAGTTTATTCAACTAAACTTTGCCTGATAGTGTTTCTGCTCCAAGCATCTTGTCCAAAGGAGACATCACACACCAGCTGATGACACTCTAAGGGATGTACCCAGAAGACTTGAAATCAAATCTATATTGAAAAGAGGAAGGGACATAATGTGAAAACTTTGTAACACATGAATATATATCAAATATTTTCTATATATTAGAGGTTATAGACAGCAGAAAACCAGGCCTGTCATTATAATGTTGATATGTGGAAGACATAAAACACACATGCCATTGATTGTTTGATCTCACTTTATGTTTGACAATGTCTGCATTCATTACCTGTGTTAAGTCACACCTCAACTCCAGAAGACAGACATGATCAAAATCTTTAGAATGTGAAATTCACAAGTTGAACATTGAGGTTTCACAATTTGTCCAAAAGCATCCAGCTAGCAGTAGAGAGAGAGGTACGATTCAGTCCAGAAATTGTCTAACTTCCAAGGAACCACTCCAAACTGGGACCCTCTACTAACTGTTTGTAATGAAGGGAGTGATGGCTGATTTCACCTGAGTGCCACTTTCCACTGGTAATATTACCCTCCACTCTTATAGTCAGGCAAGAAACTGATTATCTTCATATAAAAGTTCAGCCGTTGGATGCTGCAAATTTATGTGTTTGGACACATCTGGTTAATTCACAGGACTTTTCTCTCCAGATGGCTTGTCATTCCAAATGTCTTAACATAAGCAGAACTAAACTCGAACTCTTCAAGCTTCCCGAAATGAATCTCCAAATATTCATTGTTCTTTCAGATGGATAGTATTGACTTTGATCCACTACCATCTTGTGTTTGGCTTTCCATCATTAAAAATTAATGATGTGCCACTACAGGACTATAAAACTGGTGACTAGCAAGTGTCTTCTTGAAGAACAGATACAAGTGAGAAATGTCTCAGGCATAGCAGTCACCCCTGCAAACTAAAGAGTTACTATTGATACAAAATGTTTGCAGACAATGGGACAGACAGGGATTTATAGATAAGATTCAAAAGTGCAGGCAGTAATGCAAAATTAGACACATGGGCTGATTTAAAAAGGAAAAGAAAACAGTAAGAAGCTTTGACACATGGCCAGCAAGATGGCTCAGTGGGTGAAGGAGCTTTCCATCAAGCCTGCAGATCTGAGTTCAATCCCTGAGCCCCACATGGTGAGATAAAAGAACTTATTTCTCAAGTTGTCTAACCTTCACATGGGCACCATGACACACACACACACACACACACACACACACACACACACACACACACTGAAAAATGCAATATTTAAAAATTAAAAAAACAATAATAAAGTGATTTAGGGACAGCAACAGAGTCAAAGAAATCAACAGAGTTGAGAGATTTGGCCATACACAACACAAGAATATTTGTGCCAACTGTGGAGTTAATATCCAGGTATGAAAAGAACTCAATCAGCATAATAGCAGAAATCAAGTAACCTAATGAAATGCTAGGCAAATTATCTGAGCAGACATTTCTCCAAAGGAGACATAGGAGGGGCTGCAGAGACAGCTCAGTGATAACACGCTTGAAGCACAGGTGTACAGACTGGAGTTCACGTTTCCAAAACTCACATAGATGCCATTTGGGTGGAACAGCCTGCCTGAAATTCTGGCCTCAGAAGTCAAGACTGGGAACCCCCAAAGCAAGAAGCCAGCTAGTGGAACTAGCCATTCATATTTGCAATCTCTGAGTTTGACAGACTCTACATCCATTGAATAAGACAAAAGAGCAACAGAGGGTGACTCCCAACATTAATCTTAGACCTCCATATGTACATATGTGCCTACACATATGCAAACATTCATATACATGCATGTACAGCACACACACACACACACACATACATACACGGAAATGGAAAAATAAAAGAAATATAGTCTTTTAGCAAGAAGACAATGTTCTCAAGAAGACAAAGAAATGATCATTGCTGCCGCAATGGGGAAGAGGGAACTCTCACACTCTGTTACTGGATAATTAGTTCAGTTGTGATAGAGAACAATATGGTGATAATGCAGAAGATCTGCCATATAATCCAACCACCTCACTATTACATTGTTGATAGACAGATAGATAAATTGAAGAAATTACATCAGACAGCTAACAGATAGATAAATTGAAGAAATTACATCAGACAGCTAGACCCATACACTGGTATTTTAGGCAACAGTATGCCCAATAGACAAGATATGGAATCAATCAAATGTCCATCAGTGGATGAAAGAATTTAAAAATATACATGATAGGATTCAGTCTAGCCATTAAAAGAGTAAAATCCTGCCCTGGGCACCAATACTGTGTTGTATATATCAAATAACTCAGAAATAAGCCTGTGTTACTTTTCACTTTCTCACTGCTCTGTGGGTGTGGTTTCAATGTCTGACACTCTCAGTAGCTATGACCATACATCTTGACATTGGCATAAAAACCACTGTTTGTGCTCAGGCTAATACAGGACTAAGGAAATGGTGGCATTCTCTGCCACTTCTTCAAGAACTGACACCTGAGTTAATGGTGGTTAATTTTGCATAGATGGATGTTAAGTTTTCAGCCTAATTAGATCAGATAATAGAGTTCTGCACGAGACACTAGTTGCCTACTTTAGAAAATCAGAGATGCTCTACTAAAGAATTGATTCAGTACTTGGCACAGCCATAGTGTCTCTGGATCATATTCTGCTTTTTCTGTGTGGACAGCCATCCCCATGGAGCAGATGGGCTCCAAAAGGACATTTGACTAGCAAATTGACTTGATAGATTCAAATTTCATTACATACTGGAAGCACATTTTGTTTGAGCTAAGCACATTAATATCTATCAGTTAGAAGAAAGGCCCAATCCCTTCTTTGTTATTCATTAATAAAACCTAATGATTTCAACAAAACATTAATGAAGGAAAATATTGGCTTGCATAATTCATTTGAAAAATTAATTAATTGCTTTATTAAGGGCAGCCTGTTCTACCAAGTAATTACTGAGGCTCTGATGGAGAATTGCTTTGTGTTATTTATTTAGCAAGCTGTTGTTTACCTCTTTCGTTTTCTATTGATTTGTTATGCACACAGCTCTTCTGCCTACAGAAGGAAACTAAGTATAATATGAGATAATGATTGTGAGTCTGTGCTTAAAATTGATAAGGGGTGGCATCTAGCAGGAGGTTTACCAAATTCACAGTGCTTTGCAAAGACAGGAGACTGACTTTTTTGCAGAATTCTTTCTCACTAGCGTTTTGGAACAGTGTCATCTGGGAAACAATGTCCTCACAGAAGAAGTAGAAGACACAGGCCGGGTCAAAGGAATTCTTCTAAGTTAGCATTGTGTGGTTTCTTTGGATTACAGAAACCCATAGTTTGAACATTAAAGTAGCACAATAAATATTTAATAAGAAAAAGACACCAGGCTGTGGTGGTTCATGCCTTTAATCCCAGCACTTGGGAGGCAGAGGCAGGTGGATCTCTGAGTTCAAGGCCAGCCTGGGCTACCCAGGGAGTTCTAGGAAAGGCGCAACGCTACACAGAGAAACCCTGTATCGGAAAAAAAAAAAAAAAGGAAGAAGAAGAAGAAGAAAGAAAAAGAAAAAGACAATACTATTTTCTGAAATGCAATATCAAAGGTTGTTATGAATGACTTATTAAACATAACAGTGTTATATTGTTGTCAAGTGTGGTGGTGCATGCCTTCAATTCCAGCACTTGGGAGGCAGAGGCTGGTGGATCTCTGTGAGTTTGAGGTCAGCCTGATCTATATAGTGAGGTCCAGGATAACTGGAGCTACATAGTGAAACCTTCTTAAAAAAGGAAAAAAAAAGAAATAGAGTTGGACCCTAATTTTTTCTATGATGTTACTCCGTGTACTAAACTTCATCAGATCTTTTGATGTGGAATAGAAATGTTAACAGAAAAATTCCTGACAAGCAGGTACTGATTAATGGTTTTATTTGGTTTGACACTATAATGGTAAATACTAATATTGTTTACGTGAATTTGTGACACCTTAAACCATTAAATGCAACTATGCAGAAGCAAGGAATTCACTTGACATTAAGAACTTGTGTGAGTGGCCAACCAGTGACTGGTCCATCTTGAGACCCACACCACAAAAGGGAGCCCATGCCTGACACTGCCTAGAGGGCCAGGAACCACAGGTAGGACAGCCCAGAGACTTGGGCAGAAGCAAACACCACTGGCAAATAAAGTAGTCAATGAAATGATTCCGAATGATATTCTGCTGTACTCGTAGATCAGAGACTAGCATAATTGTCTTCAGAGAGACTTCATCCAGCAACTGATAGGAGCAGGTGCAGAAACCCACAGCCAAACATTAGGTGGAGCTCAGGGATCCTACAGAAAAGGGGAGGAAGGATTGTAGGAGCCAAAGGGGAGGAGAACACGGCCCACAGAATCAACTAACCAGGGCTCCTAGGGGCTCACAGACTGAACCAACAACCAGGGAGCCTGTCTGTGTGTGACCTGGGTCCTGGGCACATTGGTCATGGTTGTGTGACTGGCTGTTCTTGTTCGACTCCTAACAGTCAGAGCAGGGTGGTCTCTGACTCTTTTGCCTGCTTGTGGGACCCTTTTCCTCTTACTGGGTTGCCTTGTCCAGCTTTGCTAAGAGGGTTTGTGTCTAAAATTAGTGTATTTTGCTATGCTATGTTTGGTTAATATCCCTGGGAAGCCCACTCTTTTTATAAATGGAAATGGAGGAGTGGATCTGGGAGAGAAGGGAGATGTGGGGAGAGGGTCTGGACAGAGAGGGGAGGTGGGAAACTGTGGTCATGATGTAATACTTTAGAGAAGAATAATTTTAAAAAAATGGTGGGCGATCCAAAGCTGACATTCTTTTAGAACATAATTCATTATCTGTCCTGTGTAAAGAAAGTATTTTTACATTACTTTGCCTCAAAGAGACTTTCCTTGCTCTACAGGCACCAGCAAGAATACTTGCATAATAGCAGCATGTTTCATTAAGATGTAAAAGGAAGACAAAACTGGAAGTATTGACATTCCAAAATAAATCAGCCCAGCTCTTTATCCATCAGTCCCAGCCTTCTCATTACCACATGCATATGACAGGTATCTTTCAGAGCCTAGTTTAGACAGATTGTTCAGAAAGGAATGAGTTCTCTTGGTCAGGTAGAAATAGATGCCCACCCTCAACAGACAAATTTAAGAAGAGACCAACATTCCTCAGAATTTCTAAGTTGTCTTGGGAATTTTCTCCTCTGTACCCTGTTCAAGGACCATTTCAAAGCAGTCCTGTATCTGAAAAGAGTAGACGATAGAGAAAATAAAGGAATGAATGCCACCAAAGGCCGTTCTTTCTGCAGACAACTGAGACATTTGCTATTGCATTCCTCCACAAAGCAGAGGGCCCAGAGTCATTGATTCAACATTGAATTTCCCCACCATATTCATATCTCAAATATCCACAGGATGGCAGCAAAGGACGATACATCAAATCTGATTGCTTAATTCAAAATCAGCCAGCAGAAGTGATTAATAAGGCTTGACTCCCTTTCTGCGCAAAACGCGGGACCAGTACCAAATCTGCTGGTGGAAAACATGGGTGTGGTGTTGGCCCACACCTGTGTGGGCAGCAGTGACAACCCATCAAGTGACTTCTCCATTTGGTCCAGGCCAAAGGCGGAATCTGTCTTTTGTGCTCTTTCACCTTGTAGTCTCACAGGTTTACTGATCTGAACACGAATCTGTAGTAAAAACAGTGTGATCATGGAATTGCGCAAGAAGTGCCGGTGACAGCCTTGGGCTTGCTTTCTTTAGAAAAGCGAGTGTTCCCACCCCCCACCCCTAGCCCCCCCCTCCATTTTCCTGCCACACAAAGAAATGAAAATGCACCAGTTCCACATTGTTTGTACTCGACTTGGCTCATAGACACAGGATCGGTTTATTTTCCAAGATATAATTTACCTCCAAGCTCCATGAACAATCCAACCAATGTTAAGTACTTCCCACAGTCTTAAAATGGCAATCTTTTATCTAAAGCTCCTTCTAGGATCAGAACACTCACGTGCACTTGTTCACTGTTGGTGTTTTGGGTATATCTTTATGTTAACTTTACTTCCTATTTTCACACACACACACACACACACACACACACACACACACACACACACTCATTCCAAGTGGTAATCTTCACCCAGCTATTGTGTGACAAAAATTTTCCTGGGAAGACACATCTACTCACTCCAGTCCCAGGACAGACCAAAGCATGGATACTACCAAAGTCCTACTTGGTGAACCATTGGGTTTCATTGGGGTTACTCACAGGAGCAGAAGTGATTTCTAAGACAGCTGCATCACCAAAGCCCACCACAGCATGAGTGGCAGCTCACAAAAGCTGGGAACCTAGAGCACACTGCACAGTCTACAGGCAGCTCACCAGATTGGAGAATGTCCTTTCCAAGCCACTCTTGTCTAAACCCCTTCCAGGCATCTGGGCTGGTGTCTAAGTCTTCTTTGCAGCTCAGCTTCAATTCGTCTGAGTAGGACTCTCAGCTTTTGTTACTTTCTCTGGTAGAGAGGGGCCTACTGAATTTGGCCAGTTTCAGGGACTTCCTGAAGGAGTTTGAGTTATTTTTTCTACTTCTCTGGGAGCTTCCTGCAGGATGGAATGTTTCAATGGAGAGAAACTGTTATACAATACTAGCTTATAAATCTTTGTTTCTAGCAGATTTCTTTCCCTGGGGAGTGTCCCTAAGAAAATGCTCCATGATAAGATTTCCATTTGGGAATCCCACACACCTTCCCTTAAGAAAAGAAAAGGTATCCCCATACCAGTGTTTTAGACCATGGAAATCCATCCCCCTCAGAGGGGAGGTGCAATTTGCCTCTACTCAATCTAATCTTGTAAATACTGCTACTAATACAATTTCTACACATGACCTAAAACTAAAATTAATATTTTCTTACAAGGGCCATACTATCTCTCACAGACAGCACAGACAATTTGGTGCCAGGAACACTGGCTACTTAGCTATCTATCCAAAACTTTAACAGAGTAAAAACTCCAATAAATTCCAAAAAACAGGAATTTAAAAAACTATTTGAAAGGTTTCCTCATGTGCTTCAACTAATGTAAATCATTCAGTTTATCTTAAAATATTTCAGTAGGTAAAAATTGTCCACCCTGTTAACTAAAGCAGGGGGACCTACAGAATTTATCAGTATGGATTGCCATCTAGTGGTCATACATTAGATCACAGTTCGGACTCTCAAAAGTGGAACTGCATTGATTGTATCTAGTTAGGGTTCTAGTGTGCATCGTTATTGAATTCAAATTAACTTGTCGTGATTCTGTTATTATAGTAATTAATTTAAATTTTTATTTCCTACTAGTATACTTTATAAGAGAGAGTGATATAAAAATGTATGCATATCAACAAGAGGAGCTATGTCTGGAGGACTGGTTTGTTGTATAGCCACTCACAGATTTACATATTCCTATGCAATTTAATTTATGAATTTTCCACCATATCAGGTAGGATTGTCATACTACTTTTCAAAAGAAATAATCTTCCCATAAATTAACTGCAACTAACTAAAATCAAGGGTTGTTTTTGGTTTTTTGTGTCAATTCTGTACTCCATCAATGAGCCTACTTTAGCCCTGGAGTTCTCATTCATGTATTTAAAATATTTGCTTAGGGTAGGCATGCAACTGAACATTTGGATTTCCCAACACTTGAAAGGCAGAGGCAAGAGGGTCAAGAGTTCAAGGTCATCCTCAGCTACATAGAGAATTTGAGGGCTATGTACATGTCGATAATATTGACTTGGTACCCTGTTACATGCTAGTCAACATAAATGAATAATGTTGTGGGGTATTCACAAGAGAAGACTGCTCAGACATGTGTTTAAACCAATAGAAAGTCTTTATTAAGAGTAGTAATGATTTTAACTACTGTGCCAATTTTCCAGTCCTGGTATTTACTATTTTTTAAAGTTTGGGGAACATGTAGTTAAGTGTCTTATCTTCTGCTTCTTCCTGGCTTTCTCCTATCTTGCTGCCTCTCAGTCTATGCCTGTAGTCCTATAGCTTGTTCTTTATATTGTAAATTCTTATCTCTGGCTTTTTAAGTTGGTCAGCTGACAGTTTACCAGAGTTTTGTCTGTTGATCTGTTAAAAAGCTTTATTTCCCCTGTGCGGATGAAAATTCTGATTTCTATGGCCACATGAGTGTGTTTATGACTGACTTTTGAATGATTGAATTTATGTGTTCTATATGTGTCCCATATGTCTTGGAAAAGAAAAGAAAAAAATGACCATGTGGTCAGACACCATCTTTACTAAGGCCAAAAACAGACAGGTCATATGGCTCTGTCACCATTAATGATAAGGGCAACCACATGGTCAGACGCCATCTTTACATCAAAAGAGGTCAAAGACCGGTCATCTGGCGTCATCACCATCTTTGATATGGTTGGGGTCTACCTCTCCAAAGTCCCCATCCCACAAGGTCTTTCCCTCTCACTCTTTCCCTCTCAAATCTCTTACGCTAACTCCGTTGCCCACTTCATACCAAGATCTCACTCACCTCAGGCAGATCTGCCCCCTCCCACCTGTACCAGATATGCTTTCCGATTTGCCCTCTTACACTTATAACAAATTTGCTTTCTTGCTCACGGACAGCTTTATGTGAATAAACAATTTAAATGTTTCAGATTATTTTCCCCTTCTATGATATTGTTATACTAAGATTTTGAAATTTAAGATTTTAACATTAATAGAGTTCTGATGCAGTTTGTGTCACAAGCTCAGGATTTTTGGATTTTCTTTGGTTGTCTTCCAAATATAAATTTATAACTATGACTTCACTGCTGTTTTACAGATACCTGTAACCTGTTTTTTTATGTCCTCTTATAAAACAAAAATTCATATAAGCTTCAAAGGATCAAAAGAAATCATAAAACTTAGATCCACTTCACAGAAGTCAAAAGAACTCCAGATAAATGAGTTTTCTACACCTGTCTGTTCCTGAGGATGGCATTTTCTCTCTCCTTATCTCCCCTTCCCAATAACTAAGACTATGGGCCTAAAAATTCCAAATAAGTTCATAAACTTTAACCCTTGTTTCTAGTCGGTATCTGTTTCAGCAGACTTCCATTTGGCTGACTGACACATCCAGGCATCAACTACTGACTTCAACCTATTAGATATGGACTTCCTGAAAGCTGATATGTACCAAACCAGCTGATATGAATACTCCTTTTTTCCAGCAAGATCAAATCAGATGCTTCTAATTAATACTCCATTGCCTAAATTTCCTCCTTACCTTTGACTAGCCTTTCAGACTCCCTGGGCTCTGACCCTCTATACCCCATTTCAGCTTGAAGCGGTTATGTAAGAGAATACATTGTCCTATGCTCCCTGCTCCCAAAACAGGCTAAAAGGCTAAGTTAAAGGTAAAACCCCTGGCAAAGGGGACAAAATGGCTACCTAATGCCCATTGATATATCAGGAAAATGGACCCCAAATTGTCAGTTAATAGATTTATTAACTAAAATGGTTCTGCAGTAAGATAAGACACTTGACCTTCTTTATACAGAACCAAAGAGGTATTATATGAACATAAGAAAATATTATTTCTATATAAATCATTCAGGATTATAATCTGGCTATATTCGAAGATCAGATCAAAACTACAGGGCCTTAAAAGTGGTAATAAATGCAGATATGGCCAATGGCTTAAAGGTGTCTCTCTTTACTCAAGATCTATTCAGGTTTAAGAATGTAAGCCTCTTTGTCCTTTCCAAATTCCACCCAGAACGTGCTCCAGAATGGCAGCGCCAATTACTGAGATGGGCACAGAAGTACCTCAGCTGCTGCCAGGGCCTCCTTCAGGCCATGGACAACAGGACTCTGGGAACTCATTGCCTCACTTTTGCCTAGACAAGATAGGCAGGTCCTTCCCCACAAGTTCCTACCCCACAACTGTTAGATCTTCTGAGGCCTGACAGTCAAAGACTGTTTTGTTGCCCTGAGACCTCTGTCCTCAATGACCATGGAGGCCCCTGGGGTGTCTGTCTAGGTAGCCAGCAAGTAAGTCTCTGTCACTTTCAATTGCTAACTCAGGTAAAATTTATCCTTCTCAGAAGATCTCTGACGCCTTTTGGTGACCATGCTTTGCTTCAGCTGCCTTCTCAGTTCTCTGTGTAAAATTTGCAGGCCTCATTCTCTTAGGGCTAATACTGCTCTCAGAATCTCCTGGGGAATTAGATAAAAAGAAACAGCTTTAAGATTTGTTTATATGAAGACAGGAAAGCTGTCTCACTTCTGTTCACTTGCTTATCTTTCTCAGACCTGATAACAGCTCTCTTCCCCAACTCCAAGGTTTCTGTGGACTTTACTGGTCCTAGCTTTTAGAGACAGGCTAGCATTGCAGAGGGTAGCGAAACCTCCCTCCTCCTTCTTCACTCACTCAAACACTTCCATTCGTAAATTTCCTCTAGTTACAGATTTAAAGATATGTTTCATTGGGCTGAAACCAGGCCCTAAAAAATGTTCATACTTTTTAACCCAATGCCATAGCCTTTTGCTATGATACCAAGATGTAAATCTGTTCCAGTTGTTCTACACACTTACACATTCCTGCATAGGTCCACCCCTCCTTTCAGACTTTTGCTAAGACCAATCCTCAGGGGCTATTCAGACACACCACCAACCCCTGCACCAGCTCTGAGGATGCCAACCACCAACCAAGAACACTAACCAGGCAAATACTAGGAGGTTGATTTCATCCACATCCCCATTCCTAAAAAGGCTCCATGTCTCTTATCTTTTCCTGACATCTTTACAGAATGGATGCATTTCCCACCTCCAGAGGAACAGCAGATGTGATGGTTCCTATACTCCTAGAACACATCATTTCTCAATTTGGTGTGCCATCTTGCCAAGCTCCTGGGACTTCAGTGCTGGTACCACCTCTCCAGGCTCAAGCCAGCACCTACCCAGCAACTGGAACCTGGTTTTTCAAGATGTCCCAATGAAGGGCATATCTGTTCCCATGCCTCGCTCATTCACCCTTGCCTCTTCTATACAACCAGGGCACTCTTCCATTCCATTCTTTCTGGGAGTTATCACTTTTCCTTGGCTAGCCTTGTTCATGAGGCTGATGATAACAATCTATGTTTTTTCTCCTAGGAACTTGCCTTCTCAGCTCCCTCGAGGAACAGACACTTGAGGACTCCATGAAGACAGCTAACTGAATGCTTCTTCATTCACACCTCCCGCTGTGCATGACCCCAACCCCATTTCATTCCAACTCAGCAGGAAGCAGTCTCCAGAATCTGGTTCCCTTATGCCCCCACTTGCTACCTATAACTCACCTTTTTATAATAATCAAAAAGGGAGGAATGTTAGCATTCAGACTCACTTCTTGGAATCCTGGCCAATAAGCAGATTAATACCCCGGCCTGCCTAGTGTCCTGACGTCATCTTACACAGAGCCCAGTGACCAGGACACCTAGGCCCAACCCTCAAGGCCTCCCATGTGCCATATCATAACACTCTGGGCAAAGAATAAAGTTGTTTTAAAAGTCCTGGGTGGTCCTAATACCTTTCAATTCAGAAAGCAATGTGTGTGAAAGATTGTATAGGAGAAAGAGTCTGAGAATAGAAAGCCATTGAGAGTTCAAGGTCACATGATTCAGCAGAGGAGGAAAAGCACATACAGCCTTTGGCCTTTCCCAGCACTGAGCTAAGGACAGGAAGAAACTGTACCTGCCAGAGGGAAAAGATTCCTGCTCATAATACAGGAGCAGGAATTATACTTTCCCACATTCTATACTTAATAGTAAGCAGTAAATATAATGATATTTACAAATAAAATCAGCACTTAAAATATTTACAAAATACATACCTAATGATGTCATGTAATTAAGTGGTTATTGATTCACTTGGATATTGACATTCTGTCACATTCTCCCAGGAAGTTGACACCAGACAAAGTTCATTTGTCTCTGATGGTTAACCTTGTTTCATTATTAAAATAATCCCTTCCAAGTATCGGCTTGACATTCTCTCAAAATGACCCGTTTATTCTCAGCAGTCTTATTAGGACAGATTTTTATCCGTGAAGCACTTCTTAGTTAATTGAAAAGGTAATTGGAAGCAAATCCAAATCTTCCAAGCCTATTTGGGAGGATATTTTATAATTATGGCATTCATTAAGTTGATTAAATCAACATGATTTTGAAAATTACCTTCACAAAGATAGCTCCAATGTCCACACAATGTAGTTTCTCAGAAGAAAAGATGTCATTTATTTTAAAAAGAAAAGCACAGGAGAGCCCTTAAGTCCCTTTAAACTTTTTAAAAATGAAGACAAATTATTTTAATTCTGTATCAGAAACAGAAACAAGAAACCATGCTCTGAACTGAAAGGAACTCACTTTTCACCTGAAGGAAGTAACACACTGCTGAAACTTCCAGTTTAGAAGTGCAAAGGTATTTGCATGTTCTCCAGGCAAATCAAGTCTAACATAAAGAGTTGCTATACAAATATTGTTATAAGCAGGAAGCATAATATAAATAATTTCTAAAGCAAATTCTACCACTTAGCCTGAGTCTTTAGGATTTAACCTTAGTGTGACTCAAAGAAAAAGTACTAGACTTGGATTAAACAATGCTTCTTTGTTTTTTAACATATCTTTTAGAACATTAAATGACAGAAGGTGGGTAGCAACTTGGAAAATTAATCGTTTGAGTGGGTAAGAACTCTGTGGAGTGATAGCGAAGTGATAAACTACAGAACTGCAAACCTTCCCTCCTCCAGAGAGACACGAGAAGACAGATGCTTCTCAACATTCTCTAGGAGCTTATAAACAAATACTTATGGCAATCAAACAACCCAAATCAAGAAGGAACTATCTCCAAAAGGATACTAGAGCTGGGCAGTGTTTAACTAGCTTCAAAGCTTTCCCCACCCAGTCACTTTCTTGGTCTTCAACATTGGTAACCTCGTTCCCTTCATCCTGGAAGTAAAGAGAGCAAAGCACATTGAATATAAAAAAATTTGCAGGCTCCTGTGTTGAACTTGTCCCCCCCGTCTATTTTGGGAAAGTAGTACAAACATCAACACTGGGTCTTAGCTGAAAGGAGAAAATCGCTACAAATGTACCTTGGAGGGTGCCTTTGATCCCTGTCCAGCTCTGCCCCCACCTCTTTCATCTCTCACTCCTTCATATGGGCAGTGAGGTAAATTAAGTCTCCAGTTCCACTACAGTGAAGCTCTGTCCCAGCTCAGGGGCCAAGCAACCATGTAATAAGTCTTCAGAAAACATATGAGCTGAAGTCAGCCTTCCTTTATTCTGTTGGTGTTTGTCCATGGTAATGAGAACTGATGAATATAAATACCTCACTTGCAATTTGTGTGTGTGTGCATGTGTGTGTGCATGTGCGTGTGCGTGCGTGCGTGCGTGTGTGTGTGTGTGTGTGTGTGTGTGTGTGTGTGTGTGTGTGTGTTTGTATGCTCTAACCAGGTTGGAATATGTTTGAGGAACTGGCTTGCTAGACTCTGAATCATACCTTAGAATCTAAACAAGAGGAAAGGTAGTATTTCTCATCACAGTGGCTGGGGCTAACAAAACTCACATGGATGGAGTTACATAACAGACCACCAATGGCCAGAAGTTCAAGCGAGACTCTTTAGAAAAGGGACATTCATACGCAGCTGCTGACATATATGAAGGTGGTTAAAGAGTCATTAATATTTGCTCAGGCTAGACACATGCTTGGAAATGTCCTGAGAAGACCATGAGTTTTCACCCCCAAAGCAAGACTGGATAGTCAGCAGCCCTGGGTTACTTAGTTGTTACATCCTTTCAGGTGTGTGGGTGCGCGCGCATGTGTGCGCGCATATGTGTGTGTGTGTGTGTGTGTGTGTGTGTGTGTGTGTGCATGCTTATGCATCTGTCTGTCTATCTGATTTCCAGGCAATCAAGAAAATCTTTGTCTCTGTGCGGTGGTAGCACACACCTTTAATCCCAGCACTCAGGAGGCAGAGGCAGGCGGGTCTTTGTAAATTCGAGGCCAGCCTAGTCTACATAGACCCAGGAAAGGCGCAAAGCTACACAGAAAAACCCTGTGTTGAAAAGCCAAAAAAAAAAAAGAAAGAAAGAAAGAAAAAGAAAAGAAAGAAAGGAAGGAAGGAAGGAAGGAAGGAAGGAAGGAAGGAAGAAAGAAAGAAAGAAAGAAAGAAAGAAAGAAAGAAAGAAAGAAAGAAATTAAGAAAGAAAGAAAGAAAAAATAAAATCTTTGTCAATCTTGGTGAATGGGAGCTGAAACTACTGCTGTGTTTTGAATATAAAATGTCTACAGAGGCCCACATATTTGAATAGAGGCCCCTGTCTTTGAACACTCAGTCCCCAGCTGTGGATGCTGTTTGGAAAGGTTTCCGCAGTTTTAGGACTAGGACAGGAAGCCTTGCTGGAGGAAGTTTGAGGACTTCAAGATCTTACAGCCTGGCCACACTTGCTGTCTGCTTCCTGAGTGAGGGTACAACATGAGCCGCTTCAGATTCCAGCCACTGTGCCTTCCTTGCCTGTTGCCATGGTTTTCCTCCATTATGGACTCTGTTTCTTTGATACCGTGAGCCAAAATGAATCCTTTCTTTCCTGAGTTGTTTCTATCAGACATTCTACTACAGCAACAAGAAAAGAAATTAATCTCAGCAACAAACAGTAGTGAGTGCTTACAAAACAGTGACCACCTCATAAGCTGAGAAGTCTCAGAGTAGATGTTCTACTACGTACAGCTTTTGACATAAAAAAGACTATCCCGGGGCAGGAAGAAATCTGATTTTCAACATAACCACATTATGCTTATCAAATAATCAATTTCCAACAACAAAACTCACAAGCTAAATAAGGAACAGGAAACAGGACTCACTCCAAAAACAAAAAACAAAAAACAAAAAAACAGAATAAATTGTGTAGAAGTTAGATTCATCAGACAAAGCTTTTTAAAAGACTGACCTAAATAGACTCAAAATACTGAGAAAAATATAAATAGACAATGAAAGAAAATTTTAGCAAAATGGTATCTGAACAAATTGAGAATATCAACAAAGAAATAAAAGTTATCTTTTTTTGAGTAGCACAATTTTTAAAACCAAAAACTACAAGTGAAATAAAAATAAATTAAAAAAAAAAAAAACTTTAGGACGGTTCAATGGTGGGAGGGTAGGAAAAAGAGAAAATAAAAAGAACCTAAGAGTGATAAATGGAATTTTTATGCTGAGAGCATGACCTTTTTTATTGTTCTTGCTTTTGTTTAAACTATTGATTTATTAACTTCAAGATAACATTCTGAAAATACACCATTCCTCAGTTCCAGGGAGGGATGCTGTCATGGGCTGGTCTGTGGCTCCACTCACTCTGGCACCTATCTGGCCCCCAAAGTGACTGTGTTTGAAGGCAGAGAGTTTAGGGACATATGTAGCATTAAATCTCATCATAAATGTAGGGTCTTAGTCCTTAGTCCTATAGGAATTGTAGGTGCCATGAAATAAGCCACAAAAAAAGGTCTCACTAGAAATCAGTCTTGCTTGGATCACAATCTTGAACTTTTGACCTGCAAAGCAGTGATAAAAATTAGTATCAGTTGTTCAAGCTGCTCAATCTGCAGCACTTTCTTATGCAATCCAAGACATCTAGTGCAGTCCTTGATTAGAGTCCGGAGCATGAATTTGTGTACATTATTTGTAAGTTTGAGAGCACCCACTAGGAGCAAGTGATTTCTACTGTAGAGACCTCATCTTTTGCTTTTCTGTGAACCTCCAGTATTCTATGACTCCTCAAAAGAAAGAGCTTGAAGCCGGAGAGATGGCTCCATAGGTAAAGGGACTCATCATCAAAGCTGACTACCTGAGGTCCATCCCTGGCATCCACATTGTGGAAGAGGAGAAGCAACTTCCATGAATTGGCTTTTGACTTGTGCATTCGCACAAGAATCCCTCTTCCCTCTCTTCAGTTGGGCTCGTGGAGCTCGGCAATAAAAACCAAAGACAAAATGACACGTGGTGGTATTTTATTTGTGCTTTGATAAATAAAGCTTGCCTGGAGATCAGAGGAAATAGCGAGCCATTTTAAGTAAACACAAAAGTCAGACAGTGATAGCACATGCCCTTAATCCAATAACTTAGCAGGCAGGGTCTCTGTGTTAGGGAACAGATCTAAGTGTGGTGACACACGCCTTTAATCCTAGTACCAACCATAGAGACCTGGAGGTCCGTATAGACAGGCAGTGACAAGGAAGTGAGGTAGCTGGGCTAAGAGCCAATGAGAGGGCAGAACAGCAAGGCAATAAAGGCATGGGTAGACAGGAAGTAGCTCGCATTTGGAAGTTGCAGAGCTGGTGAGGTAAGGTTGACTGGTGGCTATTTCTATTTCCCTGATCTCTAAAGCTTTCACTCCTATATTTGGCTCTGTGTTTTTATTTAATAAGACCATTTAGAAATTTGTCAACAGACACAAACAAGGAAAACAAGATTAACACACACAAGACACTGTATTCACACATACTTGAAGTTAACAATCTGAAAATGACTTTATGAACACAAATCTAACAAAAACATTCTACAAAGGTGATGTATTTGCTCTGGTAAACACTAACAGTTCCTCGGGAAATAAACAGAATTGCCACATTACATATGTCCACATGAATTGTATATACAAATTCTCACAAAAAGAATGAAGAATTTGGAAGATGGAGGGAGGCAGGAGAGATCGGGAGTTATAGACCATCCTTGTCTATGTAGCAATTAGAAAGGAGAAAAAAGATAGAAGAAGAACAGATGACAGGCAGACAGGCATCTGCTACACCATTAATAAGCTGTTACTACACTTAAAGAGAGTCAGAAAAGAGCCACCAGTCACAGAACACACACTACACGCATGCTCAGAGTGGGCAAATGTGTCTTAGCCTAAGCAAACCGGCTGCTGTCAATAAAAGTAGCTTGTAACAAAAGGACATGAAATAGTGGTCTGGGTCTCCTGTTGCCACCAAGGGCCGCATGGATGCCCAGGGCTAGGTCAGCCACGTGAGTCCATGTTGATGGGGGAGGGGGGGAAGTTTCAGCTGGGGCCATGCTGATTTGAGTGGCTTGCACTACTACCCGATGCCATGGTAACATGGTAACATCTGCGCCAGAGCCACAGCTGAGGGCCAGATGGCAGCCATGGTCTGTGTCTATGTCCAAGGTTCCCGTTACCATCAAAATCCATGTCCAAGGGTCATGCTGCCACTGGGGCTGTGCCTGTCTGAGTGGCCTGCACTGCCAGCTATGGCAGTGGTAACATCCAGAAACAGCTGTGTGTGAGGATTATGATCCTACCATGGCTGGGGTCTGTGTTGAAGTCCAAGGCCCATGTTGCTATCAAAGGTCATACGGAAGCCTGTGGTTGGAGCAGAAACCTGTGGCCTTGTTGGTATCCTGGGGCCACCACTGGAGCCATCCTGACATGAGTGGCCAGGGCTTCTACCCAGAGCCAAAAGGTCATTCAGGCCGAGCTGCTGCTAAGGCCCATGTCTGAATCTGTGGTTCAGCTACAGCTGGGGTCTGTGTCGATGTCAGTGGCCTGTGTCACCTCAGGGGGCCAAATAGGAATTAGGAGTGATGGAATCAGAGGGCTACACTGAACCAACCCTGCCCTCAATATCCCTGGGAAATCTGCCTCTCACTAGACCCTGCAGCAAGAGAGCTGGCCCTGACCCTCACTGACAGCTAGTCCCTGCACTCGGGAGAGATGGCTCTACCCCTCACCACAGGCAAAGAACTGACCCTGATAGCATAGACACTGGGGAATTGGCTCTGCTCCTCACCTGAGATGGGCAGCCCCAGTGGCCTGGACTGACCAGCCCACCCTAACATCAACCCCATCTAGGACCTGCTGGAGCTTGTGAAGGGACTAGTCCTGTGGAATGATACATGTAGGATCTCCATGACTGGGAGTAGCCTTGGAATACCCCAGAGGAGTTCCGATGAGGATCCAGTGATTATGGTGTACCAGAAACCAGAGGCCTTGAACCAGACCAGTGACTCATTGCAATGAACATTTGCCCGTAAAGTTGAATGGACAAAGGGGTGTAGATTGTAACACTGTTCCCAATACACCAGGATGAATGAAGAGGTATTGGAGTTGTGGGAAAGGAGGTAAGGGGCTTGGGTTTTTTTTGTTTGTTTTGTTCTTGTTTTTGTCTGTTCACTTGCTTACTTTGTTTTGGTTTGATTTTTTTAATTTTGGGGGGCACTGTAGGGGTGAGGGGATATCCATGGGGGGACTGGGAGGTGAGTGGGTTTAGGGTGCAAGATGTGAAACTCCCAAATCATCAATAAAGAAATTATGTTAATTAAAAATAAACAAACAAACTAATAAAATATCTTCCAATTGACTGTGGAGACAGCTGTACCATATGGTGACTGTAGTGAAAACTGTCCTTTACACATTACACACAGATGAATGGTATGCATGTGAGATGTGTTTCATTGTGTCTGTCACACAAAGACATTCATCTATGCATAAATGTTACAACTGCACTCCAAAAGAAATAACAAAATGCTCTCATATGGATTGATGCAGATGAAGAATGAGGGACAAAGGAAGAAAGAACAGATCAACTAGAGAAAATCATGCAGCAATACAGGAGAATAAACCTAGGTACATCCATAAGTACTTGTGACAGTAAATGTAAATGAACACTCCAATTAAAATGCCAGGGTCTGTGATTTAACTGTGTGTTCTATGCAAAACCCATAAAAGAAGAAATGGCTGGAACTGGAATGAAGGGAAGAGGAATACCACACAAACATTCAGCAAAGGAAATCTGATGTTTTTGAACAAACCTGATACTACCAAACAAATGAGAACTTAGTACAAAAATATGATACACAAAGAGAACATTTTATAAAAACAAAATTTTCAAATAAAAACAAAGATAAGAAAATTCCAAATTTGTATGAAATATTCAAAAATTGGAGATGGAAAATTCACAATCACTATAGAGTTTTTTATTTTAATCTTTTGCTTTTTCATCCTAGGTTGCTCAGTGCAGGAACATAATCAGTAGCAATCAAAGGAAGCTGCTAAGCACTCCTGCTCCTCTCCACCAGCCATCTTGATGTCTTGATGTGTTGAGGTTTGGGGTAGGAGAGGGTGATCTTCTTTTCTAGTCAGCTGAGAACATCTCAGCATGGGTTGTTGTAACCAACAGCCACCTGCTTATGCTAAGCAAGAGCTGAAGGTGATTCTTTCCCTATTGCTGGTTGAGCTTTCTGCCTTCCTGCCCTTCCCAGTCACTGGGGATCAGTATTCTGTTCTTCCACAAGTTTGATTTCTATAATTCAGTGAGAACATCAGCTTGACTTGTTTCACTAAATGCAACAATATCTAGCTCCATCTATGTGGCAGCAGATGGCAGGATTCTGTGCTATTTCCATGGCTTTTCATGGTGTATAAATATACCACTTTTTCTTTCTTTATACCTGTGTGTGATAAAGGGGGCAAAATACATGGTAAGAAAGCCTAATAGTTAAGCAACTTAACTAGCCAAATTGAACTGGGTCTGTGTAAAACCACTTTCTAGAGCAACTTCATAATGTACAGTTATTATTAACCACATTGATTTGGAGGCGTTATATAGCCATTATTTATTGATGAATGGTAACTGTTATTCATTGAACAGAAATACAACAGTGGAAATTGAAGAAATTTTCAAGGGAGGCAGACTGAGACACAATGTAGAATTTCTTCTGACCTACCCTCCCTCACTACTTTTCAAAACATCCCCTGCCTTACCTCTGAGGAGCTGAGTTTTCATCTACAAAATAAATACAGACACACAGCAGAATTAGAGAATTAATTATCCAATATGTACTCGATAATATTAGTTTTCCATCTGCCTTTTGTGTTCTCAAGCAATGCAGACTCTGGTTTGTTGTTGTTTGTTTTTCTGTTGGATTTTCCAGACAGGGTTTCTCTGTGTAACAGCCCTAGCTGTTCTGGAACTAGCTCTGTAGACCAGGCTTCAGATTGTGGTTTTATCTGAAATTCCCCTTAGTTAAAGTGGTTAGAGCGAGGACTTGGTAAACTCACAGCATGAATGTATTGTATGGCTGAAAGAAACAGCCATTGTCTGTAGTGATATTTTATTTGTACTGAAATGTGATTTTATTTGTATATTAATAAAGTTGTCTTGGGGTCAGAGCAAGCCAGAGCAGAAGCTGGGCAGTGGTGGTGCATGCCTTTAATCCCAGCACTTGGGAAGCAGAGCTAGGCAGGATCTCTGTGTGTTCAAGGATACAGCCAGCATGGCGGCACATGCCTTTAATCTCAATACCAACCGTAGAAGACCTGGATGTCTGTACAGACATGCAGTGACGAGGAGGTCATGTGGCTGGGTTTACAACCAATGAGAAGGCAGAATAGAAAGTCTATATATAAGACAGGACACAGGAAGAAACTCTCTTATGGAGAGGAAAGACAGAGCAGCAGTGAAGGGTAAGGTTTTCAGCTCTCAGCTATTGCTCTGACCTCTTGGCTTTTAACTCTGCAATTGGCTCTGTGTTTATTTAACAAGATGATTACATCTACAACTGTCTCAGTAAATTATTAAAATTTCTACCAATGGACTCTATATAAGAGGACAGACTTTCTCTCCCTGTCTGCCTGCAAACAACAGCATTAAAATAAATAAACTGAACAAGCTAGCACTGGGCATGTAGTTTAGTGGACACCTGTGTAGCATGCAGGGAACCCTGCATTTAACCTGAATGATAGATACACAGTGCTGGTTACCTCGTGGAAAGGTCATGGTCATGGCAGAACCCAATGGTAGTTTTAGAAATTTATTAGGAGGGAAAAGGGGTCTGGGTGAGGGGGATGGGGGCGGAGAGGGAAACCAGGCCTGGGGGGAGGGAGCAGAGCAGAGAGGGTCAGGTCCATGTTCCACTTTTTTTTTTTTTTTTTTGAGCTGAAGATCGAACCCAGGGCCTTCTGCTTGCTATACAAGCACTCTACCACTGAGCTAAATCCCCAACCCCCCAAGTTCGACGATGACTTTTATTTTTTATTTTTATTTTTATTTATTTATTTTTATTTATTTATTTATTTTGGTTTTTCTAGACAGGGTTTCTCTGTGTAGCTTTGCACCTTTCCTGGGACTCACTCTGTAGCCCAGGCTAGCCTTGAACTCACAGAGATCCACCTGGCCTCCCAAGTGCTGGGATTAAAGGCGTGTGCCACCACCTCCCATCTAATGTTTGACTTTTTTTAAGGCGCAGATTGCATGACCACATAGTCGCCAGCTCTCCCTGATGATGTAAGATGCAAGACTGTGAGCTGTGCATGTGTGGGAGTGAGGACAGGCTCCTAACACTGAACACAAGGGAAAACAAACAAACAAAATCAAGACCTTAACGCTCCATTTTCAGTGAAATGGGGGAAGAGACTGTGGGAACAGAATGTAAGTGAATCCTAGTGGTATCTCAACTTCCCATTTACCTCTTGGTGTCCAACTGTCCTTCTAGTCAAGCAGGACCTGTAATTTACCTTGATGAAGAGGGTCAATAAGATGGGTACATGCCTGCAGTGCAAGCCTGATGACCTGAGTTCCCTCCCTACCAGCAGGTAGAAGGCAAAACCTACTGCACAGAGTTATCCTCTGACCTGCATTCATGCCATTGGTGCACATGTACTCATTCATGCATCATACACACACACACACACACACACACACACACACACACACATACATATACACTAGCAATAACAAGAATAGCAATAATAATAATAAAAATAAACTGCCTTTTAAATATATAAAAAAATAAAAGCATGTTGGTGGGATGTCTTTCCTTTGACTAAGTTATGTTATTTAAGAGTCCATGTAGCAGACTAGAGATGAATCCAGAGTTGTACTGAGGAAACTCACATGTCAAAGCCTCTTCTGTGGCTTGTAGAACCTAAGAGCAGTGCAGAGACTGCAGTCAACAAAAGCTAGGACCCCTTGGTGTGGTAGGGCAGCTATAACCCTAGCATGTGGGAGGCTGAAAGAGGAGGACCACAAGTTCAAGGCCAGCCTGGACGACTAGTGAGACCATGTCTGAAAACAAGAAGCCAGAATTCTCCCCTTCTGGCCGCCAGGTGAGAATGCAGTGCAGTGGAGCCCTGGACCACAGCATCCCCTCAACAAAGGAGCAGTTGCATTGAGTGGTAGAATCCAGAAAATAAACGTGGGCTACTTAAATTCACAAGGTTCATAGTCATTTGTAAGATGTCAATAGAAAAAGGTCATAGAAGACACATCCTCAGATGACAAAATTTATGAAAGGAAAATTAAACAAATGATAAAATGAAAACAGAAGCAGCAAGTTGGAATGGTCAATGGGAGACCTCAGAATGTGACAACAAAAGTGTGTTCCTTCCTGGAAGGCTCAGATTTGGTGTGCAGAACTAAGAATGCAGGCATGAAGAACAATCCACCACACATAAATTACACTCAGAGTTCATGGTATGTGAGCAAAGCATTTGGCTTTAAATAAAGAAAGGGGTAACTATATTAACTGTGAATTAAGGAGCAGCTGACATAATTAAGAGATAAGCTAAACTAATAATCACTGCATATTCTGACCATGTTCTCTAATTTTAAAAAAAAAAATTGACAAGCATCTTCATCTTTCATCATAGTTAATATTCTGATCCCGCCCCTTGGGACCACTCTGTGTCCTGACATAGAAGCCTCTTAAGGAAAAACACCTCTCTCTCTCTCTCTCTTTCTCTCTCTTTCTTCCACCTTTTCCTCTCATAAGATGTGCACCCCCCCCTCTCCCTTTCTCTCTCTTCCCTTCCTGTCTCCCTCTTTCTGTTTCTCTGCCTCTTTACCTGTCTACTACAATAAACTCTCCACATGAATGCATCCTCTGGGTCGTGTATCGATAGTAGCCACCGCTGCTTCCATGCCAGTGCATCTGCCCAGCATGTTTCCCTGCACACTCGGGATTAACCCCCACCCCACTCTCATAATAAATCATAACAATAATGAGAGAGTGTAACCCAACTGTGAGAACTTTTCATTGCAGAGTAGTCTCAGAAGCCAAGGCTTCTGCCTTCTTGGAATCTTGGTGTTGATGCATGTGTTTGGCAGATTTCTGCAAGTACCAGTATTCCCATCTCTTCCTTTTCTTAGCACAGATAAGACTGTAGATCCATGGACTCCAAGTTGGTTACAAAAGCTACATACTCTAGAGCATAAAATGAAAATGTGGCCTTTGCTTCCCTGGGAGGTGTCCCACGTGTTAACAGAAGAGATTGACTCAGGGTGGAGACAGAATCCTGAAAGGTGACGTAGGCCAGCTGGAGGGTTATCAGCTCTGCTCTGTCAGAACCTGCTGTAGAGACATGCTGAAGGACAAGTTAGATCCCCACTGTTGGAAGATGAACAAAATGCCAAATGTTGATACTGGCAGTGAGGTCCTCTAAAACACTTGCTGGCACATGCCTCCTTGTGCAGTCAGTTACAAAGGAGCCTCCATTTGACTTGCAAATAAAGACCTCCTGCACGTCTTTATCGCCCAGCTCAGCTCTCGTTGAAGGAAGCAGAGAAAATAAGATGAGAGAAGGGGCAGAAATGTAGAACTGGAATTGGCCAGGGAAATGAAAAGAGACAGTAAGAAGAGGGAAGGAAAGAGGATGAAGGAGAAAACGCAGGAAGTAGCCAGTTATCCCTCACCTTACCAAAGCTCACAGGATACAGCAGAGCTCTGACATCCCACTGTGGTCCCCCCAACCCCCATTCAAGTTCATATATGCTGCCTTTAGAAACAGGAACATGCCAAGCAGGCCTTTCTCTCCCTTCCCAGAATGTAAATACCAGAAGCATGGGTTTCAGCTACTCTCCACTGATCATTTAAACCATGATTGGCGTGTGATAACTGACCAAGGAACTGGATGAGTAAATAAGTGAACAACTATCTTTTAAATAAGAGACTGAAGCGTAAGCATAGATCTGGTATGGACATAGGCTGCCTGACAAGTTACTAAATATTTCCATACACTGAGAAAAACAATCAGAGCATCATTTGCACTCAAATTTGAACCTTGCTCTTGGCTTGGCTTAAGTGGACACACACACACACACACACACACACACACACACACACACACACACAATGTATGTTAAGATTTATTTTATTTATTATTTCATTGTCTTATATACATGTGCCATGTATCTGCAGATGCCTGTGCAGTACAGAAGAATGCATAAAATACCCTGGGTGTGCAGTTACAGGCCACTGTGAAGCACCCACTCTGGGTTCTGGGAACTGAACTCAGGTCCTCACTAAGAGCAGCAAGCACTCTTAACCACTATGCCATCTCTCCAGCCACCTTTGTGTGTGTGTGTGTGTGTGTGTGTGTGTGTGTGTGTGTGTGTGTGTGTTTTCTTGTCCTGTCTCTGGGTCATTATTCTTATGTTGTCTTATCCTCACCTGTCAAAAGTGGCCTTAACCTGATGTTACCTGATTGTTATGCATGCTTGTATATAGATCAGAGATATGAAGTTAATCCAGTTAGCAGGTAGAAATAATACTTAGTTTAATTGTATTGTTAAAAAATATGGATAGTGTGGAGGGGCCCCAAAACAGCTTGACCACACAGCTGCCACAACAGGCTCAGGGGCCTAGACACAGCTTCTGTGACAGGCTTACTGGCAGGCAACACCAAGATCCAGGAAAAACCATAAGCTGACTCCACCCAGGGATGGGGAAGTACCTGACATCCCAAACATTCCAACCATTGGATAAGGTGGCCAGATGTCCCTGAGTCTAACATACACCTATTTTTGTTTTATACCTACCTCTAGACAAATGTCAGCCAATCAGGGTCCTGACCCCTGGAAATCCCCTCACCCCAACCTCTGCTATGTTGAAAACCCCTCCCCACCTGAGCTCCCTGCTCTCACTGCTGTGTGGGACAGACAAAACAAGCCCCAGAGCTTGAAAATAAAGGTTCTTTGCTTTTACATTTGGCATTCTGTCTCCATGGTGGTCTTTTGGGGGTCCCTGAGATCTGGGCATAACAGATAGAAGTTGATTGCAGATATAACTTTTAAGTGTTTGTAAAATGAGTGAAAATTTAAAACTGGGTAAAATATTGGATTGATGGTCTCAGAAACCAGAATTCATCCAACTTTGAGGAGAAGAGAGCACACACACACTGTAAGAATGCTAATTTACTATAATGGGGTTATGTTTGTATTTCCCATTTGCCTAAATAGTTATTAATATAAAGACAAATTAAGTTATGAGGAAAGCAAAGGTTTATTTCTAAATCATGGTTGTCACTAGGGATATGAATTGAAGCCTAAGTTAGCATAACATATAAAATCTAGATCCTGGGGCTGGAAAGATAACTCAGTGGTAAGTAGCATTCACTGCTCTTGCAGAGAACCCCGGTCCATTCCTGGCACCCACATGGCAGCTCATAACCATCTATAACTCCAGTTCCTAGGAATCTGATGCCCTCTTCTGGTCTTCAGGAGCTCCTGCATGAATATGGCACACAGACATACACCCAGGTTCACATACAGATAAAAAAATATATATATTTAAAACAAATAAAATAAAACCCAGCATCCTGGCACAGTCAGTGTGCTCATCCTGCCTGGTTCTTGAGAACAGGAGATGTCTGAGCCTTTGATGGGTGTGTCCCACGATCCCTCACAGACACTTGAAAAGGAGCTGAGCGAGGAGGAGCTACTGGTAAAGGCAGAGCACCAGCCTCTCCTGCCAGGAGGTCTCAGGAGGAAAGCACCTCACCAGAAAACAAAGCTTGCCTCTCAGATTCCTATTTCCTAGTGGCTTCTGTGTGTGACAGGTAGACAGAATGCCAGTGCATTCCATGATTGTCACAGAAACACTGCCCCCTTTATTCTCCTATTAAAATTTCCATACCAAGCGCTGAAAGGGGCTCAGCTGATCAGAGCAATTACTGGTCCCCAATTCCAAGTCCTCTACCAGCATGTCAGCATTGCAATCACATCCACATTAATGAACTTTTTCAGATGGCTCTCATCTGGAGAGTTGAGCCTCAAAAACGGCATCCTGAACCCAATACATCCTGATGATGTTGACAATTTGCCAGTGACCTGTTCTCCAAAATATTCCCCACTACACAGCAAAGGTGCTGTGGAGTATTTTGATTTTCTTACTAGCCCAAAATTCAGTGTTTCAAGGTTGCATGTTACCACCTTCAATCATTTAGTCTCTACACACAACAAAGAGAGGAAACCAGTTTAGCATTGTTTTATTACATTCCTTATCAAGAAGTATTATTTTACACATTCAATGAGTGTTTATTTTTATCTGACATGTTTCAAAAGCAATTTAATCATCAAATTAAAGTTGTTTAAAACATCAAAAAATAAACTTCAATTGCTTTTTAGATAGTTAAGTGCTTCTTTATAAATGTAAGAAAAAATAGTCTGTACAAATGTAAATACATAAAATGGGGGGATATGAAAGCATTAAAAAAAGCGAGCTGTTTTTCTTACACACTATAAGCACACTTTTCACCTTATGCATGTGAGAAAAGAATAATATTATCTGATGCTGTGAACAAAAAAAAAAAAAAAAAAAAAAAAAAGCCCTGACAATTTCAGAAGTATACCAAGAAAATTACTCTCAGGGTAAAATGAAAAAAGTGTAAAGTCAAATCCCAATCTTAGATGCATGTGTAATTGAGGACCTCAGCAGTGATGGAGAAGGGTAAGGGCTTTCTTGCCAAGGCTGGGTTTGTTTGGCACAGCAGTTCTGGCCCATCCGAAGACTCACCACATGGAGCCCCAGCTGGCCTCCAGTTCCTCACATAGCTATGGAGAACCCTGAACTTCCTTGATCGTCCCATCCCACCTCCCAGGTGCTGAAACCATGCTAGTTTGTTTAATAAGGTGCTTGGAATCAAATCCTGGGATGGCTTTGAGCAAGCCAGGCAGGCAAGCAGGTGACTGAACTACACCTCCCTTCACAGACCTCTTTTCCCTGATTTCATATTCCAAATAAGAAGAGGCCTTTAAAAATGTCTTGCCTGTTATTTCACCAAACTAAAGGGCAGCTCTTTTGGTCTGAGCAAGAAGGAAGTGCAGGATGAGGCCCAGGAGAATGCCAAGAGCATCTAAGGCCACTTTCCTGCTGTCCACTGGTAAGCAAGCTTCACTCCTGGGCCTTCCCAACGAGTCTGCTTGTTTGTCTCTGAACACTACATGCTCCATCAGCTTGCCCTCCCTAAGAGACAGTTTCATCTTCCTCCCATGGATCCTAAATTCCTGTTTCTTCCATCATGATAAATTCCCCCTAACAAAGCAAACGGATAAAAACTTAACTCACCCTGAAGGATGACTGAGTTTCTGGAAGGTTTGCCACCGAGGTTGAGCTACTGGCGTTTTTTCGAATAGCTCTGGCAGGTAGAAAAAGGAACCCAGGAGGCTGGTTGGGGATTTAGCTCAGTGGTAGAGCGCTTGCTTAGCAAGTGCAGAAGGCCCTGGGTTCGATCCTCAGCTCCAAGAAAAGAAAAAAGAAAGCTGCACTGTGGCTGGAGTGTGGGGAAGAGAGCCCAGGAGTCTGTGGCTCTAAGGATAACAACACTTTGTCCCCACTGTCTGCTCTCAGGATGCTTTGCCATAAAGCCTCCAAACGTAAAGGACAGTGTCAATTGGCTCTGCATCAAAAGCAAGAGTGGTGGCATCTGCCTGTAATTCTAGTATGCAGAGGCTGGGGCAGGAGGATTGTGAGTTTGAGGCCAGCCTTGGGTATGTAGAGATACTGCCCCCACGCCCCCCCCAAAAAAATATATAAATGAAGAGAGAGGGAGGAAGAGAGAAGAAAAGTAGAAGACAAAATAAAGGGGAAGGGATGTGATGAAGGATGTAACTTCAGCAGAGATCAGCACTAGGTCTCAAGAAAACCATGTCATTTCTATAAATTCCTGAGGGTCCCATCAGTGTAAGGGGCAAAGGAGCAGATCCTGTAGTGGGCTTCTAATATTTGAATGTACAAATCTGTACATAGTCTGGGAAGTGAATCCATTCTTCCACATGCCTTTCTCTTTCTTTCCCACTAAAACTAGAATATACATTTCTAAATTGAAACAAATTACACAAGCAAGCTGAGCTGACACATTCAGGTGTCACACAATGCACAGTGACCAGGCAGGAGGAAGTCTGCCCCTTTAAAGCCCTGATTTCCTGTTACAAGATGAGCCTCATCCAGCCTTATGTTCAGTAATTTCCATTTTCCTCTTTGTTTAAGATGCATTGTAAATTGATGCTCTGGTGCGCACTTTTGGAGAAATACTCACTGGCTTCAGACTATGCTGAAATAAAGAAATCGCTGCACTGCACGACAGGCTAGCTTGCCAAATTCTGTTTCCAAAGTCCAATAAAGTGTTTGATAGTGAAATTGGAGAGAAACGGGTCCCAAGGTCTTCAGCTTTACAAAAGTTTTAATGTAATTTGTATTAAAATTTCTGTCCTGAAACATTCTCAAATAGTGTTACTTAATGCTAGGTTTGATTCTTAAGCTATCCTTAGGAGTGTGTGATGACATGATATTGCTACAACTGAGCTGTTTTTAGACTATTATTTTACCCAATTCATTTGTTAGAAAAATATCTTGAGGGCAGGGCGGGTCCTTACAGACCCTTTGCTAACTCCAGGACTATAGCATGAACTCTGCTGGTTCTCTGTTTTAATCCTTGTACTTTTTGATAAATGTGCTTTAACACTGCAAATTGGTGGGAGGAAGGCTGTAAAAGGTAGAAAAGTTCATTATATGTGCATGTACTCCGTGACTCACAATGTGGTTGTATTTTAGGAACACTCAGTGGAGACACATGCACCACACACTGTGAGGGGCATGACCCTGGAACAGACCAGGAACCTCAGCCCACTGCCCCTGCTGAGCATTGCAAGAATGTCACACACAGCACACAGCCAGCCTGCAAAAAAGCAGAATTCCACCAATGGTTTCTCCTGAATATGTGTCAATTTCACACTAGACTAAAGTCAGAATATCACAAGCCAATATAACTCAGGTCCATTTTGTGTAAATAATGACTCTGTTTTACAGTATTGTCGGTTCAAACTTCTGGAGTAACTGCTAAGGCCATGTCGAATGGTAACCTTGTGCCGTTATCTCTTTGTGCATGTTTCTGCCAATGTAAGAAATTTGGGTTCCAAGTTGTTTAAAAAGTCAAGTCCCTCTTCTTCCTGCTTTTCGCTGCAGCAGCCTACAGAACCTGCTGGAGATCCTCTGCCTTCGTAGTTATAGGTGAGGACATAGTCTTGGGATGGGATGTGGTCTTCATTCTGACTACAAGCATGCAATTTCTGTAAAGTCCAAAAAAGAGGAATTGTATTATTTCTTTAAACAACTTCAATATATGAACAGAAAATTTATTTTATTTACCTTTTATGTTTAATTTTTAACCAGTGTGTCCTCTAATGGAGTCCTACACACAAAAAATGCACATGATTGGTCTATATTACAGCCATATCATAATTCAGTATAGTCTGCATTTTTAATAATCCATAAAAATATAAAAATAGGTCTACAAATGCAATATCTAAGTACATTTAAGTCATCATGAAATATTTATACCCAAATGTTATGTCTGTAGTTGAGGTCAATTCACAAAATGGAAACAATATGCCAAGTGGTTGGAATTTGTATGCGGATATTGAATGGTCCTAGGTTTAAGTAACTTTGGTTAACTAACTTGTGTTACTTTAAGTTGCATGCTCCTCAAATATCACTTTATTTTGGAAACTAATGATGGAAATGCAATGCATGAAAGCATACTTCTTAAGCCCATCAGTGTACAGTGAATATAAACTAAACATCTATTGTGTGCAATGACGAAATATATTTAATTACTGCACTGTGAAGTAGCCAAAAAGTAGAGATATGTCCCTAGAAAATCACTGAAATTAAAATCATCACCTTAACTCACATTGCAGAAACTGTGCTTTGGTTGTGAGCACCCAAGCCTTTGACCACCTCTGCCCTTGGGGCTGTGTCCTGCTGGCCTGTCTTCCAAACTTAAGGCTCCCTTTCCTGACCTGGCTGTGCAGTCCTCCGCTACACCTCAGCTGGTGGCCAGCTGCTACCCACACTTCCCATGACCAGTTACGGCTCTGCAGGGCATTCCTAAGGGAACGTCTGGACCCCATGATCTTACGTGAATGCCGTCTTCAAATATAAAACACATAAACACTTGACTATGACAAGAAAGAAACAAAACAAATGCTATAGACACGCAGCAGCTGAGAGCCCTCTTCTAGAATATTGTTCGTGTTGTGACCAGCACAGAGCTAAGAGTGTCTGGTACAGTGTTTGCCACAAAGGCACCAGTGCCCTCTGATACAGATACGGAATCAGTGCCAGCAATAATGTTCAAACAGGGTCCCCTATCCTGGCCCCACATACAAATCACATGTGAAATTTTGTACACACACACACACACACACACACACACACACACACACACACACACCAATGGAATTAGAATCTTCCATAATGAAGCAAAGGCATTAGTATTTCTAAAAGCTTTCCAGTATTGTCGTGGACTGACTGAGATTCACTCATTCAATCCTTTCTTTCATAGCACCGCTTCTCTCTAGATGAGACACTTTATATTTGTGCAGTATGCTTGATGTGTTGAAAATAATTCATATGATAGTGTGCTGTAGTTTTCAAAATTCCTAAGAATAAATTTCAAATGTCTCCACACGCTGGGTTCTTTAACCATTCTACATTGCATATCTATGTGACCACTCACCACAACCTATAAATATGTGTAACAATAACTGGTCCATTTAGAAAAAGTAGAAAAATAAAATAAGTAAAAAAATTTAATGTATAGCCTAAGTAAAGCATGTTAATCTTTAATCTAAAACTGCATTCATATGTTTATGTTTTCATAGCAAAATACAAGTGTGATGTGGGAAATATGTATTTGTGAGGAACTAGAATTTATCTTCACATTCTTTTTTTTTTAATCACAGGGTACACCTAAAAATGAATCTTTTGGGGGCAGATATTAGAAGCCTCTGGTCCGCATAAGATTCTAGAAACTGAGTGTGACAGAGGGATCAAAATATTTAAAAATTAAATATAACAAATTCAAAGCATTAAATGACCAGAACTAACAAGAGAAGGCACATAAACCACTGTGGCAAAGCAGTTTCTGGAAATGTACATCAATTATCAGTGTTCTATTGTTCTCTACTTTCAAGTAGAGCATCTAGGAACACTCACTTCGCCGAGTCGGGGCTGAGTGAAACTGTACCACTCTGAGTAGGTGTATCTGCAATTGTCGCTCTCCACGGGTCCGCCTCTGCAGGAATCCAGGGTGTGCTGATGCCCAGCCACACGGCAGGAGTCTAAGGTCTGGTGCCCTTTCATCATCTCAATTGTCTCCTGCCCACCATTTCTCATTCCCGATCCCATCGTACCACAGACGCCGTGGCTGGAGTTGTTGGCAGTCTGGGTGGTGAATCCGTTGGCAGAGCACTACATCATAACAGAACAGGACAACGGTGGGGGGAGGGGTCAGAGAATTTCACACATTTCGGAAGGCAGTCAGCGTGATAACTTTTGTCAGCAATACACACCATCAAAGCCTAAGCTTGAATCAACTGGAAGGTAATCTTGTTTTATTAACTTCATTAAGTACCACGCTAGAAGCTCTGGAACACTGGCAGACAGAAGATTTACCATTTACAAGATTCCAACTATTCACAAATATAAACTGACTCCCAAATAACTTCACAGGGATGGATTTTAAAACTATAGAAATAATTATTCACCAAAGAAATTACTTACCACCCTGTCATCCCCAGGTGCTTCAGTGTTTGATATAATTAAGTTTTGCTGGGCTAAATCTTCAGGAAAATGCTTTCCTTTCCGGGCAGTAACAACTCCACATACTAAAGTCAGCAGCACCGCTGAGGAAAAATAAGGAGAGATATATTTTAAAAGAACATACTTAATTTGCCAGACATACAAAAGTGACTCTCCCTATGGCTTATGCCTTGGGCCACAGGAGGACAATAAGACACTGAACTGTGCCTTCCGTCCAGTTGTCTTGGTCTTGCAAAGTTCACAGGCACAATTTGAAGCATGCAATAATCATGTGTGAAAGTGTTTAGAAGCATGAGTTCAACAGTAGATCTTAAAAATCTCTAACACTTATTTAACTCAAACATTGAAGATATTTACTGAGTCCCAAAAGATCAGTTTGCCAATTAAAAAATAAAAATAAAAAATAACTTTTCTCAGAAGAGATTTTTCTCCAATAAACATAATTAAGCACATTAAGCACATTTTGTATCTTACTTAGACTTTTATCGTACATCATAATAATAGGAGACTTAAGATTGCTAAGCCAACAGTAATAGCAGCGATTTACAGTGGTCCAGAAGAACGGCCAGCACGCTGGCAAACCACAGCTGCTATTCTAACCCACCATATGTTTTTGTATGACCCATGACCTAAGATTTTTAAGGCTTTAATTTGTTGAAAGAAAAAAATAGCAATAATTCATGATACAAAAATTACAGGAAGCTGTTTTAATCCCAGAACTTGAGAGGCAGAGGCAGGAAGATCTTTGTGAGTTCAAGGCCAGCACTGTCTACATAGTGAATTCCAGGGCAGCCAGAGCTATATAGTGAGAACCTGTCTCAAAAACAACAACAAAACCAAACCAAAAAAAAAAAAAATGCAAACACAATAATTACAAGAAACTCAAATTTTAGCATGCATATTTGAAGTGCTAAGGGAACACAGCTTTGCCTTTCGCTCACATATTCTCAGGGACCGATGACCTCACACACACAGCAGCATGACTGAGTCTACTTACTGTACTCCAAATTTTTCCTCCTGTCAAAATGAATTTTTTTTTTTTTTGGTTATTGTTGACTTTTTTCGTTCTATTCTGTTTTTGTTATTTTTGTCTGATTTGCTCTCCAATGAACCCTACCTAGTACTGTTTTCTGAAATTTAGTAGTTGTTCAAGATATATTTATTTTGGGGGTTTGAAAAACTAATAAATGTATGTTGGAAATTTAGATGTTCTAATCTAATAATTTCTTATCAATGAACTCATTGAACTGCAAAGAGTAGGTTACTACCATTGCCCCCATAAATGAGAAAAAGGCAGCAGAATTAAGTAAACTGAAGACTTTCTAACAGTTCTGTCCAGGGTGAAAACTGTCTCAGAAAGCCTCATGTTCCCTCACATAGTGACTACGGAAGCACAACTCAGCTACCATAGACCAAAGAGGCAACTTGTAAAAGGAGCTTGCACCTGATCGATGCTTGTCTATATTTACTTCCCAAGATCCTTTCTGAAACTCAGATCTTTTATTTTGCATTTTAACTTTAAGTGATCAAAAGTACTTACAAAATAGCAATGCGATGCCCAACAAGATGGCAAGGATGGCCCACTTCCCCAAGGTGACCCCTGAACTCCTTGACCTGGCCATACACTGGCTAGGATGAGTACAGTCACACAGGTTGACTCTCAAGACTTTGGTCGTGGATTGGCCTGCTCTGTCTTTTACACTCACAGGAATGGTGTATTCTTGAACTGCAGCATTTTTCCGATAGGACAAGCGGGCAGCTGTATCTTTAAGAAAATAAAAAGATTTATTCTGATTGATTGATTTCAGGTAGAGAGTTGTACACTTGTATGTGCTCACATATACAGATCCCATAAGAACCTCAGCTGTCATTCCCCAGGAACTGACCACATTGATTCTTGAGACAAGAACTCCTATTGCCCAGTACTTACAGATTAAGCTAGGCTGACTGGCCACCAAGCATAGGGACCTATCTCCTCCCCACCACCAGGACTAGTATTACTACCCTTCTCTGATTTTTCATGTGGGCTCTGGGGACTGAACTCAGGTCTTCATGCTTGCATGACAATCACTTTATCACCTGAACTCTCTCTAGCCCAGTGTTAATTTTAATGATTACTTATTCTTTCTTACAAACCTACTCCACCACTCTTATTGTAAAATACCCACCTGCTAAATAAAAACAAAAACTGCAAAGGGGACTGCCTTGATGCTGCCACCCTTTCAGGAATTAATATTACCTTAGACATGTTCCTCCTTGTAATTTTATGAAAGACAGCCTTAAATAATAAATTGGGATTCAGATAAGGAATGCACACCTGAATTTCTAGCATCTGAAACTAATGAGGTCAAAAAAGTGACAATGAAATTGAGGCTAGCCTGAGCTACATAGTGAGATACTATTTCAAAAGGCCAAAATAATAATAGTAATAATAATAATAATAATAATAATAATAATAATAACCAATACAATCTGGTATTGAAATGACCTAGCAACATTCCAGCAATATCTAATTTCTCCTGATCAATACAGAATAAGAATTCTAGGTTGGCTCTTAATGTAGAGGTCAAAATTTTTCCTTAATTCCAGCTCATATTCTATTTAAGAATCTATACCTGAATAGAGAACGTTCTCAGTTTTCATGCTCTAAGCCATTTACCTTCTACTGTCTGTCCATTAACCCTCCGGGAAAAGTAATGTTTCAAAGAGCACAATACTTCCTATATGATTAATGCCTTGTTTGTGGAAATAATCTCCCTAGGAAAGCTAATTATACTACTTCCTTTTATAAAAAAACATGGCCATTTACATCAAAATACTTTGGTTCTATCAACTATGATAGTCTACTTCCCACAATGGTCTTGATAGTGTATTTGAATAATGCTATTCTCAATTGACCAAAGCTCTATAGATGTTCAGGGGCAATTATAATATCCTTGGGCATCTATAACAGACAAAAATGATGTCACAGTGGTATAAAATACATACAAGAAAGCATCTGGAATTTGCACAGCTTAAATTTCTGTTAGAGCTTTGGGGGTTTGGCTACACTTTGTACCCAAAAGCTTGCTAGAGCACTGTGAATGGTTCCTGGGTTATATTGGAACACTTCAGTATCACCAGTGTCTAAAGAAAGATTGTGCAAATCATTGACTTTTTACAAGTTGACTGGCCAGCCATAGCTATGTCATATATTTGTAATAATAGTTCAACATCCTTGGATTTTCCTTATCAATCAACTCTGCCCTCTTCCAATTATCTCCTGACACTACTGTCATCTATATAAGATGTATATACATCTGGATGAAGAATGGTCTCCTTTCCACAGTCCCAATGCACACCCCACTGTCACCTACCATACAAAGGTCAGTCTCCTCAGCTTGGCACATAAGACTCAACACCACCTAACTTCACCCTTCCTTATACCCAAACACTCAGAATTCCTGAGAAAATCTTCTAAACCCACATACTGCCAAATTATTCATCTCCCTAATGTGTTTTTTTCCCCATATGCATGTTCTTTAATCAAAATGTTGATTAAGCAATCACTTTTTAAGTAGTTATTAGCTGCTAGTCACTAGGCTCAGTGCTGAAAGTAAGAATATGGATTAAGAATGCTGTAAGAAAGGACAGTTGGTAAACAGGAGTCATACCAGGTATGAGATGTGATTAACATGTGATGCAAAAGGTCACATGTTCCTCCTTATACTTCTGGGGTGAGTTCTCAGAGGTCTAGCAGCTGACCTGAGGTAGTCCCTCACTGACCCATCCCTATACATATACTCAGGATCTGCAGCTTATCCAACCAATAGTAGGTAATGCATACATTTTAAGTATGAAACTAAGACACAGTGAGGGTGATTTTTCTAGGGCAGAATGGATAGCATATATAAAACTTAGTAGCATGAAAGAACATGGTATTAGGAGCTGAAGAGATAGCTCCATTGTTGAGAACACTTACTGCGTTTTCTGAGGGCCAGAGTTCATTTCTCAGCTATATTGGACAGCTCACAACTTCCTATAACTCCAGCTTCAGGAAATTTGACAATATGACACCCTCTTTTAGCCTCTATGGACATGCACACACATGGTGCACACATGTATGTGCGTGCACACACACATACAAACAAACACTATAGAGAGATGATTACACATGCACATACACTTATACATATACACACAGGCACATGCATTGGAAAAGGCTAATTTAATATCCTAAACTTTTGCATCGTACTTTGTGTAAATTAACATGTAAACACTCCAGTAGTTATTTTGCTACTTCAAATCATATGAATCATTATTTTTCTATAATACCATTAACTTGGTTGATGGTCCAGATTCTGTTGACTTCTACAGAAGAGCTTGCCAAGTTGAACTGAAAGGGAGGGCCGTTGACAGGCTCATCAGCATCCACAGCTGAAATGTCCGTATACTCCATCTTTGGCTTGCAGATAACAAGATAATCTTGAAGTATCACTGGTGCATTGTCATTGACATCCTCAATGTTCACTGCAAGTGTTCCTGTGCATGATTTACCCTCTGAGAAGAGAAAAGAACAAGGCTGAGTACAGTTCTCTTAGAGAATTCAAAGAGGAAAATAAATTTCAATATATACATATATATGTGTGTGTGTATATATATGCATATATATATATGTATATATATATATATATATATATATATATATATATATATATATATATATATATATATATACACATACATACACACACACAAATATAAATTTTAAGTCTAGGTCCTACACATGAGAGAAAATGTGTCATTTGTCCTTCTGAGACTAGCTTGTTTCTCTTAACATAATAATCTTTAGTTGTGTCTATTTTCTGCAAATGTCACTATTTCATTTTTCTTTACAGAGACATGAAATGTCATTGTGTGTATGTACCATGTTTTTTTTATTTTTCCTTGCATCTAAACTGGTTCTATTTCTCAGCTATTGTGCAGCAATGAATATGATACATGGGTTGCTTTGAGGTATGTTGACTTAGAGTCTTGCAGGTATATACCCATCAGTAGTACAGCTAGAATCTGTATTTCCTGAAAACATAATTTTTGCTTATTTGATGAATAGTAAATAAGAATATGAATGAATATGAAGAAAGCTACAGATTATCTAATATGGTTCCTACAGATGATAATATCAGATACAAGGTTCAATAAACCTTTTGCCTTAGTTACTATAAATAATAGAAACAAATGCTGAATTGCAAGCTTTCCTTTCTTGGGCTCCCATAAGGAGGTTTTAATATATTACATCCAGGCTCTACAGCCAGAGATTCTAATTCAGTGAGTATAAGATAATGTCTACACATTGAAATTATTATTATTTAAATTAAACCACAGATAGAGGAAATTTACTTTAAAACCAGAATTCAAATTTAGAATTAATAGTCACCTGAATGAGAAAAACCCCTAGGTAAAGTGACACAAAATATCTGGAGGAGTCTGAGGAGACCATTGCATAGTCTTATGTTAGGTCTGATCATTGACCTTTACCACAAAGTGGTGCAAGAACTAAGTTCCTACAGATGGAACATAAAGATACACAAGAGACTCCTATAAACCCAGCCCAGGGGAGGCTAAAGCAGAAGAATTGCCACAGCTTCAGGACCAGCCTTAGTTACATGGTGGGTTTGAGGTCATCTTGGGCTACAGAGTAAGACTATGTCAACAACAACAAAAGTATCTTTCTGAGTTTGGAGGTGCAAGCCTGTAACCATAGCACTCAGTATGCTGAGGCAGGAAGAGCAGGAATAATAAAGGTCACCTTGGCTACACAGTAAATTCAAAAGCAGCTTTGGCTATATAATACCACTTTATCAGAAACCAAACCAACAAAACCAGAAATAAAGAGTATCTTCTCACCAAAGTCATCTTGTAGGACAATAAGAGAGATACTGTTCTTCAAGATACTTTTCAAGAATTGTGTATAGTTACCACAGATTATTTTTGCACAAGAATAATTGCAATTTATTCTTCCATTCTATTATAAAATACTGAATTAAAACTTTGTTACCTTGGTCTATTGCCATGACTGTAATATTATATAAGTCACTTCTTGGAGTCATGGCTTCTCTGTCTAGAACTTTTGATATGGTGAGCAGCCCTGAAACTTCTTCAATGCTGACCCATTCTTTAGGATCCTGCAATTTTTTATACCTGTTAATAAAATAAAGTTGTCTAAGTCTTTGGCATCAGAACACATCTCAAAATAAGTTACCTGTTTCAATCATGACAACTGCATTAGCACATGGTTGCTGGATTTGTGTACCTTAAGCCATTGCTATTCTTGGTTTCAGGGTCATAGGCCTTATAGCCGTTGATCTTGGACCCCACTGCTGAGTTTTCTTTGATCCGCACATACTGCTGAGGCGGGCTGCATTCTGGCCCCTCATCCTGATCCCTCACATGAACTGTAACCAAGGCCCGGTTCATGGTGGGTACTCGGCTTGCAACTTCTCTGATGAAGGGAACTTCATTGTTCACTCCAATCTCTAGCGTCACTTGACGGTTTTCTTCATAATCTAGTGGCTTTAAAATAAAGGATATGCATGTCAACAATTCAGTGTGGAGTACATGTGGTGTGGAGGACCACAAGAATATATTATAGAGATTCAGCTGTGTATTAAAGCTATACTTTGACCGGCCAAGAATCTGTCAAAAGGCAAGCCATTTATTATGAATATTTGGTGCTATCCAGCCTTTAATATTCCTGCTGTCTTCTGCTATGAAATTCTTGCATGCCCAAATATTCCCAGATGAATTGGCAAACAGTTCAGCTGCTCAGACCTGCTGAACTTCTAGGTAACTAATTTCTCTGCCAGTACTTAGATAAGGTCACATAGGCAAAGATAAGCTAGTGGGAGACACATAGCTTTGTTTCTTGTGCTAATGAAGCTCAGACCACCCTCTTGCCTTCAGGCCTAGTGGCTCCCTAGAGCAATTGACTAAGAACAAAAGAAGTTAATATCTTTCTGTAGAGCAACATGACCAGGGAGAAGAGAAGAACACAGAAGTAATGTAGATTGCAAGGCAGAACTCTTGAGCCAGGAGTAGAGAGCAAGTGGAGATGGAGGGAGAAGAAACAAAGGATGAAGAAGATAAGGTCAAAAGCGTGAGAGCTTAGTTGTTAGCAGGACTTTGAAGGAACAGTGAAAGAGAGGTAAAGAGGAACTGAGGGGTCTGGACAGAACTGAAGCTATGGAGACAGGATTTCATCCCACAGAAATAAAGTAGATGGATAAACAGCTTGGTGTATCTAGAGTTATTCTTGTCCTGAATGCCTGGTGGAGCTGTAGCTGAATAGATGGAATTTTGTCTTAGAGGAATAAAGTTAACAGACATAAGAGCATAGTGAATGTAGATTTTTTTTTCCCCTCAGATATCCCATGCTGGACATAGCAAAATCCCCAGACCCTGAGTAAGCCATAATTTGGTATTTCAAGTAGCTGGACATTTTTATCATTCAGGCCAAAACTGAATAATAAAATCATGCTCATGTTTTGTTAACAGAGACTTCTCTTCCTTGCTAGAGCCATGGTCCTGTGCTAACCAGCCTTTACAAAGGGTCACCTCCAAAACCTCTACAGATGAATTTACAAAGCCATGGGAAAGAAATCCCTCAACTATTTTTTTTTCATTCTTTTAAGTTATTCTCAACCCAGAAGTATTGCAGGGGCTAGCTGACCCTGGTATTTGACAAATCTTGTAAAATTGGATGGTACTTCAACAAAATCTAAAAGGTGAAAATATTTTACTTACTTTCTTACTGTTTTCTTTTTGTGGGGTTCTGGGAATCTGGTTGGTTTGTTTCTGTCATTGTTTATTTTCATCTTTGTATGATTAAAACCAAGTCTTATTCTGCACCCAAGGCCAACCTTGAAATTCATTGTGTTGTCCAAGCCAGCAGGCTTAAACCTATGATGATGATGACCCTCTTTTCTCACCCTTGAAAGTGCTGGGACTACTGGTATGTGTGCCCTCACTCAGCTCCCAAATATCTACTTTAAGTACTCTTATACAGGACATCTAATTCAGCCATCTCTAGGCTGACTTTTCTTGGAACAAAATCTACCCAGGATCTCATTTCTTCTTAGGAACCCACTTCAGTTTTTGAAGATTCCTTCCTGAATGATGTAACACTATGTTCTGTTATAAAAATTATATTCATGATAAATTAAGACGAGTACTTTGGCCCTGTCTGTCATTTACCACATGTACTTCTCACAATAGAAATTCAGAAGAGTATCAACATGGTGAATTCCATGGTGATCACTGCTCATATACAACACAGCTTTAAGCAGTGAGTGTAAATTCACTGAGTCCTCACATCTGTGTGCAGCAAGAATTCCCATTATTCCCATTTTACACACCAGCAGTCTGGAGAATAGGAAGAGAAACTGGCTTTCCTAAAGTCAAAAGATTTCATTTGGGCTAGAGTTTGAAGGCAGGTGGCTTGGTCTCAGACCCATTTCCTTAATGGGCACATTTTAATCTCTCCACATTGCTGAATCAATTAATTCTGTCTATCAACCTCCTGATTTTTACACAGAAAACTCCAGCAAAATCCATAAAACACTATTTTCCACTCTACTGTGAAGGAAATCACAAGATGTTTTCTCTGATTGTCTTTCTACTGACCAAAATAGACACTTGCTGAATATTAAACAAAATCAAAACATATATATGAAAGACCAGAGAGATTGCTTGCTGTTCCAAAGAACTGGAATTTTGTTCCTAGCACCCTTGACAGGCATCTCACAACTAACCACCTATAATTCTACTTCCAGGGGATCTGACAGCCCCTTCTAGCCTCCATGGGCACCACCACATACATGAAGGGAAATATTCATATATATATGATAAACAGAATTGTTTTCATACTGTCCTTGCACCTAGATACCAATAGACTAAGAAACAAATACACATATATGCTCTAAAAAGCCAAAAACTTTGATGAATCTTAGAACCTATAGCATGTAAATATATTTTTATGACTATCCCAGGAAACAAGAAGAAAGAACTATGAAGATCCATTTGTTTGCTGCTACCAAGGACCATGTCACAAATCATATGCTGGGGCAGCCATGTAGAGACAAGGACAACCTTGGGCAATGAGGAAGTGAAGGACATGCAGGTAACCTTTGCAGTTCTGGCTGAATACAGTTGTAAGATCCAGGGCAGCTTCCTAGAGCCTCATAGTATCTCCCTGCCAGCTCTCTGGGCTCCAAGTTAAAGTGGTAAGGAATGCAAGTTATCTCCAGACTAAGGCATGCTTTTGCTTCATTACATTAAAAATGTACTCAAAAACATCCCACATGTGCTTAGAAGTGCTAACAAACTCTCTAGAAGGTCATGGAGGTGAAATTCAGGCCCCTCCATGTAAAAATGGCCAAGATCTATAATTTTTCCACTCAAAGTTACATGGATCAAGACAAGTTGGCAAGCTCTAGACAACTAAGAGAAATATACCCAAGTAATTCTTGATTCAGTATACTAATTATTCAGCCCTTCCAAATATAAAAGAAGAATTAAAGTATATCTTTAGTATATGATCCTAACTAACAATGAAGAACAAGGCTATTAGAAATGAAGATTTCTTTTATCATAATCAACTCACTACCACATTCCTTTTTTTTTTTCCTTTACAGTAGGGATACATACATACATACATACACACACACACACATATAATAGTTGTTTTCATACAATAAACTACAGTCACTGTTTCCCATTTCCCAGTTCCTCCCACATCCTCCCTACCTTCCCACCTGACCAATCCCACATCCTTTCTTTCTCTTTAGAAAACAAACAGGCAAACAAACCAGAATAAAACAAACAAACAAAAACCCAACTTCTTCAACTTGCAAGGAAGACTACTCTTTGGAAATACAGTCTACCTAGCAGAGGTGAATTCCAATTTCTGTGATCAGTGTGTTAGATTTATGAAAGGTAGACCTTTCTTTGAGGTTAAAAGGTAGCTCAGGCCATAGCTGCAAAAATCTTTTCCTAGGAAAAAAAAATAAGCCACCTTTCAAGATGAGTGTTTCTATTATGAAATACTGTGACAAATTCAGTTTTCTAAGACTTTGCAAAAAGAAAGTAGAAGGGAGGATTTAACAGATACAAATTGCATTGATAAAAAATTGAGAACAAAAAGGTACTATCAACAAAGGAGTTAAGACAAAAGAGATGTTTTTAAAAGTGAACTCAGAAATATAGAACCTAATTAAAATTCCAATACGAGAAGACCCTTTCATGTCAGTGAAAACATACTTTATCAAGCAAATAACTCAAATGAAGATAAAGAGAACATGGCCATACAACATGAAGCTGGAAGAGCAAGAGCAGCCTGGGACAGTAAAGGTCCTACATGAGGTGGATGTGCATTAGCACTGTGGCTCAATGGGCAGGGTTTCCTGTCCTGAGAGGGGTAGAACTCAGCTGCTGGTGCATGTGGGGCACAAGCTACCTAGCCTACTTATGTGGGCCACAGTGTTACTTCTCTTTGACTTAGTCTCCTTACTAAAAAATTGGAAGTAATATTAAAAATAACCATCCCGGGTTATGAAAGTCAAATAAATATCTAAGTTCAATGGTGTTGTTTTTTCTACTCTCTTTATAGCACAGGAAAGGGGAAATGTAAATTATTTGTGTGTGTGTGTGTGTGTGTGTGTGTGTGTGTGTGTGTGTGTGTGTGTGTGTGTTGTATTTACCTAAGTATACAGGTGCACGTATACACATGCAGGTTTGGAAACCAGAGAAGGATGGATTTCTGGAGCTTTCCTCTATCACTATCCACCTTGTTGATTTGAGATAGCATCTGACCAGAGGGTCATCATTTTGTCAAGGCTGGCTAACCAGCTAACTCTCAGGACCCACCCATCTCCACTCCCAGGTACTGCATTATAGGCACACTCAGCCATGCTAAGCTCTCCACATGGGTTGGGGATTCAGACTCAGGTCCTCTTGCTTGAAAATCAAGCAGTCTTACTCACTGAGCCATCTCACCTACACCTATAAACTACTTCCACAAATCAAGGATAAAATTGATAATGAAGCTTAGCAGCAACTATGTAAAAGGCAAGAACTGTAGACAAATTTCAGTTGCAAATAGGAATGTAAATCCTAGATATATTAAATTGGAAAAACATTAAACACAGCTGCCACACAGGAAAAGTCACACTATTGATTTTACATCACCTTTTCTAGGAATTAACCTGCATTGTAAAATTACACATGTGTGTCTGCACACATGTGTGTAAAACACACACACACACACACACACACACACACACACACCAAGTTTATTCACTTTAGTATACTTTGAAATCACAAAAAGATTTCTACTAGTATAGTACAGCTTATACTCATGCCATAGATACACTAAAATATCTATACCATAGAGTTCTCAAAATGAAGAACTGTTTATGTCCAATATGGTAATGGTTTCAGAGATAATTTTTGTATAATGCACGGCTTATACTTCTATAGAAGTGGAACAGGTTTTAAAACTACATAAAACTGTACAGATGTCAGGGTTTTAATCTCAGCAATACACTAAGAGAAGAGTGACTTTGTTCAAAATACTACATATGAGTAAGACTGCTTAGGCACATGTGCATTTGTGTATGCATGTGTGCATGCTTGTGTGTGTGTGTGTGTGTGTGTGTGTGTGTGTGTGATACCTTTGAACCATCAAATAAGAAGCTAGCAATGCTTACTGATTCTTCTAGGAAAACCAAATTCCTGAGGAAGAAGCAGGAAATTTCATTACGTATTTTTAGTTTTAAACTAAATGTATGAATAATCTACTTATTAAAATCAAATTGAAGTGAGTAGTACATTTATTGATTGTTAAGTTAAATAGTCTATTCTCACTTAAGTCAATTAAATGAGATGGCTCACAGTATGCCTGTCATTTTGTAAATAACAGTCTACTGCCAGCACTGCTTTACTAGCCAGATATGGACATGAAAATATAACTGGCCTCTTGAGAAGAGACTGCAGACAGTCACCAGGATGTGAAGACTCTGCCGAGTGAGCTTACTGGAGCATGGTGTCATGATGTGGAAATGTTATAAGCTAGATTTTCACTCCAGGATGGATAACTGCTATTTGTTATTATTATTATCTCTTACTATTACTATAAGTTCGGTATTTTAATGCCTTATCCTAAAGAAGCAACATCTAAGATTAACTAGTACATATGTCTCATCCATTACCTGTCACAACAATATGCATAGTTCATAACTACTGTTTATTTTTTAACTCCTACATGTGTTTGCTAGATGTAGAAATTATGCTCAATTTAAAACTCTATGAATTTTCATAATAATTATAAATATAATTGAAACTGTCACGTTATAAATAATGGAAATAAATACATTTCAAAGTTTGCTGGGGAGAAAAATTTCTGCTCTATACATCTGAAATTCAGTGAACGTGAGCCAGAGACATGCTGAAACAGACATTTAATATGGAGATTGTATGTCTGGCTATTCCTATTTGGACAGAACTTTCTAGGCCTTGGCATACAGTCCCTTAGACCTCTCACATAGGAAAAGAACTAAAACCAGCAAGGTTACACAATATTCTCATCAATAGGTAAGTGGCCCTTACTCAGTGAATAGACATAATACCTGCCTGTAGGACACTATTATCTTTTTATTCAAGGCTAGAAATATAAAAACAAATGTTTATGTCAAACAAAGACCTTCCTGCCCTTATGACATGAGACCAAGAATATAGCGTACAATCAAATAACAACATATACAATAAAAATATGTCCATTCAGTGCTGTCTTATGTAATACTTTATTCACCATAATAGTATTGTCTACTGGGGATAAAATACCAGGGATATATCCTAGAGAGAATGAGAAGAATATGGGGCTTCTAAGTTACATTGGGAATACCCACTAAAGAACAAGTCACAAATGGACACAGAAGCATTTTCCAAAATAGAAATGTGTATCCCTTATAGACATAGACCCAAGGATGTGAGTTGTAAAGAAAGTGACTTGTGCAAAGTTATGTTAAGAGCTTAAGAAATAAGGCTCTCTCTATGTGGGAGGGATGCCACTGGAGATATAGAGATCTTTATAATTAACAGTACTCTGGGGGCTGGATAGATGGCTCAGAGGTTAAGAGCATTGACTGATCTTCCAAAGATCCTGAGTTCAATTCCCAGCACCCACATGGTGGCTCATCTAACATTTGTAATGAGATGTGGCACCCTCTTCTGTGTACATAATAAATAAATAAATAAATCTTTAAAAAAAAATCTGCACTCTGCCACGCGGTGGTGGTGCATGCCTATAATCCCAGCACTTGGGAGGCAGAGTCAGGCAAAAAAAAAAAAAAAAAGTATTCTGGCATACACAAGAGAAAAGAAAGAGGAGTCGCATGGGAACCATCAGACTAACCAGTTCTCTTTCAACTTGACTAGGATAGGATCAGCAACTGTCTAGCTCATGAAAATACTAACTGGCATAAAGTTCTTACTCGTTAACTAGTTACCTTCACAACACACAGAACACCCTCATTGATGGCTGGGTCTGTTGTGATTTTGAAGTGCCCATTCTCATTTCCTTTTAAGATGGTGAAATTTGCCCTCCAGTTGGCACTCTCCATCAAGTCCTTGTCGTCTACAGGTATGCGCAAGATTTCAACATTGTACGTGTTCTCCTCCACAGAAGTCTCATACTGGAGGAAAAGAAAGTCATTAAAAAGTTTTACTTACTACTGAACTTTCACAAAGTAAAATGTTTCCTAATTTCCAAAAGAACTTGCCTTCATGGTGTTTATACAGATCACATAAAAACATGATTGCAGATAGTATTGTTTCATGAAACTTTAAGACAAGGAATATTTCCTACAAATGGAGGCTGATGTTATTGCCCTTCAACAAGAGGCAGCTATCATAAATACTAACTCAGGAACAGAGGCCATGTGTAAGTATGCATACTATTTATTTGACCTGCAGTTATATTCATAAGTGCACACGTGCCTCAAAGCATGTTGAAAACCTTATAAGTCCAGATTAGTAAAGAGAAATAGACAGAACAAATATAGATTTGTATGTTCTAAACTTACAGCATTTTGTCTGAATGTGGGTGCGTTGTCATTGGAATCTTGCACTGTTATGATGCAAGTTGAGGTACTGATCAGTCCAAAAATGTGGCCATTCATGTCTTGGACTTTCAATATCAATGTGTATTTGTCTACAACCTGAAAGTAAAACAATTATTTAATTAACTCAGACACTTGTTTAGATTCATAAATAAAACTCGTGTTGCACATTCTTTTGCTTGTTTTTATTTTATTTCTATGTTTGGATATACTCTTAAACTTGGGTAGAGAAAGGTAATTCTGAAAAGGTAGCTCTTTACAAAAAGACATACTAAGAATTTAGACATTTTCTAACAGGAAACAGGAAAGTCAGAGATGGAGTGCAGAGTAATGACATTTGAGTTTTATAATATTCTCAAGGAAACGCAAGCATTGTCTAGAGCAGTGATTCTCAACCTGTGGGTCTCAACCCTTTTGGGTCAAATGACCCTTTCACAGGGACTACCTAAGACTATCAGAAAACAAAGATATTTACATTACAATTCGTAATAGTAGCAAGATTATAGTTATTAAGTAGCAGTAAAAATAATTTTATGATTGGGGTCATCACAACATGAGGAACTATATTAATGGCTGCAGCATCAGGAAGGTTGAGAACCACTGGTCTAGAGTAACTTCATCTAGTGTCATACTGTGAACAGGTAGGGAGCCCTTACACTAGACAGGTGGTCTAAACCTGAAGGAGTAGAAACAAAAGCAAAGGGAAAAGGAGTTGAAATGTACTTGGGAGTTAGAGTAGAGTGAGATTTGATAATCAATTCTTCACTTAAGAGATAAAGAGGTGCTTGAGTATGATATGGTGGACCAGGTTACACAGGTAGATAGACAAGGCTACTACCAGCCACCATGGGAAGTCCAGAATAAGGCGGCTCTCCAAGGGTGGCCACTTTGCAGAGGAGGATAAGAAGAGCTGTGAACATGACAGGGTTGGTTTGTTTCTTTACTTATTTATTTTGTACATGGAGGATTTTATCTGCCTAATGAGATCTAATAAACAAGAACACCTAACTGCGTGATCCACCCCTCATGGCAGGAGGTGGTGATGGGGAGGCATCCTTCAGGTTTTAATGAGAGGAGCTGAGCCATGATGAGTAACAGCCTCCTCAAGCACAGGGAAAAGAAGACAACCAAGCAAAGAGTGTGTATGAAGAAGGAATTGACAAAAAAGCAAGATGAAAACCACAAATTCAAGGTAAAGGCTTTAAGATGTGGCAAGCACAAAGACTAGAAGACTCTAAACATGGCCAATGGGAGGTCCTAGTGACCTCTGGACATGGAGTAGGTACCAGGACATGAAGAGATTTATTGGAGACACAGTCATTATTGTTGCATTTCTTCTGTTTTACTTGTCTCCAGCCACCCCTTCTCCTGGCTGTTTTCATTTCTAGAGTCTCATCCTCCAGTCTTCCATTTACGTGCTTTCCCTTTCTCACTACAAGTTAGCCTTCTCACCATGAGGCACTCCTCCAGTAGTCTTCAAGACACTGGTAACCTGTGTTTTTCATCTAACTGCCATAATTTGTAATCTCTTTAGCCATTCATGTCTTCACCCCCTGTGTTGCGCTGCACAAAATGTCTGTTCACACAAAGTCCCATTACGTTTTTGTTTGTAGTCTGAGAACAGGTCAGGTTGGGAACCTTAAAAAGTGTAATAACTGAGTCTTATAATCTTTAATTATTTTATACTGCTTATCCTCATCAATTTTAATCTGTAAAATGGGGGAAAGCCATTTTCAATTAATTAACATACCCATTTTTACATACTAGAAATGCATAAAAAGATCCATAGTATATCTTTCACCTTCCCCATTGTTGCTGTGATGACTAATCTCCATCATCAGCCTGATGGAATTTAGAATCACCATGGAAACAAACATGCAGGTATGTCTGCCCACGAGGGAGCTACTCGCTTGGGTGAACTGAGATGGGAAGACACCTGAATGTGGGCAACACAGCTCCCCAGACTGGGCCCTGGACTGCACAGGAGAAACCAGCTGAGCAGCAGGAATTCCTCCCTCTGCTGCTGCTGCAAGTGCAATTGTGACTCCCTGCCCTGATGGACTACCCCCTTGGACTAATCCCCTTCTTTCTTAAGCTGCTTTTATCAAGTGTTTTGCAACTAAAACAGTTAGTGTTGTTCCAAGTTTTGCCACACAAATGCTCCAATGTTACAAAAAAAAATTAAAGGTTGGGAACAAAAACCTCTGTACTAGTTTATATCCCTTTCTGTAGATTCCCACATTCCTTCCTCTTTCCTTTGGAGTCACATTTCATTGATAGTTTTCATAACATTTGTCCTTGTCATAGTAATCATTCTAGTACATTATTCTAGCTATAGTGGAGACCATAGACATGTCCCAATAAAGTCACTTTGTACATGTGGTTCATTTCTTCAGTTGGTAATGCTTGACTCTGAGTTAAACAGCTGACCAAACAGAGAAATGATAACAAGAGATTCAAAGACTTCTTGAAATAATTTGACTTGAGCAAGCTAATCAATTTTTCCATCATATTTCTCCTACATAGGTTGGATATTTATTATACCTTCCTAATCAATCAAGTAAAAATTTTAAACACCAAGTAACATTCAATAAAGAAGTTGAATACAACTACCACACATGTGACCATATACTATTACTAGCAAATTTAATTTTATCCTAAGTAATACTTCCCTTTTTAAAAACTGCACACAGCTAAGCCTGGTACATTCATTTAAGGCTGTTCCCCATGGGAGAACTTACCCTGTTGGAGGAAGGGATGGGGAGAGGAAGAGGAGAGGGAGGAGGGATGGGGGGGTCTGTGGTTGGTATGTAAAATAAATAAAATTAAAAAATAAACAACTGCACATAGCTAGAGTAACTGAATAGGAATCCGGAAAAGAACTATACTCAACAAAAGAGTTAAACCTCATTGCCCTGCATGACTGCAGAAGCCTTTTACTGCTCTGCAACCACCTAGCTTCACACATTAAAGGAAATAAAATAATATGCAACAGTTTTCCTAAGAAACACATTGTATCCCCCCTTTTAAACACCAATCAAACTTTATTTCTATTTCTTAAGGTTTCTCTTACATACGGAAATAGAAATAATGTTTATAAACTAGGAAACATTCCAGGAACTTGTCTTTTCTTATACTTCAAATAAAATACAAAACAGAACAGCTAGTTTAGTAAGTGGGAAAAGAATTAAACCCACACTACCTCTCTGTCCATGTAATGAGAGACGGTGGTGATGACACCGGTGTCAGGGTGCACAGAAAAGAGCCCAGGTGACTGTGGGTTCTGCTCCAAGATGCTATACTTGAGGCGTGTGTGCATCGTGTCTGGTTCATCTTTATCTGTGGCACAAACCACTCCCACCACAGTACCTATATGTTTAAAAAGAAAATTTGAACTTCCAGGACAGCACAATATGTTTGTTGTCTCTACTTTTCAACTTGTCGGAGTCTACCCAAATGAATCACATCTTTAAACAGGATATAGGAAGGGGACTTCTAATGGAGAATCTAAGCATTCTGGCATTGAGAGTCACAGAATAAAATATTTGATAGTAAATTACCAAAAACTAAATGCCAGTCAATAGTAAATTCAGAGCAGGCATGGAAGTTATACTTGTATTACCAACACTAAAGATGTTGAAGCAGGGGGATCAGGAATTTGAGATCAACCTGGGGAAGGCCCATCTCAAAAACAAACCAACAAGGCTAAAATAATTTCAATATGAATTCCAACATATTGCAATAAAAAGCCAACTAGAGGCATAAACCTTGTCTCCTAAAGTAATTCAGTCTTTCTTTTGAGACTTAGTCAATAGCTAAACTAAGACTTAGGTTAGTATAGTTATGTAAGTGATCAAATTGATTTTTTTAAATTTATTAATTTATTGGGTATCCCCCAATATGATATATATATATATATATATATGCCAAAGCACATATAAAGGCTAGAGGACAATTTGCAGCACTCAATTCTCTTCTGTCATATGGGTCCCAGGAATCAACTCAGGCTGTCAGGCTTGGTGGCAAGCTCCTTTACCTGCTGAGCATTATCCGAAGGTCTCATGGCAATCTGTTTTAGTCCACCCTTTGATCTCCTATCATTTGAAGACATTTCTCTCTGTCTCTTTCTTGCTCTGTCTGCTCTGATTTGACTTCTTAATTGATTTATCTTCAAGAGCTTCACAACATTAACAGGTCTGAATGTAATGGCTTCAACTACCCCAGGATAATGGAAGCCAAAGTGTTTGTCCTTGATCTCCAGGGAAAACTGAAACCTAGAATCACTCTTAGAACCAGAAACATGCAATGGGGCCATAGAATCATGAAGCTGAGAAATATTTTTATATATACATCTCATATTCCTCTGACATGACGCGTGTGTGTGTGTGTGTGTGTGTGTATGTGTGTGTGTGTGTGTGTGTGTTTACAGATGAAAGAATTCAAAGACTGCCATGCCTCCTCTCAGTGACTTAAAAATACAACATGTATAAGAAAGTGTGTTTCCTAAACTCTAAACTGTCCATCATCTTAATTTAATTTCACATGTGTGCAAAGAGGATGTTAACACTGGACAATCAAACTGTCACAGTAAAACAAGGATGGGAAATGCAGCTATAATACAATAAGGACATAAGCAATGATCAGAAATCTTAGAGGAAAAAATGCTACCACCTTTTACACCAGAGCCCCCAGTCTCACTGTATGGTGGTGCATACACTGGGTCTCTATCATTTAATACTTTTCCACAGCCCCAATGAAATATCTATACATTTGTTTTGACTGTTCATTCTACCCTGTGGGTCCTCTTGAAAAAGGGGATATGATAAAACCACATAATGAGAAGATAAACTAAGATGCATATTACAAACATCATACAAAGCCTGACTAATGGCTGCATCCCATGATTGATAATTACTGCCATACTGACTATGGCAGAAATTCCTGTAGTACATGGTAAGAGGCATGTTGATTAGAATTGACAGGATTTGACTAATATTTTCTGATAAGTAGATCCCAGATCCATGAATATAAAAGTGGGGGAAAAGGACCACTGAAAAGGTGTTTGTTTTATGAGTACAAGGACCTGAGTTTGATCCCCAGAATCTACATTTAAAAAGAAGCTGGTAATGTTGCTGTACTCAGAATCCCGAGGCAGGAGAGTCAGAGACAGGTGGATCTCCAGAGCTCAATGGCCAGCCAGCCTAGCCTACTTGACAAACTCCAGGCCACTGAGAAAAACACTGTCTCAAAAACAAAACAAAAAAACGGGCAGTGGTGGCTCATGCCTTTAATCCCAGCACTCAGGAGGCAGAGCCAGGAGGATCTCTGTGAGTTCAAGGCCAGCCTGGGCTACCAAGTGAGTTCCAGGAAAGGCGCAAAACTACATAAACGCTGCCTCGAAAAACCAAAAAAAAAAAAAAAAAGACAACTGCTACTTGAATATGACAGGGAAGGTTGTACTCTAGTCTACACACACACACACACACACACACACACACACACACACATGAATGCACACATGCATGCATGCTCACACACAATGCAAAAACGAAAACAAAAAATAAATACCCCACTGTCTCAAGGATATACACAAACATGTTTGACATAGAAACAGCCTTACCAAGTCTACTGCTTTCTGGAATTTCAAAATTATAAATTGCTTCCGTAAAAAGAGGATAATTGTCATTTTCATCCTCTATTTTGATGGGCAGTGGGAGAGGTAAATCAGCTGAATAGCCATCTGCAGTGGATGCGTAGGCGATCAACTGTGGAAGAGAGTAAGGCAACGTCAGCAGCCAGTCAACATCACAGCACAGGGGGGAGGAGACACCCTGTGCCCTTCCCTGTGAGTCCTTTCAGTAGTAAGCTACCTCATCAATGCTACACACTGAGATAATCAAAGCAGTGGGCTTTCAGTATAGGGAGAAACAACTCCACTTGAGATAAAGGACAGGTCAGAATGTAAAGAAGTTGGAGATGAAGTTCCATATGCATTATTATGAGGCATTGGGTGAACTTGTAACTCAGGTTACAGTCTTTAAACTCTCTGTCATCAGTAAGTTTCATTGGGAGAATTGTCAACTCATGGCCACTGGAAAAATTTCTTCTACATAATCTATAAAGCAACCCCCCTGTCTTGCCATTTCTGGACTCTTAGTGCATACCTTTAATGGTTCCTAATACAAAACACATTTACTAATTCCCTCACTGTCCATTAATCAAAGGAAATGTAACATCAGACAGAATGTAGTTCTGCTCAGTGTGTAATTATATCAAGTTGAATGTTTTATAGCTTAAGGCAAAGAACACCACATGAGGACATCAGTCAGGTTTGTTCCTCAGCATCTCTTTTGTCTTCTAGAAACAGACTCCTTCTTCCCAATGGAGCAGCCTCTTGTTGAACTTGGTTCATGACAGCAGAGCACATTCTGCTCTTTAATGCAAACTGTCTAAGTCAGTCCCCTACTGAAAGTACATTTATCCATATCAGAAAGCTGAGCTGCTAGCCTTTAGTTAGACTTTGTTTCCCACTTTTATTCCTTTATCTGGCTATCAGACGCAATCAGAGAGTAACACACATGGAAGAAAGGCAAAAAAGAAAGCTAGACCAATGGAGGAGGACCAGCTGTGGATCTGTCTAGAGAACTGAAAATGTTCTTGCAACCAGAGATGGTGTCTGACAAGCTAAACCAAACTCCTACAACTGTACAGTTTTATGTTCAAATACAATTAAACCTCTTTGCTTCATTTCAGGATTGCCTAACCAAAGCTGAGATAAAGGGTTGAGCAAGCATTCCAACATACAGTGCACGCTATTGTCCTTTGACTTTCCAATAGCCTCTAAGAAGAGAATGTAAGAAAAAAAGAGCAGGTAAGCATCAGAAGACAGACAGTTCATTCATATAGAGCCATATTTATCAATGAAGCACCTACATCAAAAACATCATATTCCTCACGGTCCACAGGCCGAGTGCAAAACAAATTCCCAGTGTCTCTCTCTATGAAAAACAAATTCAGTGGTTCTTGGTCGACTCCGCGCCCACTTAGTGAGTATAAGATAGTGTAGTTCTGAGCTGCATCAGACTGAACCTGAAAGGAAAATACACAGAGGTAAGCACTTAGAATTGAATTTAAATGCTAATTTGTGATATATACATATATATATATATATATATATATATATATATATATATATATATAATGTTTTTAAAATATATTTTTATGTTAACAACAACATATCAGTAGAAAAGAACAATATAACTTATAGTTGGTAAGGGTAAGGCCATAGTACATGTATGGAAATCAGAGGACAACATGCTGGAATGAGGTCTGTCCTTTCACCATGTGGGTCCCAGCGATAACACTCAGGTGTCAGGCTTGGTGGCAAGCACCTTTACCAATGAGCCATTTTGCAGACCCTTGTTTACCATTTTCTTTACAGCTGAACCCAAAGATGCTGAGAAGAAAGTCCATCTAAATTGCAGTTAGGTATGGCTACATGAGAGCAAGTCATTGGGATACACAAAAATAATATGAACAATAAAACATAATATAATAATAAAATGTACTAATATAAATAATAGTATAAATAATTATGACATAATAGATTAGGTAAACAAAATAATAAAGATCTGTGAAGATTTGGGGTCTAGAAGGTGAAGAATGCAGTCTCACTTTTGAACATAAGGATAAGCCATTTTGACCATGCAAAGGTGACCAAGCTAAGTCTGTGTCCCAACATATGTGGGACGGAGGCAGGAGAATTATAAGATTGAGGCCAGCATGAACTACATATTGAGACCTCATCTAATTTTTACCCCTTCCAAGAAGAAAAGGAAACAGGAGCCTTTAGTTCTTGGTGCTGTCTTCATACTCTAGAACTGTTTCGCTGGAGAACACTTTCACAGGAGAGGAATGAGCATCTCCCCTGCCTAAGCTGGTGCTTTCTGAAATTTCAGTAAAATTAGCTGTCCTGAAGACCAGTACTCAATTTCTCTCTGTCTCCAATGCATATATCAGTGTCTACAATACCATTTAACAGATATTGATACCCAACCATCTCCTAAAGAAATGAATAAAGGGTTGGGGATTGGCTCAGTGGTAGAGTGCTTGCCTAGTAGGCGCAAGGCCCTGGGTTCGATCCTCAGCTCCAAAAAAAAAAAAAAGAAAGAAAGAAATGAATAAATGATTAAAGGCACACAAAGGATGTAGGTTGTCTTATACCATTAGTACATAAGTCATTTTCTTATTTTATTCACTTGTATTTCATGAACAACTTTGGTCATATCTGCATATTTTTTAATGTTTAACTATTTGCTAAATCAGAGTCAAACAGACTTTCCACTTAGCAGGACCACAATCAGAAAGAAAGACTACCTACCTGTTGAAGAAACAATGGGAAGGGACCCAGGGAATTCTCTTGCATAGAACAAGGAATGGGTGCCCATCTTCTCTTGGCTCTCCTGAGGACAGTATCCTTCGTGTGTCTTTTCTTCAAGACCTGAATTTACAGGAGAAAATAAGTATCAGAAGCATCATAGCCAGGCAAACCATAGAAAGGAAATGCATGTCCCTCACTGCTCCATCTACATGTGTTGTCCTATATGATAGCCACTGGCCACCATTAGGCATGGGATGATTTGTGTTAATTAATTTAAATAGGGAACTCTTTCCTTTCATTGCACTAGTTGAATATTAAGCACCCAGCAGCCATTAACATTGGGTTACTGTACCATACACTAGAAATTAGAGAACATTCTAGAACATTTCTATAACTGCAACATGTTCCACCAGGTGCTTTAGAAATAATAATTTTATTCCATGTAGCAAAAGGAGACACTTAGTTTCATGGTCACTATTATTAACTAATAATTTTACTATTAAATATTCAGTAAAGTGCTAAGCAATCATTTAATTAGCCTTACCACTCATTCATGGGCATAGATTAGGTATAGGTCAATTGAAATCTTACATCATTTTGTGACTACATTCACAAGGCTCTTTCTCATGAGTAAGTGTGGGCACTAATAAGGAATCCTAAAGGCTATGATGAAAGTGGTCCCAAACTGATCCCAGAACACAACTGACATTAGGTAGAAACCAGAAGTAGACAAAAGCTTCACAGAAGAGGGATATTATTACAGTTAACACAAGAAAACCCAAAGCCAGCATTTAACTGGTGTTGAGAAAGAGTTAGAAACAAAAGACACAGGACGAGAATGGAGGACGAAGGGAAGAACAATAAAAGGAACAAAACAGGGCAGGAGAGGAGGAAGGGAAGAGAATGAGGAGGGGAGGGGAGGCAGGGAAGAGCAAAAACACTATTGCTCCATTGTTCCTCTTTGTCATTTTTAAGGAATTTTACTGAAAAAAGTCCCACCCTTGAGAATGTCCAGCGCACTCTGCATACCTTCTTCTGGTGCTCCAGGATTACTTGGATCTCTTTCTGTGTCTGTGTCTTTGAGTCAGAAAGCTGAATGGTAAACGATCTTTTCTCACCAGACAACACAAGAGCTCTGGCTGGATAAACTGACCCATCATCTAGAACTCTGAAATCAGGATCACTTGGCCTGATGCCATCAGCAGAGCTGAGACATTCTTTCAAATTAACTGCCCGCAAAAATTTTCCAGTTGTAAGGTGGAGATACATGCATAAAGGAAACACATATGTTAAAATAATGTACATGATCATGAAAACCAAGCACTTTGCATTTGTAGAATGCCTTAATAGCCAGCCCTCTTTCATTCTTAAAAATAATAATTTCATTTTAATTAAAAATGATGGTTCTTGGCTGTATATTTCTATTGTATTTCTATTGAATAAGATGTTTTAAACATTAACATGCTTCTAGTAGGCTTATGAAAATAATCTCCCACTAAAGAAGTGTGCACATGACTCTCAGGACAGAGGTGAGCCACACACCCTCAGGTGCACCTGAGTAAACACAGTTGAAATTTCCCTCAACAACACACTGAGGGTGTCTTCCGATGCACCTGCCTATAGTCAGAAGATACATACAGAAGCACAAAGAACAGAAGCATACAAGCTGACAGTCAAGTAAGACAAACCGGTCCCTGAGTTCTTCCCAGAGCACTCTTGTACAATTCAACCCAACAGACACAGCTTTCCATGGTTCTCTATGGGAACACCACTTGGCACCTTCCCTATCTGGGAATTTTGCCTCCCAATAAAAGGTAATGATATTTAGGTATCAAAACACAACTCTTTCCCATCCATTCTTCATCTGCTTTTACAGAAACCAAACTGAAAATGCCCAATTATCTCACCTAAGAGTCCTTTACTTCATGTGTATCTTTGCTTGAACCTAAATCTGTCATGGGTGGTTTTTACAAAATGATAGATGTTCCACCAAAAGGCAGTGAATGTTTTAAGAGCTAACAGTATACATCTCTCATCATAATATATATATATAGCTAAATGAATGATCCCTTCTGGTTTATTTTCCCAAAGGAACAGCCTATCTCTTTTTACATTTTTCTTTTCTTCTTTCCCACAGTGGAAAAAGTGATATTAATTCGATTAAATTAGCTGAGATAGTTTAGTCAGAAACTGAACACTTTGTTGAAAAGGCCATTTTTATATTTCTTTGACAAGTATTTCTATTTTAAAAAATAAAAAATAATAGCAGTTTCCTCTAATTTATCTAAACTCACATTAAAAACAATGAAACAAAACAAACAAAAAACACCTGGGCAAACTTTCTAGCTTCTGGGAGAAACTGAAGTTCATTCAGCTTCTCAGGTCTCCATTTTAAAACGGCTGACTTTGTGCAGTTCAGAGGAGAATGGTACACTTTGTTATTCTTCTCAATTAAGGGGTAACACTGATCACAATACTGTTCCATTGCTGTCAAGATGGCCTAGTGAGTGGATAAAGGTGTTTGCTGCCAAGCCTGACACCCTGGGGTTGATCCCTGATGCTCACAGAGTAGAAGAAAAGAACACAAACCCCAAAAAGTTGTCCTCTGATCCACACACACACACACACACACACACACACACACACACACACACACCATAACACATGTTCACAAACACAAAATAAATAAATAAAATCTAAGTTTAGAATAAAGGAATGTTGTAGTGTTTCTCTTCAATATTCATCTATACTTACACAATTCTTGGACCCCAGAGTGTGATATTTTAACCAGTTAAAAGATTAATGACTACAAAAACATGTATTGGATTAATCACCAAATCCAACAGAAATAAGGGCAAAAATGTGTATCTGAAATAATACAGAATTGTCTCCATTTCTAAGTCAATGCAGATGAGCTCCAGAGGGCAATAATGACACACCATGCTCCTGGCAGACTAAGGACCCTACATGTCTGTTTCAAATCAGCTGTTCAGAAAGTCCTCACCTCTTCCGATTATCTGGTCCATTTTTAGTGTTGAAGGGACATTTAATGTCACATTTTTACAGGCTTCACCAGCAAAACTGAAGATCTAGAAAATTTAAAATATCACATTAATTCATCAGAGAATAAGAAACAAACTACATGGTCATCTCAGTAAATGAAGAACAAGCAATTGACAAGCTCTTCCTGACATTTATGATAATGGTCTCACCATTCCAGTGACATACAAGGACTTATTTAACAGTGTCTATGTTAAACTGATGACTAAGTTCATACTTAAGTGAGAATGACTAAATATTTTCCTCTGTTATTAGAAATAAGACAATCATGCCTATTCCATTACTTCTATGTGATATTATATTAGTGCTTCTAGCCAGGGCACTTACACAAAAAGAAATTTTGATTTCAATATACAAATGGATTGGAAAGGAAGAAATAAAACTTTCTAGTCAGATATTTTATTCATATGTATATATACACATATTCATGCATACACACACATATGCAAGGGTTTTACCATATTGGGGATAGTGACAAAACAAATAAATGAATTTAAAAAGACTAAGAAATAAGATGAACATACAAAGTGAATTGCTTGGGCCACCAAGACAGCTCAGTGAGTAAAAGTGTCTGCCACCAAGCCTGGCGATCTGAGTTCAATACCCAGAACCCACATAGTAGAAGGAGAGAGCTGACACCCACCAACATTTCCTTTGATCTTTGCAATACCATGGTGCATGTATGCATATGCACACACACACACACACACACACACACACACACACACACACACACACCAAATAAATAAATACTGTAAATATATTTTTTTTTCCTGTAAACTAACAAAAAAACATTCTAAAACAGTTCCATTTAGGGTAAAATACTTTGGAATACGTTTGTTAAAGAGTACAAGATCCTGCCCTGAAAACAATGAAGCATGGTAAGAGAAGTTGTAAAATACTCAAATAAGTGGAAATTTTACCTATTGTTATGAATCAGAGGAAATATTCTACAAATACAATCTTCTTTGAATCTCAAATCTCTTTTTTGAAGAAATTGGCCATTTATCCAGATGTGGTGGCACACACCTTTATTCCCAGCACTCAGGAGGCAGAGACAGGTGGATCTCTGAGTTGAAGGCCAGCCTGGTCTACAGAGCAAGTTTCAGAACTGCCAAGGCTACACAGAGAAATACTTTCTCAAAACAAACAAACAAAAACAGACCAAAAAGAAAGAAAATCTTTAAGGAAATGCAAAAGATGCCCCTCCCCACACACAGAAAAAGAATGACGTTGGAGGACTGGCATTATTCAGTTTTGAAACAGCTCAGAGCTACACTAACCCAAGCCAAATGCTGTTAACATAGATAAATGTGTGGACAAATGGAATAGAGCTGACATTCTAGAAACAAACCTCACTTCTGGACATACAGTAGCCTCTGGAAAGTTCCAGGGTCAGAGATCTCCTTACCAAATGCAGTTGGGATGACAAAAGTGGAAATGAGTCCCTACATCATGCCAGGCACAGAAATTAATAGTGGATAAGACCAAAGGATAAGGATGAAAACTATTTAGAACAGTGGTTCTTAGCCTTCCTATGCTGTGACCCTTTAACAGTTTAACATCATAACAGTTCCTCGTGATATGATGACCCTAGCCATAAGATTATTTTGTTGCTACTTCATAACTGTAATTTTGCTTCTGTTATGAAGCATGTTGTAAATATCTGATATGTAGGATATCTGATATATAGCCCCTCAGAAGCATCACAACTCATAGGTTGAGAAAGTCTGATTTAGAAGAAAATTTCACAATCCATGTTGGGCAATAATTTCTTAGCTGCAATATCAAAGCATGAACACCAGATGAACAGGACTGGTTTGATATTAAAAACCTGCATACTTCAAAAAATACAATAAAGAAATTAAAATGAAACCCATATTTTCAAATGAAAGGACAATTAGTGATATATCTGTAGTATATGAAGACACTTCATAACTTCAAAAAAGGATGGTAAATGTTGAAAAAATAGGCAAAGAACTTAAGTAGAGGGTGTTCAAAGATGTTAAATGATGATTAAGAAAATTAAAAATGCCCAATAGCATGGGGCACTAGGGAAATGCAGATCTAAACCATAAGATGCCTGCTAAGTGAGCTAATGTAAACAAGACAGAAAATGCCAAGTTGCTGTTAAAAACGCGGAAAAACTAAAACCCTCCTGTATTTTCCATGGAAATGGAAGGTGGTGTAGACAGATGAACATAGTTGAAGTTTCTAAGAGAATTAAACAGCAAATAAAGACAGAATCCAGCATTTACATGCTGTTTAAAATCTGTGTCCACACCAACTTCTACATGTATAGTCATAACAGCACTGTTGATAAAAACCAAGAAGTTCAAACACATCCACCAGCTAGTGAATAGATAAACAGAATGTGATCTAGCATGCAACAGGATACTATCCTGCTATTTAAAAACATCAGACTATTGATCCATGCTAAAACATGGCTAAACCTGTCCACATTATACCCATTAGACCCAGCTACAATAGAACCACAATTGTTCTGTGGGTGTTGGGAATCCAAACATAGATTCTCATGCTTGTGGGGCAAGCATTTTACCAACGGATGCACTTTTATGTTTAAAGCCAATAATTTCATTCATTCATAGCAGGCAGCTATGTAGAGACAGAAGACAGTGTTGGTGACTACACTGGGGGAAGGAAAAGAAGCAACTAGAAATGGGATCAAAGCTCCTTGGGAAAGCTGTGGAAATGCTCCAAAGTTAGACCGTGGTGATCATTGTGCACTCTAAATTTGCTGAAAGTCACTGAATGTGTGCTTCAAAGAATGTAGTTTTGCTTCAGAGAGACATCAGCAAGTCTGTTTGAAACAAAACAAGGTACATCATTGACAAAAACATGATTCTTTACATACCCATCTCTACCTCTTTCAGATCTACAAATTAAAATATGAAATCTCAGGAAAATATTTTAATAACCATGAGGAAGGATTTCAGCTCTGATATAATCAAGTACACTAGGATTTCAAGTACACTAGGATTTAGGCAGTTAACTCATGCTAACTTAACAGCGTGTATAGACATAAAACATCAAGAGCCTTACTTTCTGATGTTGACATATCCTAACATTAATTGAAATTCTTAATAGAATCTTATCATTCCTCTATATTTATGGTGATTTTTATTGTTTTCTGTTCTTTTTTCATTCTAAGATAACAAGCTGGGCATCCCTTGTAGGTGCAAGACATTAAAATATGTAATACATACTGCCATAAAAATATCTGTGCTGCACTTAGGAGAGGTGGTGAGGACAAGGGAGAGCTGGCAGGCTGACCGACTACCCAGGCCTAGAACCAGAGTTATGTGTTGGCTCACCCCAACTTCTACCCAACTGTCATCTGCTGGAACATGTGAAGGGACCCATCCTGCAGACTCAAAGTTGCAGGGTCTCCATGACACAGCTCAACAATAGGATATCCAAGAGGAGCTCCAATGAGGGCCCAGAATCGATGGTGTAGCAAAAACCAGAGGCCTCAAACCAGACCAATGACTCTCTGCAGTGAACACGTGCAAGTAAGATATATGGATAAAAGAGTTTACTGTGTGACTCACTGTGTCACACTATAGCTCCCATAACAAGATTGATTTTTCCCCTTTTTTTTCTTCCTTTTTTCTTTCTTTTCTTCTCTTAAATTTTATTTTATTTTGATGGGAAGGTTACAAGGGCAGAGGGTGGGAATGAAGGGGGCAGAGAAATGAATGGGATGGAGATGCATGATGTGAAAGACACAAAGAATAAATAAAAAGAAAGTTAAAAAGACAACAAATCACTGTGCCGTTATGAATGCACTATCTCACTGGTTACTGATAAATTGTCTTCCAAGTCTTACTATTCATGGAGCTGGGACATGGATGTGCATTTCTCATACATCTTGAAATTAATTTGATTCCTTTTTAACATATTAATCTGATGACTGTCTCATTTGCATTTCTCAGTTTCTTTTGAGATAGCATTTTTTTCACCTTATGTGACATTTACCTTCTACTATAGCATTGAGACTATTAAACTCACTACTCTCCTTAAGGAAAGAAAATATGTCTCAAAAAAAAAGGGAAAAGAAGAAATGGAATGGATAGGTATAAGACATCATGGTAGACTATCATATACATTAGTAAACAAATTTAATAAAATAGCAGCCTTAGATAATTTGCACTGTTATGAATTCTTATATGTTGATACAAATATAAACTTCTTATATTCTTATTTAAGATAATTTGTATATTGATACAAATACAGAACTATGTTTGTTATATTGTACACATATTTTTACTCTTATTTGAAATATTTGTATGTTGATACAAATGTAAATTTATATCTATCATACTGTATGTATGTTCTACTTCTGTCTAAGATATTCTGTATACTGATATATATTTAGGATTATTATCATATTGCATATTGCACTATACTTTCCTACCTCTGTTAAAGATATTTTGTGTATTTTCACAATTTAAAGACATTGTCTTTTTACTGTACATTTTCTTACAGACTGTTTACCTTATTTATAGGAAGCCTTAGTCCTTAGGTTGTTTAGGTAGATAAGACTTATAGAGTTATTGTCACCTATGCTTGTCATCTCTATAATTATGTTAGTTAGGTTATCCAGATTTATAAATACATAAGTCAGATGGACAGGTAATCTTCAGACACTTCATGGACCTAGAGAATATGGCATTTAAATAACTTAGAATTCTGTTGACGTGAGACACAATTGCTCCTGGCAGCACCAATTTGATCCTGAGAGAATGTTGGGCTTCTAAGACATTTCCATTTGGAAGTTTGTCTTCTTGGCACAAAATGGCCTACTGGGCAAAGAACTGCCCTTGCCTCAACTACTGACAGTACAAATGCTGTCCTTTCTGGACAAGCGGGACACAAGGAAAGCGACCACTATACTTTGCCAAGACAGGGTAAGATGGTCTTTCAGAATTCCTGCTTCTGAAAATGGTCTGTCAGATACTCTAGGCCTGTAGCCAATTTGAAAGCACCAACGATGCTGAGAAACATTAGGTGACTGTCCAGGCTGCCAGCTGTCTCTGTCTATTCTTGCAAGACTCCCGAAAGTTGCTTGCTTCCTTCTCCCATTTCTCAGGTATTATTATATTCCTTCTCAGGTCTTTGATGAGGTTGAAGATTAGCAGTTATACTTACAACTTAGTATATATACATATATAATATCTTAGATAGAATATATTAAGTATTAGACTCAGGTTCTTTAGGATAAAACACCTTTTGGAATGATCTTTGTAACATGCCACCTACCCATGCCCTAGACTTCCCTGGATTTTACTATGTATTTTTTGTTTGATATTGTTTGCACTTATTGCAATTCCAACTTATCTAGGTCATTATCCCTCATTCCTCCTGGACAATATTTGATAACCATCTCTTTGTATATAGTCTTGTATTAGGTTAGAACTTTCTTATTAGACAAAAGGGGGAGATGTAGTGGATAGCCATCCCAGCACTGACCTGGAAGTTCCAACCCCCACTGAGGCTTTGGTAATGGTCACGCCCACAAGGCGGGGAGGAGGAGGAAGCAGAAGACCCAAGAGAGAGAGGAGGGGTGCTCGCTCTCTTGGTTCAGGGACACTGGACACAGGAGGTAGACTGAGCAGAGTTCTCCAGAGAACACCACCAGACTGCGCCATACCTTTGCTAGACCCTACAACCTATCCCTTCATTTGTAAGTTACCTCACAAAATAAACCTCCCTTTTAACTACAAGGAGTGGCCTTAATAATTTCACCAATAAAAATGTCTTTGTTTCTCAACTTAAAGAGAATGTTGACCGTTTCACCATTATGTATGTGTCTCTATTTTTTCACTACGTTCAATCATTCATTCTTTTTTAATTTTTTAAAACTAATTATATAATTTGTGCGTGCATGCGTGCGTGTGTGCATGTGTGTGTGTGTGTGTGTGTGTGTGTGTATGTGTGAGAGAGAGAGAGAGAGAGAGAGAGAGAGAGAGAGAGAGTTGTGTGTGTGTATGTGTGTGCATTTGCATCATTGCACTTAAGCAGAAAATTCCCATGGAAGCCAGAAGAGGTCATCAGATCCTTTGGAGCTGCAGTTAAAGGAAGTTGTGAGCTGCCTTAAGTGGGTGCTGTAAACCAAATTTGGATCCTCTGGAAGAGCCATAAGTGCTCTAAATCACTGAGCTATCTCTCCAGCCCCAATTAACTTTTGTTAGGTATATTTCATCGAGTTAAGAAAGCCCATTCCCATATATCTAATTTGCTAAGAAAGAATATCTTTGAGTAATAAATTTCAATGGTCTGTTTACTTTGAAACAATGGCAGTTTTGCTTTACCAACATATCATTGGCATGTTAAAACACAAATAATAGATTTTTCTCTTTCTTAGGGCAATCCTTCTTAGGATATAACTTTTAGATACACCATGGGTTTTGCTGGCTGCCATGTATTTCATCATTTCCCATACATGATGTCTATGGTGACATGAGAAAACTTATTAACTTCACACGGCCCTCAGAAAGTGAGCTAAGCAGAGTCCACTCACTTCTGTTCTCAGAACTCTGTTCTGTGCCCATTCCATATAACTGAGTTATTTACATCTTACTGGTCTGCTTATGTGAAGGAGAAGAGAAGATTTGTGCCTGAGTTCAGTCTCCAGAACATACATGGTGGAGGAAGAGAATCAACCCCCACAGTTGTCCTCTGACCTCCACACATGTACTATTGTATGGCCTCCCCCAAAAACAAACAAATAAATGTAATACATTTTAAAATGCAATATACAAGAAACTTGATTTCTAAAAAATTGATGAATTGATTGACAACTTGAATTTAAAGAGACCCTTTAAAAGGAGAACTCTCAAGAGTAACTTCAAATATCTGATTTGGAAAAAATGTTAAAATAGCATTAAAATGTAACAAATTAGAGTGTTTTACAGTACTCTATAATTTTTTCTAGTGATGTGATTGCAAAATTGTGAGAAATACTATTAAATTCTGGTGCAAAGATCTAATGCCAAATGCAGGGTAAAAGGCTGAAGCAGCTACCTGCAACTCTTTCATTTTGAGTAGTTCAGTTTTATGACTTCAAAGAGACTTGCTTGGTACACCTTTCTCCACCAAAGGCAAATGCAGCTACAGAACAGGTTGGGTGTGGCTCAGAGGCAGAGCTTGTGCCTAGCAAGAGCACAGCCCTGGGTTCACTAGCCAGAGATACAGAAGAAGAATGGTAACTGATGCCATGGATGCCCTGCCTGAGGTACAAAGGATACCCTGACCGAGCAGAGTGATTGACACTAGAATTGAATCCTTTCCTTTCTCCTATGGACACTTACCATCTACTACATGGAAACACTAGCATTCATTCCTTACCACCTCCAGCATAAATGCTAAGGTCTACCACTCCGTGGTCACAGTGGTTTGATGAGTCTAATAAATTTCCTCCTAACCAAACTGGATGTAAGATGGGAATTCTGGTCCAATGGGCAGTGTGACTAACCACAGCTCTCAGGGATGCCTTATATGGAAGGCACCGGGCACGGAGATTACAACAGGGTCAAAAATGTACACAGCTTTACATTTATTCCAGAGTCAAAAGTTTCTTCAAGAGCTAGTCATCCCAATATGACAACGAACAACCTCTTTTAAAAAATAGACAATTACCGAGTGTGAGGTCTGGGGTTCACATTAAAACTCTGATTTTCTTTTGTTTCTTTTATTGGGGTGTAGGATCTTACTGTGAAGACTAGTGATCTTCCTGACTCTGTCTATGGGGTCCTGTGATTAAAGGCACACGTCACCATGCTCAACTTACATTCTGACTTTCTTACAATGAAGTTTTGGAATAAAGCTTCTCTCCCCTTAATTACTTTATTTACCTCAATCCTCTTTCACTAGTAAGAGTCAATGTAAATTTCTATATTCCCTTTTATTTTACGTATGTCAAATGTTCTCAAGAGCAAAAGTCTTCCTGGTAAGGAGGCCCCTTGTTAATGAACACTACACAACCTGAAAAGATGGAAGGTACGTTTGTCAACACCAATTGTACTTATGTTTATACACTCTAGGGAGGAAAAGTAGAGAGTGGGGAGGGGGGTCTTGAAAGTGGTAGAATCTCTCCAAACACACACCACTTATAAATTATAAAAGCTAATGGGGTTTTGATGACGGATTTGATGCAGAGAACAGCATTGACCATGACCCCATTATCTGTGACCTGCAGAAAATGGCTGATCTGGTGTGAGTTTCATCACTCCCCATAATTTCTTGTCCCATTGGAAGGGGAAAAACACTAAAAATAATGCTTACGAGCTTTCATTAATAGTGAGGTGGTTGTTTTTCTCTTATTTTATTTTTCTAATTTGTCTCCTCTCCTCAGCTGCAAGTCTATGACTGTTCAGGCTGACGGTGGGAACAAGATGCAGAAACTTGCCGATTGGAAGTATTCCTCCACCTGCCCATCGCTGGGGAGGTCAGGTGTTGACCATGTTAGGAGTTCTTGATGTGTACTAAAGACTTGCTTTGAAAAGTCCTCCTCAAAAAGGTCACTGCTTTTACAGTTCCATGATTAATCTCCACATAATTAATGGTGTTTCTAAAATGGCTTCAATAATGTTATGCTCAAAGGCTCTTGGGAAAAACCATGCAGTTATGAAATTTAACACATTTATTTATAAACTAGGGACCTACTGATGAGAGAAACTTTCAATCTGTATGCACACTCCTATCTCCAAGTCTGCTGTTTAACCTAAATGCTGTGCAATTCCTTTCTAAACAACCCTGAAGTAACACGCCATGGCGAAGAGTTGATTCACCTGGTTAGAACTGCATGCACCTCTGGCCTCGCCCCACCAGGACCCTGATCCACAGTTCCCTATCTTATAGAGCCTTATCTTCTGTGCCCTTCCCTCCAGCTAGTACCCTTAATCCTCAGAACAGAACACTTGAAGTCTCTTCTCCTCATTTCCTAATTCCTCTCTTGGTGAAAATGTCAAACACCGAAGTCATGTCTTTAAACAAAAAAGTTGGAAATTCGTCTGAACACATCTATTCCAGGAGAACACAGCATTCAAGGGGACTTCATTTACAGTCACTTCCAAGCACAACTCTGACTGTTGCAGAGCCAACTGGCTGGCTTAATTGCAATTTTTCTGCCTCCTAATGTATTTCAGATCCTGAATACCACTTTGATGCCTGTAACTCCCTGATTTAAAGAGGGGATGAAAATTGGGCATACCTGCCAACAACTTGGAACCAGGGCTAGCCAAGAACCAGATAAGGTGACATACATCTGTAAAGCCAGCACAGAGAAGGTGGAGGCAAAAGGATCAGGAGGTAAAGGCGATCCTTAACCACATAGCTAGTTCAATGTCAGCCTGAGCTACAATAAAAAAGCAAACAAATAAACAAGGTCCACATAACACAGTGGACCAGCTCCCTGGTCAGATGGGCTCCTCTGCCCCCCTGAACCTCTTTCCCGTCTTTGGAACATCGAAGTGGTCACATCTTAGACTAGCCTTGGACAGGTCTGAAGTTTTACAGGTTACTATGTGGTCAGAATTCCTAATTTTTCCTTTCAAGCCTTCCTGGTTCTCAGAAAACAGCCAGACTAAAGACACCAAGGACATCTTGCCCTCAGCCTGCGAGCCCAGTCCCTTTGTCACCCCGTGGAACTCCAGTACAACCCTTCGTCAGGCTTCCCACACCTGGATACCTCTGGCACACAGAGTACAGGTGAACAAGCAGCCATGGGGGTGGTAGCTCAGGTGAGCCTTTTGAGTCATCTTTTAGGAAACGGATATCTGAGAACTGCAGCTTCTCAGAGACAACATCCAGAGACACAACTTTGGCCTTACACTAAGGTGGGACTCAATAAAAATCTGGGGCAAGAAGTTCCTGGAGTCCTACCACATCTGCCTTTTGCTAGGTCAAGGATCCTAAATAACACACCCCCCCCACTGTCCTCCCTTTCCACTCAAGGCTCCCTAGTTCCAATCACCACCCCAATTTAGGAGCTGCCAGCAAGGAGCAAATAGCACCCACTGCCCACCCAGGGCAAAGACACGAGCGCGGAGAAGCCAGAGGATGAGTCCTAAGTCAGACATCGCCTATGGCGGCCCAGGACAAAAAAAAACTGAGTCTTGAGAGGTCCCATGACAACTTTTCGCCTGCCACCTCTCCAGACCAAACTTGAACCAGACAAGAAATGATCAGCGACACTCAACCTATCACTTGTTGCCTATTGCGCCCCTGTGGCGACCACCTTTTCCCTTCCCCATCTGGGACCCCACCCGATTGTACCCGGAGTAACTTACCCAGAGGGTCAGCAGTAGCTGTGTGCAGAAGGCTCCGCACCCGGGGCTCGGGAGCCCAGCGACTGCCATTGCTCGGTGCACCTTGGGAGGACGCAGGCGGGCGCCTAGCATGAGAGCCAGGGCGCGGGAGGGTTTCGCAGCAGCTTGTCTAGAAGTCGTTCTGGCCTCTCTCAAGCTTCTTTGCCCAGGAGCGTGTTCTCATCTGAAACTGGATTGGACCAGGGAGACGCTGGGTGGCCCCTCCTAGTTATTTCTCAAGTTTTATCACCTCCGGGGCCGCCTTGGAGCTGCCCGAGCCTGCCCTGCGCTCCCCGCGGCCGCCAGGGAGCTCACTCCCCGGGAAAGCGGTCCGGGTCCACCCTCTGCCCGCTCTCCCACGCCCCTCACCTGCCCCGAGGCGTTGCTGCCCAGCCCTCCCCGCGTCCCCTTCGCTGACACTGCGCTGAGCATCCCCACTACCAAACCCGGACCCGCCTGCTCTGACTCTCCTCTGGGTGCCAGGAACACACACTTGATTCGGATCATGGGATCCTCCCATCCAGTGTGCTAAATCTAGGCAACTTCTTCACACGTTGAAACAGAACCCAGGCAGTCTCTCCAAACCTCATTAACATGATAAAATAAACCACTGAAGGAAAACTGTCCCGAATGCCATGCCACGGATTATCTGTGCCAGATATTAAAACGAGAGAAAAGAAGTGCTTACCTGACCATTTCTCCACACCAAAAATGAGAATGACTGCCTGTGTGCTTTAATTACTGGTAATATCTGTGGCCTTCTAAGGGCCCTCTACGAAAAGAAAGGAAGGAAGGAAGGAAGGAAGGAAGGAAGGAAGGAAGGAAGGAAGGAAGGAAGGGAGGGAGGGAAGAAGAAAAAAAATGTTCTGGATGTTCATTTATTGGTCAAATGGGGTTTTGGTTTTTGTTTTTTGTTTTGCTTTTCTTTTTCTTTTCTTCTTTTTTAGTTGCCATTATTATTATTTTTTTAACCCAGAGCTGAGGACCGAACCCAGGGCCTTGTGCTTGCTAGGCAAGAGCTCTACCACTGAGCTAAATCCCCAACTCTTTTTTAAATGTGATTGTACTAAGATAAAAATTTTCAAATCTGGTCACAGGAAAGTCTCTGAAGCAAAATGTGCTCTAAAATGGTGTTTGTAGTTTCACCATTATTCAACAAACATTTATAGGTATCCAAATCCATAGCAAGGATCTGGGTTGGAGAAAGGATTCACACAGACCCACTTTCTATGGGCCATACCCTTGGAATTCTGCTGGCAGAATCAGAAAGAAATTCGTGTCAGATGTGTTACTGATCCCCAAAGCTCATTCAAAATCCTTGGTCAGAACCCTGAGTCAGTCCACAGCAATGTAGAAAGCATGTGACTGCCTTCATTCACCCTACCCTGGTTACTTCTGAGAGTGTCCTTATCTAAGCCATGTGCTCCCCCAAAGTGTGGGACTTCCCTGAGCTCTTGAAACTCGGACATCGCTAGGTTTAGCTCCCCAGTCTCATTCTGGACACATGTAAACCACAATCAATTGAAATCTGTGTGGGAGGCCCTTCCAGTCTCAGAGTCGGTGCTTCAAATTTCTCCCCTCTGGAGATGTCCAGCTCCTATTTTCCTGTCTTCCTTTGCCTGTGACCTCAGAGAAAGCTGTGTCTTCTTCTCCCATCTCAGTCAATGTTTGGGATCCAGAGTGGAGCTGGCTTTTCTGCAGTATAGGGAGGAAAGGACAGGCAAGAGCGGAGATGTCTCTCTGTCCCGTCAGGATTATTCTTCCCTCCTCTGGACTGAAGGACTAAAACACTTCAAAGCAGGCTTAGTTCTGTAAAGATGCTTGAGATAAGAGGAAGGCAGAGTATTAGGAGTGTTCCAATAAAGGCAACAGCAGCAAGGCCAGAGCCTGAGAAGCAGTGGAGAGACTTGGGGCAGCTTCTTGTATGATGGAGACAGAAAGGGCTGCTGATTCAGAAGAGCCTGACAGAGAACTCCTGCGCCTGGGAATAAGGCTAGCATGCCTGGCTCATGACAAGTCATGCTGAGGAGTGACTACTTGTCCCGGAAGAAATGGCAATTCGCTCAACTTCAGGGTATGGAAGGGATTACTAGGGGTTTGTAGAGAGCTTTCATGTCCACTACCCATGAAACTATTTCTTTACCTGATTTCCCCTTAATCATTATGAAATATGTGTGTCCCTATACATAGATGTAGACATTTCTGGTGCATTCAACTCTATTCTAAATGTTCCTAAGTTTTTAATGACCTCAACTAGGTCTGTAGATTAACTAGAATCTAACTGGCTCTGGGTGTGTACCAAGCAGCTGAAACTTCAGCAGGACTGTCCCGTTGCTTGTTTGGACGGTGTTGTCTGATACGGAGTACTGATATACCTACTGATGCTTTGAGTTTCCTCCTACAAATTAGTAGTGGTTCAGATCTAGTCCATAAACACTAAGAAAGCACACAAGCAATATTTTCAACTCACATTATTAAATTTTAGGTGCAGTATGTTAAGCATGTTAAGATAGCTGAATGTAGCGTTAGGTGGTTTGGCATTTTTCATTCTGTGCACATATTCATCTAATTCCTGCCATAAGGCAATGTGCATTTGTAATTTAGGGAAACACCCTTCCATCACTTATAATTGCAACATAGAACAGCCAGAGATAGGTTCAATTGCATATATTTTTGCATGAATTATATTTTAAATCAGATTTGGAAAGTTTATTTAAAATGTGAGTTTTGGCTTGAGTGTAGTTATAATTGGGTATTATCCATAGTAAAGTCAACTTCAGACCATTGTGAGATGCGAGGAAGTGCAACGGACTTTTCAGACATGTCTCTTTTAATATTCTGACCTTCAAAATCACTTGAAAATCACTGCTAAAACAATGATGGGCCACATAGAAAAACAAGGTATTACCCTCCGTTCTGGTATTAGTTTTAAAGATAAGAAAACTAGCAAAGAAGAGTTAATAATGGTAAGAGGTTTGAGATGAACACGCAGAGCTATAGTAATCCAGGTGAGTTGTCATATAATCAACAGAAAGCAAAGCTGAAACAATGAGAGTTTCTGGGCTGGGTGTGATGGCTCACACCAGTACGCTCTGCACTTAGTGGTGACTTTGAGGCTACCATGGGCTGTGCAGTGATTTCTCACCCCAAACAAGCTATTTGGGGAAAGCGTAGCATCTCAAGCCAAAAGCACAAATGAAGAGGAGGAGGGAGAAGAAGCAGAGGGGCAGGGTAATGGGCCTGAACCTAGGAGGAGTCTCTGGCAATGGCAAGGGGAACTGATCTTAGCAGGTAAAGGCTGACCCCTGATCCACTGGTCCAGCCTACCTTGTGCAACTTAGCACCAACCGGTCTAGCACACCCACTCACTTCTGTGTCTTTGGTCTGGGATGAAGCAAGTGTGGGTCAGCTCAAATACTTCTGTAATGTTGAGCCAGGGCAACATGATGCCTGGAAAAAAAAGAAAAGAAAAGAAAAAAACAAACCCTGCCAACCAGAAATTGAAAAACAGCTTTGGTGAAGAGCAAGCATAAGATGGGTTTGAATAACTGTATTTGACTCGGGGGACATCTCAAAAAGGCTGCTTGAAGCTGGTACCAAGAGGAATCTTCATTCAAGACCTTTTGTCCCATGAAGGAACTGCCTGCCTGCCTGCCTGCCTCCCTAAATCCCAAGACACACTCCTCCCAGTTTTTGATCTGTCCCCATAGAAATGTTGCAGGCAGCCGGGGGAACCTTAATTCTCTACCAAAATGACCACAGCTCCCAAGAAAGAGGTGCTTCTCCCGCATGCTGCTCTGTCCCACTTCTAATCACTTCTAATCCAGGGGTTCATTTCTCTCCAGAATGATTGACTGTGGAATTGTCCATTGTTTTCTACAGAAAATTCTTCTATTCATAGTATTGACCTTCCACTATAGCATCAGCAAGCATCACACAAAATCTGACCTTATTCATTGCCCAGATTCACCATCACACAGTCTTAAGGATGATGACTGTAAATCCAATCCATAGAGGGTGTGCCGAGCTTGGAAGTCTGTCAGCCTCCCTTTATTAATACATGAGTCAAGAACTGTGACAAGGGCTTTTCCTCCTTCCACTGTAGTCTGGAGACTCCTCACAAATAGCCTCTTCAGCAAACAGTCCTTTTAAGGAGACAGGGCAGTGGCTACGGTGACTTCCCACTGTCTGTTAGGAATGATAATTTCCACCCAGAAAACAAAAAGCCCATTGTGTTAAAGATGATGTCTTACAGTCATGAACAAAAGCTCATATTCAGAGGAATTGATTATGACTCATGTGTGTGTGTGTGTGTGTGTGTGTGTGTGTTTGTCTGTGTCTGTGTGTCATGTCTTACAGTCATGAACAAAAGCTCATATTCAGAGGAATTGATTATGACTCGTGTATGTGTGTGTGTGTGTCTGTGTGTCTGTGTGGTATGTAAATGTGTATACTGCTGAAGACCAGAAGTAGACAGATGTTGGATATCCTACTCTATCATATCTTCTTAATTCCCTAGAAATAGGATCTCTAACTGAACCTGGTAGCTAGTAAGCCAAAGCAATCATCCTGTCACATGCCCCTACCCCCATCACACACACACACACACACACACACACACACACACACACACACACACACAGAGCAGGGGTTAGAGGTGCATGTGACCACAACACATGAGTTCTGGAGATTTGAACTTAAGTCCTCGTGTTTACACTGCAGGCCCTAATACTGCCTGAGCTCTCTTTCCAGTTTTCATGATGAATTGAAAACCCCATTTGAAATGTCTTAAAAGTCTCCAACTGTATTTCCTTCACAGGGAAGAATCTCTTCCTATTGGCTGAGACTCCAGCTTTTCCTGGACCTTCCCATGTTTCTAGAGCTCACTGTGAGCTTCTGTCTGTTCACAGGGCATTGCCCTAGCATGAAAGTCAAGGTGTGGGTGGGCTGACTTCCAGAACTCATGTGTCATTATCCTGGCGTCATGCTTGAATCACTGCCCCATCAGCCTTCTCTTTTCCCAGAAGCTGAGGACCATCCCTCAAGATCTGCCAAGGGAAGAGGCACAGTCCCCAGCTCACAGGCTTGTCCCTTAGCTCAGGAGTACAAAAGGAGCTTCCCGCCAGTTCCCTGTGGGAAGCTCACCATTTTATTTAATATCCATTTCTTTATTCTTTGCTTCAGTAATAATTGTGCCTAAGTTTTATTTATCCCTCCCTGGTTTTCAAAGCCTTTTTATTTGTTTATATTCTTTTTTGTTGTATTGTTTACTCTAAGACAGAGTCTTACCAGGCAGCCCAGACTGATATATGAATATGATATATTTATGTATATCTGGATTATGTAGCCCAGGATTGGACTCAAACTGATTCTCTTGCCTCGGCCTCCCAAATACTGGGATTACAGCTGTGTACCATGAAGCCTGGCTGGCTGAGATTCTCAGATCTTTTTAATATAGTCTGACAAATTCATAGATGACTACAACATGCTTAGTTCACATCAGCATCCCACTCTTGCCCTCCTTTTCTCCAGGAACCCTGCCTACATCCTGTTCCCAACTTCATCTGTGAAAGAATACATCAGCACCTCACTCCCTCATAAATCCCAGCTCTGTGGTCCTATCTGAACATTTAAAGGGGTAGATGCACTAGAGAGATGGCTCAGTGGTTAAAAGCACTTGCTGTTCTTGGAGAGGACAGGGGTTCAGTTCTCAGTATGCACAACTGTCTGTAACTCCAGATTCTCTGGATTCAACTCCACCTTCTGGCTTCTGTGAGTGTCAGGTGCACACTTGGTGAACAAGGCAACCATTCATACACATAAAACAAAACTAAGTATTTTTCAAAACAGGGGGAGGAGAGTTAGCAGTCTTCCTAGTAGATGTCTAGGGATGTCCCAGAAAAGCTATTCATTCACTTTCCAGTAAGAAACTAAGTAACATTGGCTGTTTCTCCCTATTTTCAATTTCTCTATGGCTGATGGTCAGAAAAGACTTTGTAATTAACTATACTTCAGTTTTAAATAGTCCCTTTAATGGGGAAATAATAGATAGTTTATTAATTTACCTCCTCCAGTGTTTCAATAGTTGTTTGAAATAATTCTCGGAATAAATGATTCCAAACTCAAAGAAAGTGTCATCAGCCAGAGCTGCCTTATCTTCAGCTCTGGGCAGACTCGCGCCTTGATTGGATGGTACCTGGACAGCTTCTCAGTTCTCTGATGATGGATGCCTGACTTTGATGCTGTGCTGTCTAGGGCTCAACTCATTGGCAGAGTGCTTGCTTCTCATTCACGTGGGTTCTGTCACCAGTCCTAGCTGTCCTCAAGTAGACCAGGTGAGTAAGTGCTCTGTCTATGGCCATGTACTCTGTTATCCTTTATGGTGATCTGCCTTTCTATAACATTCTGATGATGACTCACACCAGTGCCATCCTCCTTCCTTATCCTTTCTTACATGGGCTTTCTTTCTCTCCCGAAGGCTCTTTGGAAAGGATAAGAGCATTATGATTCTAGTATACAGGCAAGTTAAATGTATCTTTTTTTGTTCTGCACATTCCCTTCCTATAATGTAAATAATTTCCTATAATGTCATCCTATGGAGCTGCCCTCTGACTTATCCACTAACAGCTTCCCAAATACTTCTATTCACAGGTCATGAACAGTATGTACATTTCCATCTGTGTGCCTAAGTTTTATTTCTGCTTTTTATTTTTATGTCTCTACTGTTATCAGAATTACCCAGCCACAGGGCAGATGCTACATTAGACTTCATTAGAAAAATACAAGTCAGTTCTTCAACGTTGGTGAGTCCAATGATTTTCTGTCCTTCTCAACAATGCTCTACTGAACGTAGAGTTTCAACTAAGGACACCACTGTGACTGCAATTGCATTCCTCTCATGAAGTCTGGTTCCCTGTGCTTATATTTGCATCACCCTGGTGAGTAACGGAGGAGCTGAGCAATTTTTCATGTGCTTGTTTCTCAGTTGTACATTCCATGGGCTTGCTTTTCAGGGTGTCAATGTTGTGGAATGTTAATATTTGGCAGATATTACTGAACACCTAACTATGTATACCATGGAATAATGGTATCAAATAATTATTTAGTTAAGAAATTAAAACATTTTATTAATATGTTTTCTTTATTATTATGTGTTTTAAATTTTATACATCAGCCATGGGTTCCCCTGTCCTCCCCACTCCCGCCCCCTCCCCCACCTTCCCCCAGCCCCTCCCCTCCATTCCCATGTCCTCCAGGATCAAGGCACCCCTGGGGATTCATTTATACCTGGTGGATTCTGTACAGGCAGGTCCTGTCACCTCCTTCCAGACTGAGCAAAGTGTCCCTGTGTAAGCCCAAGGTTTCAAACACCCAGCTCATGCACTAAGGACAGATCCTGGTCCCACAGACTGGGTGCCTCCCAAACAGATCAAGCTATTCAATTGTCTCACTTATCCAGAGGGCCTGATCCAGCTGGGGGCTCCACAGCCTTTGGTTCATAATTCATGTGCTTCCATTCATTTGGCTATTTGTCCCTGTGCTTTTTCCAATCTTGGATTCAACAATTCATGCTCTTGCAGACCCTCCTCTTTCTCTACAGTTGGACACCTGGAGCTCCACCCAGCTGAGGATCTCTGCATCCACTTCCATCAGTTATTGGATGAGAGTTCCAAGACGACTGTTAGGGTATTTGGCAATCTGATCATCAGGCTAGGTAAAATCAGGCTTTCTCTCGACCATTGCCAGCAGTCTACAGAGGATATATCATTGTGGATTTCTGAGGACCTCTCGAGCACTCTGCCTATTCCTGTTCTCATGTGGTCTTCATTTATCATAGTCTGTAATTCCTCATTCTCCCTTTATGTTCTTGATCCAGCTGGGATCTCCTGCTCCCCTAAGCTTTCTTTCCCTCAAATCTTGCCCTTCATTACTCCCACTGTCGTCCAGGTTGTTCATGTAGATCTCATCCATTTCTCTGTCATTGGGTGATCCCTGGGTCTTTCCTAGGGTCCCGTTTTCTAGGTAGCCTTCCTGGAGTTGTGTAGCAGTCTAGTCATCTTTGTTTTACATCTAGTATCCTCCTATGAGTGAGTACATACCATGTTTGTCCTTCTGAGTCTGGGTTACCTCACTCAGGATGATTTTTTCTAGATCCATCCATTTGCCTGCAAACCTCATGATGTCATTGTTTTTCTCTGCTGAGTAGTACTCCATTGTGTATATGTACCATATTTTCTTTATCCATTCTTCAGTTGAAGGGCATCTAGGTTGTTTCCAGGTTCTGGCTATTACAAAAAAGCTGATACGAACATAGCTGAGCAAATGCCCTTGTGGTATGATTGAGCATTCCTTGGGTATATGCCCAAGAGTGCTACAGCTGGGTCTTGGGGGAAATGGATTCCCAATTTTCTAAGGAAGCACCATAATGATTTCCAAAGTGGCTGTACAAGCTTGCATTCCCACCAGCAGTGGAGGAGAGTTCCCCTTGCTCCACATCCTCTCCAGCATAAGCTGTCTTCTGTGCTTTTGATCTTAGCCATTCTGACAGGTGTAAAGTGGTATCTCAGAGTCGTTTTGATTTGCATTTCCTGGATCAATCATAAAATGATTCCTGTACCAGTAAGAGTCTATACCCAATCACTTCAAAGTACATTTGAAGCTGGAATTCCCCTAAACCTTCTTGAAAGGAGTCTATGAGGTGATCTTGGGGGTCACCATTTTGCCACTTCATCAGATGGTTTGACTCCATCATGCTGGAATTGTTTTTTTATTAAACACTCTTGTTGATTGCATATGTGACTGGTGGTCTTTTATGGGACTTCTCACAGAGCCTAACATGTAAAGATGCAACTGCTGGTAAGTTTAATAAATGAGGAATGCCCCGACACTCATAGGCAGGAAGAGGTTGAGTGGGATTTCTGGCAACAGAGAGGACTCTGGGAAGAAGAGAGGCAGAGAGATGCCAGTAGGATTCTAGAGAAGTTGGACATATGGTACACATGAGAGGTAACCTAGCCCCCAGGCATAAATGTCTGCTCTCTGTTCCATCTCAAGTACTAAGAGTTTTAATATGGAACTATTCCCTCTCTGTGGAAGGAAGGCTTATTTTGCCTTTATTTCTCTTAACATCTTTAAGGAAAATGAATAAATAGCATATTACACTTTATAGAAATTTACAATTTCCTATGAAAACACTAGGAGTCAAGGAGAGAATTTTGTTCAAACTACAAAAGACTAAAAAAAAAAGATTTTTTAATAAAGCATTTGGTAACTGACTATGAAAGTAAAAGGGGACTTCCCAGATAACTGAGTGTGGGAGAATACCCAGATAAATGGTATAGCAAGAATCCAAAGGGTCCTGAACACAAGCTGGAGGCTCATGCCTGGTCTTCTAGGTGTGAAACTAACACCCTAAAGCTACCCAGCAACGCTGACCAGCACTGAGCATACAACCACACATGTAGTTTGCATTTTTCTGCCTGGCCCACAGTCAGGACAAATCTCTCTCACCCACCAGGCCCATAGATGCTCAGACCCAACCAAGTAAACACACAGAAACTTACATTGTTTGCAAACTGTATGGCCATGACAGGCTTCTTGTTATCTACTTCTTCTATCTTAAATTAACCCATTTCTATTAATCTCTACTTTGCCACATGGCTCGTGGCTTACCAGTACCTTACATCTTGTCATGGCAGTGACTGGCTGTATCTCTCTGCCTTCGCCTTCCACTTCCCAGAATTCTCCTCTCTCCTTGTCCCACCTATACTTCCTGCCTGGCTACTGGCCAATCAGCATTTTATTTATACAGAGTGATATCCACAGCACTTCCCCTTTTCTTTTTTGTTAAAAAAGGAAGGTTAACTTTCACATAGTAAAATTACAGATAACAAAACAATTATCAAGCAAGAATTACAGTTACAATATTAAAGAAGATATCCTATCTATCTTATATTTGTGAGTTTAAGGTTTTATATCTAACTTATCTTTTATCATAACTGAGAAAATTATAACTATCTAGTCTTCAACCACATCAAAGACCTCAGAAGGATATAATATTACCTGAGAACCAGGAGAAGGATGTAAGCAACTTTCAGGAGTAGGGATGTTGAGCAATTCCTTAAATGTCTTTTCAGCCATTTGAACTTCCTCTGTGGAGAATTCTCTGTTTTAGTTCTATAGCCCATTTCTTAATTGGACTGTTGGGCATTTTGATGTCTAACTTCTTGAGTTCTTTATATATTCCAGATATCAGCCCTCTGTCAGATGTGGGGAGGGTGAAGACCTCTTCCCATTCTGTAGGCTGTCACTTTGTCTTGTTGACCGTGTCCTTTGCTCTACAAAAGCTTCTCAGTTTCAACAGGTCCCATTGATTGATTGTTTCTCTCAGTGTCTGGGCTACTGGTGTTATATGTAGAAAGTGATCTCCAGTGCCAATGCATTCAAGAGTACTTCCTACTTTCTCTACTATCAGGTTCAGAGTAGCTGGATTTATGTTAAGGTCTTTGATCCACTTGGATTTAAGTTTTGTGCACGGTGACAGATATGGATCTATTTGCAGCCTTCTACACATTGACATTCAGTTATGCCAGCACCATTTGTTGAAGATGCTTTCTTTTTTCCATTGTACATTTCTGGCTTCTTGGTCAAAAATTATATGTTCATAGGTGTGTGGGTTAATGTCAGGGTCTTCAATTCGATTCCATTGGTCCACATGTCGGTTTTTATGCCAGTACCAAGCTGTTTTTATTACAGTAGCTCTATAGTAGAGCTTGAGGTCGGAGATTGTGATGCCTCCAGAGGTTGTTTTAGTACAGGATTCTTTTGGCTATCCTGGGTTGTTTGTTTTTCCATATGAAGTTGAGTATTATTCTTTCCAGATCTGTGAAGAATTGTGTTGGTAATTTGATGGGAATTGCATTGAATCTGTAGATTGCTTTTGGTAAGATCGCCATTTTTACTATGTTAATCCTGCCTATCCATGAGCATGAGAGATCTTTCCATTTTCTGACATCTTTCAATTTCCTTTTTCAGAGACTTAAAGTTCTTGTCATATAGGTCCTTCACCTGCTTAGATAGAGTAACCCCAAGGTATTTTATATCATTTGTGGCTATTGTAAAGGGTGATGTATCTCTGATTTCCTTCTCAGCCTGTTTGTCTACTGTATATAGAAGGGCTACTGATTTTTTTGAGTTGATCTTGTATCCTGCAATGTTGCCGAAGGTTTTTATTAGCTATATCAGTTCCTTGGTTGAAATTTTGGGGTCACTCATGTATACTATCATGTCATCTGCAAATAGGGAGAGCTTGACTTCTTCCTTTCCAATTTGTATCCCCTTAATCTCTTTATGTTGTCTTATAGCTCTGGCTAGAACTTCAAGTACTATATTGAATAAGTAGGGGGAGAGGGGACAGCCTTGCCTTGTTCCTGATTTTAGTGGTATTGCTTTGAGTTTCTCTCCATTTAATTTGATGTTGGCTGTTGGCTTGCTGTAGATTGCCTTTATTATGTTTAGGTATGTTCCCTGTATTCCTGATCCCTCCAAGACTTTTATCATGAAGGGGTGTTGGATTTTGTCAAATGCCTTTGCTGCATCTACTGAGATGATCATGTGGTTTTTTTCCTTGAGTTTGTTTATATGGTGTATTACATTGACGGACTTTTGTATGTTGAACCACCCTTGCATCCCTGGGATGAAGCCTACTTGATCATGGAGGATAATTGTTTTGATGTATTCTTGGAGTCTGTTTGCCAGAATTTTATTGAGTATTTTTGCATCAATGTTCATGAGGGAGATTGGTCTGTAGTTCTCTTTCTTTGTTGCATCTTTGTTTGGTTTAGGAATCAGGGTAATTGTAGCCTCATAGAAGGAGTTTGGTAATATACCTTCTGCTTCTATTGTGTGGAACAATTTAAAGAGTATTGGTATTAAGTCTTCTTTGAAGATCTGGTAGAATTCTGCAGTGAAACCATCAGGTCCAGGGCTTTTTTTGGTTGGGAGACTTTTAATGACTGATTCTATTTCCTTAGGGGTTATTGGAATATTTAAGTGGTTTATCTGGGCTTGATTTAACTTCAGTATGTGGTACCTATCCAGAAAATTATCCATTTCTTTTAGAATTTCCAGTTTTGTGGAGTAGAGGTTTTTGAAGTATGACCTGATGATTCTCTGGATTTCCTCATTGTCTGTTGTCATGTCCCCCTTTTCATTTCTGATTTTCTTCATTTGGATGCTCTCTCTCTGTCTTTTGGTTAGTTTGAATAAGGGCTTGTCTATCTTGTTGATCTTCTCAAAGAACCAACTCTTTGTTTCATTAACCCTTTGTATTGTTCTCTTTATTTCTATTTTATTGATTTCAGCTCTCAATTTGATAATTTCCTGGCGTCTGTTCCTCCTGGGAGACTTTGCTTCTTCCTGTTCAAGGGCTTTTAGGTGTGCTGTCAAGTCACTAGCATGAGATTTCTCCAGCTTCTTTATGTGGGCATTCAGTGCTGTGAATTTCCCTCTTAGCAGTGCTTTCATAGTATCCCATAAGTTTGGGTATGTGGTGTATTCATTTTCATTGATCTCTAGGAAGTCATTAATTTATTTCTTCCTTAACCCATTGGTGATTCAGTTGAGCATAGTTCAGTTTCCATGAGATTTTAGGATTTCTGTAGTTTTTTCTGTTGTTGAAATCTAACTTTAAACCATGGTGGTCTGATAGAACACAGGGGGTTATTCCAATTGTTTTGTATCTGTTGAGATTTGCTTTGTGGCCAAGTATGTGGTCAATTTTAGAGAAGGTTCCATGGGGTGCTGAGAAAAAGGTATATTCTTTTTTGTTTGGGTGGAATGTTCTGTAGATATCGATTAAGTCCATTTGAGCCTAACATCAGTTAAGTACATTTTGTCTCTGTTAAGTTTCAATTTGGCCTATCTGTCCAGAAGTGAAAGTGGGGTGTTGAAGTCTCCCACTATTAATGTGTGGGGTTTTATATGTGATTTAAGCTTTAGTAATGTTTCTTTTACATATGTGGGTGCCCTTGTGTTTGGTTCAGAAATGTTCAGAATTGAAACTTCATCTTGTTGGATCTTTCCTGAGATGAGTATGTAATGTCCTTCATCATCTCTTTTGATTGATTTTAGTTTGAAGTCTATTTTGCTGGCTATTAGGATGGCTACACCTTAAATATGTTTATTTATTAATTTTTTTCTATTTTACATACCAACCCTTCCTCCCTCCCTTTCTCCCACCTCCTCACCTCCCTCCCACTCTGCCCCCATCCACTCCTCAGAGTGGGTAAGGCCTCCAATGGTAGTCAACAAAGTCTGGCATACCAAGTTGAAGGAGAGCCTAGCCCCTCCCCATTGTGTCAAGGCTGAGAAAGGTATCCCACCACAGGGAATGGGCTCCAAAAGCCAGTTCATGCATCTAGGATAAGTCCTGGTCCTGCTGCCAGGGACCCCACAAACAGATTGAGCCACGTAGCTGTCACCCACATTCAGTGGGCCTAGTTTGGTCCCCATGTAGGTTCCTGAGCTGTCAGTCTAGAGTCAGTGAGCTCCAACTAGCATGGGTCAGCTGTCTCTGTGGGTTTCCTCATCATGTTCTTGACCCCCTATTTTTTTTTGAATGTCGAATGTCATTTATTGAAGGAGGGAGAGGTCTTAAATACAGGCTTACAGCACAGCGGGGGAACCCCAGATGGCAGAAGTTCATTTCCGATGTTTTTTGTTTTTTTTTTATTTGAGCTGAGGATCGAACCCTGGCCCTTGCACTTGCTAAGCAAGTGCTCTATCATTGAGCTAAATCCCCACCCCTGCTCCTGATGTTTTACAATCTTGCATCTAATCTGTTAACACCCAATATGCTGGATACACAGACAAGGAGCTTCCCTTAAGCATTCAGGAGGGTGGAATCTCACAGGGAATTAGCATAGGGAGGATATCAAGGTCAAGGTCAGCAAGCAAGGCAACAGTTACCCAAAATGGGGCCAGGGCCCTACAGGTCCCCCCACCCCCTACCCCCCACCCCTGCCTTTTACTAAAAAATGAGCTTCTGACTTAGGTTGCATGGGACGTCAGCAGGTTACCTTGCCCATCATGGAGACACCTGTCCAGGCCACACAGGTGTTCTGTCTTAGGTTGGTGAGCGCCCCACTAGGAATTACCTGTCTCTGAATACTTATTATCATACAGGCTCAACTGTGTGAGAGCTGCAGAGTTAACTGTTGCCAAAGTTCTCTAAGTGGTGCTCGGCTTGCAATCTGTGTGTTCGACACAGAAAAGACCAACAGAAGTCTTAATCCACCCATAGCCAGTAGGTTATAGGCAACTGAGCCATTCCCTTCCTTAATGAGTCTTACTGCAAATTAGAGACCTTGTAAGATGGTATCCTGAGAGCGAGTGGAACTTGAGTTTGTAAATTTATAGCTTTCAAGGCCGATTGAAATGTATATAACTATTGATTTAAATTTGACATGAAAAATTAGTTAATTGTTGTAGCTACTTTTGCTGCCATGGTCTCCACTGTACTAGCTGTAGTAACCAGTTATGAAATGGCAATCCTCGAAACAGTAGTAGCAGTGGTTGCCACTGTTATAACAGCAACAATGGCAGCAGCAATGTCAAAATTCTCTTCTGGAGCATGTGGGTATCCATTGGCATGGACACAACCCCAGGAACACAAACCGCTGAGGCCCATTATTCTTGATCCCAGCATGACCCCAGCTGGCAGCTCTGCAAAAGAACAACTAAGAACCATAAAGAAAAAACAGGCAGCTCATGAGGAACAGAACTAATGATCTCATAATGACTACATTCTCAAATTTTAAGGTATCTTCAAAGGGGGCTAAATGAATTTCAGGACGCCAAAAAATGTTGCACAGAGCCACTCCTGAGAAGGAGGTACTACTCCAGCTTGAATAGGGTTGTGAGAATGAAAATGCTTAGCTGGCATGCTACTGTTTAAATGGAGGTCAGTGACCTTCAGTGTTATCCTTAATCTCCTAGGTGTCTTGGTGACACAATCTCAAACATACTTGAAAGAGCAGTTACCATACATTACCTTCTGGAGAATCCAACCACATGGCTGCAGTTCCTAGGCTTACGTTAATGCTTGCCAAAGCTGGCCATATTGGGCTTTCAATCCCCATTGGTATCGGAAGGGGAGAGTTTTTCACGAAGGCCCAATAGGTCTCTGCCATGTTGGGCTTCAGCTGCAGCCACGGGGCCCCCTCAGTGCTCAGAAACCCAATGAGGAATTTTATTTTCCTGAGGAAAGACATAAGCAGAACCCAGGCCCACACCAACACCAGATTGGCTCCCCTCCAAGTGTCAGTAGAAAGGTCCTTCCATCGTTCCAGCAGGTGATTTGCAACAGGAGCCCTCTAGTGCTTATCTGTAGTGGAAATTCCAGCAGAATCCACTCATAAAAAATTTAAAATATGTAATACAAGGGAAAGAATAGAATGTGGAGAGGAATGATGAGCCCCTAGTTTGTTTGTTTTTAATAGTTCAATTTTTTATTTTTTATTTTTTAGATTAATTAATTTACTTATTTTTCTATTATCAACTTGATACAGAATAAATTCTTACCTTAATATTGTGATGTTTCATTGAGGGTTGCTCAGTAATTGAGTAAAACCAGATCTTATTATAAGCAACAGTCATCCTAAGATCCTCCATGTCATATATATATCCTTATGGTTCTGTGGGTTGCAGTCTGATTGTTCTTTGCTTTCTATCTAGAATCCACTTATGAGTGAGTACATATCATGTTTGTCCTTCTGGGTTTGGTCTACCTCACTCAGGATGATTTTTTCTAGTTCCATCCATTTGCCTGCAAATTTCATGCTGTCATTGTTTTTCTCTGCTGCGTAGTACTCCATTGTGTATATGTACCACATTTTTCTTAATCCATTCAAGAAATTAAAATTTTGTATACTGACTAGAGTTCTCTTTCATTTGCTGTAAACCTAACCCAATTCTTTCTTTCTTTTCCTTTCCATAGGAACTGCTTATTTTTTCTGTTCCATGGTTAGATTTATGTTAGAAAGATGGAGGCAAAAGCATCTTATTCAGTGACTAAACTTGGGACCAATGGACCATTTTAAAGTTTCTTTTTGGATGGAGCCTTTTTTTCAAGTGAGCCTATAGCTCACTTGACTTGCTGTGAAACCATGAAGATCTCAGCTAGGTGGTGGTGGTGCACGCCTTTAATCCCAGCACTCGGAAGGCAGATCTCTGTGAGTTCAAGGGCAGCCTGGTCTACAAAGTGAGTTCCAGGACAGGCTCCAAAGCCCACAGAGATACCCTGTCTCAAACAAACAAACAAACAAAAAAGACCTCAGTTTAATCCCCCAAACCCATCTAATAAAGTTGGGTGTGCATTACAGCACATATTTATCATCCCTGTGCTAAGGAGGTAAAGACAGATGGGTCCTCAGGACTAATGGGTCATCCAACATAGATACATCAGTAAGTTCCAGATAAAAATGAGAGGCCATAGCTCAAAACACAAGCTAGATGATGTTGTTGGTTGTTTTTGCTCTTTTGGGGCCCGCCACCCAGCTCCCAAATAAATCAGCTTCAGCCCACAGGGCTAGAGTCTCTCAGTCAATTTTTTCAGTGTCCTGTAGAATATCTGGCAGTTTCATCTGCAAAGCAGGAACCTGAAGGACCATTTTGTCAAGCAAAGTTTAGTGGTCACCTTTCTATGGGTCCTGCATGTCCAATTGATCAAGCAGTCCAGGCAAGAGCAGTTTCTTGCCCAAATGGCTATTTTTGCCAGGGTGAAGATAAGATATGAAGTGTCTTCAATGCCCATCCTCCTTTCTGAAGTAAATCAGTGTTGCCAGGAACAGACATGTCTCACCGTCCAGAAAGTCTAAATTTTAAAAATATTTAAAATGCCATATTCTGTAGGTCTTTGAAGTATTTGAAGATTACCTATCTATCTGAAATAGCTCTATGTATACCTAGAAGACTTAACTAACATGGCTACGAGTATGATTATCATAGATGACTAATTATTAATCTATTTTAAATTATCCATTATAATTTAAAATGGGCTATACAAACATAATAATACCTTAAACACAAGTAGAAATATACACACAGTATTACAAAATTAACTTTAAGTTTGTATCAATAGACTAAAATCTATACCAATGTAAAGCACTTTAAACAAGTTGTTGCTCTTTAGAAGTAAGTTCGCTAATCTACCCTTTCATCCTATTATATCTATATCATATCCCCTTTTCTTCTTTAGAAAGAGATCGCATTTATAAGGACAGGGGAACCCATGGCTGATGTATAAAATTTAAAACACATAATAATAAAGAAAAAAATTATTTATTAAAAAAAATACTGTTTTTTTCTGTCCCACATCAGCGGGCTTTTCTGATTTGGGACATAAAAATCTCTTAACCTTTTCTTTTAGCAATATGTCTGGGTTTAGAGAAGCAGTGAGCCAATTCCATCTCTAAAGCCAGCTTGATAATTTTGGGAAACTGAGCATAGTTTCTCTTACTACTTCCTGCTGGAGGGGGGCACTGTATCTTATGGGGACAGAAAGAAAATTTTAGGATTATGGAGTAGTCCATGAGAGTAAACCTCGGAGCCAGTTGCCTTGAAACCATTTTGGATGTTGGATCATCTGGGCCATCATATCATCGGAGACCTTTCAGGTGGTCTTGGCTGATCAAACCTGATGTACCTTAATCTGGAACAAATCCACAGCCTCTGGCTTTCTGTGGAAACAAAAGCAGAGACTCTTTTCCAAAGCAACATATCCTTATATCCAAATTTTGAAGTCAACGTACCTTTAAAATTTACATTATTTATTTAACTCAATAGCTTTTACGATCAAATCTTTTTCTGCAGTTAAAAATCCCAAAGAAAACATAACCCAGATTCTCTGTGTAATATCCATCTTTGTAAGACTGAAACACAGCTGTGACTGCTGGCTCCGCCCACCTCAGCTTCCCAACATGGCGGTGGTACAGTTAACCGCCAGCTCTGGGTCTGGAGCCATGTGTACCATCAACAATCAGAAGCAGTTCTATCAAAGCAGTGCATAGCCCAGAAACTTTTTTTTTTTTTTTTTTTTAACTAGCAAAGGCTAAATCCACCACACAGCAGAGTAAAGTGCTTCTTGTAGACTCCTCATTCCCGCCACAATGCAGGTCAGACGCACACGCCAGGAACCCGCCATAGTAGCTCAAACCGACAGGCTGCTGCTAACTTGAGAGAGGCAACTAGGAAGCTGTTTTTAGCTCTGTTTTAGAATCTTTTTTGTCAGGTTTTAGGTGGAAACTCTTGCCAACACGTTGGGTGCCATTTGTAGCTAGAGTTTTCCTGCCTGGCCCACAGTCAGGACAAATCTCTCTCACCCACCAGGCCCATAGATGCTCAGACCCAACCAAGTAAACACACAGATACTTACATTGTTTGCAAACTGTATGGCCATGACAGGCTTCTTGTTATCTACTTCTTCTATCTTAAATTAACCCATTTCTATTAATCTTCACTTTGCCACATGGCTCGTGGCTTACCAGTACCTTACATCTTGTCATGGCAGTGACTGGCTGTATCTCTCTGCCTTCGCCTTCCACTTCCCAGAATTCTCCTCTCTCCTTGTCCTGCCTATACTTCCTGCCTGGCTACTGGCCAATCAGCATTTTATTTATACAGAGTGATATCCACAGCACACACACATACAATGGATGCTTGAAGTATGGTGTCTTTGAGAAGGAGGATGATAGAAAATCAATATTTTATTAAAACAGTATTTAATGTTATGTCTTCCATATTTAATTAGCATAGCCTTATAGAAAAAAAAGCACTTAAAAGTAACGTTATATTTGGTCTGATCTAAATCTTTATTTTTATTTATTTATGTATTTATGTATTTATGTATTTATGTATTTATTTATTTAAAATATGTGTGTGTGTATACAGACCTGCTCATGCCACAGTGCAGATGTGAAAGTCAAAAAACATCTAAGCCTCTCTCCTTCCACCATATTATTCCAGAGGTCTGAACTCAGGTCATGCTTAGTGGCTAAGCCACCTTGCTAACCTTGAATCTTTATCACACTGAAGAAATATATGCTCCAAGAAGGGGTTATGTGATTTATCTAAAATACGCTGCAGATTTAAAAAATGGTAAAAATTGAATTGGGATGATGTAGGTTATTTAATAGAGCTCTTACCTAGCATTCAGGAGCTCCTGGGTTCAGTTTTTTACCTAGGGCTATACAACTGCAATGGCACAGTGTTCTAGAGATAGAGGCAGAGAAACAGAAATTCAATGTCATTCTCTACTACATAAGAGTTCAAGGTCAGCCTAGGATACATGAGTCCTTGTTAAAAAGGAAAAGAAAGAAAGGGAGAGCAAAAGATTCTGAGATAAAATGTATGCCCTGGCCAGCAGGGTGTCAACAGGGCCACCCACCTGTGGGAGCAAATGACAGGACAGGATGACACGAAGAGACGGACGGCAAGACAGTATTCTGATCAAGCCGCCAATCTGTATTTTCCTCCACATGGCTTATATAGCATAAGAGGGGAAGGGGCAGGAAGGCGGGAAGTGGAAGGGACGTGGAAAGCGTGCAGTATGTGGGAGACATGCAGGTCTTGCAACTGCAGGAAATCAGCTAAGGTCACCACTGGTCAGGGGCCATTTGTTCTGTTGCTAGGCTACCTGACCATGGAATGCTCTTTACATTTGGTTGCCATGGCACCTGACTGTGGAATGTTCTTATCTTTGGGAGCCTCCAGTTAGCAAACAGGTGTTACTGCCCTGGGGGAGGGGGGAAGGCGGTGGGTTTATGACTTATTCCCTGGCTTAGCTAGTACTTTCCATGGTTCATGTTTGGTTCCTGACATCTTGGTCCCTAACATCTCCCCCTTCTATACATATAGCAAAACAAAGAAAGGAGGCCCAAATGTTTTGCCATGACCGGGGAGGGGTGACAGAGGCTCCATCCCTGTTAAAAGTTTCATTGTTAATCGGTCGGTTCATGTAGGCGTCCCCGCATGTCCCGAAGGAAGCTGGAACGATGCAGTTTTTTACAGGGGGCAGGTTTTAATCCAGGAGGGAAGAATATAGGGTCTGCATAACCTCCGTGCAATAGAGTATGTCATCCAAGGCACCCAGGATGGTGGAGCACTTTAGTCTCCCTGCCTTCTGCAGTCCCAGCTGCACCCTCAATCCCCTAAACAGTGGGCTCCAGCTCCCAGGCACAGGTGCATCCTCCCCTGGGCAGAGGGGTCTGTGCTGATATGGAGTCTGTATCTGGTTCATCAAGACCGCGTTCACGGAGGTCTAGGCGATGGTAATGAACCTGAATTTGTTTTGCCTGAAGTTCAGCCAGCTGACTGCTCACAAATTGAGTTAGTCGAGACAAAGCCCAAGGGCAGAATGTCAAGACAAGAATGAGGCCAACCAAGGGTCCCAGGAGGGACTGCAGGAGTGTGGTTAGCCAGGGAAATGCAGAGAACCAATTTTGGAACAAGCCTAGCTCTTGATCCCTCTCTTTTTTGCACTTCTCTAAGCCTTCACTGACCTTAGCCATGCTATCTCTCACTACTCCTGTGTGATCAGTATAGAAGCAACACTCTTCCTTAAGAGCAGCACAGAGGCCTCCTTGCTGTAAAAAGAGGAGGTCTATCTAGCCCTCGGCGGTTTTGGAGGACCACCTCTGAAAGGGAGGTGAGGGAGGATTCAAGGGTGGAAATGCCTCGCTGAGCTGCGCTATATCTTCATCGATGGAAATTCTAAACTCTGAATAATGTTGATTAGATAAGACCAGGGAGGCTTATGCCCGTACCAGCCCCTGCAGCCCCCACCCCCAGGAGGACGGCTAAAGTGACTGCAGTCACAGGCTCCCTTTTTGAACGATGGGGGAGTGCGACAGCAGCTGTCTCTGCCAGAGTCTTCTCTTCCCATCTTCCGGAGAATTGATAATGGGCAGCTTTGTGGGTGATCTCCATCTCTTTGAGGTCTCAGTCTTTGATGGTAGCTTTAGCATCTGAAAGAGAAGAAGGGTCCTCAGGGGGAACAGCCGGCTCCCTGGGAATGCAGGCACTCAGGGAGCCAGCGTGGGGCATCATGTGCCTGATCAAAGATGCAAGCAGAGCCATGGCCCCAGATAAGTACAGGATCTGGACCATTCCAAACGCCTGTAAGGGGGTCTCGCCACATGGCCAAAGGGCGGCTGGCATCTGCTGAGGTGTGGCAATGGCGGTCAGCCGCTGATAGACCTTCACCATCCAGGGTAAGGAAGTTAAGGACAAAGAGAGCATGGCTCAGGCGGTCTTGGGGGGAGACAAGGGAAAGCTCGGACATCTTTAATCGAGAGAGCCATGTTTTTAAGTTCTGGTGGGCTCGTTCAACAATGCCCTGACCTTGAGGGTTATAAGGGATACCCATAGTGTGAGAGATCTCAAATTGTTGGAGGAACCGTCTAAGTCCTCCACTTGTGTAGGCCAGACCATTGTCTGTTTTTATGTGTTTTGGGACACCCAAAGCAGACAAGCAGACCGGGAAGTGAGCAATAACATCCTTGACGGCCTCACCAGTATGAGGGGAGGCAAAAATAAAACCGCTGAACGTATCAACAGAAACATGGAGATATTTTTGTCTACCAAAGTCGGGAACATGTGTAACATCCATTTGCCAGATCATATTAGGCAAGAGCCCTCAGGGGTTAACTCCAACATGGGGGACAGGATGGGAAACTACACAAGATGGGCATTGTTTAACTATGTTTCTAGCTTGTTCTTTTGTGATTTTGAACTTTAATCAAAGGGTTTTGGCATTAAGATGGTGGAGGCGGTGGGCATGAGAAGCCTACAGGATGGGCTCCTGCAGAACTGGAAAAACCTGTCGAGTGGCTTTATCGGCCAAAGCATTTCCCTCTGCGAGGGGGCCAGGAAGCTCCCTGTGAGCACGAATGTGGCCAATGAAAACAGTGTGGGAGTGTTCTTTAAGTTTTTGTTGAATTTGAGCGAAAATGGGAGTGGCATTGGAGGTGGGCTTAATGAAGGGGGCTGTATCAAGAAGGGGTATCGAATGAGCGATATATGCACTATCCGTGTAAATGTTAAGGGGGGAATCATGGAAATTCTGAAAAACCTGTAAAACAGCAAAAAGTTCAACCAGCTGAGCTGAACAAAAGGGCAAAGGGAAGGGAACGACCTTGAAAGGCATAAGCCGCAGTGCCATTGGCTGACCCATCGGTAAAAATGGTTGGGGCCTCAGGCAAGGGGCTGGGGGAAATGACTTTTGGGAAAATAAAGGGATGAGTGGATGCAAATTGAAGGACTGGGTCATCGGGGAGGTGATTGTCAAGAAGGCCCAGGAACCCCGAAAAGGCAACACCCCAACAATCCAGTGTCTGAAATAAAAATTGAGTTTGTTCGTGGGTGTAGGGCGTTAGGATAGAATCGGGTCCTTACCAAAAATCTGACACGAGGTCTGGTAGCCACGCATGATTAGGGCAGAAACAAGTTGGGGATAGGTGGGAATGACCTTAGTATGACTGGCAGGCATATGAATCCATAAGAGGGAATGACCCTTAAGTTTATCCTGGGCCCTTAAGGTAGAAGGGGAACTCTGCCAAAGGACCCCGTGGGCACATGGGGAGTGGATAAGACAACAAAAACCAGAGGGAGGGAATAATCAATCTGGAAAGAGGCTTGGGAGGAAATGGCCTTGTTGATTAATGACATGGCCTTGTGGGCAGCTGGGATCAATTGACAGGGGGGGTGTAGGTGGGTTCACTGTGGCCCTGAAGAATGTCATAGAGGGGTAGAAGATCAGAGGTAGGGAGTTTTAGGTGTGGTCGAAGCCATTGAATGTCCCCGAGAAGTTTTTGAAAATTATTAAGGGTGGTAAGGTTATCTGTGTGCAGCTGGATGTGTGGGACCAAGACTCAATTGGTATGTAATTCAAGGCCCAGATAACTAAAGGGCATGGAGTGATGGATCTTATCAGGGGCGAGCAGTAAGCCAGCAGCACAAACAGCCTGTGACAGATCTTGGAAAGTTGCTTCTAGGATGGAGGAGCTAGGGGCAGCCAAAAGAAGGTCATCCATGTAATGCAAGATGTAAGTAGAGGGCCATTTTTGGAGTATGGGATCGACTACCTGGGACACGAACTTTTGGCAGAGAGTCAGGCTATTTGCCATTCCCTGGGGTAAGGCGCATCAATGAAAACGGAGCATGGGGCCCTGAAAATTAACCCGAGGGAGGCTGAAGGCAAAATAAGCTCGATCATCAGGATGTAGGGGAATGGTAAAGAAGCAATCTTTTAAATCAATAACCATTTTATGATAGGCCTTGGGGATGGCGATGGGTGAGGGCATGCCTGGTTGGAGGGTGCCCATGGGCTACATAACCTTATTAATGGCTCACAGGTCTTGGAGGAGTCTCCATTTCCCAGATTTTTTTTTTTTATGACAAAGATGGGCATATTCCAGGGGGAATTGGATGGTTCAATATGATCGGCAGCGAGCTATTCCTGTACCAACATCTCTGCTGCCTGTAGTTTTTCTTGTGGCAGAGGCCACTGGTCTACCCACACAGGTTCTTGGGTAAGCCAAGTGATTTTATCTGCATGGTGTACAAGGGGAGCAGTGGCCTCAATTAAAAACCCTCAAAACCAAGACCAAGCCTATCTGTTTTAGTAGTGGGAGTGACGGGTTGGGTTCGGCCCTGTTGAAGTTTACCGAGACCCTTTCCTGGGATGAAGCCCATGTGTAACATTTGTTGGGTAACCAACTCATTTGGGCTACAGAGGATGACCTTCATTTGGGAGAGAATATCTCGACCTCAAAGGTTGACAGGGAGCCCAGGGACCACAAAGGGGGGGACAGTACCCTGATTACCCTCTTCATCTGTCCAGGCCAGGACTTTAGAGGTTTGGAGGGTGTTACTGGATTGGCCTATGCCTTTGAGATTAGTGAGGGAGGGGATGAGAGGCCAAGAGGTGGGCCAGTGGTCTTGGGAGATTACAGTGGCATCAGCGCCAGTATCCAAAATCCCCTGGAATTTTTTGCCATCTAGTTTAAGGGTAAGTGTGGGTCAAAAGTGAGAAATAGACTGAACCCAATAAGCCTCTGATGAGCTAATCTGAGCAGCTCCTCCGGGCTGGGCGGACTGAATGGGGTTATCAGAGGAAAGCGCAGGGAAAGTAACCAGCTGGGCAAGGCGGGTGCCGCAGGAGATTGCAACAAGACGCTGGAGTGCTGAGGCCAAAATCTTAATCTCTCCTGTATAGTCATTATCAATAATTTTGGGGTAGACCTGGACACCTTTTAAGGTGGATAAGGCATGGCCAAGGATAAGGGCATGGGTGTCTGGGGCCAGGGGGCCCCAAATCCCAGTAGGGATGACCTGGGGGCCCTGTAATGGATCTAGTATTGTGTTGGTGGCGGCACAGAGGTCCAGTCCTGCGCTGCCTGGAGTTGCCCATTGGAGGGAGCAGACAGTTGGGGAGTGGCCTGTGAGGCCCCATGGGGCCCTCCCCGGAGTGGAGGGGCCAGGGGCTGGCCCCGAAGAAAGTTTCCTGATGGGCAGGGAGGGAGCGGGTGACCGTGAGCATCAGTTTTAGATTTACATTCCCTCGCCCAATGAAAACCATGGCCACATCTAGGACATGGGGTGGTTGGTAGCCAGCGAGTGGTCACCACACTGGATTGTTGGGCTTGGGGTTGGAGTGGCGGAGTGGTGACTCCAAGCTGGGGCACCGAGGCTGTGCCCCCTGAGGGGCAGGGATCCGCTTGGGGCATTCCCGCGCAAAATGTCCTGGTTGTTTACAGGAGAAGCAAAGATGACTTTGTTGGGATCTCAATTCTGGGGCACCCATCGACTTTAGGGCTGCACCAATAGCCAGACTGATGGCGTGGGTGGAGCCAACTCCCGCACAAAGGCGGACGTACTCAGAAAGGGGGGCCCTATCTCTGTGGGGGCGAAGGACCTCCTGACAGGCTGGGTTTGCATTTTCAAAGGTGAGGTGTTTAACAAATGTACTCTCGCTTTCTCCCGAGCCCAGGAGGTGCTCAGCAGCGTCATTGAGACAGGATATAAAATCACTATAGGGCTCATCTGGTCCCTGATGCACTTTGGCCAATGAGGTGGTAGTGGTGCCTTTTTGGGAAGCCGCTTGCAGGCTCGAAGGCCAGCAACCTGAATCTGGGCCAATAAGCCGGGTGGAAAGGTGGCCTGAACCTTGTTTTTGTCATAAGGAGTTTTGCCAAGAAGTTTATTAATGGTCCAATGTTTTGAGGAAGGGTTGTCAGCGTTGCGCTGGGCCGTCTCACGGCAGTTTTCTGAAAAGTCAGTTTTCCATAAGACAAAATCTCCCCCAGACAGGGCAGCACAGGCCAAAAAATACCAATCATTTGGCGTAAGCCAAGCCTCACTCTGGTTTTCAAGCAATGCAAGGGTAAAGGGAGTGGTGGGGCCATACTGAGCGCAGGCTGATTTAAGTCGCTCAACAAAGCGAAAGCTAAGTTTTTGGTAAGACTGACTGGGTGGGGGGCCCTGATCCGCCCCGGAGCCTGTAACCAGGGGCTCCTCCTCGTGAGGGGTCTCTCCCTCGTCCTCTTCAAGGGAAGGCAACTCCTCCGTCTCAGGCAGATTTGGTGGATCCGATCCACTCGCCTGGTTTTGGGTACCTGGAAAAGCCAAGACTGGCTGTGGCTGAGGTTTTTTGAGCGAGGACATGTGCAGTGGCTGAGACTTTGGGGCGCCCAGGGCGAGGTCAGAGAGCTCCTGATCAAGGGAGTGCAATTCCTTTAGAAGGGCCAGGTGTTGTCTACAGGCCCGAAGTGTGCCCTGTAGGCACTGTAACTCTGCTATGAGATTAGGGGGGATTTCTGGATCATTGGGGGTCAGCATTGGGAGCGCTGGCAGTGAACCCGCAGGGGCCTCAATGACTGGGGCACAGAAGGGGGCAGTGAGGGGGGCATCATAAGGAGGGGGCTGAGTAAGATTATATGTTATCTTTGTTGGGGATGGCTTTTGTGAGAGGGAGGTTAAGGGGGCCAAGTTGGCGGCCTCCTTTTTTAGACCGGCCTCATTGCCAGCATTAAGGGAGGCCGGGTCAAGACCCTGGAGGGAGGGATAAATAGACTGAGGTGGGGGTGATTGGACTCCTTCTTCCATGTTTTTAATCTCCTGTATAGAGGGCGCTCATGAAGGGGGTCGGGGGGAGTGGGGAGGATGTGAATCAGCACGAGAGGGAGGGTGAGACTGTTTTTTCATGATTTTTTTCTCCCTGAGAAATAACCGACTCAATGTCGGGGGAGGGGGAGGTCCTTTGGATCCTGAGAATATCATTAACAAGGTTCCAATAAGAAAAGGTTATGACAGGGACTTTATCTGGGCCAAAGGCTTGGTAGTGGTCCCTAAGGCAGTCGCCCACCTTTTTCCAATGGTTTTCATCAATTGTTCCTTCTTGGGGGAACCAAGGACAACAGTCCTCTAAGTGACTAAAGAATTTGTTGAGGTCTTTTTTACGAACCCTTATCCCTCATGTCTGGAGGGCTTCTTTAATGCCCTTTATGAACAAATCACGAGAAGTTTCCTGTCCCATGGCGAAGTCTATAGCTCAGACTCACCTCGTCTTTCCCGCTTGCCTCCGGATCACCGGGATGCCGAGTTGGGTGGTCTCGACGGGCGATCGCTTCAAATCTCCACCAGACATCTGGACTTTCCTGGAGAAGGACGTTCAACTCCCGACGAGGCGAGGCTCGAGCCGCACACTGGGCGCCAGATGCCCCGGCCAGCAGGGTGTCAACGGGGCCACCCACCTGTGGGAGCGAATGACAGGACAGGACAACACAAAGAGACAGCAAGACAGTATTCTGATCAAGCCGCCAATCTTTATTTTCCTCCACATGGCTTATATAGCATAAGAGGGGAAGGGGCAGGAAGGCGGGAAGTGGAAGGGATGTGGAAGGCATGCAGTACTTGGGAGACTGGGAGACCTGCAGGTCTTGCAACTGCAGGGCCATTTGTTCTGTTGCTAGGCTACCTGACCATGGAATGCTCTTTACATTTGGTTGTCATGGCACCTGACTGTGGAATGTTCTTATCTTTGGGAGCCTCAGGTTAGCAAACAGGTGTTACTGCCCTGGGGGAGGGGGAAAGGCGGTGGGTTTATGACTTATTCCCTGGCTTAGCTAGTACTTTCCATGGTTCATGTTTGGTTCCTAAAATCTTGGTCCCTAACAAATGTAGAATTTTATTCCTATTCCAATCTCTTAAAGAAGTCTTTAAATATAATTAATCTGCCAACCAAAGCCGAAATGATAATATTGTTTTCTTCATTTGTATTTTAAACTAAAAATGTCTTGGCAAGGTTTAAGTTACTAATGCCATTCTTGGGAGAAACAGAATACCTAATTATAATAGTAGAAAATGAAGCAATACTTGCATGTTAAATCCTGCTCTAGTCTCTAGGAAATTATCCAGAATTTTTTTTATTGTCCTATAATTTGTTGTTTTGGAGGCTTATGAGAGATCACTAAGCCATACAGAGAGCTTTAGCAATATTTGCATTACACAGATGTGTTATGATCTTTATTCTCACAAAGTTTGTGTGACGTGTGTTATGCAACAAGGAGTTTGAACTGACTGATGACTATACAAAAGCTTTATGTGAGATAAGAGATAGAGCAACGTACTTAGAAATGATTGCTCAGCCAAGCATGGTAGTGCACACCTGTCATCCCGGCACTCAAGCACACAGAGTATGAAGATCACTTCAAGGCCACATAATGAGACTTCTATAAGACTATGCTGATAATGAGAAATAATGACCATTAGTTCATATTCTTTTACTTGGAAAAAAAATGAGAAATGGCTATCAAAAGAGATAGCCAACACTGTCTTCCTCATGAGACAACCTGTACCATTTCTAATTTATGGTTTCTGTAGATACCAACCCTTGGGACTCTGGGTGTAGCTCCAGCCCTACCCACACCCAACCCATGGGAAGAGCCAGAATTTCTTTGTTGATAGGATGCAGAACTATTAGCTGGATCCTTTGCAATGAAATATTTATGTTTCCATCTTTCCTCACTAGAGAACACAGAAATCTCCCGACCACATCATGTTCATAAAACTTTTGAATTTTGTTCTAGATTAATTTCTGCTCCTGTGATTAAAAAAAAAATACTCTGACAAAAAGCAGCTGGGGAGAGAAAGGGGTTTGCTTCAGCTTTCAATACCAGGTTACAGTCCATCAGTGTGGAGAAGTCAAGACAGACTGTCAGGAACATCACAAGACAAAGGAGCAGAGAGAAATGCACACACTATTGAGAACTGCTGGTAGCAAAAGGCCATGGGAGTATACAGCAGGTGACAACCAGTATTCAAAATCAACCTATCAGAACAAGGGTTCTAGTAGAGGATCAAGCCATCATACAAGGCATGTTAGAGTTATTGCCTTTTGAATGAATTAGCTGTTTCTTGATGTAGACTTCTTGTGCAATAACAGCTATGATATCTACCCATCACCATGCATTTTCATAAAATGTATATATGTAATCTCATGATTACATCTCAATCCATGGACACATATCTATGGATGGTCAAGAAGATAACTTCTCATTTAACTGTATAATTTTGATATATAGAAAATATACTAGGATATGCTTCATAGCCAGATCCATTGTCCAGTGAGACTGTGAACACTTAAAGCCTGCTTTGTTCCATTTGCTCAGACTAACACAGAAAGTAATAATCTCTCCTCAGTCTAACACAAACTGCACACATTTATCTCATTTTTACCCCAGAGCAAGTTCAAACTAGACTTAAGGCCTTTGTAAATAGATGATAAGTTTAAAACTTTACAGTTATGCACCAGGTCAGAGTCGCAGGTGTCCTACCAAGGTTACTAACACAAAACACCCCAAGAAAAGCCTGTCAATTCTTCTCGTCAAGTCTGCTGATCAAAAGCTATGTCTGGGAGTTTATCAGATCACTGAGCATTGCATCGCCTGCCTCTGGTCCTGAAACCTTAGAACCTTGCATTACGGTGGTAATGGTTCTGCTCCTTATCTTCTGTTCTGGGAATGTGCTACATGACCTTGAGGGTTTTGAAACTTTTCTCAGGTTTGCAACAAGACTCCTGTTAGAAATGTAAGGATAGTCAGGCAACAGAGGAGCTAAGAATGAGAGCTGAAAAGAAGCAGTAGATTTAGAGAAGTTTACTTAGATCAACAAAGAGATGGACTAAAAGAGAACAGTGTGAATTCTTATTCTTATGCCTTCAGATAAGCAGATTTCCTTGATGGTGTAGCATCTTCCTTGGACTCTGGGAGAAGGCTCTCTGGGGCAGACCCCCAAATAGCTTTAGTTGATGCACATGCTCACTTGCTTGCCTGTGCTTAGCTTAGTTCTCCCATTCTTACATAGTTCAGGACCCCCTGTCTAAGGACTGATGCTACCCACACTGGGTCTTCCCATATCAATTAATTTTGGCCTCTTTGACAAGCCAACCCAATGTAGACAATGACTTACTAAGACCTTTCAAGGTGGTTCTGGATCGTTGGTTAAAGTAAAGCATCATAGCTTTAGCTTTATGATTTTTACAGATCACACCTAATTGAAGTTGGAACTTGAGTTCCATTAAAGGCCTCAATGTTCATTAAACTTAAATCAGCAGTCCCAAAGTCACTAACTATACCAAGGAAACACCTTTTACAGAAATGGAGAGTAATAGTGTGGAAAGCCACCAGCTAACTCCAAGTCCTTCAGGATTACTGCTGTGGTCAGGAGGATACAGATATCCTGTCTATGTTGCCCAATGGAAAATGCCACCTCTGTTTCCTGGTTTCCTCAGGAAGTCTCATGTACAGAAGGGATGTTTGGTGAGTATATTGACTGCTTCAGATCCTTTCAGGTTTGGCTGGCTTAATTTCTAATTCTCTAAAGGTTTTTTTCAAGTCCTTGGTTCTTGGAAACTTCAAATTTCCCCCTTCCCATGGCGGTTTTACACTGCAAAGCTGTGGCTCTGCCTATATAACCCCATTCATGTTTCTTAGGCCCATTCATGTTTTTTGGTGCAGGTCTGGGCCAACATGGTCACCCAATAAGGATTACCTGCCACCTTCCAAACACAACCTCCACAAGGCCACCAAATAGTTTGCCACCCACTTGGCAATTATCTGTTCTACCAGGTATAACTCATGTTTGAAGACCTGGCAGCCCACTTTGTCTTTGGCACACACTCAGCCTAATGTGTATACATCGTACTGCCTAGCAGCAGACCTGGGGCTAACCACTTCCTTTAGTTGAGTGTTTGCTATGTAGTCTTGTCTATGTCCTTTCCAATCACACTACTGTGCCACCAGTTTACATCTGTATAATGTGTAGGAGCTATGGAAAATTAGCTTATCCTGTAAGATGCTTCATTTACTGAAACTGGAGCCTTTTTCCAACAAATGTGCTTTGATTTCCATATTACTAACATTTTCTTTAAGACACATATAAATAAATAAGTCTCTCTTTCTCTTTCTCTCTCTCTTTCCCTCTCTCTCTCTCTCTCTCTCTCTCTCTCTCTCTCTCTCTCTCTCTCTCTCTCTCTCTCTCTCTCTCTCCTTTCCCAAGACAGGGTTTCTCTGTGTAGCTTTGTGCCTGTCCTCGAACTCATTTGGTAGACCAGGCTGGCCTCAAACTCACAAAGATCCGCCTGGCTCTGCCTCCCGAGTGCTGGGATTAAAGGAGTGCACCACCACCGCCCAGCTTAAAAGTTGTTGTTTTTTTTTTTCTTTGAGCTGAGGATAGAACTCAGGGCCTTGAGCTTGCTAGGCAAGTGCTCTACCACTGAGCTAAATCTCCAACCTCTTGAAAATTTTCATTGGCTTAATTATCTATCTATCTATCTATCTATCTATCTATCTATCTATTTATTTCTTTATTTGCCAGGACAATTCTTCGGTCTCCACCAAGTGTCGGGCTTACCGTGTTTGTTTCCTACATTTTGTAAGTTACTTGTTTCATAAACCCCAGATACATACATAAACCCAATAGCAAAGTCACTGCTATAATACTTGAACTTCAAAGCATCCCCCTGGCCCAAAGGAAGGCTAGAGGGGCGACTCAGCAGTTAAAAGTGTTTATAGGACCTCTGGAATCCTAGTCCCAGGATCCATGCAACAAACTAGGTATCCTGTGCATACCTGTAACCCCAGCTCTGAAATTCTTAAGTGGGTGAAGACAGGAGGATCACTGGGGCTTACTGGCTGTGACCCTAGCTAAGAATACATGAGCCCCAGATTCAGAAAGATTGATACTGCTTCAAAGGAATTGGTGGAGAGTAGCAGAGAGGTGCCCTATGTCTACACACAGTCTCCCTCCCAACCTCCCTCCCTCTCTCTCTCTCTCTCTCTCTCTCTCTCTCTCTCTCTCTCACTCACACACACACACACACACACACACACACACACACACACACTTGCATGAACCCCTATTTGTGCATATACATGCAACACATAGCAATTACAGCTTGTGGAGTTCAAAGAAAAAGTCCACAGCATAGCGAAATTTAATTTAGGACGTTTTTATCTGAGGGATATTTTCTAGGAATAGAATAAATTCACACACGAACTGCTCTGGTCGTGCTCTTTATTGTTTCTCTCTCTCTTCTCTTAGCTTCAGCTTTTCATGAATGTATGCGTGTGTGTGTGTGTGTGTGTGTGTGTGTGTGTGTGTGTGTGTGTACATATACACATGCAATAACAAACTACAAACTTTGGCAATTAAAAAGGGTTACAAGGCGATTTCTCAGTGTCACAAAGCACTCTTTGTAGATATGATAAGAGTCACACAGAGCAATTATTTGTCAGCATTTTGATTCATGGCCGGTAGCAGATGCAGTTGTGAAAGTAACCTTATCCCTTAAAGGGGCAGCTACAGGGGTCACAGAGCGGGAGAGCTAAACCGTTGGGAATTCTAAGGAAGTAAAGAAATCGTGTACTATTCTACAGTTCTTAAGTATAACTAATATTCATAAGCTAATATTTTAAGAGCAGTAAAATGTGAAAAGCAAAACATGAAAAAGTGCTGCTTTCTCCCAACTTTGAGAGTGCAGCTGCCCCTGAAAGTGTGTTGGTAGCCATGGCAATCTGCAGAAAGCAAGGGGAAGCAAACCGTATCGATTCTCATCAGTACTTTTGTCAAAAGGCTGACAGGCAGGAAAAGAGTTTCATATCTAAAAACTCATCTTCTACCCTATGTGTGGTTTCAGAACAAAGAGGGGACCTTGTAACTTTTATTCAAGGCTGAGGCTAGGCATCTCCCTGCAGCTCTGACCATCTGTGGAGTCCACTCCCCAAGGTAACTGGGCAAGAAAGTTATTTCTCTCCAGATATAGTTAGTCAGTTAACAGCCTTTTCCTGTTAGTCACACAAATCTCAGGACTTAAACATAAACAATTAGTTTACTGAGCCTAAAAACTTGCATCATAAAACTGGGGTAGAAGTATATATAAAGTATTGGTAGCTCTTGGGGTCAAAGCAGGGAAGCACTGTGGGTTCCATTATTGGCTGGCAGGGTGAGCTCAGGGCATTAAAGCTCTAGGCATTCTTAGTATAGAAAGGTAATAAAAACAAGTGTTGTATTACATCTTTAAATGCCTCTCCAGAGCAGTCAGAAGCACAGATAACATGAGAATATGTATCCACCCACACGTGAACAAAGACTAGCCTTCCAAAGGAAGGGATATGAGTAACATTTGCTGTAAGTCACAAGGACTTAAGCCTCGTGGGCTCACTCTCCTAGGAAGAGAGTGTGAGGCTGTGGGACAAGCAGGACAATGACACACAATGGCCCGGGCAGCTTCACGAGGAAGTTGGTGAGGAAGTTGGTTTGGAAGCAGAGTGCTGCTGCATTCTGATGATGGTGCAGGGTGTGGCTCTTTTGAGCTCTTTCTGTGGAATGGGCTAAAATTCTTGTGAAAGAATCAACCATACAATTTCCTTCACATAAAGGACCAGGAAGCATGGTGTGTGCTAGAACATAGCCCACAAAAGGGATAAATCCCTGGAATGAACTAAAATCTGCAGTTTTGAGAGCAAACTTGAAATAGTAGAAAAGCTAGAGGGGAGGTAATGGTGCAGTTTCTATACGGGGAAACAACCTGACCAAGTATGGAGAAGCAGTGCACAAATTAAAAGTTTTGTCTTTAAGTCTTTCCAAGACAGCAATTACTGCTATTAATTCCATTCTCTGAGAGTTTTTCTGTGTAGGGAAGGATTCTTTATGGCCATCAATAATCAGTGCAGCTGGACCTGAGGCTAAACCATCAGTAAAGACAAGGCAGCTGGAGGAAGAAGTGTAGCTGATTTAGTTCTATAAGGAAATACAACAGGATGTTGCAATATGAATTTTAACAAATAATGATCAGGCAATTGCTATGGAAAAAGTATCTGTATACCCTAATTGAGCAATTTTCCATTCTACAGACTCATAAGACAAAATATTATGTTGCTCAGGTGTATAAGGGATAATTATATTGTGGACATCTTGCCCAAACAATTCTTTACTCTTTTTTCTTCCTCTACCTGATAATGAGGCAACCAGATAGGCATAAGCAGTTACAATTTTCCTATGGGTTGCTGGCAAATGTAACCATTCTAGTGGCCATTTCTGCTACAAACAGGTAGTAGGAGTATATTCAGTGGGTAGCAAAACAAGACTCCATGGGCTAATATAGTCTGTATGAAGAAGTCTTTGAGAATTTAAAATTTTCTTCTATAAGAGCCAAGGAAGTTTCAGCTTCAGGTGTTAACTTTTGTGGTGACCTAGGGTTAGGGTAACCTCAGAGAATATTGAATAAAGGTTTAAATTTAGTTGTGGGCATATCTAAATAGGAGGAAATCCAATTAATATTTCCAAGAAGTTTCTGAAAATCATTTAAGGTTTTTAAATGGTCCATCTGTAATTAGAAAGGTTGTGGAGAAATGAAATCTGTGTGAATAACAAGTCCCAAATAGGAAAAAGGAGGCTGAATTTGATTTTTTTTCCAGGGGCCACCTGAAGCCCATACAAAGTTAACTGTTGAACCAGGAAATTTAATGCCTTCTATACATATGCTCTCTCAGTGCGAGAAATCAATATGTCATCCACATCATGAACAAGGTAAACATCAGAGTACTGTTTACGAACTTGCAAGAGGGCTGTATCTACAAACTTCTGACATAAAGTTGGGCTTGTCCTGCTCACTTGAGGTAAAGTTTTCCATTGATATCTCTGATAAGGTCTCTGAAAATTAGGAAAAGGCAGGCTAAAGGCAAAGCGCTGACCATCTTGGGGATGCAATGATATAGTAAAGAAATAGTCTTGTATGTCTAGAACAATTACATTATGGCCTTTGGGGATGGCAAATGGCAGTGGCCGCCTGGGTTGCAAAGTTCCCATGGGCTTCATGAATGTCATTTAATTTTCTAAGATCTTGTGACAATCTCCATTTGCCCAGTGTTTTTCTTAATAACAAATACTGGAGTATTCCAAGGGCTTGTGAAAGGCTCAGTGTGACCCTTTTGAAGTTGCTCTTCCACCAGACAGGTCACTGCTTCATCTTTTCCCGGGTTAAAGGCCCTGCTACACCCAGATAGGAGCAGCAGAATTCCAAGTAATGGGATTGGCAGCTAAAGGAACAGTGGCCCCTGTGATAAATTTTGATATCCTAAGCCAGATCTGTCATTTTTAATCTTTGGAATAATGTGCTAAATTCTGCCCTGGGCTTGTTTACCCAAGCCTTTGTCAGGGTTAAATCCCATCTATAACATGTGTGCTGATACTAGTTCATTAGAAGACATTGGCAGCACACCCATCTTTTGTAGCAAATCTCTCCCCCAGAGGGTGAGGAGATGACATATGGGTAAAAAGTTCCATGATTTTCATCATCAGACGAATAGAGTATTTCTGAATTCTGGGCAACATTAGATGCCTGACCTAACCCTGTAACTGTGGAGGAAGTTATACAGATTTGCCAGTTTGCCAGCCAGTCCTTCCCAGAAATGCATCCACTTCAGTGTCTAACAAACCAGTTATTCTTTTTTCCTTGAACTTTAATAAGAGGTTTTAGTTGGTCTTGAGTCCTTGACTTCCTGAACCCAGAAAGCCAGGTCACTGGATCCAAACCCAGCAGCACCCTTCAGAGCTTCAGACTAGACTGCCTGTAACCTGATACTGGAGCTACAGCAGTGGTGCTATATGCTAACCTGAATGAATCTGAACTGTTTTTGTGGGGACTACACAATAATATTGATTTCTCCAGTAAAATCAGGACCAATTTCTTGTGGAACCATATTAATACCCTGTACGGAGGAGCTACAGCCTGTAATCAAACCCATCATTTCCTTGGGGTGGGGATGTGTAGTTGGAGAGCTTCTCTCCAGGTTCCACCAAGCCCCCGTGGTCCCACAACCCACGTATAAAATAATCATACAGACACTTATATTATTTAAACTGCTTGGCCATTAGCTCAGGCCTACCATTGTCTAGCTCTTACTCTTATATTTAGCCCATTTCTGTTAGTCTCCTCCCAGCCTTCCTGTTCCCAGCCATGTCCTTTTCCTTGTCCCGCCTACCCTATCCTTCCTGCCTGGCTACTAGCCAATCAGCACTTTATTTATACAGAGTGATATCTACAGCAGGGGTGGTCATAGACCCCCATGTTGAGGCAAGCCACCGATGAGGCAAGGCAGAGGTTACTACTACAGCGGTGGAGGAGCACAAGTCCAGCACTATCTTCTGGGAGCTGCTTTTTATAATTGTTAGATAATCCTCCATTGAGGAAGGGGTTGTTTGTCTGGGGTTGTTGAGTTGCCCTATATTACTCTGGGGGCCTGGAGTCGAGCCCCTCTGAAGTTCCCCTGATTAGCCAAGGATCTTGTGACAGAAGAGGCATTAGCATCAGTCAGAGGGCTGACATTTTTATGGAAGCAGGACCAACACTCCCCTTTCCAGTGATAACCTTTTGGCAGTGGGGACATGGTGTAGAAGGCATATTTTGGTTTGTGCTTTGAGTTAAAGCTGAAGCGTTTGAGCTTATATTGTTCCTTTTTTTTTTTTTAAAGGGGACAAGATTTCTGATATGTCCAATTTTCCACATAAATAGCATTTAAGTCCCATGCCTGTTTGATTAGGCTTTTCTTTTTCTTGTTTAGCTAAAAATTGAATAGTTGTCTGTCCTTGTGATGCATCTGCTATGGCTACACCTTGAAGATAAGAGGCAGAAACCTCAGAACATGCTTTAATATAATTAAAAATGCTCCCACATTTCCTTATTGTCCTCAGTAGAGATTGACAAGTAGGAGAAGCATTTCCAAAAGCCAGTTGTTTCAGGATTATATCTCTTGCTTCAGGGCTAGGAACCACTCTCTCCACAGCCTCTGTTAGTCTAGCAATAAATTCTGCAAATAGCTCCTTTGGTCTCTGTTTTACATTAGCAAGCCCCTTGATATTAGCATCGGCTGTAGGCAAATGCCTTCAACTGCTGCTGAAGCTGCCTCCAACACTACCTTTGATCATTTTTTTTCCAGAGCTTTATCTCAAGCCATATCTCCAGCACCCATAAGCATATCATATATAAACTCCTTTTTTCCATTCTTTCTATTAGATACCTCATGAACCAATGCCTCATATTCAGCCTTCCATAATAAGTAGGTGCCTCCTGCTAAACAAGCTTTAGCCACTTGAAACCAATCATATGGGGTCATCCATTGGGAAGTTAAACTTTCCACAAGAGTAAGTGTGCATGGAGAAGTTGGCCCATAGACAGATGTAGCCTGTTTAATTTCTTTAAGTGATTTAAAGGGAAGGGGTTCCTTCCCACAGTGGGGGGGGGGCATCATCCTTTTCTGCATTAACCTTAATTATGGGGAAGCATCCCAGCAATTTGCCTTGTAACTGGCCTTGACAACAGTTGCAGCACAACCCACAGGTTCCCGCCAATTCTTTTTATGTGTATTCAGGGGGCCATGTGGAGTGCATACCCAGGCGCTGCAGGGGAAGGCTTCTGGGGGTAGGGTGGTCCATTGCCTCCCTTCCCAAGCCATCTTGCTCCTCAGAAGTTGACTTTTCCTCATCGGATTTTTCAGAATTGTCCTCTGAGCTGCTTTCTTTTGGGTTGCTTACTAGGAGACAAATGTTTTGTCTAGACTAAGTGAGGTGGCGGAGGGAAGTCCCCCGTGGAGAGGCCGTGGGAGGGGAATAGGTGGCTCAGGTCCTGGTTCATGCATTTTCCAACACAACAGGCTCTTAGTTGTATTTCTCCAAGAGGTGATGCTTTGGTTCAAAAAAAAAAAATCACTAGCATGTTGGAACGTGTGACAGTAGAGAGAGTCTCAGGTGTAATTCTCCTGATGATAAATGGGTTTCAGAGTAAAGGGGGCAAAGAATTTTAAGTCATCACAGCCAGTCTTGGTCAGGTACCTAACCATTATAAATGCCTCCTCTTGTCCTTTGGCCCATCAACACTTCCCAGCTGCTTAGATGCTGTGGAGAAGACAGGCAAGGTCCCTGTGTGTCACAGCTCTCTGATGTGATTTACGTGATTAATGGCGATGGGAGTGAGGTGACTGGAAGCCACCACCATACTCAGAGTCAGACTGCTTAGAAGTCCTGCTCTCTGCCACCCACACCACACAACACAGAAGCAGGATGGGAATTCCAAACCCCAGTGTGTCTCCTTCCTGTGCTGAATGGCAAGTGCAAATGTTTTGTGTTCTATTTATTTAATGTCCCTATATGAGGGAAGAATAGCACATGGGTTATGTCTGTCCAAAAACAAAAGTCTATGCCAAGAGAAAATGAGCAAACCAAACCTCTAATGTGTAATTTTTAATGTGTTGGCCCTTTGTGACTTAGGCAATACAACTTGATCTCATTAAAATGTGCTGACAGCAACATTCTAAGGACATCAAAATGTGAACGCCATTCTGTTCTTCATAAATTTCTTCCATGGAAGAAACACATATACATACATATGTACAAATCTACAAGTGAAAGCTATGGTACTGTGCTCTAGACATGCAGATGTCCTCCCTTTGGGAGATGATATTTGAACCACATATCATCAGAGTCCTGGTTTTTTTTTTGTTGTTTTTTGTTTTGTTTTAATTTATTTATTTACCACATATATAGTATGCCCATACACCAGAGGAAGGCACCAGATCTCATCATAGGTGGTTGTGAGCCACCATGTGGGTGCTGGGAATTGAACTCAGGACCCCTGGAAGAGCAGCCAGTGCTCTTAACCCCTGAGCCATCTCTGCAGCCCCAGAGTCCTGTTTTGACAAAGGAAGAAATGGACCGTGAGTGAGCCCAGTTTGAGCAAGATGGGTTTGTGGCAGTGCTGTCTGCGCGTGATGATCGAGGTCAGCTCAACACCTCCCACCTGGAATAACTGCACAACCATACTTACACAGGAGAGATCGTGTAAAGTACAGAGGTCAGTAGCTCAGTGTGATTCTATGTCTCAGACCCACAGTAAGCTGGAGCACGTGGGAGAAATGCTATGACCTTGTCTGCTCTTCAAAGACAATTGGAAGAAGGCATAGAGAAGCTGAGAGCCATACACTCACACTCTAGTTATTGACATGCTGCTGTGAGTGCTTGAATGAGGAAGTATTAGTGAAAAGACTGTAGTTGAGGCCAGGGGTGCTGGAGAGACAGCTCAGCAGCTAAGAGTGAGCACTGCCCTTGAGGAGGACCTGCATAGGGAAGTACACCTCTGTTTGTAACTACAGTACCCTGGAATCTGAAGCCCTCCTGTGGTCTTCAAAGACACCAGCACTCACACGTACTTCACTCTCCCACATACACTCACACATAATTAAAAATAATACATATATATGTATGTATATATATATATATATATATATATATATATATATATACACACACACATATGTCTATGTGTATATGTATGTATGAATGTATTTCTTTAAGCATTGGATAGAGAAGTTCACCTTCTCCAACTACAACACCTGCTTGTTTGTACTGTTGAGAGTTGTTTCACATACGTTGAGTGTTTACCATATTCTAGGCATCATATGAGTTTTACAGGCTTTAGCCCATACCCTTTCCACACCCTGCATGTCCTGACATGCAGAAAGAGATTTGGGAGGGTTGAGAAGCTGATTCATCATGTCCTCTTTCATGGGGTGCAGTCCTTGTGTGCACATTATAGAAAGCCATGGATGACTGCACAAGGAAGTCATCAAATGGTTTCATGGATGAGACTGTTTTAAAAATTCTCAGAAAGTTTGACAATGCAAGCAACAAATAAGATGTGCTGGGCAGGAAACTGAGAAATCAAAGGTTCCTACATTCAAGCCTATGTAGCTGGAAGGACACCGTGGACATAAGAAGCTTGGGAGGACCTGTTCTGATAGGGTAGGACCTGTTCTGATAGGGTAGCAAAATGTATTTCTCTTTTTTACAGTGAAGAGTGTTAGAGTGTTATCGGGATAACTCAGAACAGAGCACAACCTATAAGCTCCATAGACACCCAGTCCTCTCTTAGGGCTCTATTGCTTAAGGAGGCTCGAAGGGCACAGGAGGAAAGAACATTTTACTCCAGACAAACAACATGGCTGTATTGAAATCTGCTGTCAAGACATCAGCTTGGGGCTAAAACTGTAAATTGGTGGTATGCACTTGCCTTACATGTGAAAGGCCCCAAGGTCGAACCCCCACAATGGAAAATAACACCAAAAGGAATTTTTATTTGGGGCCAAGGAAAGGGGGAAGAAAGAAGACTAATAAAAAAGGCTACAGTCAGAGTCAGATTTTATATGAGAGGATCAGAATAAAGATTAAAAACTCAAATCTTGGAGTAATTGTCAAAACCAGGAAAGTAAAAAGGGGATTATTGCTGGGGTAGGAGATGGGGAAGCAAAAGAGGATACGGAATAGCAGGGTAAAAGTGATCTGATCAGGGAAATGGAGAAAAGGAGGGGGCTCTAATTAGGGCAGGGTAGGAGATACATACAGAAGGAGGGAGGAGGAGGGTAAAGTAACAGTAGAGACATCTGAAAAAGTCTTAAGAAATTATACATTAACTATCTTCCAAAAAAACCTATGTTACATCAAAGTCTGAGTATAAACATACATATATAGTTTAAGTGAATTTTCTGACCTGGGTTAACAATGCTCCCTCCAAGAGCCAAAGACCATAGAGCAAAAACCCAACACCAGGCACGAGAAGCCTGTTTGAGTTGTTGGTTGAGAGCAGTCTAAGAGAATCCCAAGACATTAGAGACTATTGCTATTGTCCTTGGTTTTCCCCCAGAGGAAGAAGGTAAGTCCCTACCGCTGAAGGCACCATGCACTTCAGAAATAGGGCCTGGAGCTCACTGACCTGACTCCTTGAGGACTAGCTTTCTTGGTACCAGAAGGGACCATTCAGGCTTACAAAGGAGGAAAGCAACCAACAGTCATACCTAGACCCATGATTACCTATAAATCAACAACCAACAAGGCATGATAACCCTAAGGATGTGTAGTAGCACACATGCCTGAGTGATAACCAATAGCTCTCTCATTGAACTTAAGATCCACTAAACAAGAAGGAAAATATGCCTGGTACTGGAAAGCTACGCAACTATCAAGAGCTATGAAAGTTATGGATCTTGGAAGAGAATCTAAAACCACCACTTTACTAAACCAGCATGATCAACAATCTAAACCCTTGTCCAGACAAGTATAATCTTCACCTCTTATCAACAAAACTTCTCTTTGCAACAGAAAAACCACAATCAATCAAAACAGAGTCATGGAGCCTAGCCCCAAGTGGATACATCTACAAAACAACTCCCTCACCTAAGGCTCAGGGAACATTAAAAAAGAGGGGATAGGCAGATTATAAGAGTCAGAAGGCCAGTGAGTTAACTGTGTCTGCCAGTACTATCAGAAGCCATACCCATAAAGTCTCACCAATATGACTGTTTAGACATGAACTGAACAAGGACAATAGACACAGTAACATGGATGGGGGATGGAGGAGTCCAGGAGGCTTCAAACCTACACAAAGAACTACAGAAACTAAGAAACATGGAGAGTGAGAGAAAGTCTTTCCCCTGGAAGAGCACACCAAGTGGTCAGCCCTGCAAGTAAACATACAAATAACATTATACAGATTGAGTAGGCTATATTTAGGGATAAATGTGTCTATACAAATACTTATATGCATCCAGTAACAAGGAAAAAAGAGACCATGAATTTGAAAGAGAGCAAGAAGGGCTACATGGGAGAAATTGGTGGGAAGAAAGGGAAGGGGGAAAATGATGTAATTTATATTATAAATCCCCCAAAAAATATTCTTTAAAAACACACATCAAGATGAGAAACTTAAACAAGAAAACCACTGCAGTAGAAAATAGTTACAGAGAAACCCCAAATATCTCCCTGGAAGGCTCAGGCAGGAGGATCATGATTTTGAGGCTAGCCAGGGCTACATAGTGAGATCCTGTCTTTAAAAGAAAAAAGGAAATAATAAAACGCACTGACAACAGAGCACCATTGGTTTTCTCCTCGTGAAGATGTGTCACGTCCATTTCCCTGGGAAAGTCCCTAAAAGTTTGCCTCCTGACACAAGGATGGATAATCAAGAAGCTTCCCTTCTTTTTCAGTGCAATTCTGCAGCAAGTCTTCAGGAAAGGACTCCTCTTCACCTGCAGTCCTTCTGAGCTGCCTTCTCCCCTCTCGACACAAGGTAGGAAAGAAAGTAGGCCTAGAGAGTTTGAGTGGCACCTCAAAGCCTGTGCCCAGTGAGGATAGCGATGGGATTTGCAACAGGGAGACTACTCTGGAGCCTGTGTACTGTGGATTGCTGTGCTGACTAGAAGGAACCACAGACTTGCAGCAATCCATGGCTAATGTCTGGCAGGACAGACAGGTGGGAGAGCAGCTGAGGAAGGGCCTTCCAGGTAAAGTTTTAATTCAGTGGGCTTCAGAATTATCAACCATATAAGGAGTGGATATTTTTCTGTCCATCTGCCTAAACTTGGTATGTCAACAGCATTACCAACAAGGCAGTCCTGTGCAGATGCTTCAATGTTTGCAGATATGTTCTAAACAACTGCACAGATGAGATTCAGTCATAACTGATCATTACGAAAATACACATTGTCAAATGGCAAATGTCAACTCAAAGCTGTAGTGGGTAGCCATTCCAGCTTTGGCCTGGAAGTTCCAACACCCATTGAGGCTTCGGTAATGGTCATGCCTACAAGGCAGGGCTGAGGGAGGACGCTGAAGACCCAGGATCAAAAGGAGAGGCCTCTCTTGGTTCCAGGACCCTGGACACTAGAGGTAGACCGAGCAGAGTTCTCCAGAGGACACCGCCGGACTGTGCCATACCTTTCCCAGACCCTGCAACCTATCCCTTCATTTGTAAGTTACCCCATAAAATAAACCTCCCTTTTAACTACATGGAGTGGCCTTAATAATTTCACCAATACAAAGCAGCCTCCATTGTCCCATTTTCTTAATTGATTGTTATTGGTATAAAAGGGGCTATATATGAATATGAATTTATTATTATTAGCGGTAAGTTTAGGTAGACCATTTTATATGACTTCTATTCTTAACCCTGCCCCCTTTTTAAAATTCATCTATGTTAGTCAAATAAACCCTTTCTTCCCCAAGTTGCTGCTGATCACAGTGCTTCAACATAGCAAGAGTAACCCCAACTAAGACAGAACCACATACATTTTGCTTTTAATTCAAGTGTCTCTTAAATATACTAGGCAAGAATTCTAAAATTATCTTCTAGCTTAAGATGATAAATAAAAAACCAGAGTATGCAAATTAGCCAGTGTATCACAGGAATAATATTGAGTGTGTTGGTCACAGTGCACCAGGTATCTCTATGAATCCAGCTAATTCTATGATCTCAATAACAGCAGCTGGAAAATGGAAGCTGGTTCCCTGTGTTATAACCACTCACATATATGAGACATACAAGTAACAAAGCCACCTAGCTGCTTAAAGTTGCTTAGTTTCCTTTATCATCACCACTAGCACACAACTATTTTGTACATAATTTATTAAAAATAACAGAAATATTTTTGACTGAATAATAATGACTCTACAGCAAACACAGTTGTATTCCAAATTTTTCCAAATGTTTGTTCTGAAAAATAATTGTTACAAGCCAGCCTGGTGATTCAAGACAGACACACCATGAACAATCATATGCGTCAGAATATCTGTGCATTTAGTGTAAGCTCTGAGCTCACTGACTGCAGGAAGTGTGACCTCTGATCTAGAATGTGGCTGGCTATGAAGTTTACTCACATATAAATTCTTAAACATTTTAAAGTATTTGGCCCATTTCTATATTTGGTAAAAACTGTAATTACACACTATTTTTTTTAAATAATTTTACAATCATGTAATTGTGACTAGCTATATCATCTAAAAAAGTCATTATCCCAGAGATCAGTTGAGATCCTTATGCTGAGATGCTTACTTCAGACACCATCACTATTTCCCACTTCCAGTGTCCTTGAATTAAAGACAGATCGTAAATATGCTAGTCTACACTAGGTAGCCACATCCTACTTCTAACCACATTATTGTTTCTGTCATATAGAATGTTGCTTCTAATAAATCATGAAAGAGTCCTAAAGTTTCCCTGGAAAAATTAGAAGTTCTTTACTAAGGACAGAAATGAAGCAATTACCAAAACTTTCAAAACAAAGTTGCTATTACATTGACCTTAAGAGAACTGACAACGCATATGCTTACATACCACAGAAAGACTATTTTAAGAGAAGAGACAATTTTTAAGAATATTTTGGATTCTTCAACCCAAGTACAATTTTCAAAGTCAGATAAGAGAGAAAGAGAAAAAGAAGTGGAGTGGGGATGGCAGTGTAGACCATTTGGTATTTCACAGAAAAAAAAAAAAAAAAACTTATAAGAGTAACAAAAAATACAATTTAAAGAAGTTTTGAAATCTAAATTTAACTGACAAAGTCGATGCAAAGGAGATGTAGATTCAGTGTAGGATTTTACCCAGGATAGAACCTAAAAGCAGCCCCCACTGGAATGGAACTGCAAATACACTCAATGGCTGCCTGACAATCTACCTTGGCACTATGAAGCCAGGCCATGTTACAAGAACACAACAAATGTAAGACACAGTAAATACAGTTTAGCATGTTTGGGAAAACAACAGTTTCCAAGCACCATACGAACAATCAATTAATTCATTGATTGGAGACAACTGTTTCTACAGTCTCTAGTTGGGTTATAGGTCAAGTAGTCCATAAATAGACTCAGATTCATGAAATTTTATTGCACTATAAGTTGGCTGATGTCATTATGCCCAATGTAAACAATAATGCAAATTCCCTCAAAGTTTCCATCTATAGATGACAACTGGGTAAAAAAGAAGTAATTATAACCCATGCAGAATAGTTTTCAAGTTCAAGTGTACTAATGTACACAGTTTCTCTGTAAATGTGCATTTCCATGGACATTCTGCAGACCAAGGCAGGTTGCGGGGGAAGCCCCAAATATATATCTTTTTAAAAAAAATCCTGGTTTATATTTAAAGCAGTGAGGAAAAGGTATTAAGTCCATTAGTTTGGGTACCCTGTTTGAAGTCCTTCATCTCTTTGCACATACTTCTGCTAATGTCCTAAATTTGGGCTCCAAATGGTCCAAAAACTCAAGCCCATCTTCTTCCTGTTGGTCACTACAGCAACCCACAGAGCCAGCAGTGGAACCTCGTCCTTCATAGTTGTACGTGAGGACGTAGTCTTGAGCGAGCCGTTGGTTGTCATCCTCATGGCACAACTGAACCTTCTGTCGGGGAGAAAGCACAACATAGTTTACTTTTATCATTTTAAGCACCAAAACGTACTTACAGAAAAAGAATTGCTTTGATTTACCTTTCATTGTTTAATTTTTAATCAGAGTGTGTCCTCTAATGGTTTCCTATGTGTAGAAAATGCACATGATTGGTCTGTATCATAAAATCACACCATAAACTCAGTATTAGCATGCTTCTAGAAGTCCTGAGTGGCAGTAAGTACCCAAGTGTTCATTTTAAGTGGCCATTACTTCCCTCTCTCTAAATAGTGATAAAAGTGAAAGCACACACTCAGTAAACTGAACCCAAATTGATATGAGTTCCATTCTTTCTGAACAGCAAAGTGACGGCACATACTGGTATTGCCTTGTGCTAGAGGTTGGATTGCTAAAACAAAATTTGTCAGATGCAAAATCATAGCACAAAATTATTTCCTTAACTAGTAATAAAAGCCATCGGTGGTGATGGTGTGTGCCTTTAATCCCAGCACTCAGGAAGGGGGCAGAGGGAGGCAATTCTGAGTTTGATGTCAGCCTGATCTACAGAGCAAGTTCCAGGAAAACCAGGGCAACACAGAGAAACCGTGTCTCAAAATACCAAAAAGCAACAAAACAAAAATATGCAGGAAAGTGAATGACCACATTAATTTGAACACAATTAAAACCCAAATTAATTAAAAATAGTAACTTTCCAATGAGTCGATCCATCATTAACTAAAAGTAGCAGTCTACACAAACACTAAGTTGGAACCTTTTATAAAATTAAATGTATTAGCATAAGTTTGGGAAACAGCTCGGGAACTCACTTCACCAAGTCGGGGCTGAGTGAAGTTGTGCCACTCAGAGTAAGTGTGTCTGTAGCTGTCCACCTCCACGAGTCCTCCTCTGCAGGGATCCAGGGTGTGGTGGTGATGGTATGCAGCACCCCCGCAGGACTCTAGGGTCTGGTGGCCGCCTTTCACCATCTCAATGGTCTCTTGCCCTCCACTTTTGACTCCTGCTCCCAAGGTGCCAAAAGCTGCCTGCCCAGAAGCTCCCACAGCTTGAGTTGTGAAGCCATTTGCAGAATACTGTAACGATAATGGCGGACATCGGTTACATATACAGAGGAGCAAAGGGCAGTAAGAAGGAAGGGCAGGTGAAGGTGAGGACTCGGCTTTAGGTGGGCATTACAAGGGAATCTTTCCAAAAACACGATGGGCTGTATCTGTTCTTTCCATCTGCCCTTTCAATCCTTGGCACCTCTAGCACGTGCCCTGTACTAGACACCTTGTCTAACACAAGAAACAAGCTGCAGGTGCAAATCAAAATGCTTGATGGAGATTCCACTTTAAACTCTCCTTAGCATACAGGGCAAGGTCGTTACAGCCTTCCAGTGCCTTGAAAGCAGCATTGCTGTGTCACAGGGATTTACTTTCTCAGTTAAACCCATTCCCCTTTATCAGGTAGGAGAAGAAACAGAAACAATGAAAAGCTTTCTTAGGAAACAATGAACTTAGTTCCTCCCAACTCAAATATAAAGAAAAATTTACTATCAACATGTAACCCTTGCAGTCTCATAAATCAAACAATAACCAGGCAGGACAATACCAGAAATGCCAATACACGGCCCCTCCTCTGCCAGGTTGTGTTTACACCCTACAATATAATTTAAGTTTTTTCCCTTGGTCTATTTTCTCAGCTATGGTTAGGCTTTTTTGTGTTGTTTCTGTTGTTTGTTTGTGCTTCTAGACCTTTCCTGCCCTGCCATCAGTTGGGCTTTTCGGAAGATGGCTAGTTGTTCTTCCTTCATACACTGGGCTAGGAACTCAGAGCCGCTCAGCAGCCTCTCCTCGCTACTCTACTGCTTTAGACCGCCCGCCTCCGACTCATTTCTAACCCACATTGTAGTCAGGAAGAATCCAATAAACCTTTTCCCACTGTGATCAAAGTCGGTAGAGGTTTTATTGCTGGAGCCAGGTTTCAAAAAAAGAACAATTATACTGATGAGCTGTGAGTAATTAAGAGCAATGTTTTAAGGTATAAACAGCAATTTAGATAGATTAAAACAAACAAACAAACAAAAAAACCAGGCCTAACATTGAAGCCAAAAAATTCACACTAAAGGATTTTTCAATATTAAGTAGCACTGCATGGCCAAATTGAAATACCACACATCTGGGGGAACTACATGCATTTTATTGATTGCCTTCAATGGATGACATTTGCTGCTAAATTACTGGACACCAAAAGAAGTTTGTTGAGAAAAAGAAAACAACAAAACTGGTTTTAGAAGGAACATGTCCTACAGGCTAATGGTCCTCTGTACTTGGTTTAAAGATGGGTGAGTGACTTACAATTTTGTCTTCTCCAGGAGCCTCAGTGTTTGACATGATTAGGTTCTGCTGCGCTAAGTCATCTGGAAGAATTTTCTGTTGTTTTGTTGCCTGGGAAACACTGCAGACTAATGTAAACAGGATACCTGGAGAGAGAAAGAAAGGAAGGGGCTCCTTTAGGGCTCTCCTCCATAAAGTCCAGCTGTGTCTACAGTATCTGATACGAACAAGTCAGGCATCAATAGGCGTCTGCTGAACACCTTCAAGAACATATGATTTCATGAGTAAATGCATGAGTGTTCTTAATAGATACAAACACATACCACATGATATATTTCTACAGTGAACTGTATCTTCTGTTGAGAATACACATAACTACATTTAAACATATGTACTAAATACATGAACTGGTGAGTGGCTCAGTAGGAAAAAGTGCATGCCACCAAAACAGATGACCTATGTTTCTTCCCAGAGTCCCACAGACTCCTGAAAATTGTTCTCTGACCATCACACAGGGCATATTCTCACCAAAATAAGATAGATCAGTGTAAAAAATCAGAAATATGTTAAATATATTGTTAATAGAAATACATCTTTGTCCAAACTACAACCTATAGGTATTAACATTCATTCTAAGCATATGTCTTCAAATTGCTTTAAAGAACTCAAGAAAGGACTCACAAAGCAGCAAGGCTATGCCCAACAGTATAGCCAGAATGGCCCAGGGTCCGAGTCTCACATCTGCATAGCCGGTCCTTTCTCCTGAGCGGGCTGTGCAGTCACTTTCAGTAATGCAGTCACAAACAATGACGTTCAGTGAGGTGACTGAGGACAGACCAAGCCTGTCTGTAACTCGGATAGGAACTACGTAGGATCCAAATGAAGGGTCGTTCTGATAGGACAGACGAGCCGCTGTATCTGAATAAACAAATAAAACCAGGTGTTACAAAAGCCACCAAAATCTCTTAGCAAAACTGGCCAGTTATCAAACAGATATCCATTTTCCTACAAATGGATACTTGTGGATTATCATAAATGCTATGATCCTGAAGCTGTGGTTGAACTGAATGCCCCTGACCCACAGCCACTGCAAACACACTACCCCTAACCCACAGCCACTGCAAACACACTGCCCCTGACCCATAGTCACTGCCAGCACACTGCCTCTGACCTACAGCCACTGCAAACACACTGCCTCTGACCCACAGTCACTGCCAGCACACTGCCCCTGACCCACAGTCATTGCAAGCACACTGCCTCTGACCCACAGCCACTGCAAACACACTGCCTCTGACCCACAGCCACTGCAAACACACTACCCCTAACCCACAGCCACTGCAAACACACTACCTCTGACCCACAGCCACTGCAAACACACTACCCCTAACCCATAGCCACTGCAAACACACTGCCCCTGACCCATAGTCACTGCCAGCACACTGCCTCTGACCCACAGCCACTGTAAACACACTGCCTCTGACCCACAGTCACTGCCAGCACACTGCCCCTGACCCACAGTCACTGCAAGCACACTGCCTCTGACCCACAGCCACTGCAAACACACTGCCTCTGACACACAGCCACTGCAAACACACTGCCTCTGGCCCTCAGCCACTGCCAGCACACTGCCTCTGACCCAAGTCACTATAAGCACACTGCCTCTGACCCACAGCCACTACAAGCATACTGCCTCTGATCCACAGCCACTGCAAGCACACTGCCTCTGATCCACAGCCACTGCAAGCACACTGCCTCCAGCCCTCAGCCACTGTAAGCACACTGCCTCTGATCCACAGCAACTGCAAACACACTGCCTCTGGCCCTCAGCCACTGCAAGCACACTGCCTCTGACCCACAGCCACTACAAGCACACTGCCTCTGACCCACAGCCACTACAAGCACACTGCCTCTGATCCACAACAACTGCAAGCACACTGCCTCTGATCCACAGCCACTGCAAGCACACTGCCTCCAGCCCTCAGCCACTGTAAGCACACTGCCTCTGATCCACAGCAACTGCAAGCACACTGCCTCTGATCCACAGCCACTGCAAGCACACTGCCTCCAGCCCTCAGCCACTGTAAGCACACTGCCTCTGATCCACAGCAACTGCAAGCACACTGCCTCTGATCCACAGCCACTGCAAGCACACTGCCTCCAGCCCTCAGCCACTGTAAGCACACTGCCTCTGATCCACAGCAACTGCAAGCACACTGCCTCCAGCCCTCAGCCACTGTAAGCACACTGCCTCTGATCCACAGCAACTGCAAGCACACTGCCTCCGGCCCTCAGACACTGTAAATACACTTCCTCTGACTCAGTCACTGCATCCACACTGCCTCTGACCCACAGCCACTGCATGCACACTGCCTCTGGCCCACAGCCACTGCAAGCACACTGCCTCTGATCCACAGTTACTACAAACACACTGCAGTTTCAGTTAGTCTAATGCTGCCTGCAATGGTTAATTTCCACTGCCAATGTGGCAAGATTTTAAAGTCACCTAGGAGACACACTTCTAGGCACACCTCTGAGGGCATTTCCAGAGAGGTTTAAGTGATGAGGGAACACCCACACTGAATGTGGGTGGCACTATCCTGTGGGCTGGGGTACTGGACTGGAAAAAAGAGGAGGGAAAGAGCACCACAACAGCATTCATCTCTCTCTGCTTCCTGACTACAGATGGAATAAGACCAGCGGCCTTAAGCTCCTGCAGCCATGCCTTCCCACCATGGTGGGCTGTGCCCTCAAACCACGAGGCAGAGGAAACCCCTCCTTCCACAAGCTTCCTCCTGGTTACTGTGTCGCAGCAGGGAAGAAACTCATACACCACCTCAGTTGCAGTTCTTCTATTCTTGGAATAAAGTACTTTATCCGCTCATAAACAAACCCTTCCTTCCATAACTAATAGATGTGGTAAGAGGTTAGTTTCTGTCCTATTTTTAATATATTCAATTAAACCCGTTATATTAGATTTCCATTCATGTATGACTCATCAGGGAGGTAGAGATCTGAAATTTTTGTGTCTCTCATTTGTTTTCATAAACTGTGCCAAATGGACACAAATGCTTGTGTTTTATCAATAAGAACTGGTTCCGATGGCTTGGAACACATTTACTTCATGGGCAGCACATGAGCACACCACAGGAACATAAACATGCTTATGCTTATAGGACACCAGGAACAGCTGAAGTTTGTTGTTTTTGTTTTGTTTTTGATGGATCTTTTTTTTTTTAGATCAAAATCCAGATCAAATGCCAGTAGGATCTCAGGCTCAGAGATATGTAATATGATTCTCACTATAGATTGCCACAAGCCACAGAACAATAAGTGTTGTTTAACTTCCCAGTGTGGCCTGCTCATTTTCTGTATAGTGTTTGAAGTTCCCAATATGAATTTGGCTTCCTAGGACAAGAAATCACAGAACTAGGATTTCAATAGAAACCACAGTTATCGATTCCGTGTATTGTTTAAGACATAATCATAAGCCAACACACAGAACGGAGAGAGAGTCACATTCTATTCCTTTCATTATCTTGTTGACTTTTAGAAATAATCCAATTTTACACATGAGTACACTGATGCTCCCAGAGAATAAATACCTTGGTCAGATTTATGTAACAACTTGTGGCTCCAGCACTTGACATGAAACCCGTGTAACCTCTGTTGGGCACATTCTCCTTGCCCTGGAATTTCCCAAGCTTTCATGCGTGTTCAAGAACTGGCATTTTTAAAATAACAAAGTCCTGGAGCTGGGTTACAGCTCAGTGGAAGAACACATGCTCAGTATGTGCTAGACCCTGGGCTTAGTTCTGGTGCCATGGAGACAAAATGACACACAAGGAAGGACCCTGGGCTCAGAGTTCTGGTGCCAGAGACAAAATGACACAGGGTTCTGACAAGAGCATTGTTTCCAAAAATGTTAATTGGCTGAGGAGAGATTTTTAAAATCCCACATTTTCTCTTAATGCCATTTAAACTAAAACACTCTGACCTCAAATAAGTAGGATGGACAAAATCCAAGAACCAAGTTACTTTTTTTCCTTATGGAAGAACAAATAAAAATACCTATCTTCTTCCCCAAGACATGCAAAAGAACATTGTTTCAAATGTGCATAACTTGTCAGTCTACAGATCATCAGGGTTCAAGACAGGGTGCCTGGCTTGCTCGGCTATGCTCTTGGTTTTCTTTCCCCATGCCTGGTTCTGTTGGTATTTTTTTTTTTTTAACTTTTCTTTTATTTTGTCATATCAGGAAACTGAGACATGACCACTCAGAGCAGGGTTGAAATAATTTGGAGTTTTCAAGTTTCAGGACACCCAAAAGGTGACTGAGGTTCTTGAGTTAAGAAAGCTTGAGGCCATGACCTCGCAGTCCATGGCAGCACATCTAGGAGACAAGAATTAAGTTCTGGTGTAGGTGGGATGCAATGTGGCAGTGGGGAAAAGTCGCTATAACCTTAGCCATTTTTGCACCATAGGTCCCTTCTGGGCTACAGTCCACTGTGAAGCAAAGCAAGGAAGACTTCCAAAAAGAACACACTAGATACAAAACAGTGAGATGTCAGCATGGCCACAGAGAGAAGCGGTGAGGGGCAGACACTGTCAGAGAACAGATACCCTTGCAAGGAGGGGCTCACTATCCCAGCTGCTGCCAAGCCAGCAATTACAAAACGGCCATGCAGGTGAGTGCTTGGATGTGAATGGGAGTCTACAGAATACCTGATATCATCAACAGCAAACACTGGAAAGGGTCACTGCCCATTACGCCGAGACTCATGTCTTCTTCCTGAGTGGTTCTCATTCAATGAATATTTCTCTTAGTTCCAGAGGAGGGGGAAGAGGGAGGGAGGGAAACAGAGAGAAAGAGAGAGAGAGAGAGAGAGAGAGAGAGAGAGAGAAGCCTGATGTTGTAAAGGAAAAGGCAACATTTGAAATCACGCACCATTGATTCTTGTCAGCCTCCACATCCGCCGTACTTCCGAATCAGAACTCTCCAAACTAAAATCAAAGGGTGGGCCATTCACTGGCTCATCAGGATCAACTGCCACAATTTCAGCAGAGGACATGGTGGGCTTACATATCACAACCGTCTGCTTGGGTATGAATGGGCCATTGTCATTCACATCTTCCAGAATAATTCCCAGAGTTCCAGTACAGCTTTTCCCATCTAGACACAGAGCAATAAGAATACATTTTTAATGCCTTCATTTTTTTGCTAGAAAAATCATACAATGAAAATTAATATCTATATTTATTAATCACTTAGAATGCATACGTTACAGCACAAAGAACAGCCATGAGCAATGACACAGGGAAATCTCACTGCTTCCAAGTGGATTATACATACAATCACTGGTACTTGGACATTTTCATCCTTTCACTACGTCATTACATTGGCATGGAAAGTTCTAGACAGAGAAATTTCAGTTGCTTTGAAGAGACAAAAAGAGAGTAGAGTAGGGGTACCCAGTATGCTTAAAGTGCAGGTAAATCAAAGGTGTGGACAGCATGTCACACATACCTGTGATGTGGAGAAAATGGAGAAGAAGGCAGATGGGAGCTGACACAGATTAGAGCTTAAGGACCTCTGAAAGCTGGAGTAGAGAACTTGGATGTGGGCATACACAAAGAGAATGCTTAAGGTTTTAGAGCAGGTACGCTCAATAGTAGAAGATATGTATTTGGAAAATTTAAACAGAAAATGGTTCAAGGAGATGTCTGAAGGGTGGGGGGACATTTCCAAATGTAGGAATTATCACTATGGGTGTAGTCTCATAAGCAGCATGTCATCTATTTATTAAATAAACAGAACTTAGGACTGAGGGTGTAACTTCTGTAATTAACCTGACATTCATATATATAGAAATCTTCCTGATAACTCTATACAAGGCATATATTGGGAAGTCTGAGACACACAAAGATGAAGCAATCAAGAGTCCAGGAGATTATGAAGTCTAAAGCCAAACATGAAACCAGGATTCCTAGCTCTAAACCTTCTGTTCTTTCTACTCATTAAGGAGGATTTGGACACTAGAGATGGAGGAAGAGATCCCACATACAGCTGCCAACCTAAGGAAGTGGAAAGAAACTAAGTTTGCCTGGCAACCAGAGCCTTAGCCAAGGCCCCTGTGGCATGGTGGCTGGATCTTGGTAGCTCTAGAGCCATTGCAGGCTAGGTGCTTTATGCCACCAGGTTAAGAACCAGTTCTGAACCACAGACCACAGAGATGGATGTTCAGGTCACTCCAAAACTGCCTGCCAGTTAAGATGGAGTGAAGCTGGAGGGGGGAAGCCAAAGACAGAGCAGAGCATGTGCCCCCATCAATGCCAGGATAGGTCCCACATGAGAAACATTAATGTAAACAACAAAATTACCAGGAGGAAGATAAAGTCACTCTACATGAGAGCTTTGAAACAAGGACACTTAACATCTTCAAGGACATGAAGAAGGTAATTTATTACACAGAAATGAAATCACAGCTCAAATCCTTGTGGAAATCAAACAGAAAAATTCATCTCGTACATATTTGGGAAGAGGAAGGAATAGCAAAGAAACAATATTTAAGGAAAGTCACTGCTGAGAATATTTGAGTTAATTCAGAGAGAGCTGTAATACCTAAATCATCTTCTAAAATCACTTATACAACTTAATTTTGCAAGTTAGAGCATAATGAGTTATGCTTATTTGATTTTATATTTATTTTACAAATGCACAAAGTTCAATTGGAGACAGTGTCCTTAGCTCAAGCTGGCCTCACACTTACTATGTAATTGAAGCTGGCCTTGAACTGATCCCATTGCCTCCAATACTGGGATTGTCAATATATACCATGCCCAAACAAAGATATCTTATAACAAAATTATGTTTCACACACTAAGTGGGTCTTATATAAACAATCACTATACTCATTTTCTCTGATTTTTTTTCAGGATGCACAAAACATAGTATTATATTTTATGTTCTTATATTTATGTGGGGTTAGTTCTAATTGTTAGCTTGTCATGATGTAGAATCACACTGACCTTGGGCATGTCTGTCGGGGGACTTTCTTGACTACCTTAACTGACGTGGGTAGACCCAGCTATCAAGTGGTGGTACCAAGCCTCGGTTTTGAGCCCTGGACTGTACAGGGGTGGAGAGAGCCAGCTGAGCACTGAGCATACATGCTTTCATTCTCTCTGCTCTTGACTGTGGCCATGACTGCCAGCTTCTTGCCCTGACCTGCCTCAAATGATGGACTGTAACCTGGAATCATGAGTTAAAATGAATCCTTTCTCCTCCAAGCTGCTTTTTATCTGGTCATTTCATCTTACCAACAGAAACAAACGTGGAATATGTGAATGCACACTTTAACCCTCTCATTCTCTAACATACTGTTAATTGTGACTGATTTAATTTTGTAAAATGTACTTGGTTGGGATTCTAAGTATACTGTTAGCGTCCTGTACAATGTTCTGTTTTCTAGAAGTGTACTACGTGACTAAATACCTTCCCCCTCTTATGGACTCTCCTGAATGTTGCAAGATAAATGAATACATTTTTCTGAAATAGTTTTCTCAGGTTTTGATGCTTCTTAGACCAAATTAATTTTTCTTTTAATTTTTATTGCATTTGTTTAATTATTAAGAATGACAGTGTAGGTCAAAAGACAACTTCCAGAAATCCATTCTCTCCTTTCACCTGGGAATCAAACTCAGGTCATCAGGCTTGGTAGCAAGGACCTTAAAACAGCAGACCATCTCCCTGGCCCCATTTTAAACCACATTATCTTATAATTGCATCTAATACTAAAGATACTATTAGCTGACATGATTTAGTAAATGACAGCAAACTTAATTTATTAACTAATTACTCTGTATGTTATACTGGGGAAAAAGTAAACTGGGAATATATAGAGCCAGTTTTAATACTTTATGTTTGGCGGTGGTGGCGCACACCTTTAATCCCAGCACTCAGGAGGCAGAGGCAGGCGGATCTCTGTGAGTTGGATGCCAGTTTGGTCTACAGAGCGAGATCCAGGAAAGGTACAAAGCTACACAGAGAAACCCTGCCTCCAAAAACCAAAAACCAAAACAAAACAAAAACAAAAAACAAAAAACAAACCTTTGTTTGGTAGGCAGGGCATGATAACAAACACCTTTAATCTCAGCCCTTGGAAGTAGGTGCAGATGTATCTCTATGAGTTCAAAGCCAATAAAGTCTCCATAGAGGGGTCCAGGCTTGCCAGAGCTACACAGTGAGACCCTGTCTCAAAAGATTAGGTATACTGTTGGGCTTGGGGTAGAGCTTGGTAGCAGAGTGCTTTGCCTAGCACGTGGAAGACCTAGGTTTGAACCTTTGCACCATGAGATTAAAACAAATTCTTTGACTTTAAAACTGAGAAAGTTTACAATTGAAGATGCAGTAGCTTTCTTAAAAACAAATTTCTTACCTGCATCTAATGCAAGGACTGTAATATTATAGATGCCATTTCTGACCGTCTCAGCCTCTCGATCCAGGGTTCGGGAAACGGTGATTGATCCTGAGTCTTCATTAAGAGTGACCCACCCTCTTGGGTCACTTAACTTCCTGTACCTATGAAGCATGGTGAAGTAACACAGCAAGAAATATCATGAGCCAAACCGTAAGGCCAATGCTTCTCTCGTGTTGTAAATGTGAAAGGAACAAGAACACACAAATACCTTATGCTACTGCTGCTTCTGGTCTCGGGGTCATACGCCTTATACCCATCGTGTCTAGTTCCAGCTGGCACGTTTTCTCGGATCCGCACGGTTTGTGTTGGAGGGATACACTCGGGACCCTCGTCCAGGTTTTTCACGGTAACAGTCACTGTGGCTGTGCTTGTGGGGGACCTGGCACTAGCCTCTCTCACAATGTATGGGGCTTCATTAACTACACTGATTTGCAGAGACACCTGTTGCTGGACTTCATAGTCCAGAGGCTGCAGGAAATGTGGAGGAAATCAGATCAAACCCTTGAAGAGCTCGTAAAGTTCTCCACATAGGGCTTGCTGAGTTGGAAACAGGTAAGGACCAGATTAGGAACAGTCAGAGAATATTCAACACAGGCTCGAACCACATGCATGGGTGGATCGGGGAGGGGGGGATATTTCAAATAAATCAGAATTTGGGTGGAGCTGGCAACAAACAAACAACTTGCCCTTGAGAGTTAAAAAAGTCAAAAATTCTAAATTTAAATTTAAAGTGAAAGGTATCATGGAGCTGGATAAAACAACCACTTAGCTGTTTAACCTAAGTCCAGTTTGGGGTATGGATTGTAACTAGTCATTTCACAGTAGTTACTTAGAGTAACTTAGAGTCTTCAAAAGGAGAGTGACTTGCACTGGATTTGGGAGTGAAAAACTAGGTCAAATTTTTCAAGAGGTTTATGTTGTTGTTGTGTTGTTCATCTTCTGTATCCAAGACTGGCCTTGAAATCACTCAGGGGCCAAGAACGACAATAACTCCTCAGCTTCTTCCCCCTCCCAGACGCTGCTGGGCTTATACGTGTGTGCCGCCATGCTCACTTTATGTTGGTCTCGGATTTGAATCCAGAACCTTGAGTATGCCAGACCAGCATCTTCTATAGCCCCAGCCCTATAAAATGTTTATGAGTGGTGTGGGAGGTGACAGCCAGCCCAAACTTGATGGCACTGTGTGATTGCCTGCTCAGAAATCAACTGCTCTCTTCCCATCATTAGTGACACTTCCCTCAGAGTGCTCAGACTTGTGTCATAATTTACACATAACTCCCCTGTGGTGGCTAAAGAAGCTTAATATGGCACCATATTAAGGTGGGATAAGAATAAGATAATGGTGTTCCAGGTGTGAGTATTAACCACTTTCTTTTTGCCTCTGTAAACTTGCTTATCACTGCAGGACTGGGATGAAATGGTCCTTTTAGTACTAGGTAATGGACAGAGAGACAACTGAGGGGGTGAAACAATGCTCTTGCCCAGCTGTGGATTCCACAGATAATGATAATGCACACCTATGATATCCACCTTCAAAAACCCTCCCTTTAGCCCCTTTGGCATGGCATGCTGTTTGACTCTAAGGTTGTCATCCTTCTGCTAGTGGTAAGAAGAAATTCATTTAACCCAAGTCTGAATTGAGTCTAACTCTCGGGTCTTCCCAGGATACTTGAACACCCCAACAGTGGAGAGACAAGAGTATAGAAAGCTTAGAGGCATTATTTGTTCCTTTCTGAGCTCTCTTCCACCGAGGTCAATGGAAAGCATGCTTTATTCTGCCTGGTTAGTGGGAGATGAGAACAGCTAACAGAAATGATCCAGAGATAAAGTCTGGTATTAGGGTTGGGGCAGCAGTCAGGTCAAGTAAAAGATGGGATTTAAAGGGCTTTCCTTGGTTGTTTTCAAACAGAAATTAACCCAGAAACTGCAGCTAATTAGTATTATGAGGAAAATGGATTCATCATCTTTGATCCCCCATCTTTGAGAATGTGTAATAGGAAAACTCTCTAGACCAGTGGTTCCCAACCTTCCTAATGCTGTGACCCTTTTTTAATATAGTTCCTCATGTTGTGGTGATCCACAGCCATAAAATCATTTCATTGCTACTTCATAGCTGTAATTTTGCTACTGTTATGAATTATAATGTAAATATCTGATATGCCACCCTGTGACCCACCAAGGAGGTCATGACCCACAAGTTGAGAACCACTGCCCTAGAACCAGGATGGAATCATGTTCTATTTAATGATGTCATACAAATGGACCTATGATGTCATATAAGCATCTAAGGTAACAGCAGCTTGGATTGTTTCATGTACCAGGTCTAATTCTTATGTGCAAAATAGTATCAGAAAGAAGTCTTGGAAGTAGGGGTGTCACTGACTGCTTGAGTCGCATGCTATGACCCTGGATGATAAGACTGCACCATATACAAGATATAGACAAGTAGACCCACTGATAGTCTCCCTGTGGGTCTCACCAGGTACGACTCATTTAAGAAATTCAGTAAGTGGTAACTCCTTTATCCAGAAACAGAAAGAACAGTCTGTAAAAGATTGGCTCTGTCCACTGGTGTTAAACTGTTAAAATATATGTTAGAAAATGGATACTATGCCACATGAATAAAACACAAATAAACATGTTTTAAAACCAAATCTTTGTCAATGGTGACTGTGTTGGTCAGTTTTTTCAACTTCCTACAAGCTAGAGTCATCTGAGAAGAAAGAACCTCAGCTGAGAAAAGGCCTCCATAAGACCGGCCTGTAGGCAAGCCTGTGGGGCATTTTCTTGATTAATGATTGATGTGGGAGGGCCCAGGACACTGTGGGTGGGTGCCACTCCTGACAAGGTGTTCTTGAGGTATCTCAGAAAACAAACTAATCAAGAAGAGAGAGCAAATCAGTGAGCAGTGTCCTTTCATGATCTCTGCTCCAGTTCCTGCCTCCAGGTTCCTGTCTTGAGTTCCTGTCCTGACTTCCTCTGGTGATGGACCATGTATAATACTAAAGTGCAAGCAAAAAAATCAAAAACCCAAGTGAACCTGTTCATTCCATTAATACATATGAATAAAATAGTAATTATAATTACCCATGGTATATACTTTATGCCTCCATTTATCAGAATAGCTTTCTTCCCATTAAATCTTTGCCTGCTATTCTATATTATAAATTACAAATATCTAATTTACTAATTAATTCTTACCTTAACCACACACAGAATGCCTTCATTGGTTTTGAGATCTGTTACAATTTTAAAATTTCCATTTTCGTTGCCCTTTAATATGGTGTAATTAGCTCTCCAATTAGGAGAGTTAATTAAATCTTTATCCTGAACAGTAAGACGTAAGATTTCCACATCAACTGTATTTTCTTCCACTGAGGCCACATACTAAAAAAAAGAAAAAGAAAAAAAGAATAAAGCTTCATTAATTAACCTTCACAAAACAAGATCATCATGTGAAGTAAGCCTCATTCTTACAAATTCCAAAGCACGATGTTCTCATGTTTAAAATTCTAACCCCCAGATTCTTCCACGTCTTTGAGAGCATTTCATGCCCAACCGTGGAGCACAAAAAGATGCACACATTCTCAAACCAACACTAAGTTATGTATTTCTCTCTAATAAACAGCACACACTTACAGCAGAGCGAGTGAACGTTGGCAAGTTGTCATTCACATCTCCGATAGTAATGATGCAGAGTGCTGTTGTCTGCAAACCAAAGTGCTGGCCATCCATATCCTGCACTTTTACTACCAACTGGTATCTGTCGATTAGCTGAAAACCAAGAAAACGTAACTGTTAGGCAAATGCAGCATCTTTACAAGTAGAATCTTGACTCCTATTCGGTAGCTCTTCTTGCGCTGATAATTTAGGGACCGTTGTTATGTTTAACAGCATTGACATCTAGAAAGAATGCCTTGCTCTAGGAATGTGCAATCAGTATATGAAAACTGAGTCAGTTCTCAAATGGAACGCGCTATCAACTCAAGGAATATATATATAATCAGCTAGCTTTGCTGACTTTCAAAAGGAAGAGAAACTCTGTGGTCATGAGTACATTTAACATTGCACAGCAATGCGGAAAATGTTTTATGTCCCATCCAAAGTATATTTTTATAATCAAAAGTATTATAACTAAAATGACTGCTCTTCTCCTTTTCAGCCACCTTCATGCCATAATTTCAGTCCCTGTTAGTCTTTCCTGTCTTTGCACACTCACTAAAGAACAACTAGAGTGGTAATGTGTACGATACTACATCCACAGTTTGAAATCATGACTCCAAGGTGGTAATTGAAAAATCAATAGGGGAATGGGAAAGAGAGCTTGTTGACAAGTAAAATTTTATAAACACTGCATCTGAGGTGTGTTTCAGAAATCCAGGCAGATAAGCATTTGAGCAGTTAGCTGAGATGGGAAGCAGGGCCTACAAGTGTGAAGGTATTTCTATCTATGTAAGGGGAAGACTATAAACAAGACTTCTGAAGAGACACGTTAAAATAATTCTAATTCTTTCTCAATAGACAACACATTTCTGACCATCTTGAGAAGGTTCACTCTTTTTTATTTGACACTTCCTTGTTTAATACTACAAATATACATCCATGAAAAAATTGATTTCATAAAAGAGAAAGTCAGAGAGAATAACCTCAATGTTCTAAATTAGCATGCCATTAAGTAGCCACTTAGTGGCCTTCATCTGCATCATAAAAACAATACAGTTGGGAACTAATCTTACTTTCCCTGAAATGTTCACACAGCTGATGCTCAGAGATAGGCAGGCATAAGCATCCCTCATCTAAGGGGTGTGGAGACCAGAAGTGTTTCAGATGTTTATAGATTTTAGAATACTTGAATCAACATCACAGGATATCTCAGTGTCAGGTCCACCTTTAGACACAAAACTGTTGTATGTTCCACTCCTGCCTAGCACACAAGCTCAAAGGTGATCTTATGCCATGTTTTTAGCAGACCTGTGTTTTGGCTGCAACCTTGGGTGTTGAATTGTCTATCTGTGACATCAAATCAGTGATCAAAAACGTTCATATTTTGGAGCCTTTTTGACTTGAGATACTTCGGCTTAGAGATAATGTATCTGCATGCTTAAAACACCACATTTATCCACTGACACTTGTCACTACTCTATCCAACTGAGACAGTGTGCTCTTAAAAGCCACGCTCTAATCTAGCGTTTTCGGCTGACATTTGTTACCTCTCTGTCCAGCTGAGACGACGTGGTCGTGATTACACCAGTAGTGGGATTCATAGTAAATAGAGTGGGTGGGGAAGGTGACTGCTCCAGGATGGAGTACCTCAGCAGAGTGTGTATTGTTTTCGGCTCGTCATTGTCAGTGGCACAGACCTCCCCCACGACAGAGCCTGCAGAGGAAAAGCTGCTGGTGAATTTCCAAACATGTGCTCTATGTCTCTTATTTCGCTCTTTGCTGTCTACTTCAGAAGCCTGCTGGAGCACTTTATCACAGACCAGGATTATGGCTTTTATAAGTTAATTGATACCAACATAAAATAACACTTCCTTTTAAGTATGCTCACGCTCTAATATTTTGGGGATCTGGTGACCCCAGCACCTATTTTTACTATATTTTTTGTGTGGGCGCCTATAAATGATTATGCTGCCCCTCTGTGAACTCTGAACTTGTACTGAGATTTTCTAGTTACTTTTAAGCTCTTTTTCTATTTGCAGACCTGTGCTTAAATTACCCATTGGAGGCAATTCTCTTTAAAAATTCTATTGGTTCAGCCAGGTCTTCCCAAGGGAAGCCCCCCAAATTGCAGTCTGACAGACATCCAACCAATTGGAGCCTGTAGATAACAAGACTGAGAAAATCTGTGTATTGTTCTCAGTGACTTTTGATCACGCCCAGAATACTACCACCCATTTAGTCATTAGGAGTTAGCAGACAAGTCTCCAAATGCTGAATGACTTCACTTCCAGACTCTTCCCTTTAGAATTATGACATTTACCTCTCACAGGAATGTAAAGTGATTTCTTTCTTGAGGCACCAGGATGCATGCAGTCTGCTTGATAATCTGGTCTACAGATAACCCATTTACTGAATAAGAAATTGCAGCTTTTCACATGAGGAAACTGGCAAAAGAAGAAAATGCCTCCCAGGACCCATGTTCTTAGCACCACAGTGGGCTGCTTTCGTGAGGCCATAGAGAGGCTCAGTTTATGACCAAAGCCCATCCAAGCTGCCCTATATCTGTGGTATAGCTACTTACCAACGGCACTGTTTTCCCAAACTGTGAAACTGTATTCTGCCTTTGTAAAAATCGGGTAGTTATCATTCTCATCCTCTATTTTAATGATAAGAGTCAGTGGGTACTCTGGCGTATACCCATCTGGAGTTGTTGCAAAGGCAGTCAGCTGTAAAAAGAGTAAAATCAGGAAAAAGTGAAAATTGTTGTAGAATATCTTGTTTGTACACTGTGAAGATGTATTTTTGCCAAGGTGCCTTCTGACTGGCATAATAAGGAGCTGGATGGCCAGTAGCTAGGCTGGAAGAGGTTAGGTGAGACTTCTGGGGACAGAGAAGTCTTAGGGAAGAAGAAAGGGTAGTTGTCAGCCGGATGCAGAGGAAGCAGGACACACAGGAGGAGAGGTAAAAGCCACTGGTCATCATGTGACAGCATGTAGATGAATAATTTAAGTTATAAGACCTGGTTAGAAACAAGCCTAAGCTAAGGCCAAGCTTTCATAATTAATAATAAGTCTCCATGTTGTTTTTTGTGAGCTGTTGACCCAAAGAAAACTCCATCTACAGAAAATGACCAAGTTTCGCTTTTGTGGTGTTGGGGATGGGTTTTAGGGCCTCACACAGGTCCAGCATGCTCGCTCCATTGAGCTACCCCCTCAGAAACCTCTCAGGTGACACTTTAAGATAAAGCATGGCTCCAGATGGCTTTGGCTCTTGTCTGGAGACTACCCAGGCTCAAAGCTCTTGCCTTCCACTGCTATTGCTTCAGGATACAGACACAAGTGTGATGTGGAAAGAGACACTGGATTTCCTGTGGTAGCCGAGTGTGTTTATAGTAATCTACTGTATTAATGTGCATAACTTTAACCTCCTCACTACTGCTGTATGTCATCCATAAGTATGATATTTACTATTATTATTTACTGAATATTGATTTTTTTTTCTGTCTCACAATTTTAGACACTTAGATTTTAAGTACATCTTTTGGATATTTCTTAATTTACACTACGAATTCTGGGCGCAATTAACTCAGGCATTATTTTATTTTCTGGTAGTATTTTAGGTACTACCGTGGTTATATTAACATATAACATTTCCTAAGAATGTTTTTATTTGAAAAGCAGGAGTTAGAAAGCGAACAAATGAGTGGCTACAGATTTTGTGTGGGATATAATTTATGCAGGGCTCTAGCAAGCCGGAGCAGAGCAAGCACAGTTCTGAACATGGTAAACACGGTACCAACAGGTCTTGGCCGCTAAAAACCGTTAGGTTGTGTTCCTAAAGCTAGTCCCAAAGTCCATTCCATTATTTGATCACTGACTCATTCCTGAAACAGAACACCAGGGTCTGACAATCATAACGCATTATTTGGCTAATATGTCCAATCAGGATTTAACAGCTCACCCTAGCACAGACTCCCTTTCTTGTCCTTAAAAACTCACTCCTGAAAAACAACAACAACAAAACCAAAAAGACACACTTGCTGTTTGCTGCTGCTTACTATCGGCCTCTGCCCAATCCAGAGGCAGCCACTCCCCACCCCCACCCTCACCCCCCATACTTGCCCCTCCGGAGTAATAAATCTCCTCTGTGCTGAGAATACAGTGTATGGGTGTGTCCTGTATGGACTCTGGGGTGCCACCCTCCCTTAAATTTTCTTCCTTTAAATTTTGTGCTGTAGATTCCAAACTAAACCAGTTTTATAACAACTATCATAGAAACAGCAGGATATTACAGCTACTTAGAAAACCACACTGCAACGGTTCTAAACTTAAACACAGAACTCACAGCTTGCATATCTATAAGGTTAGTTTGGTTTCCTCGTGAATAAAGAATGAACTCATCCAAAACTTCATAAAATAATTGAAAATAAGTAAGATAAGCAGGTCCTGCTGGGAAATCAAGCCAGCATGAGGTCAGGTTTTTACAGGAGAACACATATTCCCACAGGGGAAATCCATGAAACATCTGAAAGACTGAATGAGCTTTGTTAAGGGGTGCCCACCCACCTGGTCTCACTGTGATCAACTCTCCCACTGCAAAGGGCTGAGGTTCAGCTAACTGCTGAGGTTTAGCTAACTGCTGAGTCTCCCTCCCTCAGCTCTTGGGGCAGACCCACTCCACAGAGAGCTTCTCTAGCAAACAAATGGGCTGCCAAAGTGTTTGCTCCCTTGGAAAATTAAAACAGGAACAACAAAAAAACCCCATAAAACCAGGAATAACCTAATAGAAATGAATTTTTATTTATTCCATTTAATTTGTTTGTTTTAAGCCAATTCTGCTATTGATTGTAGCCAGAACGCCAATGAAAACCTCAGGGAAAAAAGAGAAGTAGATAAATGGAGAGTGAAAGACACAGTGGCTGAGACTAATAACTGTTCTGCTGGCTAATTTTATGTCAGCTTAACACAGGCTAGAGTCTTCTGAAAGGAGAGAACACCAGTTGAGAAAACGCCTCTGTAAGACTGTGCTGTAGGCAAATCTGTAGGACATTATCTTAATTAGTGATTGATGGGGGAGGGCTCAGCCCATTGTAGGTGGAACAATCCTGGTGGGACAGTGTCCTGGGTTCTATAAGAAAGCAAGCTGAGCAAGCCATGATGAGCAAGCATCACTCCTCCATAGTCTCTGCATCAGCTCTTGCCTCCAGATTTTTGCCCTGTTTGAGTGCCTGTACTGACTTCCTTCAGTGATGGACTATAGTGTGGAAGCATAAGCCAAATGAACCCTTTTCCTCCCCAGCTCGTTTGTAAACGGTGTTTCATCACAGCAATAGAAACCCAAACCAAGAAAACTGCTAATACAACATGTGATCTTTAGACCTTACCTGAAAGGATTCATACTGCTCACGATCTACAGGACCAGTGCAATACAGTTTTCCAGTATCTCTTTCCACATAAAATAAGTTTACAGGCTCTCTATCAACTCCTGGACCTCTGATGGAATAGTATATGGTGTAGTTTTGAGCCGTATCAGATTGGATCTAGAGAGTAGATATTATAAGCATGAGACATATTTTTATTTCCGCAGAATTTTCAGGGGTATGTTTATGCTATCACACTGCCAGTTACTAGAATAAACAATAGTCCCCTGTCTTATTCAGTATTAGAAAAATGCAGCAATAGAATAAAAATTATGATTGAAAAATTTCAAAAACAAGATATCTGCAAAATCCTACAGCAGAATCTTAATTTCCAAATCAAGGAATATTGCAAAGACTGAACATTATATACATGGACCAAACTTCTCTGTGTTAGGAAATATAGCAATACGGAAGTGAATGATCATCTCTCGCCAGTCTACTTAAGTCCTGAGATGAAACTGCACTTGGCAAAGTATTTTAGAAAGTGGTTTCACCAGGTATGGTGGCATATGCCTGTAGTCCCAGCACAGAGAAAGTGGAGACAGGGGAACCAGGCGATAAGGCCAGCCTGAGGCTACTGAACAAGACTTGTCCAAGTGGATAAGACCAATTCTGAAAGACAAACACCACGTTTTCTCTTGTTTATGAATCTGAATTATATGTGTGTCTGTGTATGTTTGTGTTTGTGTATATATATATATATATATATATATATATATATATATATATATACACACACATCCATATATATAAAATTTGTGTGTTTGTATATATGTATGTGTATATATATGTATAAATATTTATGGGTGTGTGTATATATACCTTAACCCCGTATGTAACAATTTATATATGACATGAAAGCAGAAGGGGGACTGAAGGAAGGGGATGGGGTGTGACGACAAAGTGAGTGGGCATGAGTGACTACAATAAAAATACATGACATGCTTGAAAGGATCTGTCTTTGTGAAGCTTAACAGTGAATTAAACGAATACCAACTGAGCTACATGATGAAATCTTGGCACAGATTGGGGGTGGGAGAAGCTCCCTGCTCTTGCAGAAGACCTGTTTGGTTCCCAGCTCCTACAAGCATCCATAACTTGAGTTCCAGGGGATCTGATGTCCTCTTTCTGGCCCCCACAGGACTATAAGCATGTGGTGCACATAGATTCATGTGGATTCACATACAGACACATAAAACAAATTGGAGATGGGAATGCAGGGGAGGGGATGAGGGGAAGGTGGGGGTGGGGGTGAGAGGGGGAGGACAGGAGAACCCATGGCTGATTTGTAAAATTAAAACACAAATATAATAATAATAATAATAATAATAATAAAGAAATTGACTTGAGATGGGAACTGGTAGGGAAGATGAAAACGGAGCATCAGGATAGTAATCAGATGAATATGAGCAAAGCATAATGATAGAAATAGTGAAGATGTAATAGTGAACTCACTACTGTATGCACTAATTTACAACTTAACTTAGAAAACTAGGAGGAAGGGAAGAGACAGACTTAGGAATAATGACTAGAAAGCCTGTGTCTTTCTCTTTTGGCTCTGCAATTTTCATCTTTATTGAGGCATGCATTTTTGGATTTTATAAGCTGTGCCCAGCCTCTGTGATACCCTTGTTGACTGGGAAAAAAGGTAAAGAAACATGTTTTAGAATGCTAAATGAGCTTTACAGTTCTTATAGATGGCTTTTTTATGGCTAAAGCTGAAAAATGTGTATACAACTGTTAAGAAATACTTTCACATATATGTTGAGATATGATACTTAAACCTTCCATTCAGATATTCACATGCAACTATTTTACATATTTTTAATTAATAAGGATTCAACCAAGGCCTGGAGCATGGCAGGCAAGCATTCTGAGATACATTTCCAGCCCTCATGCAATTATTTTTAAATAACTATTAGTTATTTTTTGAAAATGGAAATGACAGATCTTAGCAGCCAAAGTAAACTATACCTGTTGAAGGAAAAGTGGGAAAGGACCCAAGGAGTTCTCTTGCATGGAGCAAGGGATAGGCGCCCATCTTCTCTTGGTACGGCTGAGAACTTTTTCTGTGTGCAGTCTCTTATTTAGTGCCTTGATTTAGAAGACAAGAAAGATAAATCTTCATTGTTAAAATCAATGACGACTTCATCCCCAGACATGAGAGTTGATACATTTGTCCCCGCTTACAAAGACTGGCTAGGGAAGTGTAAACCCATGACGGTGCTTCAAAAGCAAACTAATCTTCAATACTGCAGAAGCAATAACAAGAACGACAAAGAATAAGACTGTGGTTGCTGTTATGCCAACCATTCTCTTGAGAAAATACCTTGGTGGAAATATGAAGAATGAGAGATGGGCTGGAAGAACAGACACAACACTGAAAAGAAAACTCTTGCTGCCACATTGCCATGCGAGGACGCAAGAAGAAGGAGATGGGATGAGAATGACTGGGATGGCTTCACTCCCACAGTTAGCATAAGCAGATTCCACTCACCAGCAACTAGCCAGAGCCAGGGGACCAACAGACATCTGTCAGACGAAGACAGAAATATTGTGACAGCGCTCGACTGCTTCAGTGAAGAATGGCCAGGGACTACTGAGGAGAGGTCGTTTTGACCTTTGGTGTCACAATCGATAGGCACATACGTGGTCCCAACCTTCTCCCTTGTTACCTGTCCTCTAAGACTACAAGCCACGCTACTGACACAGGGTAGGCAAGATGTTAAATGTAAGGCAAAGGAGGAAAGTTGTAGCTGTGTCCCAGAGGCTGAGCTTCCCGATAGTCAGAAGACCTTTGAGGTTCAAAGCCTTGAAGCCGCAGTTAGATTGTTTCTGCTATATTAGAAACTAAAGCACAAGGGTAATCTCCCACACGTGTGCCCTAACAACCTCCAAGGCCTGGCATCACCATTTTATCACTGTCCACCATAACTCGACACCATAAAAGGATCATCTTTCCCTCAGAATATGTCACCCGTCTCATGAATATTAATAAAACTTCTTTAAGAGCCACAACCCGGAATTCGCTGGGCTGATGACTGCCTTGCCCAACCCAGTCTCTCTGTAGTGTTTGTTTGCTTGCCATGGGTTGGCTAAATAAACATCTGCTCAAAATTATCTGAGTCTTTTGACTGAATTCTTGTCTTCAAGAAGACGAGAACCAGAGACCCCTTTAACACTAATATGCCTGAGGGAAGGAAAATTTAATCAAGAGGTGGTAGTTTCCATACTTGTTTTTGGAAATCCATTCCAAAAATCAAAAAGTGTCACTTTGGGTCCCATCTCAAGTTCTCGGTGTAGCTCATCACAAATGAGAGGGATGACGAATTGTAATGACGTGTTGCACAGCCAACCCTCCTTCATTAAACACTGTCCACTGCTTTCACTCATCACTCCACGTCTTCTCTGGTTCCACATGCTCCTTGGTGGTGTCAGTTAACCCGAAAGAGGTAATGCCATTACACTTCCCGCATACCTTCTCATTTACCTCTGCTGGAACTTCTAAATGGACAGATAGTTCTCCTTCTTCTTGGCTCTCCGAATCAAAAAGCCATATAGTAAAGCTTCTTTGGCCCGAGGACAAGACAACAGAATTGGTTGTATACACAGAACCATCTTCTAAGACTTGGAAATCAGGATCACTCAGATGAATTACATTTGCCGATTTAAGGCAGTCCTTCAGGTTCACTGAGGAAACACATACAGCAGTCACTTTAGCAGCAGAGAGTTCAGAAGAATATATAGTATGTGTGTGTGCAAGGGGAGCAAAACACGTATATCACATTCACACTGGAATATTTAGTGTTTTAAATCATATATGAAACCACATGGTTAAGATCCTCTCTAAACACACATATTGTTTCTAGTGCTTGTTCTACACCCATTTGGAGGTAGAATGTGAAATCCAGTATTTGAACATTTGACACAACACTAAAAATGAGTTTTTTTTCCATAACTAAAATTAGCTGTTAAAGACTACATACTACCTGAGTTAAACGCAGCAGTTATTAAATTGATATACTACTGAAGTCTACACCAAATGTAAAAGAGTTAACATATTATGGTCACACTGGGTTGATTTACTTTCCTTATACAACTAAGTCCTATACAGAATTGACAGACCAGGAAGATATCAGGGGGTAAAGCTCTTGTCCTATGTGTGTGTGCTTGTGTATGTGCACACATGTGCATGCACACAGACACACACTTATTTAATAAGTTAAATAAAACAAAGGATTGATGAAAAGAAGTACACGGGGATAAAGATATAGCTCAGGGTAGACTGTTTGCTCAGCATGTACAATGGCTGGTGCAATGCTGTACAAATGGGCTGGATGCCCAGCACACCTAAAAAAATATGGTGGAAGTAAAATGCAGTAAGAAGTCAAAACATTTAATGATGAAAATCTAAGAACAATACCTTCAAACTCAAGAAAAATTTCAATATTATTTCTCAAATGCTTAGAAACATATACAATATCATCCATGCAGTACAAATGTCAAAAATTACATCATTATTTGAACTTAAATCTTTTTATCTTCTTTGGGTAATCATATTTTTCAATAAAATATGATATAATATGTATTAAAAATGACTGCACTATTCACTTTTAACAATTAATCATGAATCTCTCATGGTCCTAAACATCACAATAACTTTTAACAAAGCACACCACATTAGGACTTATTACAGACTGCAGCTGCTCTTTACCTCTGCCAACAAATTTCTCAGCAGGTAGTTCAGAGGGGACCTGAAGCATCACTTCTTTACAAGCATCACAGGCAAGTGCAAGGATCTAGAACAAACAAATTAGCATCATACACTCACAAGATCATTCTAATAATACAGAGTTTTCCTAAGTCTCAATTACATAGTAATACCCACTTAATTACATAAAAAAAACAGTAATTTAAGTAAGTAAATACTTAAGTATATGTTCAGCTACACAAAATTTTATTTAAAATTATTTTTAAAACTTTATAATGTAAAATTATTTATTATTTTATTTAACAAAATAAAATAATAAATATGTACTAGAGTAAGAAACCTGAAATATATGAAGGAGGTGGATCAAAGGGTAACAGGTCCCCATGGTTCCCTTCTTTACAGTGGACTTAATACTCGGGGAACCACATTCTTTTTTAGGAATGTTTTTATTTTATTTTATTTTGTAAAATGAATTTACTAGTATCTTCACTGACTGGGATAGTAGAATGAGGATCCAGGAGCAATATGTGTTAGACTGTACCAAACATACATAGAAAAGAGAAAAAATAAATTCACCATCCCATCACACTGTTTCCATAAATGTTCAATATCCCAGGAGCTACAGAGCCAAAGCAACAGTCTTCTGATCCAAACCTGAAAGGCACTGTGGCTGCCATGGGAGGGGTGGGCAATATCTAGGTATGAGTCTATGTGAGCATGGAACCTTATTCTGAAGACACATCTTCTCACTGACAGAAAACACTTGACTTCAAATATTTTAAACTATTTAGTAATCTACCGTGAGCCAATTTCAACTGATCCATGCATTTGAAAACCTAAATTTTATTATGTTGTGAACTTTTTCTGCGGATGCCTCTAAAATATGTGTGCTCCATTTTCTTTAGTTCACCAAAATGGTAGGCCCAAAGCAAGAAAACCAGTCAGCATCTATGAAGTATGAAGTCCTTTAGCATAAGCTAAAATCAGCTAGATTTGGATGAAATTTTTAATTTCCAATCTTTCTTAAAGCACCTATAATATCCAATTTAAACTATATAGGAATTATCCAATAAGGCAGAGATTACATTTTAATTGCAAAATTGAAATACCTCTCCCCAAAAAAGATTTTTAAATTGAAAGTAAAAGAAGGGAATTTTCCTTTATCTTTTTCTTTCTTCTTTCTTTCTTTCTTTCTTTCTTTCTTTCTTCCTTCCTTCCTTCCTTCCTTCCTTCCTTCCTTCCTTCCTTCCTTTCTTTCTTTCTTTCTTTCTTTCTTTCTTTCTTTCTTTCTTTCCTTTTTGCCAAGAAAGTAAGACTTAATTGATCTTTACAAAGTTAATGTGGCAACCCCAAATTGCCAACTAAACATGAGGATTTTAAAAACTGACTTTCTAACATTGGGATTAAAAGTGGATGCTGGGGATTGGGGAGGTAGCTCAGTATAATAGGACCTTGGTTCATTTTCAAACACTCCCATCCAGGGGATCTGATGCCTTCATCTGAATTCTGCGTGCTCATGCTGCAGATATACACATAAAATAAATTTAAAAGTTTAACTCTGGCTGAGACTGACGACCCAAAACCACTTCTCAAGTGTTCTCACTCAACCCAAGAAGCCCGGAGTTCCCACTGTAGCTGGAAACTGCACTAGCTTTCCCCTCCACCCCCATCTAATGTATAGACAGTAAGCGAATCTTTAGGACTAGAACAAGAATTCAAGACTTAAGGGACAGGGCCCTGCGTATGGTGCTTACAGGGGAAGAAGGGAATTTTCACAGGCTGCCTAGCCAAGGGAGCTGGGACACAGCCAGGTGTTTTAAGGACTGTGGCTCAAGGAGCCTGACATAGATTATCTCATTCACTTAGCCAACACTTATCCATTCAACCAACACTCGGTGATAAGGAGGTGCTAAGCTGAGTCACAGGCTCCAGCAGGGAGCAAAGCAAAGACCTTGCCCTCTACAGATCACGGTGCAATGCGCCAGTAAACAAACAGACAAGTGCACAAATGTCACACCCCACTAAGACAGATAGCAGTTATGGGAGAAATGAAGCAGAGAATGCAGAGAAGGCTGGAGTCTAGCTGGACTGAGGGGGAAGCCAGTTCCATACTTACAGAACAGTCTGGAACATGTTACTTAGGATCTATAATGTCATGGTGAGAAGTGCAGGTTTTGTTCAGAGAGCAAAGGAAAGCAACAATGCATGGAGCTGCAGAGTGGCCTTATCTAGGGTTCACAAGCAGTCAATCAACAAGACTGCAGACACGTGGGAACTGGAGCCAGGAGAGCAACTCCAACCGCGTAGCAGTGTTTTAAGGTAGGGTCATGGTACTTGCACTGAAGTCTCAGTGGTAGAGGAGTTGAATGGCCCAATTAAGACAACTGCTTTTGGAAACAATGTTCCTGACATCCATTCATTCATACATTCAACAAATTTCACTGAATGTCTACTATATAGTAGACAAACATGATCTGAATGAAAATTCAACCCCAGGATGATAAGATGTATTTGTAGGCTCAATAGGGTACCGAAATGCCGTGGTAGGGAAGTACAGGATGGTAGGGGAGAGAAGGGAGAGCCAGCCTCACCTAGGAGCCAGATGAGGTCAACTGAGGCGTGGCCATGAGTCAGTCATGATAGGAGAAGGCAAGGTTTAAACTGTAAAGGTACCGAAAGACAGATGACAGAAACCTAAATAGACATCTATCATACAGTGGTTCTCAACCTGTGGGTCCTGACCCCTTCAGGGGCTGAACAACCCTTTCATAGTGGTTGCCTAAGATCATCAGAAAACACAGATATTTACATTGCAATTCATCACAGAAGCAAAATTACAGTTATGAAGTAGTGCTGAACATAATTTTACACTTGGGGTTCACCATATGAGGAAAGGTCACAGCATTAGCAAGTTTGAGAACCACTAGTATAGTGACTGATGTGTATAGTACAAAGAGAAAAAAAAATAAAGTGATTTTGAAGAATAAGTTTGGAGCAGTTTCTGAATAGTGTCAACAACCTATGTGCACTTTCTTCTACACACTATAAGGAGCTGCTATGATTTACAAATAAGTTGGGACCTCAAAGGCATGAATTCTGGGTGCTATATCCCATCACTGGAATGCAACTGGATGGTGTGGGCTTGACTTAGTCAATGGCTATAGGTGAATGTTTCATTTGATGGCATTGTTAGAAGGTGGTGGGAAGTTTGTGTTGGCTCCCGATTCATGTAAGGAAGTCACTGAAGGTGAGGCCATGAATGATGGATCCTGTAATGCCTCTTTCCTGTTATTCCTTTTTGCTTAATATTTACCATGAGATAAATAGCTTTCCTCAATCATGATCTTCATCCATGATGTATATGCCTTGCCTGATCCTAAAAGCAATGGCATCAGTTAACCATGGACTAAAACTTTTAAAATTCTGAGCCAGAATATATCTTCTCTCCTTTAACATCTCTTTCTCAGGTATTTCTCAGAGCATTGAAAAAAAAAAAAAACTGACCAACAAAAAAGCAAAGATTTGTCTCCAGTAAATGAATCACCTAAGCAGGTTTATATTCGAGTATGGTAAGTCTGAATATTGTGGAGAAATAAATCAGGAGAAAGAACTTTTATTGAATGAAGACATGTAAGAAAACTAGGAGAGTGTATGAAAAAATAAACTAGCAATGCTGAATAACATGATTTTGAAATACCCTACAACATTCAAGAACGAACAAAAATAGCAAAGAATTGAAGGCCATGGTCTGCAGATAAAGCTGAAACCTAGACTAAGTTATAGACAGAACTTCTGACCTGCCAAGATTGATTCCGGTTTGCTGGCCTCAATAGAGATGGAGGGAAATGAAACACGGGACACACCTACAATGTATAGGAAGCTACGCTCGCTCCATTACACCTTCATATGTGATCCCACCACAGTTAAGCTGCCTTTGCATTGATTTGAGATTCATTCAAATCCATGGTTTGAGTGGGGGAAAAAAAAAAGCTCTTGTATATTATAAGCACAGTGCCACAGGGATAGCTTTGGAAGCAACCCCACCATGATGGTTCCTCTTAGGAGATTTAGTGGGAACACACCTCTTACATGCCTATGAAGATATTTCCAAGAGGTTTAAATGAAGAGAGAAGACCCATCCTGAATGTGGGTGACACCACCCCAAGGGCAGGGGTGCCGGACTGAGTAACAAGGAGGAAACACACTGAGTGCCAGCACCCTGCTTGCTACTTCCTGACTGTCTGTCCAATGGGAACGGATGCCTCACTCTTCTGCCACGGCTTTCCCACCAAAGGAGACCGTAGCCTCCAACTAGAGCCAAAATAAACGCTTCCCTTTTTATTTGCTTCTACTCAGGTATTTGTTCACAGCAACAGGAAAAGTCAATGACCTCATCATTCAACTAGAACCATAACAGGTTTTCCAAGGTCATCGTAGATGCTTCATGCCACATTGAAGACATCTTAGACAAAAGAGCTAGGTAGAGCTTGCAAAGAGGTGGAAATATCTCTATTTGCATCTGCTTTGACATTAGCTACAAACCTCAAGCAAACCAACCAATGAATTCCCATGAGGGAAGCAACTGCTAAAACACAGTTATCACTACTCTTCCGGTCCATGAATGAAACCAGTCCCACAGAGTGGAAGTTGTTTTCTAAAGCGATCAAATGTGTGGAAATGCCAGGGAGGAAATTCAGTAAGAAGCCTACAAGGCTGAGGGGTGGCAGCATTATGCTGTCCGCTTCCTGACTGTGGGCACCAAACGCCTTGCTCTCCCCCTGCCATGATGTCCCCATGAAAGACTCTTTCAGACAAACCTAAACACATTACTGCATTTACACAGAAAGAAAAGTGGATCCGCTCTGCCGTAAGAGAAATCAGCAACATACATACATTAATCCTCAATTAAGCTATAACTTTATGATTCCCATAAAATATCAACACAGTGTTTCCTGGAGCTAAACGAGCTGGTTCAAAAGGTCATGGGAAAAAATATGAAAAAGAAGAGCAACAAAGGGTTATGTAGTTGTTAAAGGAGCATATGAAGTCCTACTAAGTAAAACAAGACTATGTATCAGAATGTGGATACAAAAGTATTAATTACATGATTTACAAAGGACAAAGGCCATGTCTGCCTTCACCTGCTCTAGTCACAGTCCACAAAGGACATACAGAACTGTTGTCACTAATAATTTGTGAGTTTTCTATTCGTCACATGCTTGCCTACATAGCATGTTGTCAAACACCATTAAGTGTGAAGAGGCATTTCAATGTTCCTTTTAACTCACTTTTCTTCATTTTTATATTTTAATGATTTTTTTATTTCTAGAATTTGTCTTGTCCTTGTTCACACTATTATTTTTCTTCACAACTTATAAAAACTTTTTAATGTATTATGCTGGGCTTTAAAACATATCTGTGTTAAAAGGCAAATATATTTACCTTTTAACATAGCTTATGCTGTTGTTTGGTTTGACTTGGTTTTATTTTTGTGTTTTTTTTCTATGGGAATTCTGATTGTTTTTATACCTTTGCTTTTCTCAACTTGAAAAAGTTGAAATCTTGGTCATAGGCAGGCTTTCTTAACTGAAAATTTACAGGATTCATCATGTTTCTCCTGTAATTCGCATGGTGTCTTCTTGTATTTTAATAGTTCATCTACTTGGAGTTTCCTGTGGTGTTCTGCATAAAGCATGGGTTCAATTTTATCTTTTGCAAAAACCTCTGCCCAACTCCAGTAGCCTCAAAGTCAATCTCAATAATTCTTATATTGATGCTATCCTTAAAGATATGACACAGTGGGTCTCAACCTTTCTAATGCTATAACCCTTTAATACAGTTCATGTTGTGGTGGCCCCACCCCAACATAAAATTATTATCATTGATACTTCATACCAATTTTGCTACTGTGGTGAATCATAACGTAAAATATGTGTTTTCCATTGTCTCAGGGGTCTTGACCCACAGGTTGAGAATCACTGATGTAACATAACTTCAACTATTAAATAGCTTTCTGTCTAGCCATATAAAACCTGTTCAAAGAGGACAACATCTCCAAAAATCAAAGTCATTGGCTTATATTCATCCTCTATAACTTTGGTGCTCCTATCCATAAATATGCCTGCTCATAGATGATCAGCATACAGCCAGATTTATCCACTGAGACATTATTAGCAACAGCAAAAGCCAGCAACAGAAGTGATACCAGTAAACAGACCCATGCAGTATCTTTGAAGATGAAGTTATTTTGACAATAAAGGATGAAGAGGAGTAATGAGGAAAAAGAAGCTTCTAGACTTTCCCATGAGGAGCAACAAGGTACACACACATTCTATATACTGAAATCTCTGACACCAAAAGAAAAACATTATTTGAGAACATAAAAAATGGTATGCTACAGAGTATATCTGTAGAAATATAAAGGCTTGTTGTTTAAAGGGATGTCTGAAACAGCAATATTAACTTAGGATAATGTGATATTTTAAAACATAACGTAAACGACATTACCTCCAGAAAAACACACACACACACACACAGACACACACACAGAGACACACACACTCCAGAAAACAAGACTTAGAACAAAGCTCCAGAGAAAATCAGCATTTGCATGTGAGGAAAACAGTGGCCAAACAAAAGTAATAAACAGAAGGCGGTGGCCAGGTCACGTGGCAGAGGAAGAGGAGGGTCCACTGCGTAACAGCTACATAGTTTATGTCATGTAAAACACAGGTGTCCAGACAGCTGCTGCACAGCATTGTGCCTGTAGCTAATTTTCTGTTACTGTACCTTAAACCCTGTCAAAAGGGAAGGTCTTAGGTTATGCCTTTAAATCATACACAGAAAAAGGGAGGATGGGGTGTGTGTGAAGAAACTGGGTAAGGAGTCAGATTCTAAGGGTCAAAGAGTTTTTTCTAAGGTGTTAATTCCAGAATAAAGACTCAATCACAGGGTAGACTTATGTGAAGAATAGAGCACATCACTTGAACTTGTCAAGGGAGAGCTTGGAAGGCTGAGAGAAGAAAGCGCCATTGGGGCATTCAGGAAGAAAGCTCCAGTGATTCAGACCCTACCGGGTGGGGCAGTACTAGGAAGTGGAGAGAAGCTGACTTGTGGAATGTCAAGGGATTACCTGAGTATATGAGAAATAGGAGGGAGCCGCACCCCAAAAAAGTTCTTCTTCTTCAGTAGACCTTGTACTTCTCACGCCCTTCTGAGGCTGGCAAAGCTCTGTTCACATGCACCACACTGGTGTTTAAACACCCTGAGGGGACTCACACTACACTTTGCTGCTTGAAAGCAAAATGCCAGTAACCAGAACGCCCCATCCCCTTCCCAGTGCCTATCCCTAGACTCAGAAACTAAGAGAGATCTAGGAGTGAGGGTTCTACTTCAGCTGATTCTCTCCTAGCATTCACTTCTCTTAAAATGATCCAAGACATGTGTATTTAAGTGTGCAGGTTTGCACTGGGCAATGCTATATAACGAAGACTAAGCATGCTTTTTCTTTCCAAGAATAAGGCCCTGTGCTATAAAATGAAGTGGCAACTTCCCTCACTAGATACCAACCAAAGTTCGTTCTTTGTCATCAGCAATGTGTTTTGTGACCATTGTTTGCCCTAGGCTGTTTCTTCAGCCATAAAATCTTGACTGTGAAATACCTGTCCCTACCTGTGCTTATGCATAGCCCCTGGGAATCATGGTCAAAAGTTTAAAGTCCATTCATTCCTTGAAACTGACATTCTAAGTCCAGTAACCAGCCAGATTTTTCAATAACTAAAAACATAGGAATCCCTTGTAAAACACACACACACACACACACACACACACACACACACACACACACACACACCACACTAAGTTCCCTGGGTTCCTCCAGGCTTCCTTCAGGGACAGCTTGGGCTTACTGCTGCAGGCTAAGGGCGAAAGGACACCATATCAAGTTGGTCACCTAACTCAATGAGCTTTTTCCTTGTCCAAGGGATCCACATAAAACTACAAGCTAGGGCATTCTTATCCCTGACTCCCCGAAGGCCTACTCCCCGGGTGAATTCTGGAGTCTTCTGGCTCCCTAGGGAGATCAGTCAGATCCTTAATAAAGTCACTTTTTTTGGCTCCCACTCAGGGAGGGCTGTTTTCCTTCTTAAAGGAGAATGAATCCGAGCAGAGTTGAGACTCCTCCCAGGACAAATCTCAGGGGCAGAAAGTTCATTTCCGAGTTTTATGGGATCAGCGGTCATCTCTGTTCCCCATCTCCTAATTTTGGGAGCAAGTCCAGACTCTCTCACTCTCTCCTTCGCTCCAACTCTTCTCTCTCGAATCCCAACCCTAGCACAGAACCCTCTAGAGCAAGGAGTCCTTTTTTTTGACACCAAGGACACCACGCTGGCTTTTGGTGTCGTCCCCTGGGGAGCTCCCCTCAGTCAGGATGGCCGGCACCCAGGGCTCCAGGGACCGTGCTCCCAACCTGGCACAGCCCGGCGCACCCCGCTCTGCCCAGGGAACCCTGAGGCCAGGGTTTTGGCTAGGCGTTCGCGATCCGCCCCCGTCTCCAACCGCGCGTGCCGACTCCAGCTCGCAGCCACACTCCTTCCCCTGCGGGACCTTGGCGCCCGGGTCGCTCAGCTTCCGGCCGCCCTCCCACACCTCCAACAACTGCAGTTTAAGAGGTCTCGAGGCCGGGTGACCCCCACCCGGGCCAGCCGCCCCGCCCCGATGTCCCTCTCCGGGTCCCTGGGATGGTGCCCGGAGCTCACCGCTAGGGTCAGTAGGTGCGGAAGGCCACGGGCTGGGCTCCCGGAGCGCGCACGTCCTGCAGCCGCCATGGCCAACCCAAAGGACAGGTCGCCGCCCCGCACCCGCTGCGCAGAGGTGGAGCGCGCACAAGTGCTTTTCTTGAGCTAGTCTGATGCTCCCGCCTTGATCCCCAGGGCCTTTTCCTCTGGCCGAGGGTGGAGCTCCAGGCAAGTCCAAAAGACTCCAATAGGCCCCTCTTATTTTTCTTGTGTCTTCATGGCTTTAAGAACTCAACCGGTGGGAACTCCCTCTCACCGCCACCCTTTCACCTGGACTAGGTGATTCTCACCAGCAGACGCCACCTATATGTCCCTTGTCACCCCCACCACCCACCCCGCCCCGGTGGCCGTCTGGCAGGATTAGCAGCCGGCCCTGCCCAGCGGAAGCCCTGACTATTGTAATAATCACCGCAGCACTCTGGCCCTGGCCCCGCCCAGCGCACTGCCCATTGCTGGTGGAGGTCCCTGCCCTGGGGGGTAACTCCCAGACCCACAACTGCCCTGGATCAACCCGCTGAGTTACTCACAGCTGCCTGAGGCCAGCCTGATAAGAGGTGGACTCAAGGGAGATTCTATTATGTAAATCAAAATCGGACAGACAGACGTGTATCCAACAGGAGTTCTCTCCTAGAGGGTCTCAAGGTTCAGAAATTGCGTAGTTTGGCAGTGACACAGCCTGGATAATTTAGGGAGAAAAGAAAAGAAAGGAAAGTGGGGAGGGAGGGAGAGAAGGAGGGAGGGAGGGACGGAGGGAGGAAGGGAGGAAGTGAGAGGGAGGGAGGGAGGGAGGGAGGAAGGAAGGAAGGAAGGAAGGAAGGAAGGAAGGATGGATGGATGGATCCAGGAAGGAAGGAAGGATCCAGGAAAGAAGGAAGAAGGAAGGAAGGAAGGAAGGAACGAAGGAACGAAGGAAGGAAGGAAGGAACGAAGGAAGGAAGGAAGGAAGGATCCAGGAAGGAAGGAACGAAGGAAGGAACGAAGAAGGAAGGAAGAAGGAAGGAAGGAAGGAAGGAAGGAAGGAAGGAAGGAAGGGAAAGGGAAATAACAAAAACAAAGTTACTACAGAAAAGGCATCAACTGAGGTCCCGCCATCAGCTAAATGCGTGCTACTGATTTTCTCTAAGAACCTTGTCATATCGGAACATGTTTTCTTGTGATTTTCTCCTTGAGCATCTTCCTCATGGGAGTCCCAGACATCCTGGTACCAATTATTTTTCTCTGTGCTGTCATCAGGATTAGAGTTCATGGTGAAAAGTGAAGAAGAACAGGAGAATTTGCTTTCTGACTTGACATGTGCGTAAGCCTATGAATTACAACAGCACTTAACCAGGAAGATGAAGCTTGAGAGCTGTGTGCTTTGCACTCCTCAGAATGGGCTTTCTGACTCACCCTTCTGCACCTCTTTTCAAAGACACCAGGGAAGTTTCACCAGGAAGACAAAGGTGTCCCTTCCCTGTCACCTGGCTTAAGGGAAGCTGCAGAAAACAAGTTTGAAGAGATGACCACAACACTCAATGCCATTTCAATTACTGAAAATGTTTTCCTGCTATGAGCAGACCCAGGTTGGTGGTAATAGCAGTCACATGTTAAATTGAACATTAGTGTCTAATGGTAAATGTCTGTTGTTTTCTATTAATGAATGCTACACAAGTGGGTGTTCTGTTGTCTCCATAGCCATAAAATTATCAGCCATTGCTAGTAAAATAAGCCTGGGTCACGAGTCCGAGTGTCATGCTTTTGTTTTCTTACTTCTTAAACCTCATTCATGTTTGCCCAGTGATGATTTCATAAATGCCTATCAACTCATTGGTGATGGCATCACAGTGTCCAGCTGCAAGCTTTCCAGATAACACAGAAGCCAACTGGTTTCAGCATCACAGCTCTTGACAATAGGACATTGCCAAACTCTTGCCTACCTTCAGCTTCCAATGCCTTTGGGATGGCTCATGCTCTTTCTCATTCCAGAAAGGGGTGAGAGCAATTTGACAATTCATCTCAGAGATACCAGATAACTGAAGCTTATAAAATGGCAACTTTTGTTTGTTTCTTCATGAAAATTTACTCAAGGAATTAGATAAAATTTACATATTCTAAGTAAATGTTCCACTTTAATAGATTAGACTAGCTGAACATTGTAAATTCCTCCTCAAACCAGTTTTGAAACATCCTACCATGAAAGTATGAGAAGTACAGAGAGATGCGACTCTTTTTAAGACTGTCATTTAGCTGTGAACACTAACACTGCACACATAAGCCAGCTTTCTGTTACTCTAACAGAATCAAAAGTCAGGATCAGCTTCCTGACCATCTTGCCCTGCTTTGAGAACATCTCAGTCATCAGCACTCACATTTGATTAGAAAAACAATCCTATGACACCTCTTCTATCTAAAACTAAACTGCTGAACTGATCATAAGAGATAGATGGAGACAGAGGTTAGTTGTATAGATATCACAGAGAGTCAGAAGCAAAGGCTCCCTAAAGAGATGAACAATGTACATCTCGAATTCCAGGGGCCAATCCTACCCAATAGTTTCACAGACTTCTAATTTCAGAAGCCAGAAACTAAATATGCTGAAGTAAACAAGCAAGCAAACCAAAATCCCACTTACACAGATGTGGGCACAAAGACACCTGACACTGAGCAGGTTAATTTGTGGTAGATCCCACCTCCACCTCCCACAATTACCAGAGCCCATGAAAGAGACACTCATGAAAGAATGTGGCTTTTGGGAGAACTCTATTTATCCAAGGTGTGTCCCTAACATAGCATTGACAAGAGAACAACTATGACACAAATTAAAGATAGAAAATTAAACAAAATGGAAATGCACTGCTCAGATCTCAGAGGTGGAATAGAGTCAACCCAATGATAACAACAAGGGCACACTGCCCAGACTTGTCTTACAGATTAAATGATACGGTGTAGGATGCACTCGAAATTAATGATCAAAATGTTCCTTAAGTCCTCCAGTGTCTGTTATTATGGGCACACCTCTTCTCCACTGTGAAGGCCCATCTCTGGCCTCTCCATTTTGTCTAGAACTTAGTTCTAGTGCTGATTCACCCATCACTTCTAATCCTTCAGTCCCTTCTCAACAGCACACAAAGACTTCCTTCCATTGGCGTCTATGACTTAATTATGTGAAACTAAAATGAGACTATAGGAGGTTTGTGTACTTCTTCAAAATTTGCACCAATTTTAAAAAATGAATTTTTTCATAACACAAGAAATGCATTTTTGAATTTCTGTTAAATAAACTGTTTACTTCCTACTGTTCCACATACTTCAAGTTTGCTTTTCAAAATTAATGTCTGTGAAGTGGAATATATGCACAGGAGCCATGACAAAGAGTGTGTTTGAGTTTAAATCCCAGGTCAAACAAGCCAAGATTGCCTGTCCTGGATTTCTTCTTTCTTATTGGCTGTGCCTGTGTATTCTCTTCTGATTGTATATAGGCTGTCCTTTGTCCTTATCTGACTTAGAAGTATGGCTGCACTCTAAGTGTTGATGCACGCGCACGCACGCACACACACACACACACACACACACACAACACACATACACACACACACCTGTGTTTTCAGGTCTTTGCACTTATAGGTTTCTTTTGCTGTAAGTGCTATGGTGTGTGGTTTCTTTTGCTTGGAGACTCCTCCTGTGCTCCTGGGGGGGTTACTCCTGTCTACTCTACAAATGTCGGCTTTCATTTATCCCCTAACTAGGTAGAATCCTCTTCACTAAACTAGTTCAGAGCACTTGTCACAATTATCATGATAACTTCATTAATGAATTAATTAACTTTTAGTTAATATTTCTTTCTCACCAAAGATTACATTTAAAGACTATACCTTTTTTGTTTTTGGTTCACCCTTGTGTCTCCCACACTAGCACACTTCCCAAACAGTTAACAGGTGAGTATTTGTGGAATGAATGAGCAAATGAGCAAATGGAAGGTTGACAAAAACACAGAACATTTAGACAGATTTTTGACAAGTAATTCTTTCCTTTTTCTACTCTCCATCTATATTGACATATTAGATTGATGTCATGGGTCACATTTATTAGGTCAGGAATTCCTAATACTTATCAAACATACTGAACATGTTTAATCTATAAAGATGAGCTGACAGAGAATAACCACTGTTTCTGTAAAAGTGTAGACAAATATACTGATTGATTTTAATTTATAAGTTAAGAGAGATGAATGTATAATAAGAACTTAGTATCTTAAAAATAAAGGAGACAGCAGACCCTACAATGGCTAATCTCAATTGTCACCTGAGAGAAATTCCATAATAAAGATGATTCTCCCCCAGATGACAAGAAGAACCTTTAGGGGACAGTGCAGGTAGCTTTGCCTCTGGCTGGTGAGGGCATCTGTTCTCTGTGCAGCTGCCCTACCCCCCTCTTTTCAGATTCCAGCTTCTTTGACCTTGCAATGAGAAGTGAAGACCAGTAACTCTCCAAGAGCTGCCATCCCTCAGTGTCAGTTAGGACAATTGAGGAATCCAGCCCCATAGACTGACTGATTATAGGGTCATTGGCTTCTCAGGCATGCAGACAACCACTGCTGGACTATCTAAGAATGTAAACTATTCTAGTGAGTTCTGCTCTTTGGTAATATAGATGCATTCTGTTAGTTCTGTCCTTCTGGATGATCTTGCCTGATATAGTCGTCATGAAGAAAAGAAGAAATCATTGAGTGATGGGATTGAGAGAACAGACTCATGGTTATATAAAAATAAAACTGGGCCCTTACTCAACCCCACATGCCAAGTAGCTTCTAGATTGGCCAATCTGTGCAGTGGCTGTAGATCCACAGTTACTGGAAGACAATGCCAAATAAACAATTGTGTCTCAAGGGGTAGAAAGGGATTTTCAAAATAAGTCCAAATCTGGCCCATGGAAACATCACCTTTTTCACAGTTAAGCTCATCTTCTCCTCTTATGCCATCATCCCATCTGCTCCCACCTGCTCAAGGTCATTTTGGGAGCACTTCTCTCCTACATCATTCACTAAACCCATCTCAGTCCTCTCAATAACACATGTGGGAAGTCAAAAGAAATCTCCACCTCTCTCTACTATGTTTCCCCTGCTGGCTACCACAACCCATTTCTTTGCTCTTCTTTCTAGAAAAAGAAATCTTGAAGAACTTTGGATCCATTTAAATTCAAGATTTCGGCTTAACAAAAGACACCGTAACAGTTCTTCAATGGAGAGAAGACATGTTTTGTGACACAAACAAACAAAACATCTAGATAGACTGGGGACTTCAACACATATGCAAGAAGGTAACAGCTCCAAAAGACAAATGAACAAGAAAGGGACCAAGCATTTTAAAACAGAGACATCTCAAAGGCTACCAGTGTGTGTGTCAAGAAATCAGAGAATAGTTCCTAAAATATTAAATTATCCTTTGGCCAAATAATTGTAAAAGCTGATAAGTTATGAACAATTTGAGAACCCTGGTAGAATTACAAATTTAAAAGAATGCCCTCATATCCTTTTGATTGAGCAATCATTCTCTTATTGCACAATTACAAGAGATTCTCATTGTTTTCTATAGAAGGTCGTTTGTTATGAGGAAGTTAGGAACAATCTGCACCACCATCTTCAGAAAGCAAATAGATAAATCACAGTTTATGATACCTCCCATTGATCCCAAGTGAGAAACACCAGGCTCCATGTGGCATCATGAATGGTTCTTAAAAACAGAATCCAGTTGAACAGCTGAAATAGAATATTTCTGAATTAAATGTAAATGTAAGCAAACAAAAACTTTACAACAATAACATGTTTTTATGCAAAAAAAAGATATTCTAAAAAACTCCTCTTGGAAGTAAAACATGAGAAACACAGATGTGCAAGATAGGGGCAAGAGAAAAGGGGCTAACAAAGAGGAAGAGAAATTAATATATTTTACTGTGTTTTAAGAGGAGTGTTTTATGGGAAAATTGTTATATGGGAAAATTGAAGAGTATATTACTTTTTATTATATGTCTTTTTGTTAGTAGTATAGACTTGTTTCTATCCTGTAATGAGGAATAATAATGAAATGAACTACTAATAAGCCTAGTGAGTAGAGAAGACGTCAACATTGACCCAGTGGGAGGTAGTATATATGTATGGCTGTTACTTTATCACACATAATCCTATAGTCCAGATGTTCAACAGAATATCCCAAATGATAAAGAGACCTCATGTCCTCGAGGTGGACCAGATTCAATTTGTCATAATCTACTAACAAAAAATTAAAATACTAGGTGGCCTGTAGTTATAGCAGAAGCAACTGAGAATTCAAGCTACAAATTAGGTAGGTCAACCAAATCAGGAAATTGTAATGTTTTACATGAGGTGTGCAAAGAACATTTCAAGTCACAAGTAGTAAATATCCATATGAAAAGATTGAGCATAAAACATTTTATTTACTGGAAAAAATGTAATAGAAGGTAAATAATCTTGATGGTGCATGCCTGAAATGCTAACCAGCCACCCAGAGGGAGCCACTAAATTCTGTGCCCAGCAAGAAGTTGTTCAGTAGATAGATTCCATAATCACTACCTATCTGAAACTCTAATTTGTTAGGGCTTTTTAGGAGTATTATAACCCCATAATAAGTAAAAAAAAAAAAAAAAAATCTTACTGAAATTCTAAGCAGATGAATGGATAAGTGATCCTAAAACAATAAAAACAACTCAGAATGAAGAAACTGATGAATAGAATTGATAGGCTGGAAGAACCCAGTAATATATTTTGAAATTATTTTATTTATGTAATTCTAATATTTAAAATATTAACTTTTTGATGAACAATCAGTTCAACTACAGCTTATATTATTTAAATAACCTTAACTGGTAATCTTTATGATCAGTTTCCACATGCTGAAGGAAAATTGTTCTTTGAAATTTTGTTAATAAAATGTAAATATTTTAATCTTCAAGTATGTGTGGATGAAGAGGCCCTCAACAGTGGGGTTTCAGAGTGTGTGATGAAGCAGATGACAGACAGAAGAAAGAAGCAGCTGTCGCTGTGCCTAGAGGACATTCAGTGGCATATGGAAAAGACGGAAGTGGAAACAGTAATTGTCGATGGGCTCGGCCTCCAGGCCCTCTTCCTTCTGTGTTGCCACTATTTTTTTGTTTTGGTTTTGGTTTTTTGGTTTTGTTTTTTGTTTTTTGGTTTTTTTTTTTTTTTGGTTTTTCAAGACAGGGTTTCTCTGTGTAGCTTTGTGCCTTTCCTGGAACTCTCTTTGTAGACCACGCTGGCCTCGAACTCACAGAGATCCTCCTGCCTGTGCCTCCCGAGTGTGTGTTGCCACTATTATCGTGTTTGAAGTCATCTCCCCAGAGCTTTTCGTTAGAAATCTTTGTATACCACTCCCCTGTTCTAACTTCAGAACACCTGCCTGGCCCACTACTGATCTGCTTTCTGTTTCACAGAGCACTTGGAAATTATAGAGAATTTCTAGAAGTTTCTCTCCAATTAAACACCTCTGGGCACCTGGGCCAGATGTATGGTCTCTTCTTCCATTCCTTGTAAGCACCACCCCATTCATGACTAAAGTCAGACTTTCTTCTTGTGCCATCATTCTACTCCGTCCTGCTCAAGGTCAAGGAAAAATTCTGCCTCTTCTTTCCCACCTCATCCACTAAACCACCTGTATCTTCCCAATCACCTGTGAGAAAAACAAGGGAAGCCCCTACCTGGCTCCACCCCATTTCTTCTGCCAGTTACCACTTCCCAATAATAAAGGGATATTCTTACAGCTGAGTGGAATAGACTTTTTTCTCAGCTTTGTTTTAATATCTGAATTGTAAGAAGCTGGTCCACCCATCATTGAAACATATCTGTCTCTTGACTTCTGTTTTTCTCTCTTCATATCATTAATTGATGTCTTTTCTTGTATAGCCTCTCAATACTGCAGTGCTGTGGGACTTAGTGCGGGTCCTGCATCATGGTTCCCAGTATCCTCACTCCAATGTTGGTCTCATCCACCCTCTAACTTTAAATCTTGGCAGGATGCTGAGACCAGCCTCTCTAAATCTGTTACAGATCTCTCTCCAGGTTTAGGTTCGAACTGCACATTAAAGTCTTAACTCTGGTACCTCCAAGGTCTTGCAAAATTCATTTTTCTGCTTTCAGTCAAGACCAACACCCTCTTTCCAGTAGTTAGGCAACTTTTTGGTTCTTTTTTTCTTACATTCTAGGTGCAATCAGCAAATCCTACCAAAGGTACCCCGGAAAAAATACCTGGACTTCACCTAGTTCTCACCATCTCCATCAATACTGTTCTGCTTCCAACTGCCATCATCTCTCAAGATTGTGCCAAAACATTCTTAGTTGGCTTTTTTGTCTTAACTTTAATTTGTTTTCAACCAAGCAACTTTGTTGTCTATGTCATTAAATAATTTAGGGCTGAATCTAACAGCACACTCCTGTAATCCCAACCCTCAAAAGAATGAGGCAAAAAGATCAAGAGTTCAAGATTAGCTTGGACTACATAGAGAGTACCTTCCTCAATAAATCACTAAGAATTAAATAAATGTAAATAGTTTGGATTGTTATTTTATTGTACTAAGTTCTAAAATTCTTTCAAATTAAAAAAAAAACAAATAAACAAAAATCCCAGAGAGGTTTCTTATACCAGTGACACCAAATGTCAAATATCTCCAATAATCTTCAGGATTTGGAAGGGCAAGTGTGATGTAGCTATTCCAGTGTGTTCAGAAAGCATGAAAGTCCTATCTTGAGGCTCACTACAAGAGGCTTTCCACAGCCTGTTACTGCTTCCTGGAAGTTGAAATGTACCTCTCCAACCATGCAATCTCTACTCAACCACATCCACCTAGTAGAAAATAAGCCACCTCTTGGTCATTGGGCTCTTTGGTTTTTCTCACTTTGTTTTTCTTTCTGTGATAGTTTTACTGAGATAGAACTCAACTTGTTCCCTCTCATGTTAATTACATTTCACTAGAAAGCAGCCTCAGGACTAGGGCTGTAGCTCAAAAGCCCTAAATTTGGTAGACAGAATCTCATAAATGGAGCATGGTGGTGTATGTCTATAATCCCAGCACTCAGATATGTGGAGGCAGAAAGATTAGAATTTCAAAGCTATTCTCAGCTACATGTAAAGTCTAAAACTAGTCTTGGATATAAGAGATGATGATGATGATGATGATGATGATGATGATGATGATGATGATGAACATATTATCTTGACTTTCCCAACAGAACCTTAGCACCTAGAATCAGGATAGGAAAACTTAGGTGAGTGGAAAGAAACAGACAAGGGGCAAAATTCTTAGCATGCCCTTGAGAATAAAAACACACAGTTGAATATCCACACAGTGAAAATATGTCACACCACTATAGTCACTTTTATAGCTATATAAAAAGTGGCCTCAGTCCTGAATGCATTTCTAACCCTTGGGAATAGATTACACAGATACTGAGTAGTAGCAAAAAGGCACATTTAGTGCATCCTTCATGACTAAGTTAAAGACAGGAAAGATTTACCTGAAACTCCAATAAACAGCTCATGTTCAAAATATCTAATCAAAAACCATCATCACTCCAAAATAAAATGAGCTCTGCTGTTTTCCTGGGTGAAGCTAATGACTTTGTCATCTTTCCCCTTGGTCAGGAACCTGGAGTCATAGAATTCAGCCTCTCTTCTCTCCTGGGCCTTCTGCCAAGCTCCCGGATCATGCGTGTGCTGGACTCTCCACGCCTTAGGTAACCATCTCCCCTGGTCTCCCAGCTCAACCATCTCACCCGTTCTCTTGACACCGCTTTCCTAGCTGCTCTTTGGGGCTCTTTTGCTTCTTGATTGTTTGTTTCTACAGTTGTTTTTTATTGTTTCGGCTTTTTCCTTGGCTCTGGTCTTCACTCTATCAACAAAATGTTATCTCCTGCCTTGCTTGAGCCATGCCTCACTTTTCCAAAGAGGAAAAAGACCCTGACTCTTCTGTCTGACGTTTTCGGGTTTTTTTGTTTGTTTGTTTTGTCTGCTTCTTTCATTACAACCAGCCAAAGAACTGTAATGATTAGACTTGTAAATCCATCTCCCGTCTCAAATCTTCCAGTCTTTATACACTCAGACAATTGTAGTCTTATAGAGTAGCAGTATGTCCTGACCATCACTTCAGAGAGAAATGATCAACGTAGCTGAAGTCACATTGATCATTTTGTGTTTCTGAAGTAATTTGTATAAAAGAAAGTAAACAAAAAGAATGATTTCAAGAACACTGATTAAGTTGACTCTGTATGAGCCCAATGCTCGCCTTGCTTTGCAGTAGAGAAAAATTAACTTTACTTTGTTTAAGGCACTGTCTACCTGTCATTACAGACTAATACAAAGCCTAGCCATTCCATTCGATAAATAAGATGTTTTATATAGTCTGTAGCACAGAACAGCAGAATTCCAATGCAGTTCATTGGAAGCTGTAATAAGCATTGGTCATACAGCAAAACCATAAAATTGTCTTGTCACAGACTGAAACTGCCATTATCCCTGTCAAGCTCACCTTTACTGACTCTACAAGTCTGTTCAAGGAAGCACAGAAAATGGTTTGGGATTGTAATGGAAAGAAAGAGACAGATTTTTAATGAATTGAAAAGTAAAATCCTGCCTCGGGCTATGAAGTTGCAAGTGAGTACTGAGTCTGTCCGACTGAAGGCAGCTAGAGCAGTACATTCAGCTGGAGTGTTCATGAGACCTTGCCTTGGAAGAGGTGGGGCTGGGGGGTGAATTGGGGAGAGGGCTGGGGGGTGGGAAAGGGAGGATGGGGGAATCTGGGGCTGATATGTGAAATTAAGTTAATTATAAAATAAAAATACTATAAAAAGAGCAGAGAATAAAGCACTGCAAATATAATATGCTGCATTTCAAACAGTGTACACTGAAAGAAGTTGTTCACACTTAGGGGATTCACTTATTGCAACAATTAAATATTCAATACCATGTTGATCAACAATGTAAAAACAAAACCTCAGGCCTGGGATAGAGCTCTGGGGCAGAGTTGTGGCTAGCATGCATGAAATCGATTCTATCCCCAGCAAAAAGTTGTTTGTTTTTTTTTTTTTTTTAAAAAAAAAAAGAGTAAAACCTTGCTGAGCCCAGTTAGTTGTGAAGGGCTACCTTACAGCAAGGAAAACACAGGTCCTTCAATTCGAGAGCATGGTAATTTGGTTGAGAAAATCAACCACAAGATTATTCTTAAAGTCGAAGGGTCAAAGTGATGAGGTTCAAGGATCTGACAGAATCACACAGCAGCTTATTATAAAACTCCAGCTCTCCTAAATCCTCCAAATTTGTGCTTCTGGGTTTAGTAGGACAGGAAGACAGTACATTCTAGCTGACTATTATGATCCTGGTCTTATTTCCAGTAAGTGACTAATTCTTCCCTGCACTTTGATTTGGGATTGATTGAAAGAACCCTAAAATGTCACCAGGTCTCCTTGATTTGAGCTCTGAATCAAAAGAAAATGAGTTTTTTACCAACATGGTGCTCACTTTTCTGACCTTACCACCAGGGAGAGCGAGGAAGGTGAACCCCAAGGTCAAGGTCATCTGTGGTTACACAGAAAGCTCCAGGCCAGCCTGGGCTGCATGAGACCCTGGCACAAAGACAGAATGGGAGGAGGCAAAGGAAGAGGAAAGGAGTAGTCTATAAATTTAACTTTGTTGAATCATAATTTAGGTAAAATAAATTGGAACCCATCTTTGTTATCTGTAGCAGCTAAAGATCAGCTGCATCATAGCAAAAAACTAAGATTTTATGTCTGTGATATACAGAAATTCATTAACATACTTAGCAGCATGGCCAAGGTGCTACCAAGCTACCAAGGGAGGCTTTATTCATTCTATCTATCTATCTATCTATCTATCTATCTATCTATCTATCTATCTATCTAACATGTATCTATCATATATCTACCTATCATCTATCACCTACTTATCATCTTTCTACTTATCTTTATCATCTATTTATCCATCCTTCTTCCATTATTTATTTATTTACAAACAGGTTCTCCTTTTGTAGTGTGGTTCATCTCTAACTGAAGACCCTCCTGCCTCCTGACTGATGGAATTAAAAGTATACACCACTGTTCTTTGCTTTAGTATTTCTTGGTCCTTACTTCTGCCACTCTTGGTGCTTAGTCTCTGATCTGATGTACATCATGTGGCTTCCTCAGTACCAGACATCTTATCACATATTAAATATAGTAAAAGGGGTAGAAAAATGCTCCTTTCAGGAGAATTAATTCTTTTTAGACTCCTATCCAGAAGCCTCGTGCATAATACTTTCACTTCTCGTTGGTCAGAATTTAAGACAGTATCACATTTAGTTTAGGAGGTTGGGAAATGATGGTGTCTCAGCTAGGCACATATCCACTCAGTAAAATTAGACTCAGAAATAGATCGTAGGAGATGGATGCTCCATGCCCTGGAATCGCTGCCACAACTGCGGTGAATGGCAGCAGGCGTATGCTGACCAGTGACAAGTCTCTTCTTGTTGCTCAGCTTTCAATATAACTACACTAAAACACAAAGTAAACTTAACATGTAATAGTAATAATTGTATTATATTTTAATAATTCTCATTTAATTAAGTAGTTTGTTTATGTTATGCACACATTTTAAACAGTATTAAATTTATTAACTTTGCATCTGACTGCTAATTTTTCATATGTTTTGTCACCTGTGTGTGCACAGCAAAGGATCATATGTGGAGGAGTCAGTCTTTCCTTCTGCTATGAGGGCCCCAGAGACTGCATTTAGTTGTGAGGCTTAAACACGGCTCCTTTATACAATGAGTTCTCACTGCTCCTAAATGTTTAGATTAACTATTAAAAACTTGTCTGTATATGTATGTGTGTGTGGAATTTGAGTATGTAAGCATGTGTGCACGTGTGTGTGTGTGTGTGTGTGTGTGTGTGTGTGTGTGAGAGAGAGAGAGAGAGAGAGAGAGAAAGAGAGACAGAGAGAGACAGAGAGACAGAGAGAGAAAGAACATGAATGTGAATGTATATGTGAGTGTATGTCTGTATATGAGTGAATATCCATATGATATGAGTTGTGTGAATATATGTAGTGTAGGAGTGTGTAAGACTATGTGAGTGTATGTGAGTGTGTGAGAATATGTGTCTATGTGTGTGAGTACATGTGTGTATGTATGAGTATATATGTCTGAGTGTGTGTGTGTGTGAATGTGTGTATACACACTTCTGTGTATTAATGCAGGCACTCACAAGTGGAGATCAGAAGACAGTCTCAGATTTCATCCCTCACTTTCTACCTTGTGTGAGACGGGTCTCACATTGTTTTGTGGGAATTCTCCTTTCTCTATCTTTCATCTATGTTGTAGGAGTGTAGGCATCCCACTTTTAGATGGGGCATGGGGATTTGAAGTCAGGTTTTCAGGCTTGCACAGAAGGTATTTTACCAACTGAGTCATCTTCCTAGACCTTGTTTGTCTTGGTATATTTCTGCATAGTTTCTCAAAACAACAACAGTAATAATGAGAGCTACCTTGACAAAAAGTGACTACTTGACACAAAAGACTGGTTTGGACAGTGTCTTAGTCACACCTCTGACAATCTGAATCAGCCACCTCCAACAAAATGAAACTTTAAGAACATGCACAACGACAAAGTGAACAAAAAGGACTGCAGCAATGCACTTGCTCATGAAAGCGACGCTGGCAGTGCCGTGCCAGTCATCGGGGCTGTTCGACTTTGTGATTAGATAAAACTATATACATTGTTTTGATCAGACCTATCAAAACATGCAGGATTTTGTTAGATGTGATTTCCTCTAATCTTGGGTGGGAAAAAAAAACAATTTATTATGTGGCAATGAAATGTCCCTTATTAAAATGTAAGTATTTTGTATGTCCCTATGTCCCTTACAATATATGGTCTCATTGAGGTACAAAGTCCTCAAAAAGTTAGTTTTCCATAAAGAGGGGAGAGGCTGATACTTTATAAGTAATGTGAGATGGTTTTGAATGTGCCTCATCCACTCCACAAGGATAACTGCCCTGTTCATTTTAATCAGTTAATGGCTTGGCTTTCTTGCTTGTGGGTTCTGTCTTTCCTTCCACCTCATTATGTACATGGAAGTTCTCAAAGTTTCCTGTGCATGCACATTTGGTGCTCTTCCTAAAATGCAGATTCTAAATCAATACTGCTGGGTTGCGTCTGAGATGCCCCTGCCCTGACAGACTGTCTGGCAATGGCCATGTTTCTGGGACCACAGGACACTGAGGTGAAGGACAGTGGAGGGCCAAGGGTACCTAAAGTCAGAGCCTCCAGTGTAACTTCAGGTAATGCCGTTGGTGCTGGTCTCCCAGATGAGCAAGGAGAGCAAAGATGGCATGTAAGGTGGCTCCACACCTGTTGTAGGATAGCTAAATCCCCAACCCCTAATTTTGGAATTCACAGTGTCACATTATGCGGTTTAAGTTCCTAAATATCAGAAATAAAATTACTCAGTTCCAGGTATGGGCTGCTGCACATTGACAACTGGAGACAAATTTCAAATACTATGTATTCATATTCTTGGCCCCAATGTTGACCAAAGGAAGGGCTTGCTCTTGCTTCCCCAAGCCCTGAAGTCAGTGAAAGACTTGTAACTGTAGATTGTTTATCAAAAGGTACCTTTTTTCCATTCATTAATAACTGAAGTAATGCAGATTTTTAAACAATTTATCTTTACACAACATATATTATGAATACATCAGAAACACAAGGGGGTATGTCAGAGGGTTTTCATACTGATTCTCAGACACACATACTCATATATATTTAATGGCTATTGTTATTGGTTTAAAGGATTTGAAGTAACATAGCATAGCTTTTACCTTTTATGCAGATAATATCTATTTCATATTATTCATATATTATATGTTCACGTATTTGATTAGCCCCTACACAATGTGTGAGTCTATCCATTCTTAGAAAGCTTTCTCCTTCTATACTTAACCATTCCTCCCTAAGTAGAAAGACAAACATGGTATCTGGTGGCATACAGTGTTCCCATAGACTCATTAGAGGATCAGATGACAGGCTGGGTCAATGCCCCGCTATGGACCGACCGCTCCATGACTGTCATCTCATTTAGGATTTCCAAATGCCACTTAGACTGGTAAACTACAAAAGGGAAAATAAAGCTCCTCGCATCTAAAACACCTGTTTCCATCTTTTTTCAAAGGACATTTCTACAAGGAAATGTACACATGGGCTTCAAGTTTTGTGCAATACTTTTTAAACATTGGGAATTAAAATGCAATATGTTAGGGCGTGTTGGAGGAAGCTTGCTCAAAGGAAATGCATCATCTGGTCTCTCCTGATCCTAACATGGGATTGTTTCCTCATGAAATATTTGAAGCCTAAATCAAAAAGACAAATAACTGGATTGTATGGCCCTCATATATGTTGAAATATAGAAAACACTTCAAACTACTAATTTATTAAATCAACAAGTAACTCAAAATTTGTATGAAATACAGTACTTTATTAGCAAACTAAATTTGTAGTCTGGTAGGGTTTCAGAGATTTAATTCATCATATAATTAATATTTAAATTTTGATACAAAAAGAGAATTACTCAGAGTTGCCTAAATAAAGCCAACAATAAATATAATTCCTCTGAGGTAAGTTTTAATAATGCCTTGAAAATATTTGAAATAGCTAAAACTGCTTAATACAGATTAATTTTCCACACTTTCTAATATCCACTCTTCTGATACTTCAGGGAAACTTCTCTTGATAAATGAGAAATACACCGTGGATATCAATTGTACTTTTTAATTTAGACACAAATTTTCTCATCTATAATTCAGTAAGTATAAGAGCAAAAAGAAGACAAACAACACGTATAAACTATTGTTAAGCTAATAATTGTAACTGCTCATAGAATATTCAGTAGCTATATTAAAGAATGTAACTTACTGCATCATTTGACGAATTTCCAAATTGGTACTATTAGATCCTAAAATGTTGAAGTCTACATTGTCAGAATCACATTTACCTCAAAAAGTAAAAATTACATCACCATTCCAAGTTATCTTGCAATGACTATAAAAATTATACGTTTTGGGAAATTTACAAAATCAAATCTGGCTTATTAAATCCATATTTCATTTTATTCCTATATCCAATTTCACAATAAAAAAAAACCACCTTTCCTAACTGAGACAATAAGACTAGTTACAAAACCTAAATGAAACAAGAGTCTATTTTGCCAATAGATAGAAAGTAGTAGATTTAAGAAAGTCAGTTTAGTTTAAATGTAAAGTTTCCATGAGATGTAACTTAACACATAACTGTAGTTTTCCACAAATGACTAATAAAATATTATTTAAATATATAGTTTCTTTATAAATCAATAAAATAATATCACACCTTCATTTATCTACTCATGTTAAAATATTTACGAATTCACAATTCAATAGTATTTGGTAGGTGTTGCTTCAATGGATTAAAATTTTAAATGCATTTGTATCCAAAATTATTTCTAGTCTTCCAGCTTTTCTTTGAGTGATTACCAAGGTAGACTGAGTATTAAGTTCCAGTACAGCTGCTAACTCAGTGTTGACACATGGCTAAGTGCTAAACCCTATACCAGTTACAGCTTGATGCCTTTAAGGCTGATTGGAAAAAGGCTTGAAGATAAAGTTGAAAGCCACTGAAAGAGTGGATCAGTATCAAGTTAAGGAGATATTATTCTTCCCACAGTACTTATATAGAAATTTGTAAATGTAAAAGTAATACCACATTTAGTTGGACAAACAAAATATATCTGTGAGCCTAAGCCAGCCTATGGAGATCAAGATTCCAGTGTTTTGGTGGAATCCTTAACCAATCTCTACAGTTCAACGCACCATGAACACAATGTTCTGACCCATGTCATTCCAACAGAAGCTCCAGGAGCCTAATGATAACACAGGGTAGAGATCTGAGGACTAAGCTTTGGAGGCTCCTGAGTGAAAAGGTGCTCCTCGGGGGGAATGAAAAGTGCAGAAAGAATCAGGCTTGTGTAGACACACAAAAGGATACACCCACAAATACTTAGAAATCCATCTGAAGCTACTCTGAGAGAAAGAAAACAATATCTTGCCACAAAAGATAATATTTTAGAAGCAGAATTCTCTCCACGACTTTGAAGAAAATATTTAATTTGTATAAACACAACACAGATTCATGTTTTAATCTTCCGCAATACCCAATTCCACCATGGAGTCTCACATGGCGTGCAGAAGGGCTTAAGTTTCAAACATCACCAGGTTCAGTGGCAGTCATAGTCAGTCCTGAGAGGACAATGTATACATGCACAGAAAGAAAAGGAACAATGACAATTTCCTGTCTAAACAACTTGGAAGTTCTGGAGACAAGGAGAATTTGGAGAGCTGTGGTTGGTAAAGCATCCTCATCTATAAATGACTTCACCTTCAATAAGCGAAGTCTTTTTACATCCAGTGACGCCTCTGTATTTATTTGCAAATGTCGCTCTCTTAACCAGAATGTTTATTTCTTCACACACGTCTTTGCTAATGTCCTAAATTTCGGTTCCAATTGATCTAAAAACTCCAGCCCTTCTTCCTCCTGCCGATCACTGCAACAGCCTACAGAGCCGGCCATGGAGCCTTTGCCTTCGTAGTTATACGAACGAACATAGTCTTCGCAATGCTTGTGTTCCTCATCTTGTCCACACAGATACACCTTCTGTGTGGAGAAAGAGCACAATTTATTATGTCTTTTAAAAGACACCTAAACAGACTAGCATAAAAATGATTCTTGGATTTACCTTTTACTGTTTAATTTTTAATCAGAGTGTGTCCTCTAATGGATTCCTACATATAAAAAATGCACATGATTGGTCTATATTATATTCATTTTTGAATTATAGCAAATAAATAAATGGTCAGAGTGAACACATTTATAAGAACTAAAGCTATGCATATATCACAGAAATAACTTATAACTTCTCATTTGAATGAAGATGTATTTAGTGGAAATTTACCTCAAGGCTTCTTCATATATGTGGAGAAAACCAATGTACTCTGGGGTTCTTGCATTTATACTGTTATATAGTTGTAAGAGTCTAATACATTAATGTTATCTATAACATGTGTAACATATACAACATGTTATGTAGCTATAATTATCTAATACACTTATTTGGCTTACATTAGCCTGAGTAATATGAAACAAACAAGGAAAATACTCAGAATCCTGAGATAGAACCTAAGATTAAAGCTCACTAACATATCTGGATGATTTAGATTGGCAAGATTTTGTAATCACCTGTAGCATTCCAGCACACTGGCAAGATGCCAGCAATTCATGATCTGTTCATTATACTATAGCCAATTTTTCACAGATATTTTTCCCATAATATTAGTGAAGAAGACATCAGTCTTTCAATATCCCAAAGACATTCACACAAACTAGTCCTAAAGGCTCATAGATCATATTTTTTTAATTGAACTTTGAATGAGTATTTCACTCTGAGTTTGCCCCTGACATCAGTGTTGATGCTGGTACAAGAGATAGAAAGGTGTGTTTCAGGTGTATGAGGGGTACTTTAGGATATCCTGGTTTATAAATCATGTTGGGATTTCATAGTGGGCACCTGAAGACCTGAGGACTTACTTCACCGAGCCGGGGTTGAGTGAAACTTTGCCAGTCTGTGTATGTGTATCGGCCATTGTCTGTTGCTCCCAGCACAGCTCCCTTGCTGGACTCCAAGGTGTGGTGGCCACCTCCTTTGTTGGACTCCAAAGTGTAGCCTCCTTTGACCATCTCAAAACTTTGCTGTGTTTTGATTCCTTGGCCACCAAGAGTCCCAACAGATGCGCTTGTGTCACAGATGTTGGATGTCTGTGTGGGGAGTCTAATATTTGCCTCCTAAATATAGAGTTAGAAAATGAATCAATGGCATCGAAACCAACTCTTTCATGCCATAGATAAGTCACATGCTATCTATGTCCCTCACATGTAAAATCAGGATAATGTTAAGAACTGTACCATAAGCATATTGAGTCAAACTCTGCCTGCCCCCAAGAATTCATACACTGAGGTCCTCACTCCAGGATCACTGCAGAATCAATCACATTAAGTTTCAAGGAAGCCATATCAGATTAGGTGAGTATCTGATCTTATATAACCAGTGCTCTTACTAAAAGGGAAATTTGGATTATATGACACAGGAGATAAGACCATGAAAATTAGTGTCTACAAGACAAGGGACAAGAAGAGAACAGAGCTCAGAACATCCGTCCACAGGGCCTTTGGAGGACACGTGGTCCCGTCAATATCTTACCTCTGATTTCTACTTTCCATTGTTTGAGTCACTCAGAGTAACTCAAACACATAAGCCAATATAAGTGGACATTGAAAGACAACATGCAGGGCACTTCAATTTCTGCTTGGTGCAGTAAGGGTCAATAAGTAATACAATTTTCTATTACTGTGGAGTGATCAATTATGTTCACTAGATCACCATGGGATTCAGTGGGATTTTATGTATAACTTACCGTCACTTCCTCTCCTGGTCCTTCAGTATTTGATACAATTAAATTTTGCTGGGCTACATCATCTGGGAAACATTTCTTTACTGTTCTCTTAGTAGTAGTCACACAGAAACATGTAAACAGAATACCTAAAAATTGAGAAAGCCAAGCAAAATAATACTGTTTTGCATTCTGGTAGATATTCAAATAATTTGACAAAAACAAAAAAATCTTAAAAATTAAATAATTTGAAAATAGGATTTTTAAAGCCATCTGTACAATTTTTCAGAAACCTTTACTGTCTCATAAGTAACTTCTGAAGGATTAAACATGACCTCTGAAACTTACCCAAACAGTTTTAATCTGCTGTTATTGCTGTTTCATCTATGACTCAGAACCCCACTTACAGACGAGGTACAAGTTTTTTAAAGGGCACATGTCCCAACAATTACATTTATGCCGACAATTACACATATCATCAATATAAAGAACTGCTGTAAATCTTTCTAGACTACCGTAGCTAAGACAAACTGTCCCCAGTGGTCCATATGTTAATGTCTTGGTCCCTACCTCAGAGTGCCATTAAGAGGCAGTGGAATCTTCAAAGGGTGGGCCTTAATGAGAAGAAGTTGCATCATTGGGGACATGCCTTTAAAGGGAAGAGTGGAACCCTAACCTCTTCTTGTTCTCTTTTTGGTTTCTAGCTGCCATTAAGGTAAGTAGCTTTGCTTGGCCATGTGCTGCTGGTCACAGGCACAACACAACAGAGCCTGTTGGTCACAGGCCAAGAGCTCTGAAACTGAAGTAAACCTTTTCTCTGTGTAAGTTGTTCTTTCCAGGATTTTTGTTAAAATGATGGAAAATGAACACATAAGTACTACATAACACTTGAATCAATATACTTTGGATAATAATACTTACACAGTAGCAGTGCAGAGCCTAGGACCATGGAGAGAATGGCCCATTTCCCAAGGACTACATTTGGTTTAGCATCCCTCTCCTCCCTAGCACTCATTCTACATTCTTCTGGAATTGTACAGTCACACACTCTCACTGATAACATATGTTTTGCAGAGAAACCATGTCTGTCTTGTATTTGGATTGGCACAGAATAGTAGTTAATATTGAGATTGTGCCGTTGACGAAGAATGGCACGTTTACCTAAAGGAAAAAGGACAAATAAAGTATATATTAATATGACATTCCAACAGCAACAGTATTCCTACTTGATGTTCCTTCAAGGAATTAATCGGCAATCAAAACTCTAACGATCCATTTTTCTTTCATAAAAATGATTTTGATGCTTCAGAAAACTAAGAAAAGGGTTGACATTACTTTACATTAAAAATAGACTGATCTCCAGGCTGGGAGTGGTGATACATGCCTTTAATCCCAGCACTCAGGAGGCAGAGGCAAGTGAATCTCTGAGTTCAAGGCTAACATGGTTTACATAGTTAGTTCTAGGAGAACCAGGGCTATGTAGAAAGCCACTGTCTCAAAAAAACTTTTAAAAATAAAGAAAGGATGAAAATAGACTGATCTATATATAAAATATTATTCAGATGATTAAAATTGATTTTTTAAAACTTTCTTAAAAGATATTCATAACAAAAGTCTAAGTATAACACACATAATATAGATAGATGATAATTGATACATAGACACATACAGGTATAGGAGATAATTGTTAATTTATAGGTATTAGGTAGATAATTGATTAACAAATAGATGATAGATATATAGATAAATGATAACTATATGTAGATAGGTATATGATAGATGACAGATAGAAGATAGATATTAAAGACTTATTATTTTTCCAAGATCAATAACTTCCTACAGTATGTATGGATTTATTATGACTAACCAAGGTGGAGGCAAAGGCCTTCAGCAATCATGAACCAGGCTTGCTCACACGATTTAGAATAAGCACTCACCATCCTGTGGTTCTAGAGTCCAATGCTTGCTGGCAGAATTATCCAGGAAGAACTGAAAAGGTGGACCATTGTCAGGCCCATCTAGATCGACAGGTTCCAAAACAGCATAATCCTTCTCCTGCTGACAAATGGTTAGGTCTTTGTCAATCTGTGGTGGGTGGTCATTAAAATCTTCCAGAAGAACTACCAGTGTTCCTGTGCAAGATCGGCCAACTAGGATAAATAAAATATAAGTTACTCCCATAACAAAGCAAACTGAGTCACTTAAGTCTTTAAAACATTTATCATTTAATGGTTTTTTTTCCCCTATAAGATTCTCAGTTTGAAGCATCCTGATAAAAACAGAATGAAAGATGCTTGACATTACTTGGAAGTTTGTTAGTCAAAACCAGAGTTGAAAATAAACTCTTAGAAGATTTTTTCCAAGACACCAAAGGTTTATTTTCCAGTTTCTGGAAATGGCAGAATATCATGAAGAGACAGCACCATACATTTATCTAGTTCAACAACTTACTTTAAATTATCTGTTTATAAGTGTCAGTGAGTGGGGATTATCAGTCGCAGAGCTAATAAGTACGAGGGGCAGATAAAAATATAAATTCTTAGCATTTCTAGAAAGAGCCTCTGAAAAGTTGGCAGTTCTCATGACTATGCTTTCCATATCTGTAAGCTCACTATATTACAAATCAGCCCCTGAATGAATAGAGTTCTTTATTATTAGAAAGAGTTCACATTGTTTCTTCTCAAGCTGTGATGTGTCCATTAACTCCCAACATTGTGTGTGTTACTTTTGGAGTCAAATAAAATACTTACTACTTTGATATGATAGCCACTCAATAATAACTTTAAGACTTTCTTAAGAAGCTAAAAGTAAAGAGCAGATATTTTATAAAAAAAAGTTTGAGCTCAATTGTTCCAAGAACACCTCAAAGTTACAAAGTTCTCAGTAGTGAATTTCACAATCTAGACCTGGAGGTTTATGAGCCTCTCAATCTGTAGAGGAATAGCAAATCTAGATATTTGCATTATTTGGGACTCATTGGGAAAAGTACTTGTCACTCTTGCAGAGGACCACAGTTTAGATCACAGCATACATGTCAGGTAACATGGACAAGCAGGTCACTCTTCAGTGACAGGGTTCTAATCAGGAGCACCAGAGGATGAGAAGTTGAAGAAGATAGGAAACCTGGAATCAGAAGTTATTGCGTAGGCTGTTTTATGCTAAGCAAGTTTACTAAGAAGTGCAGTGTCTTATATACAGTTTTTAGGGGGAAAACTGGACAAATTTAGCAGAAATATCATAAAGCAATGCTGTCCAAGGCAAGCATAGACTATCTCACAAGTGTCAGAGAGCAAGCACTCAGAGACCTCAAGACTGGTAACTCAGTCTCTTCAGGTGGAAAAGCCAAGTTTTCAGGAACTGAGAATTTAACTCCTTTGACACCCTGGTTCCAGCCTTACCCTCCATCTTGCCAAGTCTGTCCCTGGGCAAGAACACATATCTAGGTTCCCTTTGTCTTTTCATTAGGGTCTCTGAGAAAGCCTTGGATCAGCATAGCTCTTAACAGTCAGACCTCTCACAACTGCCTGTAACTCTAGTCCCAGGGAATTAAATGCCTTCTTCTAGCTTTCTAAAGACAGTGCATGCATATGCACAAACACATAGATAAATTTTCAAAATCGGCATCAAACATAATGTACCAAATTCTTGTCTTGATGCTTGATAAAGGAAAAGTTTATCAATGGGAAAAAAATGAGCTCATACCAATCTAGACAAAAAAGAATACAAATGAGAAAGAGAGAAGGCATATTTTCAGTGTAACAATGCAGCATATGTGATAATTAGAGTATTAATTCCAGTGTATACAAATGTTTACATTGCATTACTAAGACTCAAGCATGGACTAATGGGAACAATCAAAAAGCTGTCATTGCTGTTCACTTGAATAACTTAAGGAACATGAGTTTGGGGGCCAGGCTTGGAGGGAGCACTGTTGTTCTCATGTTCTAGGAGTAAGGAGTGTAAGACATGTCTTCTAGACTGACAGCAGAGAAATTAGCCTGACAGGCAAGAATGAGGCACATGAGAAATACAAGGAATGAACTGGATTCTGAAAAATCACTAGGACTTTCTAAATTGTCATCTAGAAATACCTTTGAGCATCAAAACAAAATGTTCATTATATATTACTCATGCATACATACATAGAGACTAAAACTCAAAAAAAACAATGTTCTTTATATTGCCATATGATTTTCTCATTTAAAGTGTGTAGCATCCTCATCTTTTCTAGAGCACATCTAAGTTATGTATGACTCTGGGACATTGTTTGCTTGAGCTTTGCTCTTTTGTGCTAACCCCATCATATGTACACTCAATATCTTTTAGCACGAAACAACAAAGTTACTTTCTTATGTTTTTCTCTCTGAAATTTCCCCCTCTCTAAATTATATCCATTCTTCTTTCATCTAGTGCCAGCATTTCTATAATCTTTTCCTCTTTGTGCTGCAATATGAATGCTTCTGAACTATCTCTCCATGCATAAAGACATCTAAACATTCCCTATTGGTAAAATATTCATACCATAGACTTTCTTCTGAGAATACAAAGCAGTAAAACTTTCATTATTAGAAATACCAAATCCTCATCATATGACTCCTAGTTTCCATGGTCTTGTGCTTGGAATTTAATATATAATCAACATCTAAAATTAATTAGTAGAGAGAGAGCCCTGTTCCCATCATAATTCCATGTGTAAGCCATTTAGATTTCATTTTTACTTATAGAAATGGCAAACATTTTGAAGAAAGAATAACAAATCACCCAGAATTATAAAGTATATTATATTAATATGTTTCTCAGCTAATGCTCTCCCCATTATTCTGTAGGGTTTTTGAACTTCCAGCAAAATAACTATATAATAAGCATGTATGTTTGAGTTGTGGAGCAAAGGTAAAGAAAATATGCAGATAGTTTTCTCGGTAACAACATTCACCTTCAGAGGCAGTTCAGGCTTTGAAACCTAGATATCTTTAGCTGGGAAGAGGGTTCTTTAATGCTTCTGGTCCTCTCCCTGAAGAGGATGTGGTATTTTTATCCAAAGGCAGGATGACTGAGAGGTGAGAAAAGCCTAGACTGGGGAGAGTGTGCATGAGTCGGCTTGCCCCCGTCTGCATAAACAGCAAGCAGCTGGCAAATTAATGACTTAAACTTTTGTCTTTCTTTCAGTAGATATAACTCTTGTTTGAAAACCTGAGCAAAAGGGCCAGAGAGATGTACTGCTCTTCCAGAGGATCTGGCTCACAACCGCCTGTAACTCCAGTTCTTTGGGGAGCCAACACCTATAGCTTCTTTGGCCACCTGCACTCACATGCACATATCTACACACACACACACACACACACACACACACACACACACACACACACACTTTAGTATAAAAAATTGTAAAAACATTATAGCCAAAATAAGGACGTAATACCTGGGGAATCATTGTATGTTAATAACTTAAGCAAATTCAAGATGTGTAGAAATAGCCTATGTTACTGTCTTGAAGTATGTTTTACATACTCAGCTTGGGTATCTAAAAACAGCAGAGACCTTCTTGGGTTAATCAGAGAGGCAAAAGAATTAGCTCTGTCTGAAAAGCCCATGATCATTCTCATTCTCCTTTGTCTTACATGGGGAAGTACATAATCAAAGTGTAACTTTTGTTTCCTTATTTCTGTGATAATAGATTTATATAATACATGGCATAGTAGCAAATATTTATTTAACCATGCTTCCAGTAGGGTTCATTTTCAGAGCTTCAAGATCGCTACTTGATGGTTGACTGTACTTGAAGCAGACTCTCTATAGAGTAGATTCTAGAACTAACCTTTTGTTACTGTTGTTGTTTAACTGAAAACAGGTTTTTTTTTTTCATACAGTATATTCTGATTACTATTTCTTCCACAACTCCTCCCAGGTCCTTCCCATTTTCCCACCCTCCCAAATCCATACCCTTTTTTTTCCCTCTCATTAGAAAACAGTGATATAATAATAATAATAATAATAATAATAATAATAATAATAATATAAAATATTACAAACCAAAATAGGACAAAATAAATAGGAAAAAAAATGAGCCAAAGAAAAAGCACAAGAAATACATATAGACTCAGAAACACACACATTTGCCCACACACAAATCTCATAAAAATACAAAACCAGAAACTAGGTATATAATATATAGGCAAAGACCTGTAAGGTAAATGTCCTGGCTAGTTTGTGTGTCAACTTGACACAAGTAGACTCATCAAAGAGGAGGGGGCTTCAATGGAGAAAATGCTGTAAGATCCTGCTGTAAGCAAGCCTGTAGGGCATTTTCTCAATTAGTGATCAATGGGGAGGCTTCAGCTCTTTGTGGGTGGTGCCACCCCTGGGCTGGCAGTCCTGGGTTCTACAAGAAAGCAGGCTGAGCAAGCCATGAGGAGCAAACCAGTAAGCAGTACCTCTCCATGGCCTCTGCATCAGTCCCTCCCTCCAAGTTCCTGGAGGCACCATGCTTTTGATCATGGTGTTTCATCACAGCAATAATGACCCTAACCAAAAAAAAAAAAAAAAAAAACTTCAAAAATACCAATTTGTTTTGTGTTGGCCACCTACTGCTGAGCATGGGGACTACTCTTAAGTGTGGTTTATGTTTGGGTAGGAGCTCCACCTCAACCCCTGGCACCCTGGTACCCCTATACCCAAAGTCTGGAATGTTTGGAAGGAGTCTAGTGGAAGATCCACCTCAGCTCCCTTCCCCATCTCTTTCCCTAAACCCGTCCCCTCAAAGCCCTCCAATCACAGCTCCTCCCCAGAGAGGCTCAGGAGGACTCCCACAGGGGATATAAGCTGTATCCAGAAAACAGACTCACGTGATTCTTCTGGTCTCATCCCCGCCTCCTCTCTGTGGTGGGAATCACCCCAGAGTGCTTTACCCATTAAACCTGGGCTTTTCCTGATTCAGTCTGATTTGGTTTGTTGCGAGGGTGGAGAGGCCTTCAGCAGGCCTAAAGCTTACCAGTTTGTATTGCACCATGAGACTCCATTAAAGAAAGTTGTTTTTTCCTATGTGGGTGATTATAGAACTAATCTTGACAATCACCAACTCCAGCAAAGGCGTGAGCCAACATTGAGTTATTTCTTTAACAGATGCTCAGAATAAACCTATCATGAGCTGGACTGTTTTAGGAGGGTTGAGCCATTTCAGCATGTTCAAGGCATCATAATCTAAATGAAAGAGGAAGCAGCCCAGAAATCCCTCAGCAGAAATGAATAGCCCAGTACTCAAAATTAGACTTTGGTCATTACTCTCAGATGGCTTGCTTGAGGGGTGGATAGAGAACTAAATGGGTGAGCTGAGTTAAATGGGCAGTCACACTGAAAACCTTGTCTACAGTGCAGAAACAATATCAAGTAAACAATGACTGAACTAAAATTTGACCTAGACACAAACACCTCTTACCCCACACTTTCTTAGACGCACTTTCTATACTCACGCTTTATTTTTAGAAAATGTCACTCACCTGCATCCATTGCCACTACTGAAATATTATACTGATTGTTCTTCACGAACTTTGACTCTCTGTCTAATACTTTGAGGGTTTTCAGGTCTCCGGTGCTTTCGTTGATTTCAAACCAATTATCTTCATCTCCTTCCTTCTGGTACCTGGGTTTCAGAAGGCAAACAGCAAATGACCAAAGCGGAGACACACTGGCCATGCCCAAATTTGAAATAAGTTCATGCCCCAGTGAAAATGAAGGAGCTTTTAGGAAAGTGCATTACCTTATGCCTTCCGAACTGCTTGTTTCTGGGTCTGTGGCTTTGTAGCCCAGAAGCTCTTGGCCAGCTGGCAGTCCATCTTTGCTCTGAATGATTTTGACTGGTGGCTGGCACTCGGGGCCTTCATCACTGTCTTTAATTTTCACAGTGACAGTCGTGGTGCACATTGTAGGGGCTTGTCCACTGGCAGCTTTAGTGAACTGGGCTTCATTCAGGACACCGATTTGTAGAATGACTTGGCGATTGACTTCATAGTTCAACGGCTGTTTAATAAATATGCATTGACAGTCAATGTATTGTCACAAAAACACACTAATGATTCCAAGTTTTAATAGGAAGGGATGCCATTCTTAGTTTTAAAATGTTACTCAAAGTTGGTGCTAATGAAAGGGTCAATTATTAGCTTCTTAAATGGTTAAAATGGGCAATTTTTAAGATTCAACCACTTTCTTTCCTACTTTTGTTTTGGAAGATCCTATCTTCACTTTTTATTGTAACTTTAAGCACTAATGGGAATGCAGCATGATTGTTTCTTATCTAAGGAAGACTTCCTGAAACAAGTTAAATTTAAAGGAAAAAAAGAGAAGGAAAGAAGTACAGAAGACCAGCAAAAGAGAAGAGAAAGACTATTCAGTATAATTCTATGAGAATCTTACCAAAAACTAACTTCTTCCGAAAGCTTTTAACTCCCTCTGAGAAATTAAAGAGGAAAGATGCAAGAGGAAGACATGGAAATAGTGAATCAGAGGTCAGCCGGGGAGCATGCACAGCCGGGGAGCATGCACAGCCGGGGAGCATGCACAGCCGGGGAGCGTGCACAGCCGGGGAGCGTGCACAGCCGGGGAGCGTGCACAGCCGGGGAGCGTGCACACTCAGTGCAGTCCACCAAGGCAAGCGTTAGGTTCAACATCTCTCTGCCTTAGTTATCCTCATCTACAGAGGAATGAAGTTTGTGTCTGATATAAGTTTCTTCTAAGACATAGTAAAATAATAGAAAAGTGTCTATATCAACCAGTGTAAATCATTTTAAGATCATACTGCCCTATTGTGATATCCAGGAAGTATTCGTCTTTAATTTATATATTATACATCAACTTCATGTATATAATGTCTTTTTGTCAAAGTCTCCATTGTCTTCTCTTATCCCCTTTCCCCACCACAAAATCCCTTCTTCTTCCCAAGTCCTCCCTGGGCTTAGCCATGGGTGGATGCAGTGGCTGCGTTGCCGAGGGGTGACCCCCTCCCTGTGTGTCCTTTAACCACCTGCGCCTCTGAAAGGGCCTCATAGGAGGTGGTAATTTTTATACCAATGCTGAAGCATGGGTTTGAATCCTTAAACACTATCTTTATGATATTACATACCTTGACCACACACAAAACTCCTTCATTTGTATTTGGATCTGTTGTGATTTTGAAGTTCCCATTTTCATTTCCTTGGAGAATCGTGTATACTGCCTTTGAGTGAGGAGTATTGGGCAAATCTTGGTCTTGTACCATCATTCTTAAAATTTCAACATCAATTCTGTTTTCTTCTACTTCTGTAGTATACTGGGGGGAAATGTCTTTATAAGTATACATCTGCAGCTTTAACAAAGTGGATTTTATTTAAAATTATATTTAAAGAATGTAATATGGAGGTCATAGATGCTCAAAATTTGGAAAAGAATTTATGTTTCATGCCTGGCTACTTCTTTCTTCCTAATTCTCTTTTTAAATCTCTTCCACTCACCAAAAGTGACTCATCTCTTTTTTTTTTAAACATATTTATTTATTAAATTTCTTTTCATTTTACATACCAACCCCAGTTCCCCCTCACTCCCCTTCTCCTGCCTCCTCACCTCCCTCCCACTCTACCCCCATCCACTCCTCAGAGTGGGTATGGCCTCCCATGGTAGTCTACAAAGTCTGGCATACCAAGTTGAAGGAGAGCCTAGCCCCTCCCCATTGTATCAAGGCTGAGCAAGGGATCCCACCACAGGGAATGGGCTCCAAAAAGCCAGTTCATGCACCTGGGATAAGTCCTGGTCCTGATGCCAGGGACCCCACAAACAGATCAAGCCACACAACTGTCACCCACATTCAGTGGGCCTAGTTTGGTCCCATGCAGGTTTCCAGGCTGTCAGTCTAGAGTCAGTGAGCTCCAGCTAGTACCGGTCAGCTGTCTCTGTGGCTTTCCCCATCATGATCTTGACCCCCCTCTTCTTCTTCTTCTTCTTCTTCTTTTTTTTTTGAATGCCGAATGCTGTTTATTGAAAGGGAGGAGTGACTCATCTCTTAACCTTACATTATTGAGGTGATTTTCTGTCTCTCTGACCCTCAGATTTATCTATTCTCTGACCCTATATGACATTTACATTTTGTTTTCCTCTTTAGATATAGCAAACACCAATTAAATTACACTAACATATTAATCTTATAGATAATGAGAACATATATGGTGTTTTTTTGCTTCACAATATTGTGGACTGACCCTGGTGTCTCTAGTATGCAAGGCCAGAGCTCTAAACCTGAGCGATGGCTGCAGCTCAGAACTACCAGTTTTCACAATAATCTTGTTTCTACTGACTTTGATTCACAAGCAAAGATTTTTAAGAAAAAGTTTTCTCTGTTTTATTTGAGAACTTAAATCATAGACATCACTCTTTGAAATTAATGATTATTTAATTAATTAAAATATTAAATCAAAACCACAAATTTAAAAATTAACAATAAAAGACTAAAAAGATAAGTCATAATTTGCAAGAGACGTAGGGTGAATTCATAGTGAGACGAAAAGAATTGGATCTGGATTTAAATCTTACTTCTCCTGATTTATGCTCTTAATGAGTGAGATCTTTGACAGTGAACTGTCCATCACTGTGTTAGGTTTCTTATTCTCACTAAAACTCTGGTGTAGATTGTGAAAAAATGAAAAGTTGCCCATTGAAAGTCAGAAAAACAACCACTCCTTGGAAATTTCATCGTATATTATGCCTCGCATAATTTACTAGCTAAGGCACAACACAAGATGAGCTGGGGATAGGACTTCACTCTGACCCCAGCACAGGATAAAAGGCCAATCCTTCCCTTCTTCAGAACTTTCAGTACACAGGACACTGGAAAGAAAGCCTCTTCTTCAACATATAAATGAATTTAAGTCCAAGGATCCCAAAACTGGAGCAACGTTACTAACCAAGAAAACATTGAACACATGACCCAAATAAGAGGGGAGGAAATCTTCACCGGCCAAGAGCAAGGCCGCTTCCTCCCATCCAAAGCCTGTAGCACCTTGGCTAGCCTTCTTACACAAACCATGTGTTTCTCACTGTACTGTTTTAAAATGATTATTATTTAAAACAAAATGTTCTCAGGGAGCTGCCAAATTCTAGATTTTTTAATATGAAGGAACCTAGATAAACAATACACAGGTCCACTCACGGAAGTTTGGGTGAAATACGGTGAGTTGTCATTCTCGTCCTCCAGTGAGATTGTGATTGTTCCTGTGGTGAAGAGACCGAAGGGCTGCCCCCCCCATGTCTCGAACTTCCATCACTAGCTTGTAAGTGTCACATTTCTGTAAACAAAGGAAGGGAGGGAGGAGGGAGGAAGGAAGGGAAGGAGGGAAGGGGGAGGAAGGAAGGGAGGGAGGAAGGAAGGAAGGGAGGGAGGGAGAGAGGGGGGAGGCAGGAAGGAAGGGAGGGGGGAGGGAGGGAGGAAGGAAGGAAGGAAGAAAAGGAATGTTACTGAAAAACATATTTATTTCCCCTCACAGTTATCATACATACTGCTTGTGCTGTGATTGTATTACAAATATGTTTTAAAAAATTTAATATATCTGTATTCACATAGCTGCCTTCCCATCCCTGAATATTATTTAATAAAAATGTTATACTTACAAATACAAAACAAGAAATTGAGCAAATAGTACAGCTAATTCCAACTGTCACTTTGTCTGGACTTTGAATCACCTAGGAGACACACCCCTGCAAGTGTCTGAAAGGGCATGTCCAGAGGTTTGACTGAGGAAGAAGACACCATCCTGTGTGCTAAGGGACAGAACCATCCTTTGTGCTAAGATCCTAGACTTATATAAGGGGAAATGGAGATAGACAACTGACTGCAGCATTCAGCTCTCTTTGGTTCCTGACTGTGAAGTGTGACCAGCAATCTCACACCATGCCTTCCTGACATGGTGAACTGAACTCTCAGGGCTGAGCACAAATAAAACCTTCCTTCCCTGAGTTACTCTTGTCAAGGATTTTGTCACAACAAAAGAAAAGGAACCAACTACCCAGATGTTTACATGTCAAATTTAAACTTATCCATTCATACTTGACAAAACCAAAGGCAAACCCAGATACTCCTTAGCTGAGAAATGAGTAAATAGACTGGTGTATTCAGATAATGGAAGAATAGGTTGACTGTAAAGTAATGAGCTATTGAGTCATGTCATGAAAAGACACGAGGGAAGAGCAGATTGCTAGGAGAAGGCAGCCAGTCTGGAAAGGCTTCATATTGTATGGCTCAGACCATGACATTCTGAGAAAGGTGAAGATATGAAGAATCTCTCTCCCTCTCCTTCACCCTCTCTCTATATGAATGTATAGATATAGATATAGATGATATATCAGTGATTCCAGGGGTTCAGGAGAGGGGAGTGTAGCTATAGACAATAGACCTGTAGCAGTGGGCCTGTGCAGCATGGGAAATGGAAGCAAATGGGAATCCATTGACTCTCTGCTCTATTTACCAGCAACTCTAAAACTGCTTTAATAAAACACTTATTGATTTCTCTAAATGACATACATTATAATGAAATTACTGTTTCAAAATCAGAAATGAAATAAATTAGAGCAATATTATCAGGAACTCACATCAGCACACTGAGAACACATCAAACCTGTCTTTACCTTGTACTATCTCAGCATCTCTGCAGAGGCAAAAAATGTCTCCAGAGAATCCCTGGGGACAGCCTGGGAAGAATGCTTAGGGAGTAGGCACACTGGCTGTACTATAATCATCCTGGCAGTAATTACTGGCTTAAACACAGTGACTGACAAATTAATGCACTGATCCATTACCTCTCTATCCAGCAAAGGTGAGGTGGTAGTGATCACACCTGTGTCTGGGTGTATGGCAAAGTGCTTTGGGTGATCTGGGATTTGCTGTAGAATTTTGTATCGCAGACGAGTATGTAGGGTTCCTGGTTCATCATTGTCTATGGCAGTCACTTGTCCCACTGAAGTTCCTGTTTAGATAAAGCCAGTACTGTCAAAAATTTAAATCATAATATCATTGACCTATAAACAAAAACACAGGCATCACTGCAATAGATTGTCAACACACACACACACACACACACACACACACACACACACACACACACACACACACCAGTGATGTTTACAGATAATCTGAATATGGTACAAATGTTCATGCAAACTTACCCAAGCACTTCTTATTGGAATTTCAGCTAAGTGTATACTGTGAAAAGCGTGGCTTGTATTTTACACATAAGAAAATGAGACCTTTGGTAACGATGACTCCCAAACTCTTTTTCCCATCAACAATTGGCAGTTAACAGCAGTTCATGAACTGCTTTTAAACTTCTCTCTTGCAGTACAACTTAGTACAATGTTTTTGTATAGCAAAGACTACATTTTATGTTTTAATAAGAGTGTTGAATTATTCATAGATGAAAGCAGTTGTTAATATGTGAGAAAACTGAATGCAATATAGTAGTCCTTTGTTCAGAGGATATTCATAGACTGAACATGAGAGCTTTCCAGTCACTTCTGAGAGAGCAGCATCAAATCTACACATGAACCCAGCAACAGATCTGAGAGAGCAGCATCAAATCTACACATGAACCCAGCAACAGATCTGAGAGAGCAGCATCAAATCTACACATGAACCCAGCAACAGATCTGAGAGAGCAGCATCAAATCTACACATGAACCCAGCAACAGATCTGAGAGAGCAGCATCAAATCTACACATGAACCCAGCAACAGAATGCAGAGAGCCATAATTAAGACATCTTAGAAGTGTTTTAAACACTGGCCAGTTTTCTTACATTCTTCCAGAGGCGTAGGGCACAGTCTTGACTTTGTGTATTCTCTGAATTCAGGATAGATTCCTTCTCCTAGAATTCTCCCAGGGGAATGAAAACTCAGCAATTCTTTCTGCACTATAATATTTCTATGATATCAAAAATTAACCTTAGGGAGAACTGAATCAGATACAGTTTACCAGAATTATAGTCATGATATGAAAAGAAAAAGATATGAACTTACTTCAACTATAAGATCAAATTTAAGAAAACTTGCTCAGACCATTCTGACCCTTAATAGGAAAACCATTTCTAACAAGGATGAGTATAACCCAAAGTACCAAAACAACATGAAGTGAAATTATAAAATTAAACTTTTATTGAGACAGTGTCTCTCTATGTAGCCAAGACTGGCCTTATGAAGTCAGGACTGGCCTTGAGTAGAGACATCACTGACCTCTATTTTCTGAGCGCTGGATTTTAAGGTATGTGCCACCATGCCTTGCAGTATTTAAGCGCAAATGATCTTCTTATTATGTCACTATAAAATCTCAGGCCAGCAAGATGGCACAGTGGGTAAAGGGGCTTGTTGCTGAGCCTGGTGATCTGAGTTCAAGACCTCAAATCCACTGTGCAAGGAGGAAACTCATCCTTGACAGCCTCATGCACACACACACACACACACACACACACAAACACAAATATACAAACACACATACACAGACACACGCATGCACACACACATTCTTGCACATACATAGGCACACACACACATACACAAATAAATTATAAATGTTTTTTAATGTGTACTCACCAGATCGGCAATTTTCAGGCACACTGAAAACTGTCAGTTTGGTTTCAAAATATGGGGCATTGTCATTGTCGTCCTCAACCTTGAACAGCAAGGGCAGAGGGTAGTCCGGGGCATAGCCATCAGCAGTGGTTGCATAGCCATACACCTGGATGGAAGAAAACATCATCAGCTGGTTCTTATGTGACAAATCCTGCACAAAAGGAGGTCCAGAGTAGGGCAAAGAGTGTTGTTTACAAACATCATGCACAGGCATGTGTAGCTAAGAAATGATGCAATGTATAGAACGCATAGTCAGTGTGTGCACACACCATGGAGTGTCAGCCACCTTGCAGAGTTCTTTCTCATTATTCTCCCACCAAAGTCCCATGCACTCCCATTACCAAGAGCTCCAAGTGCTCTCAGAATTAATCATGTGTCTTTGACTTGTTAGAACATAGGTAGACCCATTGCAGTTAAGTTTATAACAACTATCAAAACTTACAAATGTTTCAATTTTAATATACACACCTCCTTATCACAATTATATTTGGGTGATATCTCTACCTGTATTTCCTATCACTAATACGCTTCCAATAAAATGCTAATAAAAACATATTCCTGCCGGGCAGTGGTGGCACACTTCTGTAATCCCAGCACTTGGGAGGCAGAGGCAGGTGGATTTCTGTGAGTTCGAGGCCAGCCTGGTCTACTGAGATAGTCCAGGACAGGCTCCAAAGCTACAGAGAAACCCTGTCTCAAAAAAAAAAAACAAAAAAAAACAACAAAAAAAAACCCCCAAAACAAACAAACAAACAAAACAAAAACCAAAACGAACAAACAAAAAAAACATATTCCTATCCTAAACTACATGACAATAGAATAATCTTAATACCAGCTTCCAGGATTTAATGTTTTTTTTCTCTCTAATTCTACACAGTTATTTTTGTTCTCTCTTTATGTGGTTGGTGCACAGTGGATGTTCAGTAAGTAGTTATTGAATTAAACAGTCTACTATCCTAACTAACACTCCCATCCCCATCACCACCATTGCCATCATCACCATCATCACCATCATCACCATCACCTCCATCACCATCACCACCACCATAACCATTGTGGTGCTATGAATGAGAATGGTTCCCATTGATTCATATATTGAGTGTTTGGTGCCAGTTTGTGAATTGTAAGAAAGGATGAGTATGTGTGATCTTGTTAGAGGGGGTTTGTCACTGGAGTGGGCTTCAAGGTTACAAAAACCCATTCCAAACCTAGTCTAACTCCCTCTGCCTGCAACTTTCAGATCAGATGTGTGCTCTCAGCTATTGCTCCAGTGACACACTTGCCGGCCTGTGGCTACACTCCCTGCCATGATGACTATGGACTAACCCTCTGAAACTGTAAGCAAGCCCCCAACTAAATGCTTTTTATATGTTACCTTGCTCATGTTGTATCTTCCCATCAATATTAACCCTAACTAAGAAACTGTCATCACCACCATAACGATCATGGCATATCACCACCATCACCAACATCATCATACATAACCACCACCATCATCACACTACACCTTTACCGCCATATTTAAAACATTCAAACGTCACACTATCCAGCCTTCCAACATTTCCCCTCTTCTCCCCCTAGGTTATATGAATTTTTTCTCAAAATGCTGGTCTTAAATTTAAGACTAGATGAAAGCATAAAATTATCTATTAGATTACAAATGCCCTCAAATATGAAGCTGGAGAGTCACAGGTATTTCCCTGCAACACCTAACACAGTTACACAGTGCCTTATATTTGACAAGTTTTTAATTAAAAAAAAACTTTCTTTTCTAGTAAGTCATTTTCTCTTTTATAAAGACAAGTTACTCCTAATGCTTAAGCCTTCCATATTAATTATTCTATCTTATCACAGAGGCATCACAGCATCTCCCTACCTTTTGTGTATGGTGACTTCTGCCTGTTTACTCTACCATTGGAGATCATGTTTCCTACATGTAGGAAACACTAGTAGCTTTAAATAATAACATCTCGTCCATTGATATTTTATTGCATATAAGGATGCTTTTACACCCACTTGTTTGGACTCAATGATCTTGCATCATATGCTATATTGGTTTTAGTTTTCACTATTAATGAGTCTAGAAAATTGCTCCAAGGAATCCTAATTGAAATTGTTTCAAACAAGATGGTTAAAACTAGGAAAGCTATTGGTTCACAGTTCACATGTTTCTACTAGTTCAGCTAATTGTCTCCGTACTTTTTTCCAGTCATGGTCTCAATATCTATCTCTTGCTCATATGATCCCTCCTCTCTCTCTCTCTCATCAATTGGACTCCTGGAGCTCTGCCTGGGACTTGGCCATGGATCTCTGCATCTGCTTCCATCAGTCACTGGATGAGGGTTCTATCATGACAGTTAGGGTGTTCAGCCATCCAATCACCAGAGTAGGTCAGCTCAGGCACTCTCTTGACCATTGCCAGTAGTTTATAATAGAGTCATCTTTGTGGATTCCTGGGGACCTCTCTAGCACTCTGCTTCTTCCTATTCCCATGGAGACTTCATTTATCATGGTATTGCTTTCCTTGTTCTCTCACTCTGCTCCTGATCCAGCTAGGACCTCCTGCTCCCCTAAGCTCTCTTCCCCCCCACCCCGACCCTTGCCCTCCATTACCCCTGCTGAGACCCAGGATGCCCATGTAGATCTCATCTATTTCTCCATTGCTGGGCGATCCCTGTGTTTTTCCTAGGGTCCTCTTTACTAGCTAGCCTCCCTGGAGCTGTGAGTTGCAGGCTGGTTATCCTTACTTTACATCTAGTATCCACTTATGAGTGGTAGCTGAGGAGCCCCCATGGTACTTGAGTAGGCCCTCTGGATAAGTGAGACAGTTGTTTAGCTTGAACTGTTTAGGAGACCCCCAGGCAGTGAGACTGGGACCTGTCCCTAGTGAATGAGCCGGCTTTTTAGAACCTAGTGCCTATGCTGAGACACTTTGCTCAGCCTTGGTGCAGGGAGGAGGGCCTGGACCTGCCTCAATTGAATGTACCAGGCTCTGCTGACTCCCCAGGGGAGAACTTACCTTGGAGGAGGTAGGAATGGGGGGTGGGTTGGGAAGGAAGGCTGGGGGTGGGAAGAAGAAGGACAGGGAAATCTGTGGTTGATATGTAAAATGAATAGAAAAATCTCTCAAAAAAAAAAAAAAGAAAGAAAAAAAAAAAAACCTAGGAAAGCATCTAACATTGAAGCCTGGCCTCAATCTCTCAGAGATTCTGTTTATACTTAAATAAATAATTATTAACAACTAGATATAGGTATTCTCTTAATTATTCTTTATAGATGCACTTAAAAACCTCAAGTAATGCTATTATGTACTATCTAGATGCCATTGTTATATAATAAAAGCAATATGATGCATTAACATTAGTATGATGATAATAGTAATATTAGTCATATTTAACTGAATTGAGGATACTATTTCAGTGTCATAGATCTGTTATTTTTTCAGCCTTTCCCTTTTCAATTTTCGTCTGGAGGAATATATTTCCTTCAGCCCTTCTGCGTTTTCCTTTGTTGAAATGTCTATCATCTTGTGAACGTTCAAACAGCTTCATCCAGGATTTGGACCTGAAGTCTGGCCTCACAGAGAGAGTAGCTAGTGTAGACTCAGCAAGGAAGGAGAAGAGCAGGGATGAGACTGAGGAGGCCTGGAAGGGCCATCAGCAACATGCAAAGAGAGACAATGGGCAGAACTGCACGTCTGGGAACAAGATCAGCATCACTACACAGGACACTCCTGGTTGAAAAGGGAAGAAGAGGCCAGGGTTTTGTGGATTTTTTTTAAAGGTGCAAATCTCCAACAGCTAGAGCAGAAAAAGCTTTGCAATTGTCTTTGTGGAATAATTTGAAATGGGTAAAGAAGTCTCCCATCTTATAAAAAAAAAAAAATACCTAGAAAGCTCTCCTCTTATTTGATAAACTGTCAAAAATGCTCTGTCATGAATCCCTAAAAGATTAGGTAAATTTAATGATTTAAAAAAAAAAAAAAAAAAAAGGCTTGCTAAACTGCAATAATGGAATGACCTGGCTGGAAAATCTGAGCTTCCTTCATAGACATTTCTCTTGGTTAAACTCTGTCAGCAAAGAATATGGTTATCCCTTACAGCTGAGAATTGTAAGAATTTAACTAATGTCTGTCATTAATCATCCTCCTAAGCTAAGGGGGATCTCTTATATACCAGTTAAAGATTAGACAGCTAAACAGATGTTTGGATTTGTCTTTAGGTAGAAGAATAAAATAGGTTGGTAGGTAAATTCTAGATGCCTAGGAAGATAAAATGCTATTATTCAGGGGTTAAATCTCTGAGGAATGGGGAGACAAGGGAGTAGCGTCACACTAAGCAAGGTCTAATGGTAGACCCGACTGACTTAGACACACATCTGGAATCCCTTGGGTGACAGAGCCCAGCTCATACAACTAGATCAGACTTTCTGGGCATGGGCCCAAGTATCAGTTTTGTTTATCTTGTTGTTTAGATCTCATGTGCTTTACAACATAAAAACATGGTGACAATAACTGAAGTACTTTATTATAGAGAACTTTGAACCCAAAGAAAATCTGTTATTTCTCCATAGTTTATAGATGAACGTCTGTTCTTGAGATATGTCATTGGATTTCTACTCACCCTCTCACCCTCTTCTTACATGCTCCCCAGATTGTACCCACTGCTATTTTTTCAGCCTAGCACCAATGGAACTTTGAAGTTTATATTGAATATTAGTAATATTCTACATACTAAGTGAATTATTAGATGCTTAATATTTGTAAAAAAAAAACAATGTTTACAATATTAATACATGAGTAACACACACCTAATGTTAAATAAATATTTCAGTGATCTTACCAAAAATTGGTCATACTGCTCACGGTCAATGCTTCGGGTACAATAGATGTCCCCAGTGTCCTTCTCTATGAAGAACAAATTGAAAGGCTCTTTGTCCACTCCTGGTCCACTGATAGAGTAAAAGATGGTGTAATTCTGGGCAGCATCAGACTGGATCTATAACAAGAAGAGACAATTTGGAGACAGAACATCTTGATCACTATCTTCATCTCACCTCTTGTGAGAGTTTACTTTCCATCACTTTCTCTCTTTTGTTCCTTCCTCCAGAAGCTCCCATTTTTTTCAAAATCTTATCTCCATCCTTCCACGTGTGAAGCCAGACTCTGTCCCTTGCTTGATCCCTAATGTCTGTGCAGTTCTGAGGCCCGTGGAGCAGTGTGTCTTCATGTCTGTTCTGTTCCTACACACAGTGCAGGACACCTTTCCGTGATTTCAAATCATTTCACACTGAAAACTGTATAATCACAGGGGAAGCAATACAACTTCTTACATGACTAATTCTACCGACCTCAGATTGTTGCAAGGCTGCCCTATGCTTGCATTTCAGCTGTGTGGCAGCAAGGCAGCTCACTTACTAAACCACAAAAGTGACCAGTTTTTAGGGGATAACTGTTCATTTAAGCCAGCGTTGAGTTGTGCCAAACTGGTGTGTTTGCTCTCTGCCGAGGAGAGCTTGGATATCCGGCATAGGGTTGGAGAATTGACTCAAGAGCACAGGTGCTTGTTACCAAGCCTGGCCACCTGAGTTCAAATCTGGGCACCCAGATCGTGGAAGGAGAAAACCAACTGTTCCTAGCCATCTGTGGACCCATGCATAGGTATTTCTATGGCACATGCCTGCCCTCTACCCCAAATAAATAAATAAAATGTTTAAAAAATAATATTTGGGTGAAGAAAGTCTATAGAGTTTCTCTATGTTCCTCATTATAGTGAATAGATGACACCCAGTAATATTAATAACTTAAATTCCCCATTCAATATATTGTACACTATTTATTTATGTACCTTATTGGGGATAGAATTTAGGACCTTGTGCATGCTTGGCAAACAGATGACCACTGAGCCACTTCTCCAGCCCATTAGAGTTGCACCTTAGCTGTGTGGCTTGGTCCTCTTGTGGGACTCCTAGCAAGTGGGAACAGGGACTCTCTCTGATTCTTTTTCTGGCTTTCGAGACCCTGTTCCTCATACTGGGTTGCCTTGCTCAGCCTTAATACAAGGGGAGGTATTTAGTCTTGCTGCAACTTGATATACCAGGTTTGGCTTGTATCCATGAGAGGCCTGCCCTTTCCTCAACAGAAACTAAGGAGTAAGTAAATGGGGGGAAACAGAAGGGAGGTTGTGGGGGTAGGGCTGGGAGAAGAGGAGGGAGGGGAACTATGGTTGGAATGTAAAATAAACAAATAAATAAATAAATAAAATCTCTAACACATATGAAATTTTAACAAAAAACCATGTGACAGACCTGCTGAACGTGTTGTGGAAATGGACCTAATGAGTTCTCCATCAGCGAACATGGAATAGGAGCCCATCTTCTTTTACTGCGCGTGTGTACTGGATCTTTGGTATGTCTCTTCCTAAAAACCTACATTTGATGAGCAATGAAATACAGCTTTACTTAGCATTATTAAAACTGTGACTTTCTGTGTACTCCATGATGGAGAAAATAAGTAAGAGTGATACATAACAATATCGTGAATAATCCCTACAGAATTTGTACTATGTTTTTTCCAATACACACACACACACACACACACACACACACACACACACACACCTCTTACTATATCGTATTTCCTAGTTCTATCAGTTTCCTGATGTGACTAGTTAGCAATCACAATTTGGCTGGTCATTGATATAAACATCTTTGAGAAGCTAGAGACTTCCTTTGCCCCTACCCCCCACATAATCAATTAACAAATACTTAAGAACTGGCTTCATTTTATGAAGCATGGTGCAGGTGAAATCCATGTAAACCCTGTCTATAAGTATTTATGTTCCACCAGACAAAACGTGAACAGCATTTATTCAAGCAGCTTTCATGCAATTTGGATAAAAAAAATAATGCTTTATAAGCATGAATCATATTTTTAAATGCAAGGAAAAGTAGTCTTTGCAATCAAAAGAGGTTTAGTTCAGAAATCTGTTTATAAATTTAATCAGTAGTTTTTATGAGACTCAGTCATTATGCTGAGTTTACTTAACATGAGATGCAAAGTGTGGCATGTCCAGGACTCATTACCCTTACCTACAAGGTGGTGGGTTGAAGACACCCATACCCCTCTTGGCCAGGCCACACGTCCATTCTAAAGACAGGGGCGCTATGGAGTTTTCTACTATGCGAATGGGTCCCCTGATGATGCCACAAGCCTCACTGGAAGGAAGCCCCAGGGTGGAGTGGCCCTGCTTGCCCTGCTTCATTGTTCTCTGAGACCCACCCCAGCCTTTTTCTTGTTCTTCAGGTTGGCTGCTCTTCCCACCACACCTCCAAGTTTATCTGAAACCTGTGATATTCCGAAGTAGCTCACTGGCCATGGTCTTCTTCCCCAATACTAACTGGGTAAATGGTTGATACGCCACTCTTTTTTAACATTCCAGTCCTCACTTATGAGAAGGTTGAGTGCAAAAGACAAAGGAATCAAGGAAGGCTTTAGGCTTGTGGATGCAATGGGAACCCTTTTAGGACATCCTGCCCTAACCTGCTTTACCTTTTTTTCTCTTGCTGACAACTCAATTTCTATTTCCTTTTGCTCCTGCCTCTGACTGTCTGAGAGGAAGATGGAGAACCTCTTCTTCTCAGAAGACAAAATCAGGTCATGTGTTGTATAAATTGTGCCGTCTTCTAGAATTCTGAAGGCTGGGTCACTGGACAGGATCAGGCTGGGTGATTTGAGGCACTCCTCCAGATTCACTGCAGGGAGGGCATTTCACAGCAATGTCAGGTTAAACCAGAAAGGGAACGAGTCTTACAAGGAATGACAACTGTCAATTGACATGAGGGGAGCAGAAAGAGGGTAGGACACTGAACACCTGCTGTTCTAAAACGTGGGGACTGTGAAAATTAAACTAGTTGGGTTTTGGTCCCCCTCTGCCTTTCCCTTCCCTCCCTCCCTCCTTCCTTCCCTCCCTCCCTCCCTCCCTCTCCCCTCTGCCTTTTCCTTTCCTCCCTCCCTCCCTCCCTCCCTCTTTCCTTCCTTTTGTCTTTTCTTTTGTCCTTCTCCCCCTCTCCCTCCCCTCCTTCCTTCCCTCCCTCCCTCCCTCTCCCCTCTGCCTTTTCCTTTCCTCCCTCTTCCCCTCCCTCCCTCCCTCCTTCTCTCCCTCCCTCCCTCCCTCTCCCCTCTGCCTTTTCCTTCCCTCCCTCCCTCCCTCCCTTCCTTCCTCTTTCCTTCTTGGCAGTCAGTGCTGAAGATACAACCCAGAACCTCATTCAGGAAAGTCAAGCCTCTACCGACTGAGCTGCAATCTTCCCCTCCCATTACTTTCATCACGAATTAATTTAAGAAGTAAACTATTCTGCAGGTTTATTGGTTTTGGTTTGCTTCTACTTTCCCTAGTATCCAAGGGTTTGTGTACACAGGTCCTTGACTTGCAGTGGTTCAACTTCATGGAAGTGTGAAAGTGATATACATGCAACTGACTTTGAGCCTGGGGCTTTAATACTGACCTTTTTTCAAGCTAGGAATATATGGTAAAAGCCTCCCTCCTAATGCTAGACAGGGTTATGAACTGCTCGTAGTGATCCTTGAATAGGGAGATGGTAAGGGACCAAGGTGGAAACTGTACAATGGACCATGTTGCTAAGATATGACGTTTGGTAGGTTAGGTATACTGAATGCATCTTCCCCTTACTTTTAACTTATAATAGGTTTAAGAGGATGTGGTGAATCCATCATAAATCAAGAGCTATCTGGAGGGAGGGAGGTTAATATGTATGTATTTATATGTTTATAGATAACATATATAAACATGTATATACATCTACATGTATAAATACATATAATGCACTATATACATATATACATATAATGCACTATGAAGCAGAAATTTATATGATATGTTTACATATAATTATAAATATATAAATTTCTGTTTCATAATACATGTTTGACTTACATAGTTTTAAACTGCATTTATTATAAGATGGTGTTAGTAGATTTTGAGATTAAGTTAAAATTTATTTGGCAATAAGATAAAAGTTAAGTTGTAATAGGTGAGAAACCTAGTCTGTTCTTCCCACTAATGATGCAAATAATCTTCATGTAAAATCTATTTGAGGTTTGAAAATCTCGGTGCTTAATGCATATTGATGATTGTGGTAGTAAAATCCACTGACATTATATTTGACTTTTACAAGTTATTCTGTGAAATAGAGCATATAAGTTCTCAATAAATATGTATTCATTGCTACCCACCACAAGCGCAGATTTTATATGGAGCATTTCAGCTTTGAGATTTGTTTCATGTCTTATCAGCCAAGAAACTTGACCCTGGGATTCTGGCAGCAGCAGAATTGACATGATTTAAGATACACTGCTAGTGCTGATGCTTGGCTTTGTTTAAACTAAAATAATTTTCTTCCTTCCCTAAGGTTTGCTAATTTTCTAGCAAGAAAGATTAAACAAATTTGATAATTTGACCACCTTCCACCATGAATAGAAAGGGAGCTACTTTCTAGTGTAGGGCAAGGTTTAAAACTAAGTAGCAATTACATAACTTTCATCCCAAAGTTTCCAAGAGCAGCCCCCCGAACTAATTGCAGTAAGTTACAATTCCCAGGACAGAGTCTCACCTTTGCCTACAGGTGTTTCAGCCTTAAGATGAGAGGGAATTTGAAGAGAAATTTTTTGACAGGCATCGCAAAATAATACCAGAACCTAAAAAACAAAACAAAACAAAAAAAAAAAACAAAAAAAAAAAAACAAATTCAAACATCATATTTTTCTTTACATTGCAATTTGGTCTGGTTGATAAAATTACTACCAATTTTAGAAACAAATGAAACTTTTTAATCCTCTACTTTTTCAGATTCATTTAGAAAGTGATTGGCACAGTCTTTGGGAACTCTAGTATCAATTTAAAAGTTAAGTGAACAGTTCTTAGGACTACAACATTATTATACACTTGCAGCAAAATGTATTATGATCCATTGAATTTATTGTATTGTCTCCAAGACTCTCCACAAACTTCACAGACCTTTGGCCTGGAAAAGTACTGAATTCTAGAATTCTATAAGCATTTATGTACTAACTCTCTCCAACCTTTTTTTTTTTTTTTTTTTTTAAACTACTTGAGGTTACTATTGAGGAAGTGAGAAATATTTAAAGTGTTTTTGAGGTTCATAAAAATAATACTTAGAACCAACCCACTGTCATTAAATCACTTTTTGGACTGTCTTAGAATAGATAAATAAATCTTCAAAGTATGTTTTCAAACCACCTAGCTAAATGTTTTAAACTAACAGAATTTTCTGAATTTCAATTATATTCAAGGCACAGCAATTGTTATAAAAATCTAGGAAGTCCAAAGCAGACAGAAAACTATTTTTAAAAAAGTAAAAGTTAGCAGGGCAATGGTGGTGCATGCCTTTAATCCCAGCACTCGGGAGGCAGAGCCAGGTGGATCTCTGTGACTTCCAGGCCAGCCTGGGCTACCAAATGAGTTCCAGAAAAGGCACAAAGCTACACAGAGAAATTCTGTCTCGAAAAACAAAACAAAACAAAACAAAGTAAAAGTTATGAGCTCATAGAATTCTATTAATTCAAAACAATTTTATTTCTTTTGTATCACGTTATATTTATTTGATTTTTTTCTCTATTTATTAAAAATAATCCTATGCTTATTTTTTAAAAAAGGACCACAACAAGATTTCTCAGAATCACACAGGTTAGTTTGTGGTCAGTTTTTCTCAAAGACCAAGTTCTAAAGTCATGGGATATGCTATTTGTGTGAGAATGAGCAAAATGGTTAATGTTCATATTAAGGACGTTGTATCCTTCTAACTCAACTCAGATGTATCATAGCGGCTTAAAACAGACTGTAAATTTGTTTTACAAATCTGTTAGGCATAGAATGTGGCAAGCTGCCATTTTATAGGTCACATTTGCATACAGCTGCAATTTAAATAACCACTTATGAAAACAAGGGGCATTCTTACTCATTTGTCTTTTTAGAAATATCTCATCCCTAATGCCGAGAATCGCACTAGTCTGTGCCTAAAGCCTTGCTGAAGATGAAGTTCAGGCAGGTAATTGTCTACATGCATAGTGTGGGAAAAGCCCATCATAATTAGAAATAGATGCATATACATATATATATGCATATACCTGTGTATGCATAAATGTGTATACATATATTTTATAGAATACATCCAGATTTCCAAAACTATCCTCATTTCAGTTCCTCCCTTTCTTAAGACCCTCGCCTCAGGAATTCACCTTCGGTAGACAGAAACATTGGAAGTTTCCAGGACGTCAGTAGTCCCTCTGCCTCCAAGTGAAAATTGGGGTCTAAATGACTTGGAAGGAGTTGTGACCTTTCCAGTCAGTATAGGATTCAAGGATGAAAAGGCAAAGGATGAATCAAGGGATAAAGGGCTGTGTGGGGACCAGAACCAAAAGCAAGAAGAAACTGAGTTTAGCCACATTTTACTTAACAGATACTAACTCCAGGTGGTCTCTGCGTGCTCTTCTCCCAGATAGTCACAAAATGAGAAGTAGACCATCAATCCTGCACTATTAATATGAAGAAAATGTTTGTGCTCATTCATGAAAACCCCAAAATTCTGAAAAGATAATTTACAACTGAAGAATTTTTGGTAAAATAAAAACTAAATTAAAAAGCAGGGGTCACAATGCAGAATTTCCAAATGGAGATCTGAGAAACTTTCCCCATCAAAGGCACATATAGCATCCTGAAAACAGTTCACAGTGGTCACAACCCAAGGTGGATGGCAACTTCCTGGCAATTCCAGTGACAGCCCCACTCCTCCTGCTGAGTTAAGCTGCAGCCTCACGTGGCCAGGTCTACCCTTCTTTAAAGGCTTCCTGAGTGAACTAAGAACATCTTGAGTAAGTCATAGCTTCACCCAGAATCCTTTTCTCTTTTTTCTGCTCAGTGGACTAGGATGTTAAATGCATGAGCTTTGAAAATGCCTACTATCTAAAGCAAATCTCAGAAACTTCTGGGCCAAATTCCAAAAAGTTATTTCACCACTCCTTAGGGGGGGAAAAAAACCACCATAGAAAGCTGAATGAGGGATTCCCTTGAAAGACATTGCCACGCAGGCACTGGAGCTTGGAGAGTAAGCAATCCCTCCCCGTTCTGGATCGATCACAAGCCCCTCAGCTCTTCTCTAAATTGCTCTCAAATCAGCTTTTCTTTTCCTCCCTCTATCCTTGCTGCCTTCCTTCCTGCCAAGACTCACTTTCAAGCCCCAGCTGGCCCAAGGAAGCAGGTGAAAGCATGCCTAGTTCCCTAATCCTTTGGATGTTACTCACCAGGAGAGAGAAAAGGAGCTGCTTAGAGAAGGTGCTCCCTGGGGCAGCGAGGGCCACAGCCATCAGAAGAGGTCCCAATGGCCAGGGACGGTGGGCAGCTAATGGGGTGGCCTGGAGCGCACAGGGAGGCTAAGCAGATGCTGCCACTTGTCAAGAGGCTCTGCAGCCAAGTTGGCACAGTTGAGGAGGCTTTGGAAGAGAGTCAGGAGACAAGTGATAAGAAACAGGAGGAGGAGCGACAGATGGCCTCCTTCCCTGGCCAGTCTTCTTCCTTCCAGTCCAACTCCCTGTGAATGTAGAGAGGTTTCCTACAAGTCGGGAGAGGAAGGCACAAAACACCCCATGCCCAGCCACTGGCTCCTCCTCAAAGCAGCTTTCAAAATTTCTCCTGCCACTTAACACATAGTCAGAAGCAGAAGACAACACCCTCCATCCTCAGCCCTCCTCCCTTTACCCCCAGGTAGAGGCTGTGATTCCTCCTGGTTATTATGTCCTCCCACAGCCTCCCCTCCTTCCTGGCCTTATTAACCTGCCTTGCCCCCCGGGTGCAAACAGGAATTTTGCATAAACCCCATGCAAAAAAAAAAAAGAAAGAAAGAAAAAGGTGATGCCTGGTTTGATGCATTGGCAAACCAGAGGACGTATGCTTGTGCAATCACTTCCATCTGGAGTTATCTCCCCATCAAAGCATTCAGGTATAGCCAGTGCCATAAAGCACTACAGCTTTGCCAGAGAGATGACATTCCAGCTGATGCCACGGGTACATTGTGTTTACCCCCTATTATTTTCTGTCTCCTAGGAGTCAGTCCTCTAGACATCACAAGGAATATCCCAAAGTATACCAACCTCATAAAAACAAAATAATAATAATAATAATAATAATAATAATAATAATAATAATAATAAAGCAACAAGGATGTAGTTTTGTTATTGTTTTCTTTTTCTTACACTGGATGTATTGTTACCCCCTCCCCCTGCAGGACAACTACAACCTACTAGACTAATCACATTAAAAATCATTCCATTTACCCTAATTGTGTATTACAAGTAATACAGAAGCTGACCTAGACTACTGGTGTAATGATGCCATAGTACACGGGCTTTGTAAACAACAATGACTCTCTCAATGGAGACTTTAACCTCTTTTCTTTTGTTTTAATTCAAGTTGTTCCATATCAGTTGCGCCCTATGACATTGATAGAAGTTGGGGGAAGATGAAAAATATTGCCAGGTATTAAGTGTTAGATACATGAATGAAACTAAATTCTAATTTTCTGAATTATTGTGATGAATCAAGAGCCATAGCAGACATTTAAGTCAGTGTTCCCAATAGACCAACAAAAGCTTCTTTTAGCAAATGACAGAACCTTGGGAAAGTAAACCTTATCCCTGCGTTCATGAACAAATGTGTGAAAGTGGGCTGGAGATAAAGTGTAGACCATGGGTTCAGTCCCCAGAACCACATGAACCAGATACAGTGGTGCAAGCCTGTAAGCTCAGCACTCAGGAGGTGGAGGTGGGGAGTCAGACATCCATGGTCATCTCTGGCTGTTTGGAAGTTGAAGGGCAGCCTGGGATACAGGAGACTTTGTCTCAAAACACAAAGTGAAAAAGCAGACAGTGGAACCTGTCTGCCTGTCACTAAAGTACTACTTCTTATTTTATCTCTTAATTTGTGAGGCTACCTAAAGGTGCGCCAACAGATGTACTCATGGAACAACTACTGAAAGATTCACATGCCAGGCTTTGGGCTCTGTGAAGAGGGACGCCATTCAAGGAGAAAAAGAACACTGGAAAGTTCATGAATCCAAAAGTAAGTACATACTTTGGAGACCGCATAAACGTTTGAAGGATAAGAAAAGAACACTAGAGCAAATATTAAAGATCTTAGCACTTGAGAGCAAAGTAAATAACAAATCCTCAGTGCATAGTTCAGAGACTAAGGAGAAGAATTAATTGTGTTATATACATATTGCATAATCTCTCATTTACCACAAATTTACAGTCATAAAGAGGAAGCCTGACATGTAAGGCCTCACATGGTGCATGTGTTTCTTTAATCATTAGCTTAAGGTACATCAAAAAGGCATCTCTATACTAAATAGTGTGTTTTAAGGAGATACGGCAACACATTTCAGAGAAATTGATTATATGTGGCCAGTTTATAGGAAGAGGTAATCAAGACAAAAATTCATGACCTTAAAACAGTTACTTTTTAAAACAACACTAAGGTGTCCTCATTTATTCTAAAAGACTAGACGTGTAGGAACACTGTACTGATAAAGTTATAAGAAACTACATTGGACAAAATGCACATAAATGGAAGGAACCAAATTCTGGAGTAAAGAAAAAAATGGGCTGCAATCTTATGGGGAAAATGTATAAACAAAAGAAAAAAGAAGTCTTAGCAGTTGAAAGCAACATCCTGAGTCTTTTGAGCTTAGTATACTACAAAAACAAACAAAAACCCCAAAACAAACAAATAAAAAAATTCATTTTCTGCCATTTCCTCTGATTAGTATTTTCTCTGATGACACTTTCAAAGTTGAATATTTAAAACCTATTTTTAATTATAACCTTCCTGTCAATTGTTCATTTTCTGTATTAAGCAGCACATTATTAAATGCTGACTTTGAACATGAGAATATGTTCTCACTGCCTAGAGAGAAAAGCCTTTGCATTCCACTGAACTTGGAAACTATCTGGGTAAAAGGATATTAAATTGAGAAGTAAATTATTTGTGAAAAATTACTAGGAATGATTTCTTAAGGGTTCTTACAGAGATTACTAGTTAATTTTACATAAACTGACCACTCCCAATTATTATCAAAACTGTTGTCAAGCCTAAGAAAAGAAACATCAGCACCCATCTAAGGGCAATTTAGGGCTCTCTCAATTTAGCACACACACTTAATTCAAGGTGGCTTAAGAGAAACATGACCTCCTTAATGAAAATGCATCACAACTGATTTAACTGAGCATTTAAGTCATTCCTAACATTTACTCATTATAAGAACCATATTTATACATCGAGCTATTTCTTGAGCTAGAGGTACTTTATGTTTGTAATGTTTTAAATTAACCCCTGTAAGTTAATCATTTTCAGAATTTGATGTTGGAGTATTTGATAGGCTAAGACACTCATAATTCTAAATTATGCACTCTCTTGGTGAATTTCAATTAAAAATGACACTTAAAATCTTTAATAGTCATAGTTATTATAGTCATTAGAAAGGAATATTTTCCTCCACAGTTCTATTTCTATTCTCATTAATAAGGTATATGAGGTCCTTACATTTACAGATACAATAATAATATGCACAATGTAATGTATAGAATAGATATATGATGGAAAAAGAAAAACATGTAGTAATCTGGGAATATTTTTAGAAGAAGCTCTATTAAGAGCACACTTCTCCACTTTACAGTTGTGTTAACTACAGTTTCTTTTGTGCAAATGGATTAAGAGCGATTACTATTAAACAAAAGAAACTACACTCATTAAAGCATACACCCTCTATGAAACAGCCTCAATTAGCCACTGGCCTCCAATTATCATTATGCTACGATTCTTCTGCAATCCATTGGTGGTAGACAGCCCTCCTGCATTGGCATAGATCAGAGAACATGAGTCTAAAAACTGCTGAGGTTGGGAACGCCCATATTCCATTCTCAGAGTCCGGATTCAGGTTGGAATGAGCTCAATATGTTGCAAGTCACCAGATAGAGCTAGTCCACAGTGTGTCTAGAACTGATAAATAATCATTTATTGTGTCTAAAATGCTACTAGAAAATGTGGAGAAACTATGCGTGAGGGTGAGTACAGTATTGGCAAATAGAAAAGGAGACTATGTATGACAGAATACAAGGAGTATGTAGTCACATGCATATACAGGCACAGAATTGCAGTGTTTCAGAAGTTCAAAGTAGACTGGGATACTCAGGAGACCAGACTATCATCCCTTGTTAAAGAAATGAAAACCAAGTGTAGCATGCAAGTGTAAAATAAGGCCCTTGAGTTCAGATGAACCTAAAGGACACCAGAACAAGGAGAGGCAGTGGCAAGGGAGACTGTTCTCTGAGTAAAATGTTTAACACACAGAGTCAGAACATAAGTTCCTCAGCACCCATATTAAAAAAAAAAAAAAAGGAAAAAAGCCAGGCATGATGGTATGTGCCTGAAATGCTAACAGTGCAGATGTAGGGAAACAGAAGGAGGATCCCTAGGGCTTGCTGGTTAGCTAGTTTCAACAAATAGATGAGCTGAAGTTCAATGAAAGACCCTAATCTCGCCAAATAAGATGGAAATTAGTTGAGGATAATACCTAGCATCAATCTCTGTCCTCCACAGGTAAGTACACATAAGACACACATGCACACACGCAAACACACACACACACACACACACACACACACACACACACACACACACACACACACACACACACACACACACACACGCATGCAAAGAGAAACAAATCAATCTTGTCTTCCTCACTGTAAATGTTAAGAAAGATAAAAGTATGTCCTTTAATGGAGACTGACATCTAGTTTGGAATGCATCTACATTGCATGAGGAATGGAGAACTCTAGAAAGAGCGGAAGCTGGGAAGATGTATGAACAGGGAAGGGGTCAAAATGGGCTGAAGAGAAAACTGGTCAATGCAGGACCAACTTTTCTTGACCACAGATAGCATCTCTGCTCTATGTCTCTGGAGCCGCTCTAGTCTTTTCGGATGTAGACACAGCTTCTAGTCAGAGTGTAATGACAGAAACAGATGAGGAAAAGGCTGAAACTCGGTGTGGGGTGGGGAACTTTAATACACAAAGCCCATGTGAAGGGAGATGGTAGCCCAGCATGGTAGGGAAGGAAAACGATGCTATTCCACTCACTCCATCACAGGAAGAAACTCATGAGATCACTTCAGAGATATGAAGCCCTTAGAGGAAGCCAGAAGAGGAGCCTGCAGTGCAGTCTGGCACCAGTCAGTGTTTTCAGACATTAGTTAAAACACAGAAGCAGAAAGACACCCAAGAATTTACACCACATGAATCAAAACATCCTGAGTAGGGACTTTTCTCTAATTGTCTCTTACATGTTGATTGTTAAACATTAACCAACATAACATTGATGATTCATTTCATGCGCTTTGCAATAATCTTCTATCTTCAACAGTGACCTTACACACACACACACACACACACACACACACACACACACACACACACCACACAAATATCACACCTAACACTCTCACTCTTCTCTTTCTAACAGAATTAACAGAATAAACACATGCATTGAGTGCAAGTAAAAAAGTCAGTGGATCAGAGATGGTATAGATAGCTAAGTGCAAAGCAGCTGTTAGCACAAAGCAAAGACTAGAGTGAGAAAGAAAAACAGAGAATGAGACCCCACATTCTGTCATCCTAAGACACGTTACTGAGCTGTTTTGCTTAACTTGGTGTTATTCATTTGCTTTTGTCTGTTGGCTAAGTGTGAAATGCCTTCTACAGCTAGACCAGTCACTACATATTTACTATCTTAAAAGAGAAATATATGTTCCTAGACTTGCATGTTGATTCTAGAGTGCAAATGTTTGTGAATAGATTTATGAATTAGGATACCATACATGTGAGTCAGAGAACGGGAACCAGCTTTCAGCATAGATAGACTTCTTTAGGATAATCTGAAAAGGACTCACACCATGCAAGTAGTCAGAGCGCCTCTCTTCTAGATTAGGGGCCTTACTGGACTAGAAAGAGGGAAAGGAGAGGCCCTCTGTGGGTAGGATGGTGGCTAGAGTCTTCTTTTCAAGACAAGGTTGGTTTTGTTCTGTCAGTGGTGTCTCTAAAGAGTTTAGGATGTGGTGCGGAGCATTGTGTTGTTCTCAAGTATGTAGGAAGGGTTACAGAGCTTTGCGCACTTGGAACCTGGTGTCTGGTTTAAGATGGCAACACAGTTCTTCTACCAATATGCAGATATTTAGACTATGACAAGGTGGAAGAAGTTTCACTTCCCTGCCAGACTCACCTGCACTCAGCAGCTGCAGTTGAATCTCAATTTGACAGAAAACTGTATAAAAAGAAGCATCCTTGAGCAGAGTTCCCTTGGGTGGATGCCTTGAAGAGGCTAGTCAGCAGAATGGACCTCCCTGCCCTTCCCAGTTACCTCCCAAATGGGAACAAGGATGAGGTGACCCAGAGGCAAGACTCAAAGAATAAGAAGCAAACTCACTTGATTGCCTGCCACTCTGTATACGGTGCCCTCAGACTCCAAGAATGCCATGCTCATTTGAATGGAAGATGCTGATTCAGAATGAATGAGGAAGTGTCCAAAGATGAAAAAGAAAGCAATGGTACTCCCACAAAATACACCTTGTAGGTGGCTTTATTGTGGAAAGTGATTGAGTACACACAAATTTTACCACAACTTAAGTCATTATTTGTATGTCCTGTGTAGACAGGACTCTATGTGGACAAAACATGCATGCACATCACTAATTTACTTAGAATGTTCTTAAGGGAACCAATGGACAAACTATGAATATGCAAGAGCACACGTAGATAAAGCAGAAAAATGAAAATTTAATTGAGTTTGAGAAAGTTTTGTCGTTCAGAACAAAGCAGACCAGGCCATTTTGTTCCTTTTGTATGGGATAGCCTCAGCCAGTGTTTCCCAGAGACAGAATCAGAGAGGTTTGGGTTGTTGAAAGTATAGATTTCCTTGATCCGTCACAGACTTACTGAGTCAGATTCTTAAAACAGTAGGCAAAGAATGTGAATTCTTTTGTATGTAATGTGTGTGTTCATCTTTGTGTGTGTGTGTGTGTGTGTGTGTGTGTGTGTGTGTGTGTGCAAGTGTGCATGCGTGTGTGTGCTCCTGCATGTAGAGGCCAGAATGTCTTCTTTAATCACTTTTCCACCTTATGATTTTATACAGTCTCTCACTGAACCTGGAGCTGCTTCCACCAGGCTAGCTGTCCAGCAAGACCTAAGGATCTTTGTGTCTCCACCTCCTTAGCACTGGAATTACAGGCATGTTTTGTAGTGCCCAGATTCTTATGCCATAGGTCTAAACTCAGGTCAATGTGCTTGTGTGGCACCAAGGTAGTGTCCATGAGTAACCTGCGTCAGATATAAATATTTCAATTAGTTGTAGAGACCTTCCAAAGTTATTAATTAAAAAACTCATTTAGGTACCTATTTCTTCCCAATTGAAACATACCATCCTGGAGGAAGCTGAGAAACTAAAAAGACTTGGGAAGTTAACAAAACCTATAAGGCATGGTTTATAGTCAAGTCAAGGTAGTTGAAGACTTTGACATGGAAGAACTCCATCAAGGGAGGGTTCTGATGGACTGGGAGGATGCTAAATCTAAGAAGGGGATGGAGAAACAGGATGGAATTAAGTGATTGGCAAATGGAAGCTATGCTACATAAGGAGAACTTCTCTTAAGATGACTGAGAAACACAGAGAGATGGAGGAAGGAAAAAATTAAAACAAGTTTGGCAGAGACACCACAGAAATATAAACCTGAGGAGCATCTGGATAGGAATAAAGAAATCATGTGTCCTAAACAAGTTTCAAGAAGCTGTTAACAGAGTCTAGGGATAAAGCTCAGAGCTGAGTGCTCACCTGCCATGCAGGAAGTCTGGGATTGAATCCCAACACCAGAAAGTACCACTACATGCCTCTAATCCCAGGACTCGGGAGGTGAACACAGGAGGATCAGAAGTGCAAGCTCAAAGCTGACCTAGGCTACATAAGACCTTTACTCCAGAAAAAGAAGCCATGCTAGCCACTGCGCTTGTCCAGATTGCTGGCTCCAATGGAGAAGTGGACACCAGCTAGCAAACTGGAAAAGTAATGCATTGACATAATTTCAGGCATGTCACAGTAGGAAAGCTGATAAGCTAGGTTCATAAAACTGGAGGTGGCCAGGGAGATTTCACCCTAAGAAAGTAGAAAGGATGATCTGCCACCAAGACCACTTGTCCACTAGCAACATCACACAGGACATTTGACACTGCCACCCCAAATCCAGGCTCATAGCTTGGAGTTCCAATAGCAATTTGTTCAAAACTATTGACTGACTACTGGTCCAGGATGCCAGAAGGTGGGAAGAGAAGCTCTCTGCATTTTGCTCTGCCTCCCACAAGGCCTCTCAAGGAGTATGTCTTCTACATGAAGAAGACCAGCTGTTTTTTATGCAGCCGTCAGAATCAAAGCCATGTTCTAAGCACTTTACAAGCACTAGTTTAATCAACATAGCCACCCCACGTGAAGAATTCCTTCTAATTTAATATAGATTAATGAAAACGTCAAGAAAGAAACGACTTGTTAGAGTTAACACTGACGGAAGGATCAGAGCAGAAGTTCAAACTGAAGCAGCCAGCTTGGGGAGGTCTTTAGAGGCAAGATTGTCACAATTGGCACATGTAAGTAAGAACAGGATAGATGCTTTGATGCAGTACTGCTAGGAGACCAGAGGAGGCAGGGAACAGAACAGCTATTGAATTCTTAAACTTGGATAACAGGACATGGGGAAGACTGATGTAGAAGCGATGGGCCTGTATAGAAGCAAGACAACGAAGATGGTTTGGGGTCCTCAAAGTCTTGATTTCAGATTTTCTCAGAATAATAGCTTCACTTCTAATAAGATAATGTAGAAGGCAGTGAATATGGTGAGTCTTTGCCACAACTACTGTGTGAAAAAACAGAAGTTCCTCTACATAGGGACCATAAAAAGCAGAAGCTCCAATACTTTCTGTATGAGTAATTATGTCTAGAATTACTCAATAACCCAATTGAAATGAAGAGATGGTAAATGGATATTTGAGGTTTCTTGGTTATATTCAGAAACCAAGGGTCAAAGGTAAAGAGTTGGTGAACTAGACTAAAATCATCACCCTTACCACAAATACCACCCTAATTATAATGGCTATCATTTATTATTTGACTTCTATGCATCAAACACATTGTTAAATTCTTTACATGTATTATCTCAATTCATGCTCATAACAAGTTCATGAAATGGGTCCTGTTATTATCACATTTTATAGGAAGTAAATTTAGACCCATAGACTTGAAATAACTTCTAGTCAGAGAGCTGGTAAGTGGTGAAATGAATCTGATCCTCCTGATACCAGCTAGGGCTCAACTGGGATGAAATGTTGAGATCAGGGTTGGGGAGATGATTCAGTGAGTAAGAGCACTTGCCAAGCATGAGGACTTGAGTGTGAATCCCCAGAATCCATGTTAAAACAAAATTATGTTTGTCTGCAACCTCAGCATTTGAGAGGAAAGACAGGCAGATCCAATGTGTTATCATGTGGTAATGGAGATCAAAACACTAGACAGTAGCTATCAACTGACCTACACCCCCAAGGCAGTTTTCTAGTCTCAGGGACATCTACAATTCTCCCCAAACTGAGCTATAGAACACAGTAATTTGGTTCAAAGTTTCTAACTCCATGGATGCTTGCACAAACAATTGACTTAGACATTTCCATCTTCCAATTCAAGAACAAGCTATGACACCAACCAATAATTTTACCAAAACTAGTAAATGTGCATAATCTTCTGTATATGGATACTGTGCATTTTTTATTTTGGTCATTTTATGTTCATTCTATTTTGTAGTAAGTATTTGCAAACTAAATACATTTGAATTTGTCCCTATGTGAAGGAAGTCAGTGGGGTGAATGGAAGATGACTTTTAGCCATAGTGTTATATCATATTTTGTTCTGATGGGAAGCTTTGTCTCCTAGAAGGAAGATTCCTTTTTTTTGTTTGTTTGTTTGTTTGTTTTTTTGTTTCATACAAAAGCACCTAGATACCATTATGTATGTATTATACATATATATACATATGTGTGTGTGTGTGTGTGTGTGTGTGTGTGTGTGTGTGTGTGTGTTACTGTGTTCCACAGCTTAGACTAGGAAGAACAGTAAAGATGTCTCTTAGACCAGAACACTTCCCTGGGAATGTATATCAGTCAACAGAGTACTTGCCTAGAATTTTGATCCCCACCACCACATATATGATGTGTGTGTGTGTGTGTGTGTGTGTGTGTGTGTGTGTGTGTGTGTGTGACAGGGAGGTGTTGAGTTGGAAATATTTTTATTTTTCAGTATATTGATTTTTAAGAATTTCTTTTCCTTTTCCTTTATTTTGCAGTCATTTTGAATTGAGTTTTCTTCCTGAAAACTGATGACATTTGCTTGGGACAAAGGTCTACCATAAAACAGAAAAATATGATGCAGTGTTAATGTTGACCCATCAAGATTAAGTACTTATGATTAACAATACCTTGAGAATATTGTTAAGAATTTTGTAAAGAAGACAAAAACAATATCGAGATCAACTAAGCTTGTGTGCAGAAATAAGACCTAGAGTCATCTGAGTATAAATATTTGAATAAAATAAATCATAAAGCTATGTTTAATGAAGTTCCCTTTGTGAAAAGCATTCTCTTGTTTGCTGATTTGACGTTCAGCAAAGTGATGATTTAAATGTCAGTTGCAAATAAAAGGTTTCTTTTTCTGTGTTCTTTTTCAATTCCTTCCAATTTTCTGTCTTCTCTTTCGCTTGAGGTCTTTTTCATCTCCCACAATACTGTTAAGCGACAGTGAAATGAAAACTGTCTCACTTGTCTTTATTTTAATCTTAATGCCCATGCTTCACCTTTAAGTATTTCCTTACTGGACATGCTCTAAATGGAGTTGTTTTTCAATGACATCATGACCCACTAACAGGCAAAAGCCTGGAAAAGAGCAAACCATGGGCTTCATGAGGATGATAGCCTTGGTCACTGATCATATTCCCTTAACAGGCTCCCTGTATACACAAAGGATGTATATTGATCTGGTTTCGACTTGAAGCCCTTTCCACTCAAGGTTCAACTTTCCTGCCCTCAAACACAAATAGGTCATTGTCTTCTCCCCACCCCCAAGTCAGCAAAGGCTTATGGTGCCAAGAGTGTCATGGGCATCTGACATCTGGGATTGCTTCTTCTCACACTGATTATGCCGTCCTGGGTCTTCTCACTTGTGAGATCTTGAACTAAAGAATTAGTGTGACTTTGTCTTTGTTTTCTTATCCATCTCAAGGCATAATAATAGTCTCCACCTGGTGTTCTTTGTGGAACATAGGATAATATGTGCAAATTATATGGTTACTGTGTGACTTAAAGTACATGGGCACTACATGTGGTTGGCTAAGCAGGGAAGAAGGGAGGTGGCCTTCCCATCTGCAGGACCACCAGAAAGCAGCTTTCCATTCTGCTTCCAATCTTTCCTTAACCCATCAGATATTAGCACCTGGAATTCCAGAGTCAGTCTGCAGTCTCTCTCTCTCTCTCTCTCTCTCTCTCTCTCTCTCTCTCTCTCTCTCTGTGTGTGTGTGTGTGTGTGTGTGTGTGTGTGTGTGTGTGTGTGTATGTGTGTGTATAATGATTCTTTGACGCTGTAGTGGTTTTAATGAGAAATTTCCATTGGCTCATGTGTTTGAATACTATACTTGATCTTCATTTGGTGGTCTGTTTGGGGAGGTCATGGAACTTTTAGAGTTTTGTTGGTGGTTGAATCACTGGGGTTGGGATTTGGGAGTTTAGCCCCATTTCCAGGCTTCTGTTTCCTGTCTGTAGCTGAGATGTGGTCTCTAGCCTTTCTCCTCCTGCAACTGCCTGCCCGCCCGGCCACTGCACCATGATAGACTCTTATTTCTCTGAATCTCTAAACCAAACTAAACACTTTCGTCTACAAGTTGCTTTGGTCACTGAATGTTATTACACAAACAGTAAAGGAACAAATGCAGGCACTTTCATACATGTATTTAGTGTGTTTCTATCATTTCACCCCATTATGCGCTTTCTCTTTCCCCCCACATCCTGCTGAAGTCCTACTTCTCAACAAGTTCCCCTCTTACTTATTTTGTTCTTATGTTTGTTCGTTTGCTTGATTGTTTTATGACCTACTGAGTTCAATTAAAGTTTCTTATAGGAGCATGGGTAGGGGCTTATTTACTTGAGCAAGGACAACTTACTAGTAGCTACAATACTGAATAAAGTGATTCTTCTTCCCCTGGCAACAATATATGGGGAAGGAATGGCCTAACAATGGCTCCCCACAGAGAGTGGGGCATTATGAACCACTGCCCCATCCATGATGGACTGTTGACTGGCCCCATCTTATTCAAGCCTTGTGCTGACAACAACAGTTGCTGTGAGTTCATGAGTTCACCAGCCATATCATATCCACAGACAGCATTTCCCAACATTCCTCCTCAACCTCCAGCTCTTCAAATCTTTCCACTCCCTCTGCTGTGAAACCCTCTGAGTTTTGGAGGGGTGACATAGATGCCCTGTTTAAAGCTGAGCACTCAACACTCACATATTCTCAGCACTGTGGCCATCTCAGCATTAACCATCTCCCACTACAAACAGAAACTTCTCTGACCAAGGCTGACATCAGCACTAATTTACAGTTATAAACACAAATATTTATGAGGCAGTTTGACAACATGTCCATTTAACAAAACAATAGTAGTACGCTCCCCTGGGGCCTACACTCCCTTGAGCCAAGGGCTTTTGATGGGGTTTACAGCACTGGACACAAATTCCCTAGTGTGAGCAGGCCTCAAATCCATCAGAAAGGTTGGCTGAGCATGTGCCATTCATCCCACTCTTGCACCAGTGAGCACCTCCAGCCTGGCAGGTAGGTATTGCCAACACGGGGTCTACCACTGGTTAAGGTCATTGATGACTTTTCCCCATGAGCCTGCATAGCATCCCCCAGTAGTATGAGAGCTACACAGCCGGGAGGAAGCTTCTGGTTCAGTGCCATGTTTATTTCTCTGTGTCCCACAACAACAGTGTGTGCTATCTTCAACAACGGGGTCTCACCATCTGGGTGGGGTGAGATACGGTTATAGCTAATGGAAAGAGGTGAGCAGGTTACCCATACTTAGTTTCCTTGTCTATTTCTACCCTTGTTTCTTCAAATCCTCCTTCTACGTCACCAATAAGCTTATCAAGGCCTTTCCCTAAACAAAGGTATTCACTCTTAATGCAAAGTTTTATTTGAAAAATGCAAAGATAATCTCAGTGCCAAGGAGAAAAGGCACTGGCACCACCGCAGAGGCCCCGAGGAGACAATCAGATAAGTATGAAGTTATTTACCTTTGGAACTGATAAAGTGTTGTTAATGATAAGATAGTGCATTTCTCTTTAGACGTTTTAGGAAGTATGCTGGGTGGGGTGGCTCAGCCTGTGATCCCAGCAAGCAAGAGACAAAGGCAAGAGGCACATCTCAAGTTCAAAGCTAGTTTTGGTCTTCATAATGAGTTCCAAGCCAGCCAGAGCTATGTAACAAGACCTTGTCTGAATGAATGAAACACAGTGTTATTAGGAGTAGCTGGAAAATTGTGTGCATAAGAATCTTCTGAATTCACTTTTCTATGTGGATAAATAAGGCTCAGCTTCACTTACAAATAACATGTTTGTGCTGTCACACTTCTCTCAAGATTTCTTTAACTTCATTATGCAATTTTATTATTTTTTTATTTTTGAGACTGTATTTTAATTACATTTCTCCTTTCCCTTTCCTCCCCTCAAGCCCTCCCATAAACCCCTCCCTGCTCTCTTTCAAATTCATTTTTTCATCAATTGTTATTGCATGCACATATATATTTGTGTATGCATATATATTCCTAAATGCAGCCTGTTGAGCCCCTAAAACACCACTTGTATATATATTTTCAGTGCTGACCATTTGGCACTAGACAACCAATTTTCCTCAGTTGCCTATGATTCCTTGTGTAGGTTTGAGGCCCTGTGGGCTTTTCCTTGGGTTTGATGGTGGCTTCTTCATTCAGCTCACATTTGGGTGGTCATGTCAATGTTTTTACAAGTGTAGCTTCTGATGTTACTAGGAGACACAATATTACAGGAAAGCCCCTGATTGTCTGGCTCTTACAGGCTTTCTGCCTCTCTTCCACAGTGTGCCCATGGGAGTGTTTTGTAGGTGTGTCCTTTGGGACTGGTGTGTTGATAGGCTGAGATTTTTCTGTAGTACATTTATATCTTTATCTCTCTGTAAAGAAGCTAATAGTTCCTAAAGATTAAAGAAGAAAATACTCTTCATTTTCCTAAATCCAAGAGTAAAATTCCTTACATCAAGTAGTTTAGGCCAGAGAAATGCCCCAGTGGTCTAAACACAACAGATAATATGTAACATTTACATGGTTTTAACAGGTTCTTTCTGTGCCCCAGATGTTTGGCACCTGTTAATTTATCCACCCCTCACAACTTGGGGAACTGTGAGGAGTAGATATATTAGCAGACTTAGGATAGATGCTGTTATTACCCATCTTAAAGACAATAAACCTAGGGCATAAAGTGACTCTTAGAGGATACACAGCCAGTCAATGATATAGGAGGCATTTGAATCCAGGCAGTGTGACTTAGTCACTGGACTAAACTTCCTTCTCTCAAATGAGAGAGGAAATATATTCCAAGAATATTCTAAAGTAATTGAAGTTTCACTCTGGGAAATGGACTTTTGTAGGATCACAATAGACAGCATTCTGAAGAGACAAGGAGAAGTAGGGTCTAACCTGAAGGGTGAAGCTAGGGTGTACGTGGCTGAGCTGGAGAAATGAGGCAGGATAACAAGCAAATAAAACTTCCCAGCCTTTGTTTCACAGGTTTCCCAACACCATAGACAGAGTGATGAGAAACAGCCTACACTGCTACCTTATGGCGCTGCATTTGACTCCCTAGCCCAGGTTCTAGTGTGTGATGATTTGGAGCAATTCTCTGAGTAGCATCTAGATTAAACACATTGGGAAACAACCAGTTACTCTCAGTAAACCAGAAATTCTGGATCTCAAGCCAGACAAAAAGAGCCATCCTCAGATGGGAAAGTGCCAGATCAAGGAAACTTCAGTTTGGTGAGCAGCAGCATTGATGCAAGCTGAAGCTTTTGCAACCAACCCTTCTTCAGGAAGTTCAGCTGTGGCTCCCGAGAGGTGGCAGTTCTCCTTGGACTCTATGTATCAGGTCGCAGTCATTTCTCGCGACCCCCCACACCAACCAGCTGAGGACCTAACTAAACCCAGACCCTTGTGCTTGCTAGGCAAATGCTCTACCACTGAGCTAAATCCCCAACACATCTGGTTACACTCATAAACAAGGGCTTGTGGACCATTTCCCCTTTGATGTGGAAAATAGGCTGGAAAACCCAGTCTCATTTCCTACTGATAAGAACAAAAGTTACCCATAAAAAGCATCAGTATAACTAACCACACCCCCACTGAACTCATATGCAGAGTTTAACAGCATAAAAAGTCCTTTTGTCTGCTGTTATATTGCCTTCTATTAGTATTTCAAGGTTATCTAAAGTGTCTTTCTCAACATAAGAAATATTAATGCAAACATCTCACAATGCAGCCTTCTGACCAAGTAATTAACTTAAAATACACTTTGCAGTTTGAAATACTTTTCTCACACCAAACCATAAAAAAAATTCATGGCATAAATATCTGTTGCTAAGTTAAGTGGTATGTTATGATTCTGTAACTTATCATGTCAACAAACCCCTTCAGAGCATCCAGAACACAATGGAATCTGAGAAATGGTTCTCAAATCTCTAAGCTGATAAGAATTAAAGAAAATAGACTACTTAAAATAATCAATTCATTCTGTCCCTTTGCATTCTATAATTGAAATATATAAAAATTACATGTATAATAAAGCCAACACTGAATTCCTTGTTCTTCTGTTTAACACATGAGAACATTAGAATTTCTTCTAGGCTTATGAATTTTAAAGGGCTCCAGCACATTAATATTATGAAATCTGGGGTCCTTGGGAAATGCTGACAAATTTAGAGTCTTCTGTGTGGTGTCGGCCTCATCCAGCGTGTGTCTTTGAACAAGCCTCTGCCTGTGTCAGTGATTACTCCATGTCAGAACCTGATTCATGCTGTCTTTGCGGATAGAACAAGTTTCAGTTTCTCCTTAAGTCATCTTCACAAAAAAGTAATCCTCACTCTGGATTGAGAAATCATTGACTGATATAGTACAATGAGCATCATTACGAGAAACCTGAGCCAATGGAGGTTTGAAGTCATTCTCCTCTCGATGTTAATGTTGACTCTAGTATCACTCATAGACAGGATCTCAGGGTCTATTTGTTATAATGGTACTTTACACTATCAAGTCATCTCTCGCCAGGGACCTCAAAGGGATTCTACAGTCATTTTGCCTTTTCCGGAGATATGAAGGCATAGCAATCTCAGGGGACTCAAGAGAGTTTAAATAACACTCCTGGCCTATGAGAGACTAAGGGAATGTCCCATCAAAGGGAGCCCCACCCTATAAGCAGAGGCAGTATGACTGAACTACATCTTTACTTCTGATCTAGGGCTGTTGGAGAAATGATTTCTTTCTTGGAATTCTGTGCAGAACCCCAGTGAGTTTGTCATCCCTTAGGAAAATCGAAATTTTTTTTCCGCAGAAATTGTAAGATGACATTTCCCCCGCACTACAGAGACACAGGCTCTGAGAGTGGGGACTGGGATACAATGACGCTCCAGTCTCTAAGTGAGTCTGCTCTTAGCAAGAACTCCATGGTGCCCTTAAATGATGGTGACCAGAAGTCCAGGTTTACACAGATAGCGTTAGTATATACTTTTTGTTGACACATAATTATGATATTGGCCTTGACATTCCCAAAAGTATTCTAGATTGGGTACAAGTTTACAGATTAATGTAACTGCACAGTTCCACATCTAAAGACTCATCTTTAAAAGAGAAGAACTAGCAAACAACAGTATATGGTGGGCAATGGCCAGCTGTGCTTACCCTGTCCAAGAATCCAGTAAGAATGCAAAAAATGGTACCCACTGCACAACTTTCTGAAGTGGTTCAGTGCAGTGATACATGAGGATAGATCCATCTCTGCACCCCACAAGAAGCCTGAGAAATGTTCCAGAACTTAAAATCTCTATCCATTCATTTCTTCCCCTTTGATCACACTGAAAGAAAATTTTAGAATGAATTGCTCTAAATAATGTAGGACTATCAAAGTTTCATGCTCACCTTCCCGAGTTCTCAACAGCATGAAGGCTTTCCAACAATTTCAGAGTGCTTCAAAAACCCCAGTTCTCCTCCTCCCTACTCTCCTGGTTGAATGAACATCCTTGCATCTGCAGACAGCAGGCACTTAACCAGAGAGGGCCAATACTTTCTGTTCAGATTCATCTCAGTTAAACACAATGAATATTCTAACTAAACAGCCTACAAGGGAATGAGGAGCCTCAAAAGACAGACTTCCCTGCCACTCTTCAGGCTAAATACTGCCAAATTAATCATTTAATCAGTATATTTAATCTTAATGTTTTAATTTAATTTTTATTATAATATTTTTATTCATTCTTGGAAAATTTTGTACATGCATACAATGTATTTTCATCATTTCACAATCTGCCCCCTAACTCCTCTTGGACCCACTTGCTACCCTCTAGACCCCTCTCAACTTCATGTCCTCTTTTTTTTTCCTAATATCCCAGTAAGTTCATTTAGTACTGCATGTATTTGAATGGATATGGGGCCATCCACTGAAGAACAGTCCATCTACAAGGTCACACCCTTAAAGAAAACTGGCTCTCCTTTCCTGGCAGCCATAGACTGTGAAAAGCGCCTCGGTTAGGGCGAGACTCATGAGCCCCTTCCTCATCAGCCTATTCTTACATAGGAATTTCCACTTCAAGGAGCACCCAGGACCAGGAATCTTCATTTTGTTCTGCCTGATACATCATTCATTTCAGTACTTCAAAATTCCTATGTTTCTCATGAAAGTCAATCTGGTCTACCTTTTCCTTTTCTAAACTTCTAGTCAAAATCAGTGAAAAGTATAAATAAATCTTGTGTTTGCTGATGAGGCTGTGTGTGTTAACATAAAGCTACCATTCCCCATGTTCATTTTAGCCATCCCACAATCCCTCTGTCAAATGCCAAGCATAGCATACTGTGTGTGCTCAGTATTTGGTGACTACAAATGCAAACACATTCCTGTAGATTTTCCCATGCCAGTCACAAGCAGAAATTGGCACTCTGGTCAGCAGCAGCTCTGGCCACACAACATATTATTCATGTCTTCATATGATGCAAGAAACAGGACCTCAGCAAACTCAAAGAAAAATGGATTGGGTCTACAAAATGACTCAAACTTTTGGATTACAGACACAGGAACTGAAAAAGACTGTGTCAACCAGACTAATCCAAATAAAAACACACTGTGTGTCAGCATCACCATGCTCATCCCAAGTTTCACTTGACCAATCACCAAAACCTACAAATGTGCTATAACTGCTGCCAACACCTGAGGCTTATGTGGACATTTTTACTGTCTGAAAGGTAGAAAACATTTGTTCTGTGTGATAGGGATGCAATTCAGTTGTTAGAGTGCTTATCAGGGATACAAAGCCCTGCCTTCCTTTCCCAGCAGAGGATAAAGCAGTACACCACATACCTGTAATCCCAGCCTTCAAGAAGCAGAGGCAAGAGGATTTAAAGTTCAAGGTCACCCTTGGCTACATAATGAGTATGAGACCAGCCTGGACTACATGAGACTCTATCTCAGAAAGAAAATGCTTAACATGGCTACATCAAAGATAATTATATCCCCAATTACTGGCATTTTGAATGTCAAGTACAGTATTCATTTACTCGATTGAGTTGTACAAAATGACAACCACAAACTACAGAATGGTGACATCGCTGGGACCTGCTCTCTCATTTCTCCTCTTGGCTGAATCCAACTGTCAAAGATGCTTTTGATGCTGTGTGACCATCCTCTTGTCTTTTCAAACTATCCAGCAACAGAAACTTCTGGGGGAACTGCCAATAACAAAATTGCCAGAGCCATCTCTCCCTCTTCCCAGCATTATGTGAGAAAAGTAGAGATTGTGGGTTTTCCCTAGGTAGGATGTGAAACACAGGGCATTTTGAATGTTTATTTATACACAAGTTATAGAAACACAGTCCATACTGCTAGAGTTGAAAATAGAAACTTACATCACAGAACATAGAACTAGGAAAGAGAAAAGAGTCCCATGGGAAAACAGAATAAGGACTCCACCATTGACTGGAGCTACTGTGCCTCTTTGTCCCAGTCACTCCTACAACAGAACAATCTGTGCCTTCACCAGTAGAGAAATGAATATTCTTAAACTGTTATTTAAATCAATCTTATGAAGACTTTGGATTGTTTTGAGCCACTCACAACTTGATGAGGATGTTATAATTAAAATACCATCTTAAAAGCATGGAGGTAAAAAGAAGGAGAACTGGTCAGCAAGGGGAGGGCAGTGCTGGTCAAGGAGATGAAGAGGGTTAAGGAGAGAACATACACGCCATCATTAGTGAATGTTCCTGGGGTCCAAGGTTTTCTCCTCTGGTCTAACTGGGATGTCACAAAGTGACCCAGGGGCTGATGAGTTGGCTCAATAGGTAAGAGTGCTTCCTGTGTAAGCATGAGAACCAGAGTTTGGCTCCCAACACCTAAGTAAAAAGCCTGGTGCACTCAAGAACCAGAGGCAGGTGGATCTCTGTGGGTTCAAGACCAGCCTGGTCTACAGAATGAGTTCCAGGACAGCAGAGCTATACACAGCAAACTATGTCTCAATAAACAAAAACAAACAAACAAACAAAAAATCCTGGTGCGACTACATGTTCCTGTAGCCACAGTGATGGTGGCAGGGACAGAAACAGGAGGGTCCCTGGGACCTGAAGGACACCATTCTAGTAGTAGTTTCAGTGGGAAACCCTGCCTCAAAAGCATAAAGTGGAGAGTCAGACAGCAGAACACCCGACACACTACTCTAGCCTCCATGTGCAGACTCATGTGCACCATACATGCATGCAACATACACATATACCACACTCACACATCTAAGTGACACAGTCAGAAATATCTTTCTTGGTGTTTTTATTATGGAGCTCACCGAACTAATGAGCTAAGACACAATTACGATGAGAAAAGAAATGGTCTTGGATTGTTGGGGTTAACAAAATCCTACATGAAATGTTCCCTCTACAATTCAATCTTGGCCTGTGATTCTGCCTGGCACAAGGCAATTGGTAGCATTTGATCAAACCCAAATGCTGTGGTCTCTGTCCTTTTACATTATTCCTGGATACAAAACAACATGAGATCCTTATAACTATAAAAATAAGAGTGGCCTTCAATGGTTTCTGTTGGGTATTCATTCAGAACTTAAAACACTAGGTCACCATTTTTAATGTTCTAGCAGCCATTTTGTACAGGGTACCAGCTGTAAAGACTTACACAAGTCAATGGCCAAGACAGGTATGGCAGCATAACCTATGGTCATGGCACTTGGGAGGCAGAGGCATGAGGATCACTAGGTAGATGTCAATCTGGACTACATAATGAGGCCCTGCCCCCCAAAAAAATATTTTCATGATTCATGCCTTTTAATATCAGAAGTTCATGTCTTTCTTACATATTCAATAATGAAGTTATGAAAACAGAAAACCTGGAAAAAAGCAGCATGAAATTCAAACTGTTTCCCCAGTATAGCTGTGATTTTGTTCTCTGTGTAACTGGACATACTAGCTATTTCAGCTGGATACTTTGGTCTATTTCCTATCCAACCATCTGGAAAGCAAACAAGTGTATGCTTCAACACCTAGTTTTCTCAAACACTAGTCTAAACACACACATCAAAAGCATTTAGAGAACTTGTTTAATACTTTAGTGGTTGGTCCAACCAGGATATCTGTGTTAGTGGTTTGTTTTGTTAATTTCTTTTTAAATTTCTAAATGATTTCCATGGACAGTCATGACAGGAGAGCATGACGTTGACCCAAATTCCTAATCTTTCAACAAATTTAACTGATAATAAGCATCTCATGCAACCCTAAAATAACTGTTATTAAAAATCAGAAAATAAGTAGAGAGGTTCAAGTTTTGTTTTTACTGTTGCATAATGGATGAAAACTCCATCCTAGATGGTAGGAATGGTCTTCATGTTCATCTATAAATAAGACTTTGAGATGAATTTCAAAGTTCCTTTGAAGTAATACTTGGTGGCACATACCTGTAATCCCATCCCAACACTCTGAAGGTAGATGTATGAGGATCAATTCAAAGTCATCCTTTGCCACATAGCAATTTTAAGGCCAGCATGGGCTACATTGAAACCCTGTCTCAATAGATAGATAGATAGATAGATAGATAGATAGATAGACAAACATTTTCTTAATTCTGTGGGTGCACCTTATGTGATCCTAAAAATGTGATGTGAAAAAGAAATATAGGGGCTGAAGAGATGGCTCAGAAGTTAAGAGCACTAGCTGATCTTCCAGAGAACCTGGGCTCAATTCCCCGCACCCATATGGCAGCTCACAAGTGTCTGTAACTCCAGTTCCAGGGGATCCAGCACCTTCACACAGACATGCAGGCAGGCAAAACACCAATGCACATAAAATAAATAAATAAATCTTTAACAAAAATTAAATACAAGCAAATACTTTTATAATTTTCATCAAAAGCAAATAGGCTGTATAAAATATATATTGCTGAAATTTTTTCTGATGAATTAAAAAGCCACAAATAAAAGTGCTTAGTTTTCTCAACTGAATCAGCCTTTCCTCAAGCATGATTTAACTCCTGCTCTTGTCAGTGCTTTTACAGTTTCCTTGTCAATCCTCAGAGAGCATGGTGACATGTCCAAAAGGTAGTTTACAAAGTGCTGAGGTCTGGCAAAGTGTGGGGAACAGGGTGGGTGGAGTGAGCCTTTTTTCCTAGTGAGATGTCCCACCTGTCTGATGAGGACGCTGTGACTCATTGTATTTGGCACATGTTCAATTGAAACACATCTTGCTTTTCTCCCATTGGTCTGTCACATACTATCCTGGGAAAAGATAAAATTTACCAGCTGTAAATGAGGATATCCCTTCTCAGGAGCCTCATTCTGGAAGCACATTATAAGCCCATAGACCAGTGTGTCTCAACCTGGGGGTCATGGCCGTTTGCGGGGGTGGGGGGGGGGTTGGGAGGGGTTCAAACTTTCACAGAGGTTGCCTAAGATCATTTGCATATCAGGTATTTACATTAAAATTCATATCAGTATCAAAATTAGAGTTATGAAGTAGCAACAAAAATAATTTTATGTTTGGGGGTCACCACAATATGAAGAACTATGTTAAAGGGTAGCAGCATTAGGAAGGTTGAGAACCACTGGTTTAGACTCATACTGGTTAGACTGTCTTCACATGACAAATCACTTATCAAACTTTTGAAATTGTCTTTGTTTTACTGTCTCCTGTCATTTGAATGATCTGTAGAAATACTATACTCCCATTTCTATTCTATTTAATATCATTATACAGATATTGAACCCATAATGGAAAAAAAAAAAGAGGCTAAGAGCCTTATTTAGGATAAATGGCTTCATATAAGTAAACTCCACAAGTATTGTTGACATTATGATACTTGAGTGAAAATCAGTTACCTGCATGCAGGCCATTTGGGAACAATTAGATTACTAGCTGCAAATCCAACTTTTAACCTCAGCAATAAGCTGACAATCACAGTAGCAAGAAAAATGTTCTGATAATGTTCCTTCCCACCCATGGATCCTGCTGTGCAGATCATGATTTCTTCTCATGACTTCAGATCAACCTCAGGACGACCACTCCCTCTGTCCTTTACGTTTTCCTCTTAAGATGCAGCTGTTTTCCTGTCCTGAAGCATCCAGAAATCTTACAGCAACTTTTGACTTGTATAAAGCAGATAAAACTTGATTTTTCTTCCCAGATTCCTGCTGACTTCTGAGCTTCTCTTAGCAATGCCTGACTTCATTATGAAGCTTGCAAAGGGGTGCAGCTCCAGAGCTCCCATGTCACAGAAACAGAACACCTTTACCTAATAAAAAATATTCTTTGAGAATATTTAGATCCACCTTACTGCATGGAACCAATAATCCTGCCCCAATAAAAACATGCATATTTATATTGAAAAAAATCAAGTTGAAAAAAGAAATGCTTATAAAAAAACTTTCAAAATCAAAACTTTTGCACTGAATGATAGCTAAAATGTCTGACATTTCATAAATTACAAGATTTGGGTGTGATGTGAATATTTATGTGGGAAATCCTTTCTGTGGTTCTAGCCTGCAGTTAGTGCTCATTTTCTAGAGAGGAAAGCTGTGTTCAAGCTGTCCTAGTTACTTGGAAGTCTCTTCCAGGTGCCCTGCTGGCAGTGGTTTCTGGGCACCCATCCATGTGAAATTCTCAACTCTGCCACCCAGCCCCACACTTATTCCTTGTCAAGACTTGTCCCATTAGCCCTCTAAGTTCAGACCAAACCCAGGCGAAAGTCTTGATTGCGGCCTAGGATAATCAGGAAAAACTTGATCAGCATTTGCAACTTAGCTGAGTGGTGGTTTCATCATAGTTAAGTGTGGGATTTCACATGCATGCCTAGCTTCCTGGAGGTTGCTATCCATACCCAAACCCTTCATGTTCATTCTACACCACATGCTTCAAGCTTGACTCTGTCTGTCAGCTTCAGGAAGTCAAGTTGACAGCTCTGCTCACAGTATCCCTGATCCATGATTTCACAGAGAAACTTTTCTTTGTTGAATCTAGTGAAGACACCTCCCAGTATAAGGCTGGCCATGATTGAAATGCAAAACAGAAAGCAAGCAAAGCTCTGTTGAAATGATTACATTCGTGACTCTCACTGCTGAAGAAATGCCTGGGCCTTCTCCCTTTAGGGGTTCAGAGTGTGAAGAATAAGCAGTAAGTGGCTCTCAAGGGAAGAGAGGTCCCTAGACAGACACACAGAGACATACAAGTATACATTTTTAAACATAAAACTGGAAACAGAAATGTGAATTTTATATCATCTGTATTGCAGAGTTATTTTGTTCCGGGTCTTGTTTTAAGCTTTCAGAGTTCTCCAGTTGGTGAAGAGTCTGGTCATTAATTATCTTCCTGAGCTGCATATGAAAAAAAATTTAAAACTCAGCAAGGGTGGGGGGAGTTGCATCCTTGGGAGAGCAATACCTAGCTTCTCCCACTAAATGGCAAGATCAAAGGACCCAGTGATCAATATTGAGTCTATTTTTAAGTTGGTAGAAGTACAATTGGGGAAGTACATGTGTGTGTTTGTTTACTTTTAGCTGAAAAATAAAAACTACATACAGTTATCACCTCCAGCATAATGTCCCACATATCTACGTGTTGTAGAATGGCCAATCCATGCTATCTAAGTCCATGGCCTCATATCTTCATTATTTGGTGTAGTGTGAAGACTAGGTCTTCACAATCAATTCTCTTAACAATTTGGAAATAGTCCATTTGCTATTATTCTCAGTAGTGAATGTGGTGTAAAACAACTCCTTTGAAATTCTTCATCCCAACTGAGATTGTGTATCCTCTAACCAATGCTTGCCACACCCAAGCGCAGCCTCTGGGGGACCAGCACATTACTTAGTTTTTGTGAAATTCTATTTCCCTTACACTATGAAAGAGTGAGATCCTGCAGCATGCATCCCTCCTGCCCCTTACTGCACTCATTTTGTTTCATTTCATCTGGAAAGAGGAGTCAAAGGTGAAGGCTATGGGAAAAGATAATACAGCTTTCACACATCCAATCAATGTGGGTGTCCCTCAAATGAAAATGTGCTTCTGAGGCTGGAGAGATGCTCAGTGGTTAAGAGTACTTGCTCTTAAGGAGGATCTGAGTTTAATTCCCAGCACCCACATGGCAATCATCTGTAACTCCAGTTCCAAGGGATTTCACACTGTCTCCTGATCGGCGAGGACATCAGGCACACACCTGATGATACACATACATACACACAGGTAAACACTCATATACATGAAAATAGGCTAAGATATCTAAAAAAGATGTTTTTTTTTTTTTTTTTTAAAGAAAATGCATTTCCAACTATTATTTTTAGCCTTCAGTTAATGCTTCTTTCTCTAAAGGGAAAAGCAGAAACCAACTAAAGCTTCTGAACCCAGGGCCCAGATAGTTCAGAGTCCTACATCAAATAATTTACTAATATGATTTTAGATGTGAATCCAAGTTATTTGTTTATTTAATAACATATATTTTAAAGACAAGCCTATTCAGCAATTAATAATGAAGAAGATATGTGGCTACAATTTATGGCAAGTTGTCTATGCAGATGAAATATAATCTGACTGCTTTCTGTTCCCACTGCCAGACCTTTGCTGCCATTATGGATGCTGTCTCTCTAGGACCATAGACCAAAAAATAACCCTGTTCTTCCTTTAAAAAAAGAAGAGATTTATATTGACGCACTGGTTCAAAGTGCATTTCCTATGGTTTAATGCTGAATTAAACAGTTTATACATATTATGATATTTGATCTTCAGAAGACACATTTGGATTCATAGTTCTATGAATATTTCATATGAGGAACACTACATACAACAACCCTTGAACAACTGTTCAAGCCTAGATATTTTGCTCTTAGATGGACCCCTTCCTAACACTGCCATTTCTACTGCAGACAGGCACCTTCCTTATTTGGGTAAGGCAGGCAGCCTCCTCCTACATGGAAGGGTCAGCAGGGCCTCCAGAGGCAGGTTTCAGCTAACATGAGCGCAATTACTCTATCCTTGACATACTGGTGCCGGAAGTGTTGCTTGGGGCTGTCTGATTGCACAGACTCCCTTCGAGTCTACAACAGCTGTTCCAACACGAGGCATGTCACTGCCATTGCTTGTGAAATGGGAAATCAGCAGAAGAGAAATAAATATGCAAGTGCCTTCAACACAGTCCCTCGATACCAGCATACTGTGTCATATCTGATATGCCAATAGTCTCCAAGTTGTTTGAAATGAAACCAAGCACTGGCCTCAGGCATTACATATGCATTTCAGATATGCAAGCCAAACAAAGAGTTCATTTCATTTATACTTAAGAGCTAGCCACAGTCTCTCTTGCTTCAGTGTAATTCCTTTTATTTCTTAGATTGCATTGTTTTTAAAAGAGAAGTCCCTAATGAAACTGGTTACTTCTAGAATGCTACTCTCATAAGCTATGATCAGGAGCCATCTACTGCCACATTTGATATTGCTCATAATTCATTAGTTGTCACAAACATTCGGAACTTGCAAAAATAATTATCATTCCAAAATCAGAAATGTAGAAGTAATTATATGCATGTTTTTAATGTTAGGACTAATTACAATTTGCTGGAAAGCTCTGCTCATAAATTCCATCTTCTTCCCGAGACATTGGCTTTCCACATAACCAAGTACACTTGAGGGGATCTTCACTCATCCAACAAGTATTTATGTGGAGAGTCTGCTCTGCTGCGTGGGAGACCTGTGTTGGCTCCTGGGGATTTGATGGCACCAGGAGAGCTACAATCCCTGCCCTCAGGAATGTAGAATAACATGGAATATCACGGTGAGCTGTCTTCTAAAGGTGGACACACAGGTAAACAAGCAGAGTGTATGAGAACGACCTTGGCAGGGAACAAAGAGCACACATTGGGAGAATGCCCTAGGGACTTCAGAGCCCCACTTTGCTGAGTGGGGAAGGCAGGCTGGTGGAAATGACCTTCAGGGAATGGATGCAGATGAAGTGGCTGAGAAGATGCAAGGTGGTTCCAAACCAGCACACAGCAGGAGTAAAGGTCTACAGGACAGGGGTGATGATGCATGGAAGAAACTAAGAAAAACTCCATCTGCCTTGATAGGGACTTTGAGGTGGGAACACAGAACTCGGGAAGAGCGGAGCTGCACAGAGCTCGGCCAGACGCTAACAAACTGAGCTAGGACAGTGGGTCCCAGGTGGCAGGATAATAGAGACGAGGAAGACATTTAGAGGCCACCGGTGCAATGGCCAACCTTTTGGTGCATCTGGCCCATGTTGCTGTGTACAAAGTTCCCAGTCAAGGATTTCACAACTGAGTTAAGAAAAAAAAAATCATAAACAATGTTTTGAATAAGTTCACAGATTTATGTTGGACTTTGTGCACAGCTACCCTGATCAGTTTGAAGGCAGCAGGCTGAGGATTGGAAACGCTGACAGTTCACAAAACTTCTAGGCATCTTTCCACACTGGGTGTCTTATTCTGATGATAAGCATACTGATGGCCACAGCCGTTTCACAGGGAGAAAGGAGCAGGACATTTGGTGACAATTGTTTGCTTTTCACAACTCCCACTGACCTCAGCAAGAGTTTTCCTCCCCTTCAGAAGCCCTCACTGCACACACTCCCCCAAGTGTTGCTCATTTTTCCTGTGGCACATTTCTCTGCTCAGGACTGGAGAGTATTTTGGGAACTTCACAGATACATTGTCAAGGGGGTCTATAAATTGCTCTCAAGCCACAGTGACGATCTCTGACTGGGCTTTGATTGTATTTCACACCGTTCACCCTGTTTAATTTTTTTAAGCTTTATATAGTTTTGATACGTTCTCTGCCCCATCAACATGTGAGTGTCTTGTATCAGTTAAGTCACATTTGAAAAAAAAAAAATCACACCATTCCATGGAGATGAAGTATGTGAACTTTTCATTCTGTTTCGTGGAACAACGTGTTGGGCTGAGCACACACTGTCAGTCTTACCCACTGCGTCACCACGCCTCACATAGACAGGACACCAGGAGAGGTACATGAACACACTTGGCTGCCTGGGACCTCAGAATCCTGGTAAGCCACGGCATCTCTGTATCCTCTTCACTTCCTCTGTGAACTCACAGTGATGCTCCGACCTCAACAGCTTTGGAAGGAAGTGAGAGATAATGTTGGGAACAAATAGCCTAGCACTTCAGAAGTAATAGTAGCTGTGAATTATCATCATCATCATCATCATCATCATCATCATCATTATTATCTAGGGTGATGGCTACCTTATACACTGCATCTAGTTCCTGTGCTACCTCTTTGGTGGAGAGCCAGCTAAGCTCTGAAGAGGGTAAGCAATTTCCTAAAGCCCCACAGCCAAGAGGCAGGGCTGGGGTTTGAACCCATCTCTTGTTCACACCAAAGCCATGCTGTTGGCAGCCTCATTGTTCCCTTCCTCCTGATTCTTACCTACCAAACACAGCAAACAATAGGATCCGACAATATCCCTATCAAAAGACGCATTATTTAAATCTGAAAAGGCTAAACCCATATTTACATATGCACAGCACATTCCATTTCATTAACAGCACATCCTTGTGATATAATTAATTCCAGAAACAACCCTGTCCTGCCCTGATGGTTTCGGTGATGTGTAATGCTGCTTGTACTTACTTAAGTGAAACAGATGTTACTGTGCACCACTCAGCAGCGTGGGGCTGTCCAGCTACCTTCAGCAATGAGTAACTGAGTGACTAAAGCCAGCACTGAAAGAAGCAGGGCCCTTTTAGTGTAGCAACTACGTAAAGGAAGACACATACCATTTCTACCAACTGCAAATGATTTATTGGCTGAACTCCACCCAACCAGGCCCAACAATTTCCCATTTGTCCCTTCCCAGTCCTGCCCGGCCCATGTCCCCACCCTCTGGCCACCTGCCCTTCCCAGGATCCACCCTCTTTCTAAGGTGAAAGGCCTTCAGCTCACAGCTCACATGCCACACCCTGTCTACTGTGATGGGTTGCTTAGCAGCTGGTGTGCCCCTGCCCGTCTTTAAGGAGTTCCTCCTTCACTGTCTTCCCCTGCTCCTCTATAGTAACACCCACCCTGTTCTTCAACCTGTCAGCTTGCATTTCCTTCTACATTTTGTGTGTCCCTTCAGAATTTCTTCCAATCGAGCAAAACAGGTGAAATAAGCAGATATCCAGAAACCTCTCTCAAACACAGGTCACCTGGTAGTAATCTCCCCTGAATGGACTGCTAGATTCTCCATCAGGCCAACTCCCTGGAGCACAAGAAAACGCCCCATGTAAATAGTCCATTATGCCTATTCTATTGTGGGTCATAGTTAACCACTGATGGGTAATTAGAAGAGTGGTCATAACAACTTTGATTTCCATTCATGGGCCTGGAAGCCTGTGTCACAGGCGCCTCCCATGCATTAGCTCTCAGTCCTCATCACAACCCTCCTTGTGGGTATGTGTGCTAACCTCTATGTGTGAATGTATTAAGTGACGCAGGGAAAAAATAAAGCATTGGTTTGCTATTATATGGACTTAAGCGCCAAATACAGATTTTGAATGCAACCTCTTTAAATTTAAAGCTTGCCAGTGCCTCTTGGTGCTACCAAACTCCTCCCAATTCCCACCACTGTATATTCTGTATGCCACAGGCTAAATACTTTATGGCCATTGAAATTTATCCTTTGCCATCACGCTCTTCAGATGATTCCTTGCTAGAGTTCTATAGGAAAATTCTAAACATACGAGCTGTTCTTTGTCTGACTGGTTTTCCTCTCCTACTTGAGACACCGTAGTTGAAGTTTTCAATGTCTTCCTCTAACGCATCACAAGAACCTCCTCCTGGGTCTTACTGTTTCTCTTGTCATCTTCAAATCCACCTTCATACCACTCTTCACATCACTTCATAGTTTCAACGTTATCTTTCCACTTTGTTGGCTGAGTCACAGAAACAAGTTACTCTAATATTAGAAAGGAAAATCCTTTTGGGGGCAAGGCATAGCTCAGCTGGTTAAGCTGCTTGCTGTCATGCCCGACAGCCTGTGATGGATTTCTAAGGCCAACATGATGGATGGACAACCACAAGGGACTCTCACGTTACGCTCTGACCTCCACAAGTACACTGTGGCACATGTGCACCCTGCACACTCACACGAAACAAATAAATAAATGTTATCTTAAAAACCTTTATAAAATGAGACCTGCTTTCTATGTTGTCATATTCACTTAAGTGGTAATCCCTTAGGATAATGTAAAGCTTGGAGAACAGCAGAGGTTTGGAGAACAAAATAGTCAACAATAATACATTTAGGATTAAACTGAAATGGTTAGGAGGACTGATTGCAGAAGCAGAGGCGCTGGGCTCCTTGCAAATGGAGAGAACTTCTGAGGGGGAGGAAAGCACTGAGTAGCAGAAGGAAGGCTCAGAAGAACCCCTGCTCCCAGGAGACACTGCACAGGTAGGAATGGCATACTCTAATGCAAACAGGTCGTGGTGGAGAAAGTAAGAGGTCTTACCGGAGGATGCCCTGGGCTCTGGCTCTGAGTGAACTGGTGTCCACAACACAAGCGTTAAAAAAAGAAAAAGAAAGAAAGAAAGAAAGAAAGAAAGAAAGAAAGAAAGAAAGAAAGAAAGAAAGGGAGAAGAAAGAAAGAAAGAAAGGGAGAAGAAAGAAAGAAAGAAAGAAAGAAAGAAAGAAAGAAAGAAAGAAAGAAAGAAAGAAAGAAAGAAAGAAAGAAGGCAAGAGTTTCTTTTTCTGTTTGGATATACAACTCAACCCCAATTTATCAGCTCTTCCTTTCTTTTGTTCATGTTTGGTTTTGCCTCTGTTTTGAGACAGAGTCTCACAACAAGGTCCATGCTGGCCTTGGACTTATCCTCTGCATCCTGAGTACTGGGGATTACAGACATGTGCCACCATACCTTCCTCGGTTCATCTTTGATCTTGAAATAATGGGCTTTTGTTTCCCAAGATGATGTGATGCACAGTGAAGTTAGCAAGCACTTTTATTTTTAATTTTAAGAATTCAATAATTGTCTCGTATTTTTAGAAAGTATATATTTTAATTGTAAACATTAAATCCTAGATTGCTCATGAAAAGAGAATGGTGCCATGTTCCCAGCAATAGAAAATGCATCAACACATTTAGAATACCACTTGTACTTATTTCTATGACTCCCTATGTCTTAAAGTTCCTCGCCAGCTCTGGCACCTCCAGCCCCTTACTGGCAACATTAACAATTATTAATTGGTAGGAGGTAGCACGCCAGCTCCGGATCTTGCCCCAACCTCCACACTTTAAGTTGAAATTACACACTTCTACTCCTGGTTGGTGAACTTAAGTCAGGCTATTAAATGGACAGCAGAGGAAGTCCGTTTATGACCAAGGTAGCCTGAAATGAATGTAGGATAATGCTGACTCTGAAAATTCACTTGTTTCATCCATTCCAATTGTGTGTGTACATTGTTCAAATAACCGAGGAAGTATGTCAAAGGACTTTCACAATAAAGCAGATTATAATTATAAATTGCCTTCATTATTCCTTGGAAAGCTAGGTAATGTAAATGGAACAGCTAAGCCATATAATTATGAAAATTATCCCACAGAGGGACAGTCCCTAGGATTGTACTTAGTTAAGGACAGTGTGTGTCCAGTACATCGTTAATGAGCTTTAGCATACCCACAAGCATTCTTGGAGAACAAACAACCTGATAATTCATAAGATGGTGAAGGAACGTGGACAGTAGTTATCTGTGAGGAAGAAAGAAAGGATTAATTTAAACAAACAAAACGTGTAGTTAAGAAATGAACAATTACCTTTTAGTGAAAGTTAGAATGCACATTGTTTGCAACCTGGCTAGGACCAGAAGAATGAGATGTTCCAAGTTGTAATTTGGTGTTGTCTGTAAGGAAGGGCTGTCTGAGAGAGGACATTCCTGTGGTTTCTTGTGCTTTCCCCCTGGATGCATTCAAACATTCAAAAGAAGAATGCGGCAAGGCAAGTCCACCAGAGATGACTAGAGAGTCTGTATTGCCCACCAGCGCTGCACAGGAAGCTTGCCCAAATCATGTAGCCCCGACCGAGCCTCGCTATTCTTTGTCTTTTATGCACAAAAACCATATCCTGATTGACATCTTTCACTTAGCAACAACAGTTAGTGAGAAGCAAAACTACAAGAGCCAAAAGCAATGTTAGCAACTTTAGAGACTTTCTGGATCCTGGAACTTTATACTGGGTCTTTGCTCCTGTTTGGGCAGGTGTTGGGGCCTGTGTGCTCCATTCTAAGCTCAGAGACATTTGTTGTGCTAAGGCCTGGTAGTCTCTTACATAAACAACCTTGAATTGTATTTATCATGGATCTGATAAATATCCCTAACTGTAAAAATCACATCAATCCCAAATTCTGAGTACAGCATTAAAGTTATATTTTTAACTTAAAAAAATTTACACATAATAAGAATCACTCTTTGGGATACTGAAATGCATCATCACATTATCCACTATAAAAATAATCATAGAGAGCAAGTGTTCTGGATCTCTAGATTTCTTCATACTGCCCTCCCATCCCTATCCCCATGAGTCACTGATTGGGCCTTCAGCTCTGTACTTTTCTTTTATAAAATGTGACACATGGAGGATGTATATGGTCTGGGGGTGGCATCTTTCACTTAGCAAATCTTTTGGAAACTTAAACATGTTGTTTTTATCTATCCATTCTGATGTTTTAAAATTTGTATTTATTTTAAAATTATGCATATGTTAGTATATGCACCTGTGTGTGTAGGTTCCTTCAGAAACCAGAAGAAGGTATTGAATCCCCTGGAGCTAGAGTTACAGGTGGTTAAGGCTGCCTAATGTGGGTGCTGGAAAGTGAACTGGGGTACTATAACCACTGAGCCATCTCTCTAAGCCTGATTCTATTCCTTCTTATTGCCTATTAGTGTCCATTGTGTGCCATGTTTCTTTCTATCACTCATCACATTTTACAGCTATGAATAAAAATACTATGAATATTTGCATATCTTTTGTATAAATATAATTTTTATTTCTCTTGGATGATTACTCAGAATGAGGCTGCCTGGATTGTATCATAGGGAGCTCCACTTCACTCTACAGGGATGGTGAAACTGTCTTCCAAAATAGTTGTGGCCACTTTGAATTCTCACTGATTGTAAGTGAGAAATCTGGCTTCAGTGTGATTAATGTCTCTTGACCTGTCTTCACACTGAATAATTCTTCCTTCAGCTGTATCACGTCTTTTGCTAAGCATCAAAAATGTATGCACATTTTTGTAACGTCTTTCAGTTCTGTTTTCAGTGGACACTGCACCACAGCTTTCATCTCTGCTGAAATAGCCGGTGTGTTCTTTTTTGTGGTTTATCTTTTCCTCTACAGCCTTAGAGTATTAGTCAGTCTTTTCCTGACAATTCCATCATCATTACCATCTGAAGTTGTACCCATCACTGCTTGGTTTTGATACTTTGTTCTTGCTCTTGCTGATTAACACAGTTTGTGGGGTTTTTGTTTGTTTGTTTGTTTGTTTTTTGTTTTTGCAGTTCTTTATGAGTTTGTTATTGAATCTTCTATACAATGTATTTTCATCATTTTCACCCTTCTCTCCCAACCCCTTCCTGATTCATCCCTTCTTCCCTGTCTTACAAAACTTGTGTTCTCCTCTTCCTCCTCCTCTTCCTCCCCCCTCCTCTTCTACACCCATCAAGTCCCACTTGAGCTACCCACATACTTTTGGATACGTGGCCTTCTCCTGCCTCTAACTGGCAGTGGACAGTTGCTAGGACAGGGAGACTCAGTTATCTTGAACAGTATGGCCAATGGCAGCTCAGTTTGTGGTTTTTAAAGTCAGATATCTGTGTAGGAATAGAGACTGAGGAAACTATCTCTAAGCTTACATAAAGACATTCCTTTCCATATACTAGATCTGCAGTTTTAATGGTTGGGACAAGTAGTAGAAAGGAGTTGAATTGCGTTTCTAGTCCCTATGGTTACAGTGTAAATGTCTACAGAGATAGCCTGTCTCACAGTGGGGCCTGATCTTGAGAAGATTTCCTCATAATCTGCTTCACCTTCAGCATGGGTTTGACCCTCTCTCATGGGGATTCTGGATGAGCCTCAGTTGCATGCACACACTGAGACCACTATCTTGAGGATGTGCCCCTTTCTTAGCATGTGCCTTCATTTTCAAGGGTTGAGTCATTCATTCCAGGAAGAGTTAAGCTAAGTTTGTGGTTTTTGGTTGCTATGGTTACACTAGGTGGACAAGAGCATTTACATCTCCCACTGACCAGCTATAATTCTTCACTCCATGCATATTCCTGCCCCTCCTCCAAGGCCAGGAAGCTTTTCTGTTCCACAGAAAACTTTAGCATTCCCTAAAACAACCCCAGCCAGGGCCTGTACATGTCAGTTGGTGGTTTAAGACTCTTGCAGAATAAGGATGAGAAATAAGGTGCTCAGGGCTTCCAGCCTATCCTGCAGGACCTATCCCATTCTTGGGGTACACACCACAAAAGAATGTTATATCAGAGTTCTCATCAATCTATTTTGGTGAAATCACTGGAAAAAAATGTATATGTGTAAACATCTCTTGTATCTACTCTCCCTAGGAGCTCCACCCTCTCAGCAGCTCATATTCAACTTCTGCCAATTCCTTAACCAAATTCCTTAACTAGTTCTTACTGGTGCCTGTGGTGAACCAGTCTGCCTCCATCTTGGCCTTAAAATCCATCTTATAATAAAGAGAAACTAGGTTCGTTTCTGTTTATGATTAAACCTCTGATTCTCAAGGATTGGGCCATGCCCCACCTTAACTACAAATGGTTCTGTGCTGCCTGTTCCAGGAAACAGCAACCATGTCTTTGTTTCAAAAAGTTGTTACAACCATCTTGCAAGCCAATCTTTGTTTCAAGAAGTTGTTACAATCCCCTGTTATGTCTACCTTATGATCACCTTGCAATCATGTCTTTGTTTCAGGAGGTTGTTATAACTAACTTGTTATGCTTATGTTCTGCTCCTGTAACCTCACTTATTTTGTCCACAAAATCCCCCATTTAGAAATCACCTTACCCTGAGCTAAGGCTCACATCCAATACGGATCTCTTTAACCTCACTCTCAGGGTAAAACAGCCCATGTACACTAATAAAAATGTTTGTTTTAATTAATTGCTTGCTTTAATTAATTTGGCCATGAAGATTTGGATTGGTGGTCTTTCTCCTCGAATTTTTGATACTAAGAACTGATTGCATCCACATTCCCTACTCCCTTTAAGCAAGTGCCCCATCCTTCTCTCACTGCATGTATTTCTCTCTTAATACTTCAGTTTATCTGCTGTGTGAATTCTTTCTAGTGAGTTCAGGGAAAAGTGTTGGATTTGCTGTTTGGCTGTTCAATGAACTTCTAAGGATAAAGAGTGATGTTCTTTCTAACTCAGCATCACAGGGGAAAAAAAAAAGAAAATTCTCCATGTTTTTCTGAGACATCACTTAGATTTCGTGTTCCATATTGGCCCTTCAATACATCAGCTGCCAAAAGATTTATGAAAATGTACATCATACTTCATTTATGTGGCCAAAATTGTCTCACTGGTCACATCCAGTTTATCAATATGGAGTTCTGGTTGCTACATAAATTATTCTATCCAATTTCTTACTTGACAGTCTGACTTTAAGCTGTATTTTAATGTTTTTCATTCCAGTGGTTCCATCTTTCAGTTAGAGATATTAAGGTAAATGATCTATATAATCTTTTCTAGTTACTGGGGATGGCTGTTATTAAATTAAGATCATAAGAAGGGGATTATTTACTTGAGTGAGGAGAACTTGGCTGTAGTTACATCACTGAGGAACACAGCATAACATTTTTGAGAGTCATCTACATGGTCAAGTGGTTCTGTGAAGGCAATACAGACCCCATCATAGGAAAGAGCCACCATCTTAGACCACCTACTGTACTCAGTTCCAGGAAGGATCTCAGGAACGTGCCATGACAACTCAAACAGATACAGAGCAGTATCCTCCTGCAGACATTCTGTCTGTGGCTTATGGCCCTTGAAGATAACTAGATAATCCTGCTGAGCAGTCCAGATAATCCTGTTCAGTGGATTGTGGTTCCCTGCCAAAAGTCTAACCCAATGGTTTCAAATGTGGTTTCGCACCCAAAGTTTAGACCAATAACTTCAAAAAATTATCTTGCCCCATATCCCTTCTACCCAATCACAAATTGCCAAAGCATGTAATTCCCAGCTTGTGGTTTTTCCCTGTAAAAACTCTTTACATCTGTGCTAGCAGCCTCTGCCACATTTTCCTCCATCTGCCTGGTGGTGGCCCAGGTTGAACCTGACAATAAAAAGACCAAGCCTACATACATTTTTACACACATTGTAAACCATTTAGAGGTTTATTCCATCTGAATCTGTCTTATTGTGGGCCTATTGCTTTAAACTGCAGCATTTTCTGTGCACTTCAGCTTTCCAACATGGCAGAACTATATTTACAGCCAGCTCTGGGAACCATGCCCCCATAGTCTCTAGGAAGCAGTGGGTCTATGCTTCCATCCAGCAGCATGTAGCCCAAAAACCTTTCCTTCCTTCCTTCCTTCCTTCCTTCCTTCCTTCCTTCCTTTCTTTCTTTTTTTTTTTTTTATTAGCAAAGGCTAAATCTACCATGCAGCATACTGCACAGCTTGGAGACACCTTTGTGTAATGTGGGTAGGTCAAGCCTGCACACCATGAACCCAGCATAGAGTAGCTCTAGCCCACATATTGTGGCATCTTGCCACCCACATGATAAATGAAGAAGGAAACTGTTTTGAGCCCCATTTATAATTACTTATTAAATATTCTCAGGTTTCTGGTAGAAACTCGAGCCATTGAGCACCATTTGTAGCTGGAGTTTTCTCCAGTCCCACCCAGGCCCACAGCCTCTGAGACTCAAATAAACACACAGAGGCTTATATTACTTATAAAGTGTATGGCTGTGGCAGGCTTCTTGCTATCTAGTTATTACATCTTAAATTGACCCATTTCTATAAATCTGCACCTTGCCACGTGGCTCTGTACCTTGCCATGTGGCTCGTGGCTTACCAATGTCTTTACATGTTGCTTCTTATGGTGGCAGCTAGCAGCATCTCCTGACTCAGCCTTCCACTTCCCAGAATTTCCTTCTCTGCTTATCCCGCCTATACTCCCTGCCTGCTTACTGGCCAATCAGCATTTTATTTATTACCCAATCAGAGCAACACATTCACAGCTTACAGAACAATATTCACAGCAGTTCTTTAAATATATGCACTGTAATTCCTTGGATTATTCAACACACATGCAGTTTCTAAGCTGATATTTATTTACTAAATGCTATCCCAGCCAGAGACAATTTTCACAGAAAGAGCTTTTTATACTAAGTGTGGTTCATATTTTATTACTTGTTTACTTTTTCCTGTTCTACATTTTCATAGAAAACAGAAAATTTAGATTCTATAACAAGGCTAGGTTATGATTTCCTTTTTGTCTGTTTCTTCAAATTGCCCCTTTTGCTACTTGTTCTAGTTGTTGCAAGAAGCACACCTGAGTTTCTCTAAGGAATCTCTGATACCTGTGGTACATGGCTGCTGAACTTTTTTAAAATCTGATTTTCTATCTACAAGTTTTTGTTTTTGTTTTTTCAACTTAGTCATCTGTAGGTGATTGAGCAACAGCATGCTCTAGATCAGAGTTTACTTAAGGAACACATTTGATTTGGGCAGTTCTCCTGACATGGTGGCTTTTCCTTGCTGTTGGACCTCTCTGGTCTCTAACACACGCACACACGTGCATGCACGCACGTACGAAGTTCCCAGCTAAGGATGTTTACAGTGCCAACCACATTCCTTGATTGGGTTGTAAGCTCCCTGATAAATAGCAGGTTGTCTGGTTGTTGGCCCCAACCTGGACTGCAACTCTACTCTCAGAGAACTTTTGCCTTTTCCCATTTGCTGCTGGCTGAGATTGTCCCAACTCCCAGTCCAAATGAAGCCACCTGCCTCTAGGAGCAGAGTCAGCTGCTACACAGCCTGGAATGCTTTAAAACAGTTCCGTTGGTTGTTTGGTTATGAGGGGGAAGAATTTGCCATCCTCCTGGGCCAGCATAAGTGGAGACTCCCACCTCAGGAACTCAGAATGAATGCTCTTCAACAGGATCTAGCTCTCACTAAAGCTAGCTGGGTATTCAGAACTATTCCTCTTTCTTTTCTGAAAACCATAGTACTATCAGTATTGCTGGTATGAACACTGGTGTGTCTGCCATAGTTTTAACTTTGCTCTTCCGATGAACGATCAAATGGCAACATGGCATGCAACATCTTAGATATACAGATACACAGTAGCACTGTCTCTTTCAAGGAAGGCAACAGAGTGGGAGAGAATCCCGCAACACTCTGTTAGCTTTAAGAAAGAGCATTTCCTCTTTTGTGTCATCACTCACCGTATTTTCCTGTCCTAGTTCATGAATTGTGTGCCTCCTGGAAGGCGGCCCTCAGCTCTCTTCTACTCCCCATGCCCACAGAGACACACATGGTAGTTACCCCATCTCTCGTCTTTAGGGTAATGAGGCCAGATTCCCAACCATCTTTCTGTCTTTACATGAGTACCCAGTAAACAGTTAACCCAACACATGACAAGCAAAACTCTTGCTTTCAGATAAAGGCCAAACTAACTCTTCTTTTAATCTTTGCATTCATTAAGTTTTTCTTACACAGAGCCTGGATTGTTGTTGGTAGAATAAAAATCTGAGTTTGCCCATGAGCTAGTCTGGCTGGCGTCCACCTTTCTGGTCTTTTCTACACTAGGAGTTGAGCTCTTCTTTTAAATCACACATCTTTCAATCTCTAGGCTGAGTTTTTAACTTATTTTTAAAAAATTAAGCAGAAACCATATCTATCAATGTTGCTCCCATTACATTTGCAAGAGAAACTACATTCCTACTTTTTCAAAGGAGCGTGGGAAATGTAAAGAAAAACATACTCAACTTAATCAGTGTTTTTACAGAAGTCAGGAGAAAGGAGTTAGGTAGAAAGGTGGCCCTGGCTTACACAAAGTTTGGTACTAGCTATCAGTTATTTAAATGTAGGTTTCCAAGGGAAGTAATCCAAAATCTGAGTGTTGTTTTATCCCGTTTCAAAGTGCAGGGCTCTTGTTTGAAACACTGGCTTCCTCATCAGATCAATATGTTGTCTTCTTCTGACCTCTGCCCCACCTCCCAAATAAACAGGCACAGGACGAGTGTGGCAGAAACTACAAATCAGAACAGAGAGCATGTGTAGCACACTAGGGAGAATGACGTGAAGCTATGACCCCACTGTTGCAGGAGATGTGAGTCCATCTGCTCCTCACCCTTCTGAGAAGAGCACCTTTGTCATGGTCTCTGTCACTCCCTCGTCTTGCCTTCTAGGTACACGATGGAGAGTTGACATTTTTCTAGGACTGCTTGTGTCTGAAGATTTTGCTTTTTCAGGCTATGAGGATTGCTAGATCAGCAGCATAGATCTTGAAAACAGAAAGTTTGTCTCATCATTGATGGTATATTTATTTTTAATGTTCTTCTTAGACATGCCTATTTTCTAACTTCTATACTTCACCCATGCTTCTTCACGCACTCTTTCTGGAAATTTCTAGCCACTGCACCTAGTTCAGTGAACAAGTTATTTGCCTTGCATACCATCACATGTTGTCAGTTGTTTTCTGCCTTTGGATGAGTGATCGTCTTTCCAGGCTACCATATTTTGTCCTTGTTGTTAGTTGATTTTCAGACCAAAATTACATCAGTTGTTTTTGTGATATCCATACCACTTCTGATACCATTTTCCCAATTGGTGAAACTATTAAGGTGACTCCACATAGTTAAAAGGGAGGTTTATTTTGTGGGATAACTTACAAATGAAGGAATAGGTAGATTGTAGAGTCTGACAAAGGTATGGCACAGTTCTGCAGTGTTCTCTGGAGAAATTGCTCCATCTATCTCCAACGTCCAGGGTCTGGGCACCAAGAGATCCTTCTCATTTGGATCCTGGGTCTTCAGCGTTCTCTCTCTGCCCCGCCTTTAAGGTGTGACCGTTACTGAAGCCTCAATGGGGGTTGGAACTTCCAGGCTAATGCTGCAATGGCTACCCAATACATTTTCCTAACATTATACCAAAGGCTACCATATAAAGAAGCTGTCAGGACTGGAGAGATGACTCAGCAGTTAAGGGCACTGGATGCTCTTCCAGGGGACCAGAGTTCAATTACCAGCACCCACACGATGGTTTGCAATTACCTGTAACTCCATTTCCAGTGGATCTAATGCCTTCTTCTGACCTCTGTAGGCATCAGGCAGACACACACACACATACACACACTCACACACACACACACACACACACACACACACACACACACACACACACACACAGGCAAAACACTCATATACATAAATAAAATATATCTGAAGAAGAAGGTGAAAGAGGAGAAGGAGAGGAGGAGGAGGAGGAGGAGGAGGAGGAGGAGGAGGAGAAAATAAACAAGTCATTTATCTTTTCTGATGTATTTGGAGTCACAGAAAAACCTGTCCAGGTTCTGGGTGACACTGGTCCAGCTGTCTGCTGACACTGGTCCAGCTGTCTGCTGGTTATTTCCATGTTTTGTTTTGCTGCACTCAGACTCTAGGTCAAAGCTCACCTGTGAACACATTTATGCTGCACTTGAAGATGAACAAACCCAAGAAAAGATACTTTCTTTCCATTTTTGCCCTCAGTTTTGCAGAGCATCTCTATCTTAATCCGTTTGGCAAGAATCTGGTCATACAGACACAGCCAAGAAGTCTCTACCATGCTGTGCAAAACCACAAGTTCTAAAAGAATCTTTTGTTCTTTCCCCCATTTGTGTGTGTGTTGGGGGGGGTACACACGGGTCTGTCTTACTTGTGTATGGGTTCATGGGGGCTGCATATAAGGACTAGAGTTTGAATTCCATTGTCCTCCTTTGTAGACAAATTTCTAAATGGTCTTATTAAATGAAAAACACAGAGCCGAATATAGGGGTGAAAGTCTTAGAGTACAGGGAAACAGGGAAAGCCTCCAACCAACTTTAACTCACTAACTCTGCAGCTTCCTGATGTGAGCCACTTCCTGTCTACCCACACCTTTATTGCCTTGCTATTCTGCCCTCTCATTGGCTCTTAGCCCACCTACCTCACTTTCTTGTCACTGCCTGTCTGTACAGACCTCCAGGTCTCTATGGTACTGGGATTAAAGGTGTGTGTCACCACGCTTGGCTCTATTCCCTAGTGTGGTCTTGAACACATAGAGACCCTACCTGATACGTTGTCCGATTAAGGGCTTGTGCTGCCTGACATTGTTTACTTAAAATGGCTGGCCTTTTCTCCCTGATCTCCAGGCAAGCTTTATTAAAGCACAAATAAAGTATCACTAAATTCCTTGATTACTTTCCAGCATCTATTTGAGGCAGAGTCTCTCTCTTGAACCTAGAGCTCAGCAATTCAACTAGTCTAGATGGACAGCTTGCTCAAGTCACACCCTGTTTCTGTCTGCCCTTGATGGGATTGCCACACAGACCAGGCATTCACATGGATGATAGTGATATAAACCCAGTCCCTGAGCTAGGGGGACAGGAACCTTTGTGTGCTTTTTAACAGAAAAATCTATAATTCCTTTTCTATCAGACTCTGTGGAAACCTTAATGCTTTTAAATCTGTAACTCTCTGTCTTGTTGTTATTGGGGTTTTTGTTATTGTTGTTGTTGTTTTGTTTTTCGAGACAGGGTTTTCTCTGTGTAGCCTTGGCTGTCCAAGAACTCTCTCTGTAGACCAGAGTGGTCTCTAACTCACAGAGATCCACCTGCCTCTGCCTTCCAAGTGCTGGGATTAAAGACATGCTGTAGATGTATCCTGCTTGTTAAATAAGAAACACAGAGCCAGTTGCAGAGTTAAAAACCACGAGGTCAGAGCCAAAGCGGAAAACCTTACCCTTCACTGCTTCTGCGGTTCCTCCTCTCCGCAAGAGACCTACTTCTCTGCGTCCTGTCTATTTAAAAACTTTCTGTTCTCCTCCCTCATTGGTTGTAAACCCAGCCACATGACCTCCTCGTCACTGCCTGTTTGTACAGACCTCCAGGTCTTCTATGGTTGGTATTGAAATTAAAGGCGTGTGTCTGCTATGCTGGCTATGTCCTTGAACACACAGAGATCCGCCTAGCTCTGCCTCCCAAGTGCTGGGATTAAGGGCGTGCCCCACTACTGCTCTGGCTTGCTCTGACCTCAAGGCAACTTTATTGACATACAAATAAAATCACATTTCAATACAAATAAAATATCACTATAACATGCAGCACCACAACCAGCTGAATTCTCTATTTTTTAATATCAACTAAAATTTTCTATCTCTCCTCAACAATTGATCCTTGTATCCTTAGTGCCAAAAATGAAACCATTAGAATGCTTTTATTACTCTACTATAGGCAGAGTTTTTCTGTGTCCCAGTTGTTGCTCCCAAATAACCACAGGAGACTTAATATTAATTTTACATGATTGGCCAATAGCTTAGGCTTGTCTCCAGTTAGCTCTTACAACTTAAATTAACCCGTTTCTATTCATCTATGTGCTGCCCCGAGGCTTGTTTACCTCATTTATGAACTTTTCATGTTGCTTTATCTGCATCTGGCTCATAACTCCTCTGACTCCACCCATCTTCTGCCCAACATTCTCTCTGCCCCTAAAAGACTGCCAGCTATAGACCAATCAGCTTTTTATTAACAACGAGAGCAAAACATGTTCACAGTGTACAGAAGGATTATTATACAGCTCTCAACTTTCTTCCCCATCATACTTCATCCACAATTGTGGCATTTTCCTAAAGTAGATCATAAAATTAATATGGTTTAAAAAAAAAAAAACCCTCTGGTGGAAATGCAAGACCTAGAACAATTCCTATTATCAGTCACATGGGCAGCATGAATGAACAAATCCTACTTTTGCTATCTCATTTATCACTTCAATTAAATGATAGTTGTGTATTTCTAAATTCTCACATGGTGTGTTACCAGTGAGATATGGAAGAGTGGCAGTCCCTAGCATTTTCTTAATGTCATTTCAGACTTCTACTTTTTAATTTATTTTTAATAAAGTAAATTGGAGTTTATTAAGAAAATATTTTAGTATAGATTTAAATACAAGCAACAAGAGGAGAGAGATATGTAAATGACAGTAGCATATGCCCTAGAATGAGCAGAGGCCTCTCCAATGAAAGAAAGAGGCTAAGACCCTTCATATGAAAACCGAATATGCTTCATCAGTTAGCAGCAACAGTTTACTAACATATGGCAGGGCTGTTTCATTTCCAACAGTTGGTGGGGTGCTTTCTATGCCAAAAAGGGTTTAGAGTGTTTTCTGTTTGTTTCATTTCCTATTGGTTCTATTACTCCATCTCCTCTCTCTCTTCTCTCCTGTCCTCCTTTCTCATCTCCTCCCTCCCTCCCCCTCCTTCTTCATCTTCTACTTCCTCTTTTTCTCTCCCACCTCTCTCTTCTCCCACCTAAATCTCCCATCTTTCAAATAGCTCTACCACACAAGCCGTATCTTCTGGATCCATCTGATATGTGCCTTATTGATTTCTCTCACTTTTGTCTTTTTCCATTATGATAACTCTTGGGCCCTGTTGCTTGATCTCTGATGCTTCCCTGTGGCCCGACTTACTGCTGTTACTGCCCTTTCACAGTAGCATGTTTTCTTATCTCCGACAGGTACTTTTATGGAACTTCTATTTCTAGTAATGTCTCCCTGACATTTTTCCCTCCCATACATTACTTCCCCCCCTTTTTATTCTATTGGCTTTCAAACATTACAGAGAAAATAATTCAGAAAGCTGAGTCAGTCACCATCCTCCACAGTTATCCTTAAATGAGTACTAGATGGTGGCACTTCAGGATTTAGGCTTGATTTCTGTTCTCTTAAAATAATGGAAATTTCAGGAACTTTCTCAACTTGAGACTACAGCTCCCTCCCTCAGCAGTAAATGTCATCTGAGTATACACACAGACACATGTCCCCTCATCAGTAAATGCAGCTGTCATCTGAACATGTGCACAGACACATCTTGAAAACACTGCCTGACATATAAGGAATCCCTGGTTACATTTTCTATAGGCATGCCCACAGCAACACCCCAAAGCCAGCTTTCTACTAACTCAGCCATGGCCTACCAGTTTCTCTACTTTGTCTACACCAGTGTCTGGTTGTCAGTTTGTCCAGTCTGCATGTGAGAATTTATAAGCACATGTGTGCATAAAGAATCTTCCTTTTAAGGGTTTCCTTGGCCAAGATGACCTGGATCAGAGTTTCTCCATCACACACAGAGAAAAGTGGAAACGTATGAGTGCTCAGCATCCACAGGCCCTTGATTCAGTCTCCACCACCCCTGACACTAGCAACAGTTACACAGTGGTGTGGAAAAGAAGTTTCTAACATGCTGCAGCTCTGCTGAGACATCTCCCACATGTTAATGTGTTCTCCAACATTATGAAGCACTGTAGTGAAATTTTAAATGGTCTTATAACAATAATGCACTGTTTAAAGTATCACATAATTTGGATCACTGTGAACCCACCAACTTGTTCTAACTTTTTTTGTTTTTCTATTTGGCTTTACAATGCCTAAGTTCTGTAACTTCTAATTATGACTCACCTGCATGAAAGCACAGCATAGCAAGGGTTGGACTGTCATCCAGGTAGCCTCCTCCTTAAGAGGGATTAAGGATACTCTGTTTAAACATGTCTTCTTCTCTTCAGCAGTGAAAAATGCCTTTCTGTTTGATGAGTCATAGCCTACCAAAAGCATGCCAAAAGTCGCAGGGGACCTGTGCAAATAGTCTTGCCTGCCTTAATTCTGAAAAAAGAAAAAAAAAAAAAAAAACAACCTCTCTCACTTCACTGGATAAGCTTTTGACTGGGTGAGAGACTAAATTACTATTGAAAATGATTTCTTCAAAGTGCATCTAGGACAGTATTTTCCATTTAAATACATGGACTCTTTCTGATTGAGTCCAGTGTGACAGAATGCTCCATCTAGAGAGATTCAAAAGCATAATTTTCATGAAACGTCAGATAGGAAGTGAGGCGGTTTTCAAATTCAAGGGAGTTCCACTCCTTAAAACAGAATCAGGCCACTAGTTTCCAGAGAGATTCGACTCAGACATTTTTCCTCTCTGTGATTTATATTTTTCTGTCTGAATTTTCACTGAGTTTCAACTTGGTGAAAGCTCAAGAGGGAAGCAGAAGATACTGAGCAGCCTAATGATGCCGTGGAATCGACAGCCTTCAGGCTTGTGCATGTTGTGGTTGAAATGTTCTTTGCCTTTCCTTTGAGCTCTTTTAAATAACCCTTGCCACTCAGCAGTGATGGTTAGAAATAACCAAACAGGGGTGGGGAATGCAGCTCAGTGGCTTTTGTTTGCCTAGTGTGTGTGAAGAACTGCACCACAAGAAAGCAAGGAAAGCCCAACGGGTAAGAAGTGGCTTAAAATGCCGCGTATGGTCAGAGCAGCGGTCATTCTCAATACTGATCTTGAGTCACAAACAAAATCAAACCAAAAATGGTGTTAATAATACACAGTACATAATGCACCTTTTTGTGATTTTTCGTTATAGTATTTAAAATCTTAGATTCTGATGTCTATATGAAAAATTAGCCTGACTGATATGTGCTGACTGGTATACTGCAGCATTTGCTTACTTATTTATTGTTATTGGCTGCGGATAATCAAATTGTCAAAAACATCAAAGTAAGAAGCAAGAACTTCCCCCAGGTCCCCCAGTGAGATGGCTCAGTGCTTGCTACCAAGTCTGACAACCTGAATTTGATCCCCCACAACGCACACAGTGGAAGGAGAGAACTCTAGCAAGTTGTCCTAGGATCTCGAATGCATGTCAAAATAAATAAATAATATAGAGATATAAATAAAATCTGCTGTGTGCAGAAGAACACATTTTAGTCAGGCCAGTTTTTCATATAGAAAGGATTTTAAATATTATAACAATAAAAAGAAAGAAAGAGAGAGAGGGAGGGAGGAGAGAGAGGGAGGGAGGGAGGAAGGAAGGAAGGAAGGAAGGAAGGAAGGAAGGAAGGAAGGAAGGAAGGAAGGAAGGACTATCATGGCTCACTAGCCAGCAGAGGCTACGAATGAGTTCCAGGGAAGTGAGAGACTCTGCCTCAAAAAACAAATAAGAAAACAACATCAGAATAATAGATATAAATACATCTAAGGAAGGACAGCTGAGGCCATCTTGCCTGACCTACACATACACTGTCCAAACTGAAGGCCTGGCTGTCAGTGTGTGATAGTGAAAATATATATATAACCACCCAGGTGTATAGCCACAGGTGTTAGGACCTTGCTGTCACCACTAGTCAGTTATTTGGTTTAAATATTGTTTTCAAAAGGTGCTGTTAGATAATTTAATCCCCATCCCTGGTTAAAAACAAACAAACAAACAAATAAGTAAGTAAAACACTGGAGATGAAAAAAAAAATGAAATGCCTGTTTTTGAACAGGTGGTTCGCACCCCTACCACAAACACTTAAACCAAATTATAAGAGCAAGGGAAGAGAAAGAGAGGAAGAGAGGGATGGAGGGGGTGTGGAGGAAGGGATGGAGGGAGGGAGAAGTAGCCCACACAGCTCAGGTCCACGGTGACCTGAAGAGTTGTTTAAAAACAGACTATTGAGCCATTCTGAGACTCCAGTTCCCAAGCTCAAGGGAAGCAGACTCTGAGCAGAGAAGACTCAGGCTTAGCACAGCATGGGAGAGCTGAGGAGCAGCAACTTCCTGAACCTGGCATGGTGCTCTAGAGCCACACATGCACCAAGATGTTGCACCTAGGATGCACGGGGACTCCTAAAGCACGTTTTCTCCAGCGAGCATCCACGTGGGTTTCAGAATACCAGCCAGCAGTATTTTTGTGTCACCCTGATGCTTACCTCAGAGTAATTGAAAAAGAAGGCTACTGGCACATGCAGCATCCTAGGAAAGAAGCCAAAATTAGCAGCTAGAGGGCGGACATAAGCCTGCAGATACATTAGGCAGGATTGAGTAGAATTTACAACCATGGGGTTAATACAAATCAACATCAACATGGAAAATGTCTCTTCTATAGAAAGTGGCCTTCCACTCATCTCAAATACATGCCTTTTAGTAAAAATAATAATCTCGCCTCATCTGACTCCTTTACACGCAACTCCCACCCTGGGGGCTGCATCTCACCTGTTTCTTCCCAGATGTTCTGTCTTGTTCTGTTCTGTGGAAAGAGGTCTGGCCCTGGGAGCCAATGAGGAAGCAGTCTCCACACCCCACTCAGAGCAGGTCATTAGACACCAAGGCATCACAAGGGTCTCCCTCTGGCCCACAGAACATCTGGGAAGATGAGCATGGGGGTAAGGCACTGGACTTTATGTAATAAAGCCTTGCAATTGAAACGACTCCGAAATTGCAGAATATGCATGTTTTCTCTGAAAGTGGCTACAGAAAATGTTTTCTTCTCTAAAATGAATTTGAACCTGACACTGTAATTCTAGAAAGAAGCCCTCATTTTGTGTGCCCCACTCTGCCCCAAGTGCTTACACTTAACTGCTTAGTTTGCATATGGCAAGAGCATGACATGGCGATCAGCCTTTGATGTTTTCCAAGATGTCCTTGTTGAGAGTGGGGTCATAAGTGACCAGTAATATAGTGAAGAGTCTTGACCGTTAGGGCTTGGATTCTGGTGATAGGCATTTGAAAGAGAGAGAAATGAAGAGAGACTTCTGTTAAATAAATATACAGTAAGATTTGGACATAGGGACTAACATAGTTTAAACACATCTGTGCATACAGATGGAAGAGAAGTGAGATGACTGAGTCCTGAGCAGAGCCTTAGATGGTTATCTGTCTTTCTGTCTAACTGTCTGTCTGCCTGTCTGTCTTTCTGTCTAACTGTCTGTCTGCCTGTCTGTCTGTCTGCCTGTCTGTCCGTCTGTCTGAATGTGAGTAGTGGTTTCTTGTGCCCAAACAAGGCAGGCAAGCAGTTTTCTCTCCTGAGTGTGGTTAATCTTGCATTTGGACCAAGTGTCAGGATGACATCATGTCCCGTAGAAAGGTGGATGCACAAGAATAGCAGCAAGATAACAGGACGAGATGAGACGTGTCTTTGCTGTGAATCGTTAGCACAGAGGGGAGAGCTGACACTGTGAGCTTGAGCAATAACTGCACAAGGAAAGGAACAGGCAAGCCCGAGGGCAGAGAGAGACCCAGGAAATGTCGCCTTTAATATGACAGCTGCCATGTGGCTGTTTCCAACTGCTCTCCAATTCCACCAGAACTTTTAAAAGGATGCGTTGCTTCTGATGGAAATACTAAAGTGCTGAGTTATCAACACAGGCTTATTATAGACCCATAAATTGGCACTAATGGTTTATTTTCAATCTTTTCACTTTATTATGCATTACCCACTATTATTCAATAGTCATTTAAAATTTTTAATAAAATCTGGATAAAACTTTAGTCATTAAAATCCTTGAGGAACATAGTCTGTAGGCTTTATTTCAAAATTGAAAAGCCCCTTTCTTCAGGTTTTCTAGGAACTTAATTATACTCCTGTATTTTCATCAATAAATTTGAGGTGGTGTGATCTGCAATCCCAGTATGTGGCAGGTAGAAGCAGGAAGATTGGTCGTTCAAAGCCAGCATCAGCTACAGAGTAAGTTAAAGGCATTCTGGGATACATGTCTCATATACATGCATGTGCACACACACACACACACACACACACACACACACACACACAGAGAGAGAGAGAGAGAGAGAGAGAGAGAGAGAGAGAGAGAGAGAGAGAGAGAGATACTTAATGCCATAATTGAGTAATTGAGTCCAACTATTCCATAAATATAGTATCTTATGAAACCAAATGTTTGTATAGACTTCAAGGATCACAAAAATCAGGTAATAAAACCAGACATTGAGAAAAAAAGAAAGGGTCAAAAAAGTCTGGATACTGAAAAACAAAAAATGTTTGTAGTGCATATATATAAAAATACAATTTTAGAATAAGCAGGACATTTTGGGTTTATATTTTTAAAATAATTCAACTTCTCCACTCAACAAATGTAAAAATATATACAATTCTGTGGTATCATCAGTGGTTGGTTTTAGGACCTAGATATGGAATTAGCAGATTGGAAGAACTAACTATTTTAATTAATAAGTATCACATCATTTTCAGGAATAGTTGAAAAGGGGTCTTGTCATTTTCTCTGTATGTATGAAGCCTGCCTTGTTTGATAATGTCCAAAATAAGATTTTTCTACGTGGCTATATTTCAACTTGGTATTTTAAAAATAGGAGTTATTAGCCAGTGACATTTAAAGATATGACCTGAACAATGATATAGGAATGACTAATGATGAGAAAAGAAGGCTCAGCAGCAGGAAGACTCTGTGTCCAAACCTTTGCTTGATTCAAAACTGTTCTAGAGGAACTCGGCTACCTTCAACAGCAAAAGGAAAGTGAACTGTACAACTTTTATTCTAATTACAGAGGATTGGTTTCTTTTCAGTTCTGGGACTGAACCAAGCTGGCCTCAAACTTGCCCAGCAGCCAAAGATGATCTTGAAGCTCTGATCCTCTTGGCTACAGTTCCAAAATGCATTACAGGCATGCACTGCCAGGCCAGGTTTTATGTGTTGCTGGGGATCAAATCCAGGGCTTTGTGCATGGGAGGAAAGTTGTCTGCCAACTGAGATATATCTCAGGCCCCCAGAAGTTTTGTGTGTTTTTAAATTACTGTTTTTTACAACCTTATTTCCATTTTTACCTGTGGAATCATTCATGTATTTATGCATTCAGCAAATATTGTAGTTACTATTTCCTGGAGTCTGTGTTAATAGAGGCAGTGTTACTTGTTAAATTCAGTTTATTTAAAGTCTAGATATGTCAAATTATGAAAAAGTTTAAAATATTATAGAATAAGATGTAAGTATTTGTTCCTTTACAAAGTATCATTTCCTGTCCTGCAGTGATGGATAATGCTGCTCCTGAAAACCATTGGTTATCAAAAATCAGAGTGCCATTTGTGGTACAACTCCTTATTAGTTACTCAAGGATGGCCCAGAGGGCTTCCAGGCAATACAAGTCTTTGCCCTTCCTCCACCAGAATACACTAAGACCCTGTTGCTGAAGACATCAGCCTTGAAGGCAAAATACAGAGAAATCAAACTGAACCAGGAGCTTATTTCTTTGTAGCTAGCTTTATTTCTTTGTATCTAATACTACTTTTATAGTACTAAAAGGTGCAGGCTTCTGAAAGAGAAAGGATATAAACTGTTTTACACAGCCATGAACCCTAAAAACTAAAAGATGGATCTTTTAGTAAATATATGCATACCTATGCAATAGTGGAACAAGTGTTATGGAGGTAACCAACTGTTCCCTGATTGGATATGAGACCTACTTAGAGGAGACAATTCATCCCTGGTAATGTCAACTTGGATAGGAAATATGTATATATATATATATATGGCTCAGGGCTTAGGAGGACATAGGCCAAATGTTGTTTAGACTAATTATCATGGCTCCAACCAGATCATTCCCTAAATATCTGTGTTTATACCCAAAGATAAGTGTTATTCTCAGAGAAACTTCTCCTTGCAATAACTACAGAGATTCATGGCTGCTCAAGATGCTGAGAATAAGTGATGGTTAAATGCTCATCCCTAAACAGGACTTTTATACCACCCTTAGAAGGTTCAAGGAAGGGACAGAAAGTGTGTAGAATCCAGAAAATAGGGAGAAGAGCCATGAAATGCTATCAGCTGGGTTGACATATCCAGTACAATCATGGTCTCACAGCAGCTAGGGCTGCCTACAATGGGCTTGCACAAGACTAGGTTTGTCAACAGTCAGTCATGAACTAGAAATGGACTTACAGAACTCTATCTGTATTCCTCACTGCGAAACTTTTAGCTACTGATGTGTCCTGGGAGAATGAAAGACATTGTTTTCAATTACAAGCCTACTAAGGAGCCCATAAGACTCCAATTATTAGTTCTAAACCCATGATCACACAGATGGTTCTGGTTAAACTCACAGAACAAAACAAAGTGACATGAATAGGGGAGACTTGTGAAGAGAAAAAAGGGATTGTAGGGTTCAGATAAGGTGGGTGTTTCCCTAATCAGGTTCACTGTGCACAGCTAAGAAACTATTGAAGAAGAAATTTTTCAAAAAATTATAAAAATAGTATCATGAAATTTTCAGGAAAAACAATTGTGAAAATGAAAACTATGATATTATGCAAGGTGACTGAGTCTAAGGAAAAAAATCCCATGTTCTCCCTCATATACAGAGATCTTTTTAATGTTTGCACATATGCAAATACAGGGTTCTAAGAGTGTGTGTAGACTAAAACAAAAAAAAAAAGGAAACAATGAGAGGAGATTTAGGTGTGTTGAGAAGTGGACAGGGAGAGCAAAGGTCACACAGAACACAAAACTAAAAAGGAGGGTAGTAGGAGATACCTAGGAGGGAGGCGGGGAAAATGAGAAGCAACAAAGACAAATTTGGTTTGAAAAAGGCTGGGACCTAATTCTTAGAATCTAATAAAAAATTTAAGAAAAAACCAATAATTTCACAGACTAAACACAGAATAAAGTGTTTAAGTGAGGTGCTTTTATACACCCTACATTTTTTCCAGCACCGCAGGCTGCTGTCAATAAATATATATAAGGACAACCATCAGTTGTTTTGGGAATGTGTTCAAGGTCATCTCATTATTAAAATAAGAAAAATAAATAGTTGTTTCCTGAAATAAGTTCCACAGTTGTCTGCTTCTGGTGATTCATGCTGCAATTACTTTAGAGAATCTCATATGACCATGGCTTTTTTGCATGACCTAAGCAAATAGGTCACCTCTAGGGGCAAATTGTGATAGTGACAAAAACTTCACTGTGAAAGCTGTACCCAGAGGTGCTCTTGTCTACCACTTATCCTTTCCAATGTGTGTCCATGCCCTTGACTTAAGCAAGTCCAAAACAAGCCCACCATTTTTTCCTTTTTGAACTATGACCTTAAACTGAGTACACTCAGAAATATGCCTGCCCTTAAAGGGCTTACCTACATGACTAGGCATAGGCTCTCCTTGTTAAATCCCCATGCTTCCTCCATTTATGGAGAGTATTGTCTTAGAAATAATCCAATCTGTCTATTTCATAAGTCTTTTCCCACTCTTACTTATTGGTCACACTTACTTTGTATTGGAATGTACAAAAAGACACAGCCCTTGGGTTGCACATTATCGGCTGTTTCTCTCTTTGATCCATATTATATGGTCATGGTGGTAGTGGTGGTAGTGGTGGTGAAAATTTGTTCTTGAGAATTTCCTACATGTTTACCACATTAACATAATTTCTAACCAATGTCCTCTCTCCCTCCAGCTCCTGTGTTTGAACTCCCCATCAAGTTTGTGACTTATTCTTCTTTAATTATATATATACATATATGCATTTTAATCAGATCTACATTTAAGAAAGCCTTTTAATCTTTCATATTATTTTAGACTTTGTTTATATTTCTTTAAAGTGTGTGTGCCAGGGAGAATACATGGGTATGCCACAGCACACAGATGGAGCTCAGAAGACAACTTGTGAGAACCCTCCTTTTCCGTCATGTGGGTCTGAACTCACATCACCAAACTTGATACCAAGTGCCCTTGCCTGCTGAGCCATCCACCAGTCCCTCTTTCATGTTATTTTATAACCTGGAATGAGTTTGTCTTTTCAATACTCCAACCATGGCAAAAACGAACAAAACAAACAAAAACTGTGAGATCAGTTCAGATTAATAAAGAGTTAAAAGTAGTTTTTTTTTTTTCTCTTTTACTCTGAAGAAAGCATTCCATGAATAATAAAAAAAGATTCCAACTTCTAGTTGAACCTTAGTTGGTGAGAAAAAAACCAAAAAGGAGTAATACTTGTATTTTTGTTTTGTTTGATTTTGGTTTTCTTTAAGAAAGAGTCTTGCTGTGTACCAGAAATTTGGGCTTGAACTTGATCCTTTATAGACATTCACCAGCATGCTGACTTTGGTTATATTATTTTCAAGGATGATAAAAACACCTACAGTGAGACTATTATCACCAAGATGCTTGCTATCCCTGGTATAGACTCAGGCATGCATATGCTATCTCTCTAACTCTAAAACTCCCAGTCTGCTCTCCCCATTTTTTAACAGAAAATGTAACATTATATTCATATATAAAAATAAGTATATTAAATATACCTATTTTTACCTTAATATTTTATTAATTTTTATTTTAAGTTGTCATCAATAATCTTCAGGAGTGGACTCTACTACTGTGCTGTGATTCAGTGTCACCTAATGATGACTCTTGAATTTGCAATCTTTTTACACATCTCTGTTAGTGTCAGTAGCATGTCAGCATAAATAGCAGAAAGGTGATCATTGCCTGAGTGCCTCAGCCATGAAGCATCTGTGAATAACAGATGACAGCTACAGAGAGACCACAAAAGAAGCAACACATTACATTCCAAACTGGTGAGGACTCTTAAGACAATATGCTTGGCACTGTGCAATAAAAATTATTCTATTAATTTGCATTCTAGTAATTGTCCCAGACTTCTTAGTGCTGTATAAAGGACTAAGCAGGCAGAAGACAGGTTCATTAGTGTTTTCAAGGTCTGGTGCTGATGCCTTCAGATGCGATGAGGGTTGTTAAATCCTCAGCTGTGCACAGTGTGTTCTTACACCTCCCTCTCTTCAATAAGTCCTCTTAGGTCCTCTTCCATGAGGATTCCATCTGTAAATGGCTCCTAGCCAGGAGCCTTTAAGGGATATTTTAGGAGAATATATCAGAATTAATTTTTATTTTCTATCTATTCAAAAGACAATATTGTTTTGATAACAGAAGTCTAAATTGATGTCAATGGCAACACTTGGTATTAATTCTCTAGAAGCAATTTTTTCCCATGTTAGAACTTTTTAGTCTCTAATCACTTAGATTGGATTTAAGTCAAATTTGGATTTAAGTCAAATTCCCTAGAAATACTTGTAATACTGCTCTTTTTATTTATTTGCTTATCTATCTATTTATTATTTTGTGAGCATATGTGTATATCTATGTGACTTCATGTAGATCATGTACAGGAGCGCACAGAGGTCAGAAAAGAACATCAAATCCCCTAGAGCTGGAATTACAAGTGGTTGTGAGACACCATGTGGATGCTCTGGAACAGAACCCAGGTCTTCTGTAAGAGCAGCAAGTGCTTCTAACTACTGAACCATCTCCTCAGCCACTACTGTATTGTTCATCTCCTAAAGACTTGTAGATCAGGACAGTAAATGAACAGTCAATGTGTGTGGAAGAAGCATATAGGAATGGAAAAGTGGTTCCAATCTGGGAGACTTCATGAAGGTCTCCAAACTTATCTCTTCATGTTTTCCCATCAAGTCTAGGAGTTAGGAGCATATCTAAGTTTCAGATTAACCTCTGTATGGCATGATTTGTATGTAGAATGTTCCCCACAGGCTCACGGGTCAGAAGAGCTGAGCCCCACCTGGTGATACTATTTGCAGAAATTGTGGACTTTTGGGGAGGTAGGACCTAGCTGGATTCTTGGGAGGCAGGCCTTGGGGTCCATCGCCCTTCCTACTTTCTATCCTGTCACACTTTCAGTCATGTAACATTTCAGTGAAATATGGTATAGAAGCTGGCACACACCCATTGAGGCTTTGGTAACTGTCACGCCAAAGCAGGGCCATACAAGGCAGGGCCAAGACAGAACCCTGAAGACCCGAGATCTGGATGTGCTGGCTCTCTTGATTCCTAAATACTGGACGCTGGAGGTAGACTGAGCAGAGTTTTTCAGAGAACACTGCTGGACTGTGCTACACCTTTCCTGGACCCAGTAACCTGTCCCTTTACTTGTAAGTTACCCCACAAAATAAACCTCCCTTTTAACTACATGGAGTTGCCTTAATACTACAAACAAAATCTGACACCCAATGTGGGGCATGAACCTCCAACCCTGAGATTAAGAGTCTCATGCTCTACTGACTGAGCTAGCTGGCCATGCCTACAAGGCAGGGTTGAAACAGGAGCCTCAATGGGGGTAGTACTTCCAAGTCAAAGCTGGAACAGCTACCCACTACGTAGAGAAGTTGGAATCCTGAAGGACTCTTAAACCTTAACGACGATGTGGACTGAAGACTAGTTGAAACATTGGGATCCATTGTTGGGGGGAAACAGAGTGACAGAGAGTTTATGTGCAAAGTACTAAACCAATCTTATCACAGGATTCACCTCTTCAGACTTCATAGTGACCATATGAATTTGATAAAATCCTGACCACAGTGACAGGTACAGTATCAGACTCCTGGCTACATTAGTAAGAAACCTGAAGTCATTTCAGGCAAATTCATTCACTCTGGACTCATGTTTTACTTTGGAGTGAAGCTACAGCCTGGAGGTCTAAGAGAAGTCTAGCCATTTAACATTTGGTGTAAATCTTCTATTGCTTGTATTATTATTTGTTCAGAGGATTAAGAGGTGCCTATGACTCCTTTTTAGCAACAGATATATACTGCAGAAACTCAGGCTCTGTGTTTCACCTGCTGAATGGATGTGTCTTCTTTCCAACTTCCAACACTTGAGGTACCACTGTGCAAGATGTGGTTCTGCATGAGTCCCTGGCTCCATATAGTAAAAATTCCTATTCCTCTCCTTTCTCCCATCCTAACAGTTCTGTTCAATCATATTCTTCTTAATTGTTATTCATATTCTCTTGCAAGAATGAAAATGTAAAAGAAGTAGAATTTAAAGACACAAAGATGTATTTGTTTTGTTTTGTTCTGTTTTGATCCTTGAGACAGGGTTTCTCTGTGCACCCCTAGATGTCCTGAAACTAACTTTTTAATTCAGTCTGGCCTTGAACTCACAGAGACCTCTTGCCTCTGCCTCCCAAGTGCTGGGATTAAGGGAGTATTCCACCACTGTCCAGCCTATAAGTAACTCTAAAAGTACAAAAGCAACTAAAAAAAGAGAGTTTATATAAACTCACAATTCCAGAGGGAACATCCATAATGATGGTGGAGGCATGGCAGCAGGTCACTGGAGTAGAAGGTAGAGGGTGAACTGGAAGTGGAGTAAGGCTATGAACTCCAAATCCTGTTCTTAGTGACCCATTTCCTCCAGCAAGGATCCACCTCCTAAGGGTATCACAACCTCCCCCAAAGCATCACCTGCTGGCAACTGAGTGCTCAAACACACATGCTTAGGGGGACATTTCTCATTCCAGCCATCACAGATGCTTTTGGCACCCCTTTACTGTTTGAAGATGTATCACTCTATTTCACATTATTAAAAACAATTAAGTTCAATTTCTTGAAGACTACCTTTACCATCCTGTCTTCCCCTTCAGGTACCCTCCTTAACCCAAGACAAACACAAGCACAACAGGTGCAGTTACAGGTAGACTACAAGATGCTCCACACAGGGTCATGACTTTAGAGCTCATCCCCACACTGGTGGCACTATTTTATTAAATGGGACCAAGCTGATATAAAAAGGTCACTACGAGTGAAGACTTTGAAGGTCAAACTTAGCTCCTAGTGCCTGCTGCACACTCTCAGCTTCCTCTTCAGCTACAATATGATGCAAGGAGCTTCTACCTCCTGATCCTCCACCTCCTGATCCTTCTTCACCTCATCCTTTTCCACATCCTGTTCCATCTCCATGGATTCTTGAACAGTGAATTAACACTTTCTAAAACTGTGAGACAAAAAAAAATTCTTTCTCTCAAATTATCTGTATCAAGTGGCTTTCTCACACAATATGAAACTAACAAACACAGAAAATTAATGCCAAGAGTCATGTGGTCATTTCTATAACTAAACATGGTCATGTGATTCTTGGGTCTTTGGAGCTGCTTTGTGGGAAGAAGGTGGAGGAGGTTGGAATTGTGCTATAAACAGGCAGCTCTGGTGGTAGTGCAGTAATAGAAGACAGTGTTCATCAAGTCTCAGGCAGATGTGACTCTTTGGAGACTTAAGCTAAAGACCAATCATGCTATGTTCTGGCAAAGAACCTGTCTGTGTTTAGCCCATGTACTGAAAATCTGAGTGTAGTTGAATTCAAAAGTAGTCAAATAATTTATTTGACAAAGTAAAATTTAAATAAGCAAAACATGTAGGTTATTTCATATTTACTGCTTCCCGTGTTTAGTCAGATTTACAGTGAGAATCCATTTCAAGGAGTAGAGGAGAACATTTAGTTTAGTGAAGAAAAGAGTGCCAGCACATTGAAAATTGTGGACAAGGCAACTGTAGATACAGAATCCATAATTGTCAAAAAGATTAGTACTGCTAAATAGAAGTACCATTAAATACAATTTGAATTGGCACAGTAGCAAAGATCCTTGGAGGGCAAGACCCCACCCATCCTAGACTCTAAAGTATGAACTGAAAATTCATTCGAAAGATTTCCATTTGTAATTAGAGTGTTGTAGGAATGCTCTATTCAAAAAGGATCACCTACCAAAGCCCCTTCCCCTGGCTCCTTGTCTAACCCAGATTCAGCTGTCAAGGTACTCAGAAGGCTACCACATCTGTGATCCAACTACTTCTCAAGCTAGTAGCAGAACCTGATGGCATTTATATGGTACTAGTTTTTTAAGCTTTCAGAATTCAACTATTACAGAGTGATGGATGTTTCTACACAAATGGTTAAGAAGAATTTGTGAGGATAGGCCAAATGTCTTACTGCACATTTCCTGCAGGGAGTGCCTAACAATTTGATGCCTGGATTTGTAGGGATGAAGTCTAAGTTACCATGAGACACTGAACAGGAAATACCAGGAACATGAGGCATACACTGAAGAAACTTTAGGAAATGCTTATTGCTAGCCTGGATGAAAGGACATGTGTACTACAGGTAGCAGAGCCACAAGGGTGGGATTGCTCAAGCCCACTGGAGCCTGTATAATCACACTATATAGCAATATGCTCTGGACACTAGACATGGAGACACAGGACTTACTGTATGTTCTAAAGGGATTATGCCTTGCTTTCTTTGGTTCATTCATCCCTCCCTTTTGGAACTGGAATTCTTACTCTGTGTTGTTTTATATTTGAAGTATGCAACTTTCATTTTGATATTAAAAGGGCTCATAGTTAAAAGTTAGTCTTGGGTCTTTGATTGAACTTTGAAACCATATGAACTTTGGGGGCCTCTTGAAATTAAACTAAATGAATTTTGCAGTATGAGGTCCTTTGGGGCCAGAGGTAGAATGCTATGGTTTGAATCTGAAATATCCTCCACAAGCTTGTGTTTTCAGTGCTTCCTCTCCAGCAAGTAACACTACTTGGGAGACTGTGGAGCCCTTAAGAGGTGGAAGCTAGCTGGTAGAAACAAGCACCAAGATGCAGGCTTTTATAGATTCTACCCAGCCTCTAGGCCCTTCTATATGTTCTTTTCTTCCCAGTCTACTCTGTGAACAACCCCCACCTCATGCTTCTGCTACCATGGTCAAAGCCACTCTACTTCAACTCTGAAATTGCAGGCCAAAATACATCTCTCCTCTCTGAAGCTGTCCAAGCCCAGTAATTTGGACATAATGATGCAAAAGCTGCTACCCCAAGCAACTGGACAATGCTGTGAGATGTCTTTCTGTATGCTGTGAATATGTGTTGCTCTGATTGGTTGATAAATAAAGCTGCATTGCTCTATGACAGGGCAGGATGGAGCCAGGCAGGAAAATCCAAGAGAGAGAAAGGAGAAAGGAGAGTAGGGGGAGATGCCAAACCACTATCCAAGGTATAACATGTAATAGGATGCAGGTAAAGCCATAGAACATGTGGCAATACATAGATTAATAGAAATGGGTTAATTTAAGATGAAAGAGCTAGCTATTAAGAAGTCTTCCTTAGGCCATACAGTTGGTAATTAATATAAGCCTCTGAGTGATTATTTTATAAGCAGCTACTGAACCTCAGGGCTGCACAGGACACAGAAAACTTTCGGCTACAATTTGGTGCCCCACATTGGGTGCCAGATAATGTAAGAAATCCACAAAGGCTGCTTTAAGGGCAAAGGAATTTATTAGGTAAGGAAAACTCACTAGACAGAACAGAGGAATTGTTGCAGTATCCTCGAAGGGTGAGGCACAGTGCTACACTGTTCTTCCTCCTGAGATCATCCCAGCATCCAAGTCTCACAAGGGAAAGAAGAAAGTGCATGTACATGCATCCCAGGTCTTAAGAGTCCCAAGCAGACATGCCCCAGGGACATGTACTTCAAGGTCATAGGCAGGTATTACAGTTACCTGCTACTTCACTAGAGGTGGTGCTTCAAGGTCATAGCTAGAACACCTACCCACTACACCTCACCCTTCTGTCTAAATAAGAAAGTTCTAACCCACACAAAACTATATACAGTAGGAATGATTATCATGTATTGTCTAGGAGAAATAAAGGATAATGACCTAAATAAAAATGGAACTACAATCAACAAGAACAACATCAAACTAGAAACACTAAAATTTTCAGAACATAGGTAAATGGCAAGTTACAGAGATTATTCCAAAAGCTGTCCTACCCTGAAGAGTCTGAATGTAGTACTTAATATGTTCTAGCTAAGATACAAGAAGATTATAACTGCATCTATTAGTATTCAACTCCATCAAAGACCTGAGAAGGGATATAATAATACCTGAGAAAACAGGAAACACACACAATTTTCGAAAATCTTGAGAGAATAGGCAGAGACAGCTGGCAGCCTGGACAATCACCTGAAGTTTCTCAGCACCATTGGGACATCGCCTAGAATATCTGACAGACCATTTTCAGAAGCAGGAACTTTGAAAGACCATCTTACCCTGTCTTGGCAGAGTTCAGTAGTCACTTTCCCTTGTATCCTGCTCATCCAGAAAGGACAGTATTAGTGCTGTCAGCAGTCAAAGCAAGGGCAGTTCTTTGCCCAGCAGGCCATTTTGTGCCAAGAAGAAGAGAAACTTTCAAACAAAGTATCTTAAAAGCCTAACATTCTCTTGGGATGAGATTGGTATTGCCAGGAGCAATCATGTCTTATGTCAACAGAATTCTAAGTTATCAAAACATTTAAATGCCATATTCTCTAGGTCTATAAAATGTTTGAAGATGATCTACCCATCTGACCTATATATCTATAAATCTGGACAATCTAACTAATATTACTATAGAAATGACAAGCATAGGACTATAAATCTATAAGTCTTATCTACATAAATAATCTAAAGACTAAGGCTTCATATAAACAAGGTAAACAGTCTGTGAGCAGATGACCTCAAAATTGTGATAATATACAAAATATCTTAAACAGAAGTAGAAATGTATATTGCAACATGCAATATGACAACAATCCTTAATATGTATCAACATATAAAATATCCTAAACAGAGGTAAAACATGCATATAGTATGACAAATCTAATTTTACATTTGTATCAATATATAAGATATTTCAAATAGGAGTAGAAATATATGTACAGTACAACAAATATAGTTTTGTATTTGTATCACTATACAAATTATCTTAAATAGCAATATAAAAATAGTTTACATTTGTATCAATATACAAGAATACATAACAGTGCAAATTATCTAAGGATGATATTTTACTAAATTCGTTTACTAGTATACACAATAATCTACCTTAATATCCTATACCTTAATATCCTATATTCATTTCCCTTTTTCTTTTCTTAAGGAGAATATTAAGTCTAATTTTTATTGTTCTACCCTCAACCCTATAACCATTATCCATAACCCAGAGAAAAATTAAACCTTTGGGAGAGGGGGCATAGATTTTTTTAGAATTACTTCCTGCTATTTAGAGGGTGACAGTATCTCTGTGGGGTACTGTAAGAAAGCTCATGTAGTTAGGTCTCAATAGGACTAGCTGTAAATTCTCTAGCCAGTCTCAGAGTAATGGGTAGGTTGTCTAAGATTCTGGCTAGAAGTGTAGTGTGATGGATCACCTCTTTGTGGAACTGTACTGGAGAGTTTTCAGTCCAAGGTAAATCACTGAGTAATGATCATGGGTGCAATAGCCTCATTCTGGACTGGGTAGAGTCATTGTGTGGGGCCCTACCTTCCTTCTGGAGACTTCAGATATAGTTATTGGAAAGACTTATTTTTCACTGTGGAAAACTTTAACATTATTAATATCAAAATTGAAAGCTTGGATTTATTCTGTATAGAAAAAGGATTCTCCAAAAACAAGGACAAGCACGGAAATAAATAGAATCTTGACACCATGATCCCTGGATTACTGGTTTTCTTCCGTCTCGCACCAGTTGGCTCTTCTGATATAAGACAGAATCTCCTAATTTTTCTTTTAGCAATATTCTTGGATTTAAAGAGGGAGAGAGCTACATTCCAACTCCAAAGCCAGATTGATTTATAATTGAATTGGGACCACAATTATTCTAGAGTTAGAGAGATAATGATGTTAGGCAGTGAGATATTACCCTGTGGAGTATGTTGGCACCAATAGGTCTTTCTTTTCTGCTGTAGACGTCTGGGTGTCCAAGGACTTATAATTTCTGAAAGATGGGTACTTCTATCATCTTGTAAAGACAAAAAGCAGAATCCTGCCCTGACCCTTATTTGTGAGTTTTTCTTACAACTTGTAGAGATGTCACATTGGTGGATGAGCTTTTACTTCTCCTCATCAAGGTTTCTCCTGTTTGAATCAAAGTTTTATTAATTTTGTTGTTATCCATAGCTTTTCTACTCCTGAAGAAATAAAACCAAAACCCCTTCCCCAATGTAAGGCATATCCCAGTTTCTATTCTGAGGTCAATACATCTTTGAAGTAAACAGGTTGGTTTAGCTCAGGAGTTTTGTCTGTTGTCCAATGCCTCTCCGCAGCTGTTGCCCCTTTCTCATCAGCATTGAGAAAATTCAAGGTTAATAAAGCACTATGCAATCTATTTCTAGTAGTCATTGTTACCTCTTTTTGTTTATTCAGCATATCCTTTAAAGTTTGATTAGATCTTTTCTATGACTGTTTGGCCTGTGGGATTGTGTGGTATACTTGTAACATTCTTTATATTGTAATAAGAAAAAAATAAAAACTGAAGCATTGTCAGTATTAATTTGTACAGGTATTCCTATGATGGCCATAACTTCCAATAGGTGTGTAATTACAGAATCAGTCTTTTCAGAACTCACAGGAGTTGCCCACTGAAAATCTAAATAAGTGCCAATAGTATAGTATTCATACTTTAATCTTGCAAATTCTGCAAAATGAAACACAGCCAACAGTCATGAGAACTGGGACACAAGATCTCAAGGATTTCATCTAAGGTAAAATTACTTGATAACTTTACACCTTAAGCTGATTAACAAATAATTCAATAAAAATTTTCTTTACAAAATTTGAATATTTCTTTAAAAAATTGCAGACAATATCACATCTCAGGAATTTAAAAACTTTTTATTTGCAGTATGAATGAAATTTTATAGGACACATATGACCTTCCTGGGATGTATACAATGCTCACTAGAATGGCAATTAGCATAGTGATTCACATCATATTATTGAAAAAATAGCTTAATAATAACAGCAAAAATGAGACATTAATGGGACTGTTACAGGCCTTACAAGGTCATAATGAAGACTTAAATAGAAGGATTCTTTCCATGGAATCTGAAAACCCACCACAAGAACTTCCAGCTTTGCAAACTGTCAATGAGAACTTAGATGGATTCTTTGTATAGAATCTGCTAATTTGCCACCAGAACTTCAGGCTTTACAAACTGGTAATAATGACTTAAGTAGATGAAGTCTTTCTATGGAATCTGCTAACTGACCCCAAGAACTTCAGTCCATTAATAATAACTGGACATCCAGATTTAATTCTACTGATAATAAATATGAATACTTAATGGATAAAACAATAACTCTTCAGAGCAATCTTAATGCCATTCAGATAATTTATAAGGAGGAAAGATTATCTTTTATTGATAGAATAAAGTCTATGATGTAATATGTTTCAGATGAACATAAAAAAAAAATTGTATGATTCCATGATATCTCTAGAATCTTTTACAACAGAGGAGGGCCAAATGTTGCAATGGGTGGTAGTTAATCAATTTCAAGCTCTGAAAGAGTCTTTCAATAAAGATAACAAAGAAACTAATAAGCAGAAGGGCAAGGCCACACAAGTTGTAACATTGCCAGGTGGCTCTTATAGGACACTCTATCCTCCCTTTAGAATGCACAGCCATAGCATCTCATTTCTGTCCTCCCTCTCCTACTCACAAGTGACCACTTTCTTCCTTTTCCACAGAATATTCCTCTTGTGGGGAGACTAATAAGCTATCTTCAGAAAAAAACTCTAAATAACAGTATGTGAATGACTGTAATAAAAATATTAAAAGACAAGCACATTGGGACCTGTTAGAACAATCTGACAGATCCAAGTTTGGATGGGGTCACTTTTGCTCCACCTATTGCTAACTAGGAAGTTTCTCTACATCATCGTTTCTTCATCTATGGACATGGACAGAACTGTAGCTCGGGTTTCTTGTGACAACTAAATGGGGTGATTTTTATGTGAAGTGCACTGCCTGGACATAGTAGGTGTGAGATCACATGGAATTCATCTTTCTACCTGGATCTGACCACATTTGAACACAATAAAGACATTTGCTTCTGAAACTTAACCCTAAATTAATAGTGTTTTAATAGAAAGCATTGAAATCCTCATCAGACCACACAAATCATTCTACTATAGACTTTATGTATCTGATAGAATAGACATTTATAAAGCCTATGTCATCAACAGAAAAGCAGAATATACACACACTAAATCCAACTTCAGACGCTTTTCATTGCAGAGAGAGAGAGAGAGAGAGAGAGAGAGAGAGAGAGAGAGAAATAAATAAAAACTCCGTTTTTTGTTTTTGTTTTAATATAATCAACAATGCGTAAACAGTTGACTGGAAACCTCCTTTCTCAAGCATGATGATGATGATTGATGATTATGCCATGATGATCTCTTGCTACAAATGAAATAAGAAAATAAAATGCATGTGTTTTGGGGTCTGGGAGGAGAGCTGCCAGTAAAGTATTTGGTGTACAAGCATGAAGACAGGAGTTTGGTCTCTAGGACCCATGTGAAAAGCTGTGGGGCAGGCTAGGTAGCCTGTCTGTCAGCTGAATCACTCAGCTCCAGGCTCAGTGAGAAACCCTGTCTCAAAAAACAATGTGAACAGTGACTGAAGAAACCACTTAATGCTGAAGTCTGGCCTCCACATGCATGCACACATGTATACACACACAGACATGAACATATATGAACACAGAGGAAGAGAGAGAGAGAGAGAGAGAGAGAGAGAGAGAGAGAGAGAGAGAGCGCTTGAACTATGGAGACTCATAGAGGAAGCATCCCATGCTGTTCTGCCTGTAAGTGGTTAAACCAAGTGTCTTCAAATCAGACCAAACAATTAATTATTAACAAGTTGGTGGTTTGTTAAGGGGGAGGTCTTGCTTTGCTGGCCAGTCTGTTTTTTAATTCCTGGTCTCAAGTGATCCTCTTGCCTTGGCCTCCCATGTAGTTGGGTAAGCACACGGAATCAGGCCATAATTTCACCATCTTTAAAAGAACATGTTCAACTCTCCTGTTATGATCCAGGAAGTCTTAAAAAATAAATTAATAAACAAAAAAGAATTTCTTTCTTAACTCTTTTTGGTCTAAGCAAATTTCACTGAAGAAAAAATAATAATAAGCAAGGAATCAAGTACACACTGCTCTTTGGGCTTTAGAAGCATGGTTGTTCATGGTGTGTGTGTACACACATGTGTAGTCTCTAAACTGGGCTTCATTGAGTAATGTTTTATCATGATTTTCCCACAGTAATACCTGGCATATTTCCAACTTATCTCCAGCCACTCACAGCTAAAAAACACCACCTGTAAAGAACACTGAAATCTGCCCTTGGAACCTGCTGTTTGCTGACAAACGATGACTTGTTCACCTTTCATTCTTAATGGATGACAATCAGAAGTCCAGTCCACTTTGCTATAGAGTAGCTTATCTGCTCACTGCTCTCTTCAAGCACGGTTTTCATAAATCCTTTTTTATGAAATGGAGCGGTGGCCCTTTAAAAGTCTCCACCAGGCAGCCAGCAAACCGGCTCTGCGGCTTCCCTGGGTGGAATCTCCAGTGGGAACAATCAGCCTGGAGCAATGAAACCGTCCAGCAGCTCCACCTCTGAAGATCTTTGATCTGTCTGAGACTGCAGCCTTCACAGAAGGAGCCTGTTTCCCACAGCATCAGAAGACAGAGAAGCAAGAGGAAATCCTCCATGGGGACTGCAGCACATTCACCGATGGTGGGCTCTGTAACTGCAAACTGGGAGTGCCACTAATGAGCCCTCCGTCCCACAGGCTGGGGGTGTCTCACTCTGCCTCATGATGGAAGCTTCTTTTCCAGTTTCTCAAGCCCCACCTTCAGAAAGCTGAAATTAGATGACTCATGTGTATTTTGATACCATCAAAGTTCTGCTGACAACGTGGGATTTTTGCCTGCCGGTACTAGTGACTATACCCCAGGTTCTCAGAAGATTCTAGGCTTCATTTAAAGGCTTAGAAATGAAAACTTAACTCATTATGTGTTCCAGTCCCTGTTCACCCCTTTCCTTATGGTGGCCCATAGGAGGTCAGTAAATCATGTGACAAAAGATGGCATAGTATGGTGAGCTGGAAGACATACCCAATGATGCCGTGTAAAGAGCTGCTGACTTTCTAACTGTGTGCCCACAGTGGCTGTCATGATATCTTAAGGAACAGATGAAGGCTGACAACTTTGAGAGAGGGTGCTGATATACTGTGTAATATGCTTTACTCTACCCAAGTGTGTGTGCCAAACTTCTGTGTCATTGGTAAAAATGCCCAAGAACTTTGTGGCTGTTTTCATGGTGGAGGAGTAACCAACCCACTTCGGGGAGTAGTTTCAGTGTGGTGTGCTTTTGTTCTTCCTAGATAATAAATTCCTTGAGGCAAGAAGAGTATTGTTGCATTTTTTTTTTATTAGTCTCAACACTTAATGAGGTGCCTGACATATTGCCTATGAATTGATGTGCTCTGCATGAGTGGACTCAATGAGTGATCACCTGACAATGAGCAGCACTGGGAATGGACTCTCAGGGACACCCATGTTCCTATTCCAACTAGTTTATGAGAATAGTGGGTCCTTTACGTAACAAATGAAGCTGGTAAAGGTGCTGTCTGAAGTCGATTGTACTCTCTTATATCTTTAGTGTAAAACAGTTTTCTGCTCTTGGGAAGTGAACGTGAGGTGGGAAATAGGACAAGTAAAAACAGTCATTTAGATAAGTTAAAACTTGGTGGTTTCAGACTGTAGGAATCGACACACGTAATACAGCAGGGCAAAGGTCAGTGCTAACTCTCCTGGTGTGTCTTTATTTGCTTTTGATTTCTCCTTTTTCTCAAATAGAATTAAACCACTCTCTTCTGAAAGGAGAGTGTGATTATCAGAATTGACCATGGCACACTTCAAGTCTTAAACAGCCCACAGCAGGCTGACTACAACAGCAGCCAAATGAAATCACAGCCCTGGAGCTCTGTCTTCACAATAGTTCCTGGGGAAATGCTGGTACTGCTCAGGGCCACATAGAGAACTACACATTTCCAATCATTTAAATTTTATTTCTAAGCATGAGTCTCTGCAAGTGATCTCTTCTGAAAACTGATCAGGTTTTTCACGTTTTCTCACTACTCCAACAAAAAGCCCACAGATAGACAGGACTCCTGGAATACTTGCTAATACTATCTAGAATTCATCAATAAGCTCAAGGTTCTGATATTCGCTGAATCCAATAACTAGCTTTCCATTGGAAGTAGGAACTAGGCTTGCTCTATGGTCTCAGAGGGGTGTGGATACCGCGGACAGATAGTTCCGGTTGCCTAGACAAGATACAAGCTAAGATTTCCTATTTCAACCTGACACGTAGAGTGTAGTCATGAACAGGAGATGGGGTCATTTGTTTTCTTTAGCACTGTACACAAGCCTGGGAAGGGCAGGACAGGGAATCCACATAGAACAGAGCCAGCTTTCACAGGAGGAGCAGGGCTGTGGTCATCCCACCGAGGGTCAGAAGCAGCTGAGGTAAGATTGCCTACTCGGTGGTGGTCAGGAAGAGCAGTCGCATCCTTGGCATAAGTCTTGGGTGTTTTGCTCCAGAAGACTGGCCATATCAGGCAAGTGTTTTCCTCATGTAGCACTTCCTCATTCTGCTCTCCCAGAATGCTTCTAAAAGGAACAGACAATTTATCTCCAAATTCACCTTCAACACCTTTACTTCTCCTCCTCCCCACTTATTTTTCTTAGCTTTTGAGAAACAGTCTGTACTTAAGAGAATTAAGGGATAGTAAAGAAAATAAAGTAAAACTGGTCTCCTTGTGTGGGAAAAATACAGTCTGAAGATGCAGGCTTGAAATCTGCCACTCCTGAATCTTTATTAGCTCAAATGTTCCTGTAGTGGGGGTGGGGATGGGGTGGAGATAGGGTGGAGATAAGGGTGGGGTAGGGAAGGGTGGAGTTGGGTGCAGATGGAGGAGGGATAGGGTGCTGCATCTAACACACAATTTTTGTAAGGATCCAGAAAGAAACAGGAAATGAAAATACTCAGTAGGATCCAAGGGCCTGTGCAGTCAAGCGCCTTAACTGCTCCTGGCCTTTCTCTGTGTATTGTACTTGGCACAGCGCTGGCCTAATAATAGCTTCACAAGAGGGCAGTGCCTTGGGCTTCTGAGATAGCCACTGCAGAACAGAACTGATCAGACCAAGCTTCCTGGGAAGGCCATTCCAGTAGAGAGAGGCAGGAATGTTCTATGCCCGGGTCTTGCTGGCTTTGATCGAGTCTGTCCGAGGCATAGGTACTTGCTAAAAGCCACAGAAATACGAAGTAGAAACTCAGCTGTGTATGATAAAGCTATATCTGGAAGAATCTAGGTACTGATAGACAGGCTTGGGAATGGTGTTCCTGAGGACAACAGCCTAGACACTTTGCCCAGCGGAGCACCTCTGTGGGCAGAAGCCAGGGTGCAGCAGCGGTCAAGGGAGAATTGGTGGCAGGAAGCATGACCTGAGTCATAGCCGTCTCCGAAGAGAGTCTTAAAAGTGAAGGACAGGGAGTCCATCTGCGTCTCTCATGATTGCTTAGCCGAATCTCTCTTGTCTGACAAGATTTCATTCCTGAGGACTCTAAGAACTTTCTAATTGGAAAGGAAACTTCTGTGTCTCAGTGGCTTGACAGGCAATATCAATCTTCACTGCCAACAAACACACACATACTCTTAAAAAAGCTTCTTTGTCTGATCAAGCTCAGCACTTTTGCAGGTTTCAGAATGTGTCCAAGAACATTTCAGCTCCAGAGAAGAAATTCTTAGGGTGAAATGAACCATGGATCGATAGGAAGGACCTGGGCACATAAAAGAACTCACCTGTAGCAAGGATTTTTAAAAGACATGTGTTAATATAAAGCCAGAAATTGACTTCCACTTTCTTATCTTTATTGACATATGTTCTTAAAAGGTGACCATAAAGTGTTTGAATAGAAAGCAAGATTTTATTCCGGCCATAATAAAAAATATTTTTGTTGTGATAGAAAATGAAGTATAGGGAGTTGAAAGGAGGAATTGAGTCACATTTAATCACCACATTCAAACGTGAACCATGCCCATTATGGTCTCCTGGGAGAGGGGATTTCCATGTCTAACATGAAGACATGTATGTAATCGCCATATTGAAACACGAACCATGCTCACATTATAGTCTCCTGGAAGAAGTGATTTCTGAGTCTAACATGAATGAGATTTTCCTTAGCAATTCATTGTATACATACCTGCACAGAATAAAAGGAGTGTTTTTTTAGAAGAATTATTAGAATATATTAGTCAACCTAGCCTAGAAGAATCATAGTTTCAAATTTTTAGTTTATTTACATGAACTTTCTCTCCTTAGTACACATCAGGCATTATGTACGACTTAGCTTGCTAAAATCACAGTGTATTACGTATTTGAAAACATTAAAGGGGGCTGGGTGTGGTGTGCCATGCCTTTAATCCCAGCACTCAAGAGGCAGAGATAAGTGATCTCTGTGAGTCCGAGGCCAGCCTGGTCTACATAATGAGTTCCAGAACAGCCTAGGCTACATAAAAAGAGACTCTGACTCAAAAAAAAAAAAAAAAAACGGAAAGAAGAAAGGAAGGAAGGGAGGGAGGGAAGAGGGAGGGAGGAAGGGAGGAAGAAAGGAAGGAAGGAAGGGAGGAAGGAAGGAAGGAAAGAAGGAAGGAAGGAAGGAAGGAAGGAATAAAGAGGAAAGGAAAGGAAAGGAAAGAAGCACTAAAATGGTTTGGAGAGGACATGAGAATCCAAAAATGTGAGGATTTTTGTTCCTTGTTCACACTAAGAAACTAAAGCAACTTCTCAGAGTGGTCACACCTAAAAATACCACCAGGCTAGTGTTTCCCATGGGTGTGGCTTCTTTGTTCTTTGGGGATATTCAGCTTCTGTTGCTACCTAATCTCTGTCTTAAAGTCCATCTTTCGTTGCAAATTATTTTTATTTCCATTTAAAAATGTGTTAACCATCCCATCATTCCTTCCATTTTAATGGTTTTGCTTTGAGTTCCCTTGTTAGGTTGAATGGCTGTCTACCATTAATATTCTACTTCCAACCATACTTGGGATTCAAAACTTCTGTAACAGAAGCAGGCTTTCACTGCTGCTGATAGAAAGAACCCCCACATTATTCCGTGCACTCCAGGGATGCTTCGGAGGAACCCAAATGGCTGCACTGTGGATGGCAAAAGAAAGGTTTCAAACTGCCAAGGCTGTTTCTCGGAAAAGCAGAGAGAAGCGAGATGATGAAAATCTCCAGGTTATTAGTAGAATGAGTTATGCGATCTGGGAGAGGGGCAGTTTGGGAGGAGCTGGAAGGGGGCTTTGAAGTGTATAGCAAGTGCATATGAGTGGGGTCTGAGGAAACCCGGAGGCTAGGTACCTCAGGTATACGTTAATTGCGCTCACTGAAGAGGGCAAGGGTGGCTGATGGCTGGCCTCCAGCATCATTCCTCTGCTGCATCTGCTCCCTTGCCCAGAACAGGAAGTCAGAGACCCTGACTGTGAAAGCCAGAGGCAATCCCAGAGGAATTAGAGCAGAGGTGCCATTAGCTCAGGAGCTTAGCTGAGAACATTTTTCTTCAAGATTCTACCTTACGATAAACCTAGAAGACTACTCTTAGGAATAAGCCTTGCCTGGCAGCCCCAGGAAGAAACAGAAAACCTAAACAGTTGTGTGAAAGAGAGAGGTTAAATTCCATAGAAGTAATGACTGGAATTTGCTATTCATTGAGATCTTAAACTTGTTTTACTGGAAATACTGTTTCACTCTTCACAACTTAAGGAGTAGAGAAAAGTGAGAATAAGGGGCTATCGAGATAGCTCAGGCAGACAAGTTAAGTAGCATTGTATGAGAACCTCAGTTTGATCCCCAGAAATTACATAAAACAGTCTGAGATTATTGCGGTTAACAGATATAACAATCTCATTGCCTGGGAGGCCTACATGTAGGAGGGGCTCACTGCCCAGCCACCGTAGTTTACTGGGTGAGCCCTAGGCGAGTGACAGACACTGTCTCAAAAAACGAGGTGGATGGTTTCTATAAAGCACAGGTTGACCTCTGGCCTACATCCATATGCATGCACAAACATGTACCAAGCAAGTGTGCAAACCAACAAAAAGAGAGAGGGGAAAGGAGGGGGAGGGAGAAAGGGAGGGGAAGGGGATGAAATAGAGGGAGAAGGAGAGAGAGGGAGCTGAGCCTTTTAGAAGCAGTCAGAGGAAAAGTGAGCCCAAATTCTCAAGAAGCTATTAATAATTGATAGTTGCTGGGAGATAGAAATTCGGATTCCTTCAATAGAGTGACAACAGGTATAGCAACCATACTCCAGGGCAGGATGCTCAAGAGTAGTTGGCCAATACCAATCAGCGGTCCTATTTTTTGTTTCTGTCATTTTAAAGGAGAAAATGGACATGAAGCTGGGACTCAGAGATGGTGGAGATCTGCAAGGAGTTGAGGGGTGAAAAGAATATGATCATAGTATATTCTATGTAATTCTCAAAGGATAAATAAAACATTTTTACAGGAAAAAGAAATAGTCCATGAAATCCATTACCACAGGAAAGTCATGGACTCTCGGAGGAAGATGTCGCAGCACCACTGACAATGCACTTAGCCATTCCTCCCTTGGGAGCTAGGTAACCCTACTGTAAACAATGTATCCACCATCAAGACAAGTCAACCAAAGAATACACCTTACAGTTTTTTGGGTTGGCTCTAAGAAATCAGTCCCTGAAAAAACCCACTCCTCTTGGGGAAACAGAACCCTGAGTCTGAGCTGCTGTGAGTATTAGGAGTACTTCCCTCATCAAGTTTTAATGGCTCTGCTCCACCATCTTGCAGACACCTGTGACACACGACATAAATTTAAGAGTCAGTGTCAGCAGAGAAAATGGGATCTCCTGGGTGTGGAGGCAATTCCACCATGGAGGTAAGAAATGCCCTCAGATGTCAGAGACAGTCCCTTGGTGATGGGCCTTAAGCCTAGCACTGTCAGCTCCTTTCCCATTGTGTTCTTCACCATCCAAAGCAGACGCAGCAAACGATGCTGCAGACTGTAACAAAAGGTGCATCGTTTCTAGGAGCCTTTCTAGGGATTGTGTCATGAAAGTGATGGACATCTCTCAGCTCCTACTTCTGCTTGATAGCTTCAAACACATTTTTTTCATTGGCATTATTTACTTAGTTCCTAAACAGAGACATGTGACGCCTGCTGAAGAACACATGCATACTGCGAATGTTAGGTAGTCAGGCTTGGTTCCTTGGCAAGATAGCTAACGTGGCCAATGAACAGCTTCCCCTTAAAATACTGACCGAGGAGGTGGCTCTTCCATACCTGTCGTGTCTACTGTTCCCTGAAACGTACTAAATAAATTTCTCCTCTTCATTTTCAAAGAAAGTAAATACATTTTCTACACTTGCTTATTTACTGTCTGTGCCAGTTTGTGCACATGCAGGCATATGTCACAGAACATGTGTGGAGGTCGGAGGACAACTTGTAGGAGTAGGGCCTCTCGCCACTCAGTGCAGTTTCCAGGGATCACATTTGGGATGCAAGGCTTGGTGACAAGCCCCACGGAGCCCCAAATATGTGATTTCTTAAAGATAGTTGTAGTGTTTCTATTATCCGTCCTTCACGTCATAGCACCTAAGACACGAAAACTGACTAACACTGAGGACAGTAACCACTATGCTAATAAACACCAATGCATTTGCAGTATGATATCCTGCAGTTCTTTTTCCTCAGATGTTAGGAAAGATCACTTACAAATGTTTTTCTCTTGTTGGTTTTAGAGTTTTGCTATTGTTGATGTCTTGTTTTGTTTTGGTTTACACCTAGCTAATCAACCACACAGTTCTTGACTCTAAGGCTAGCATTTATTCTTATATCTAGGGGATGTATGTTTTTTTGTTTGTTTGTTTTTGTTTTTGTTTTTGTGTGTGTGTGTGTAGAGGGATGTTGTATGTTAAAAATGAGGCTCTGTTTCCCAAAAATGCACATCTAAAAATAAGCCGTCTGCATTAGTCATAGATCTCCAGAGAAGAACATGAGAAGAGATGTATTTAAAAGAATCAAATCAGTACTTCTGCAGGTGGGCAAGTCCTAGAATCTGCAGGATGAGTCACCAAGCTGGAGATCCAAGAAGCTGAAGTGTAATTAGAATCAGAATTCTGGAATGAGCTGGTGGTGTAATTGCAGTATGAATTCTGGGAGACTGGAGACCTAGAAAGAAATAATGCTTGAGTTTGAGTCCAAGAATGAAAATAAAATCCAAAACAAACTCCAATGTCCTAATCCAAAGGCAAGCCAGAGGGGTCCCTGACACTTGGGGAAGGTCAACCTCTGGTTTCATCCCCCTTTTAGCTGACTGAATCAGGTTTGCCCATATGAGGTGTCTCAATTATTCAGTTCAAAGGTAATAATCTCATCCAGGAACGTGCCCTCTCTCACACACACAAAATAACATTTACCAAATATCTGGGCACTACATAGCCCAGACAAGATGACAAACTCAGTTCTCTGGTATCATCAATTGACCTTTAACCTTTACAAGACAACAGTTATTAGTGATGATTCCAGGCATGGCTCAAAATAGCAGCAACACTTTAAAAGTGACTTTTCATCATTTCTGGTAGGTTAAATGAGTTTCCATTCCTACTGATCATATTATAGATAGGGTTTTCAGGGTTAAACTCAATATTTTTGTGTGTGTCTGTGTGTGTGAGCGTATGTGTGTGCATGTACACACACACACACACACACACACACACACACACACACAAAAGAAGGGATTTGCATAGTTCTAGAAACATCCAGGTAACGTTCTCTTTGAGTGATGTGTCTGTCCCCTGATGGTCCTAAGTTTTGGAGTTAAATGAGTACATTGGTAATGGAATGGTAGTTCCAGGAAGACACAAAGCAAAAAAGAAAAGATCATGTTGTTTATTTATTATGGGAATAAAGTTAAGGTTCAGTTTTCTATGTGAGCATGAGATAACAACAGGTCAATGAGGAAAAATTAATTACAAGCAATTTCTTCAATCTCTCCCGGTTGAGGTCAGAATTACTTATTATAATACACAAAAAAATACTTGCAAAGGAGTTCTAGATCTAATGCCAGAAACTTTGAAAATGATGGAATCCAGGAAGTGTGTAAAAATTTTTTCCATGAGCCTAAGGGTAATTGATCAAAACTAAAATTGTGCATACACGGATAATTTTATAGTTGGGAAACTTGTGATAAATAAGACTTTTTTTCTGTCAGTACCTGATAGGAAATTTAAGAAGCTTACAGTTAAGTTAAATTCCTTCAAGAATAAAAAATATTGGGATATCGATATGGCTCAGTGGGTGGAGGTGCTTGTCTCCAAGGCTGGCAACCTGATCTTTAGCCCCAGAACCCACATGATGGAAAGAGAAAACTGACTCCTGCAAGTTGTCCTTGACCTCCACACATGGGCATGGCATTCATGTACCAGAACACATATACATACTCACAAGCACACAAAGAGTAAATAAATAAATACAGGGATACGAAAAGTATCATTTGCTGTGTGTCTCTTTATCATCAGTTGTGTGTGACGTGTGTGTGAAGCTTGCTTGTACCACAGCACACGTGTGGAGGTCAGAGGACGACTTTCAGGAGTCCCCTCTTTCCTTCCACCGTGGGTTGTGGGGACTGAACTTGGGTTGACAGACTGGTATAGCAAGTGCTTATACCCACTGAGCCCTCTCACCTACCAGCACTATGCCCTTGTTTTAAATCTAGGAGAATTTAAGGAGCCCAAGACCAAGGTGATGAAGAATATAGGCAAAGAGGCACATGGGAAAAAAGATATAAAGCTTCTTTTTCCCTAATTTCCACTCTGATATTCTGATGTTCTTTCTTCCTTCCTTCCTTCCTTCCTTCCTTTCTTTTCTTTTCTTTTTTCATTTTATTTTGTGTGTGTGTGTGTGTGTGTGTGTGTGTGTGTGTGTGTTTGCCTGACTTTCATTTCAATTATCTGAGTATTGAAGCAAAGAGAACCATTTTTACATTTTAATACAATCCAATGCATGCTCTTCGTCTGAGGAGTAACTGTGACATATGGGCTGACTTTTGTAGTCCGTTGACCACTTAGTGCACTAGGAATTGACGAGACTAGTCACTGAGGCACATCTGTCACATCAGCCCACTTAGGAAAACTGGTTTTTACAATTGTTTTGGGGAAGGCTTTTATAACCCAAAAGTTCTCTTCTGTTTGGAACTAGATAAAAATCATTCTATTGCTCTGTTATTTAATATGTAGTCTATATTCCTATACATAAAGAAAAGTATGGTTTAAAAAAATAATCTGGGAATAGCTGGAAAGATAGATTATCAGTTAAGAGCACTTGCTGCTCTTGTAGAAGACCTGAGATCGATTCCCTGCACCCATATGGTGGTTCACCACCATCCTTACCTACAGTTCCAGGGGATCCAGGACCCTCTTCCGACCTCTGTGGTCACCAGGCACACATGTGCAGCACATGCACATATGCAGTCAAAACACTCGTAAAACAAAGAAATACTTAATTTTTTAAAAATAGTCTGGGAGGTGGAAAAGGAAAGTGTTCTGGGGGATTCAGTCAAACCATGAGATGCCAACATCAGGAAATATTCAATGATGCCAACAAATGCCTGGAGGGCAATCTGCACTGTGTTAGCTAGAAGCTTAGCAAGAAAATTCCTTGAATTTCAAAAATGAATTGAAATTATCATGAAAGTAACATAACTATAAGCAAATGAAGTTTTATAAAAATGGTATCCAACACAAAGCCATACAAATCTGTAATAGAGTGAAAAAAAAGTACAAAGCAAAGTTTTAAAAATGTTGGGAATGGCCTTAAGTTATATAAAAGGATGTGAAAGCCAAATAAACCACTAAAAACAGTTTTAGGACCTTTTCCCAACCCACATCCTGGTCATCCACGCCAGTTACTTGACTGCACTTCTGAGTCAGGTGTCTTGAGGTCATTTGTTCGAGAACCAGAATTATTTACAGGAGATGCAGAGACTCGAATCCAAACATCCTGACTGTGGATTCCTTTCCTCTTCCAGAGATGCCGTTGAGTGATTTTATGTAATGTTCAGGGAATCAGCAGGCCTACTGCTTAAATGTGCATTGGTGACGGGGTCTACACTTCAGAAAGCTGGCACAACAGCACTGAAGACTCTTTTTATTTATTTGTAAGTGAGTTCATGTGCACTTGCACACATGTGAAAATTTGTTCTCTTTTTCCAGATGAATCCCAGGGATCACATTCAGGTCATCTGGTTTGGAAGCAGGTGCCTTACCTGTGAGCCATTTTACTGGCCATAGAAGATTTCTAAAATATTGAGACTTATATGTAGGCCTGATTGAAAAGTTATGGAGAGAGATTCACTGGTCTCTAATTTTGACTCAGCCATGTTTGGAGATAGTTTCCACCTGCCCACCCACTTTAAAAAGACAGCTTCAGAGACCTGTTTCTCAGCGGTCTCTTGCCACTGTCAAATGACAGCTATATCATTAACAGACACAGATGGACCATCAGAGAACTTAGGACAGGTGGGGAGATTATTCAAAGGAGGCCTGAAGTGTTTTAATATGGTATGTTGTCTAGGTGTGTTTCTATATGAACCCAGCTGGTTGTAGTAAGAGGAATAAGTGTTGAACAACTTTGGAACATTTCTCTTAATGATGTCACAGTACTTACACTATTTTATATTATTTTAGCTTTCACTTCATTTATTCTTATTTGTTGTAGCACTAGGAATCAGGACCTTGCATGTACTACTTATTAACATTATTCTAAAAGTATATTTTTCTCTTTAAGCCCATTCCACCTGCCCATTTGAAACATTAAAATTTGGTTACAGTCAGGGACAGGTGAATTTCTGTGCATTTGAGGCCAAATCTTCTATCAGTCATTAGGTAAACCAGGGCCACTGTGACAAAGTCTTTATACTCTTTTAAACAACACTTACAAAGGAAAGGACTAGTAATCGGTGGTATAAGGAGACTTTGTAGTGTGACCGCCACATCACTCACACATATTTAAGGAAAAGAAAAGTGCACTAATGTGCTTTGAAAGAGATAAACGTGTTTGTGTTCAGAAATACATTCCTGAATAAGTAGTTAAAGAGGAGGAAAGCCTTTGCTCTATTTTGACAAAGGATAAAAATACAAAATCACACACATGCACATTAAAATGTAATGGTACAGCAAATGAAACAGTAGACATGTGACTCATGCCTCTAAACACACGAGTGTGAAAGCCTGGCTGGTTGCTTAAATGAGGGCACCAGAGTGGAAACACCACCTAAGCTCAAACTAACTCTTGCCACAGGTGAAGCCAAAGTCACCAGAGAAGTTAGAGAAAGCAAACAGGCTGTTCCAGTCAGGAACCGACTCTGCACTTCCAGACTCATAACTAGGTCAGTGTGTTGACAGTGACAGCACAGAGCCTAAATCCACAAAGCCCTGAACACCACTAGGCTTTTGTCAATCATCTCAAAACTCAAGAGGGAGGGTGAAGAGAGAGAGACGGAAGAAAGAATAAACAAACTAACATTTGAGCTCACAAATCAAAATTTCTGAACAAGCAAGTTTATGTGACAGTAATAAAGTTAACAAATAATATGGACAATCAAGAATAAATTATAGTAGGTAAAATAACTATGTAAGAGAATCTGAAAATCACTTCTTTTAAAATATAATTAAATACATAGGTAAAAGAAAAATTCTTAGTAAAGGAAGAAATCAGACAAGGCAAAAATGAAACAAGAACAGAGGTATTTATAAAAATACTCAACTTCTAAAATTCTAAATATGTCCACAGATGGGCAACTGAAAACTCAATAGAGGATTTAGTCTCTATACTGGATGCAAAGAAAGAGGTCATCAAATTAAAAGGTAAGGTCACACTTCTACATGACTGTAACAAAGAAGCGTGTATAATGTTCTGTATGTGACGGAACAGCTTTGAACCAAGAACAGCACCAGAAGTTCCACCATTCAGTAAAATTCTGGGCTAAGAATTAGCTAAGAATTTTTCATAACTGAAGAAAGATATGAATTCTTAGACTGCTATTGCCAAAATGAATTATAAAATACCAATCTGCACATTTTTCCTGATTCCTAACTTGGTTTTACAGATTGCTTCAGAGTACAAGAAAGTATAATATGGAATTTAAGTTATATTTGAAGCTATATTGAGACTTGTATTTGGGACTTCATGGGCATCAAATTTTATTTTATTCTGTAGTAGTTCTTTATCATATCTTATTCAAATTGATGGCTTTGGGGGCTAAGAATTCTAAGCTGTTACTTTGTCCAATGTATATGGAAGCAAAAGCCTTAGTATTTCAGCTTTTAGTCTTTTCTGTATAATCGATACATCTTTTTCAAAGTCACCTTCCAATGCAGTCTTTATTATTGCTTATCATTGTACTAGAGCAGGTAGAGGATTCTCCTACTGAGAATTTAACCCCAAGTGCTTTTAAAACTGGACTGGCTTATACCAGGTTCAGATAATCAAATGTTTTAGGATACTTTTCCAGATTCAAGTATAAATCTGAAAGTCCAAATAAAAGTAGATATAATGATAAATAGTATGTATTTTTGAAAAACATTTATCAGTTTGACCTTAATAATCTCAATGAACCATCACAATTAAGGTCATTTTCTTTGTCTTCCTCTTTCAAACTCTACTTTCTCAAACAAAGCCAATTATGTTAATTAATTGTAGAGTGTTTGTAATTTCACATTTCTACTTTATAGCAAGAGAAATGATACTTAGAATTTATAGAACTACAGCACTGGGTATTTTTTTCTAAAAATATTTAAAATTTAATTCAACAAAATATAATTAATGTGTTACACTGTCTAGCAAAAGTTATATTGTGAAACTAGCAAAAAGTACTTAGCGATTGTTGAAGATTTAAGCAATATTGTTTGTAAGAATAAAATCATACTTTTCAGAAGATACAGTAATTAATACTGACAGTCTTGTGTTTTTATATAATTAAATTATACTTAATTACTCTATGACAGGTGGTCATATGAAACATACTCATTTTTTCCTGCCATTGGAAAAATTAATTTTCTTCATAATAACAAAAGTACAGGCTTTGAAGATTATTTGAAATTTTTACTTGAATTTTATATTTAAAATTTCAGTTAGGAAAAAGCTAGAAGTAGAAATGAATTAGTCCCTCAAATAAAGGAAGCTTAAATTATGAAGTTAGTTATTCAAATAATAGAATTACTCAGATGTCCATCAGAGGATCATAAGACTAAAGAGATTCATAACAACGGGAAGTAGGTCTATTATTCAAGGCCAGAAAAAACATCAGGAGGTGAAGACGTTTCCAGAACCTAGTGGGAAATAAATAGGGATGACCTCATGAGGAGGCTAAGGTCATAAAAAAAAAATAAAAATTAAAAAAAATTTGTAAAAAGACCTGCCTCTTAGGAAGTACAGACAAAGAGAAGGGACTATTCCTAGAGAGACCTGGGAGCTGAGAAAACAGGAGTCTCTCTCTCTCTCTCTCTCTCTCTCTCTCTCTCTCTCTCTCTCTCTCTCTCTCTCTCTCTCTCCTCTCCCTCTCTCCCTCCCTTATTCCTCAATGCCTCCCATTGGCTCTTTTACCCCAGAACCTACAGGACAGGGAAGTATTAAGTGTAGTTGTTATGATGAGAGGCCTAGAAAAGAACAAGTAAACAAATCCAAGAGAAAGCAAATGACTTGCCTTTGAACCTTTCTTACTTGTAAATTGAGCTCCATTATGCAGTGCTCTTATATTATACATTAAATGAATATACATTAAAGTGTAGCTCTGAGACAAGTTGGGTACCTGACACAGTATAAGTGCTCAGTAAATGTTATGTATTTTCAGAATAGCTTTTAAATTCCCAAATAATTTCTGAAAAGTTTGATTTTCATTTTGTTTGTGATTTTTGTTGATACTTTTCTAAATCGTGACTTGGTATTACAAAAATAGCCTCTGTCTTTCCTCCTTATATCACACTTGCCTTTCTCTTAAATTCCAAAATTCTCATCAAACTTGTGTTAAGAATTTCTTTAGTTATATGGCATTTACAAACTCTCCTTCTTTTTGAGGAAAAAATTAAAAACAAATACAAAAGTGGATTTCTGTTGTATAGTTAGCTTCCTGCATGCTTATATGTTTTGGATGTTAGATGCTGTATTTTTAATCCTTCCCTATGATGTACTTTGTACATGAAATAAGCATTATCATCATCATTTAAGAAATAAGAAGTGAATAAGACTCAGCAATTAAAAGCACTTGCTGCTTTTGAAGAGGACTGGAGTTCAGTTCCTGGTACCCAAATTGAGTGGCTCACAACTTCCTGTAACTCCAGGTGCAAGAAAGTCCAACGCCCTTTCCTGGCCTTGGCAGGCATGCCTGGGTATAAGCACAATACAAACAGGCACACACAGAGACAGACAGACAAATACACACACACACACACACACACACACACACACACACAAAAAAAAAAAAAAATAATAATAATAATAATAATAATAATAACTGAAAATAGTCTAAGGAAGAAAGGAAAAGGCAAAAAACAAAACAACTATAGGTAAAACCATTTCCTTGTTGAGGTCCCACTTGACCTGCTGTTGAAATCTAGGGTTACTCAATCTTAAATCCATCATTTTGACATCATGTACTTATTGTCTGTCCATTGTACTGACTCAGTGTTGTATTTCAATCGTCTATTCAACTGCTTCACAATCTAATTGATTTCATTTGTTCTTTTCACAAATAACTATTAAAGACTACATGGCCAGCCATCTTCTAGGCACTGGAGCCTACAATCTAGCAAGTGAGAGACAAGACGCCTGTATAGTGCTCATCTAGTGTATTATAAATTACCACTGACTTTGCAAGTCAAACAACACAACTTTATTATCACATAGCTACTGTTGGTCATGAGTGGAAGGTAGCCAAATTGCATCCTCTTATTAGGGTCCTGTACGGGAGAAATCAAGTATGAATGAGGCTTGGATCCTTACCTGGGATTTGATACTGCTTCCAAGTAATTAGTTCTTTGCAAGTGTTGAACTTCTCTGTTTTATTCCATTAATAAAAACACAGTTCTTGTCATGCAAGCATCTCCACAGGGCTCTCTCACAGCTTGACAGGTGGCTACTTCAAAGCCAGAGAAGAGAGAGTAGAGCAAGCTAGTTAATAAAAGGGATTCTTTTGCAATGTGCCCGAATCCATGGCAGTGACATCCCACTGCCCTTGCTACCTGCAACTTGTGATAGCCAACCACCATTGTCATTAGACAGTGGCTAGAAACAAGTGACATTCTTTCTCTATCCAAGGGGAAGACGTCACACAAAAGTGCGACTATCAGAAGGCAAAAATAAGGATTACCATCTGCTCTGTCTGCCATATAGTGGAACAAATATACATGTGTGACAACCACTAGAAATGAGTGAGCTGTGGGTAATTGATACAGAATGCTACAGTATGAAGATGGGGCCTTTGAGGAAGTGGCACCTAATTGGCTGTGCTGCTATCAAGGGTAGTTAGAAAGCTGTAGGTCAGAGAAAGTGAAATGAAGTCAGACTGGCGGCAGAAGCTGGGTCACAAAAGGATTCACACATGTACATATTTCTGTCACACACTACTATTGGGAGGTTTTTAAATACTGGGAGGACTGGGAGGATGGCTCTATAGATGAATAAAAGTGCATGCCATCAACCCTGATGACTGAGTTGATTTCTGGAACAAACAATCGGAGAGAACTAACTTCCAAAATTTGACCTCTGATGTCTAAATGCACTCTGGCTCATTTTTCCTCCCAAAATAAATAAATAAAGTGAATTTTTTAATTAAAAGATTAAATTAAATAGTGTGAAGATGTGATCTGGTTAAATATTTTTGAATGGTCACTCTGACTGCTATAATGAAAATTGATCAGAGACTTTATAGTAGGAGCAAGAAGACAAAGCAATCTGAGGAATAAGAGATAGGACCTTAGATTGGAGGGACAGTGGTGGGATGGAGATGTGGGTAACAGCAGTAAGATGTGCTGATCTGTTAGACACCAAATTAGGAATAGAGAAATGCAAGGAAAGCAGCTTGCCCTTTGTTTCTAGTAATTTCTAAAAAGCTGTCTGTGCAATCCTGCCCTTATTAAAGAATGCATTAATTTACATCCAAATAATTGCTCTCTAATATTAATGGTTAGAGAACATCAAATTCTCCAATTGCTGCTTTATCCTGAAGCAATTTTAGACACTATAGGCCACATGCAGCCTTTCTGTGTTGAGTGATGTTTGAGAAGATCACAAGTTATCCTTGTTAAGTGCAGAGACACTTTCTTATAGACTTTGCTCATAAATTTAGAAAATACAAAATTAACATTTGTACCACTACCATTTGAGATGGGAAATTAAATGGTTTTCCTAAATGTGGTGACTATTAATTAAACTAGCATTTTTTCATCTGCTCCCTTAAAGTGATAATTCACATGAAGGTCAAGTCACTTGCGTTTGATTGTTTTGTGGCTAAATCAAAATATAATTAAATTTTTTAGTACCCACAATCCTTTAAAATGTATTCAGTGAACATAATTATGTCCTGTCTCTCAGTGATGTTGAGAGAATATGTCACTCTTTGATTTTAAGATAATACACAAATCACAGGATCTAGTTCCAACTTAGAAACTAACATTTCAAGTGTGGGTTACAAGTAAAAAAAAAAAAATTTTTTTTTTACTGGATGACAGAAGGAACAGTCCCATCATCTATAGCACAGTGCAGTGGCTGCAGGTCATAATAACATGCTATGAATCAGCTAAATTACTAGAAGTCACTAAAGATTCTGAACATAAAATAATGAGGAGATGGAAACATTAATTACCCTGGCTGACCAGTATATCATATATAAAAATAGAATTACCACATTATATCCCACAAACACATACAATTAAAATAATGCTTATTTAAAATAACAATTAAATGAAAACCAGTAAATAAAACCATTAAGAAAAACAGATCAAATAAATGGCATCTACCATTCAACTTTCAAACTTTGGGTTCCACACATGGATGACATTATACTGTGTTTGTCTTCCTATGACTGGCTTATTTCACTTAGCACTGTGACCTACAGGCTCATGTGTGGTGATATTGTGTCCTCCCAATATATTGTCTACCCTAATGAACTTATCTGGGGTCAGAGAACAGAACAGCCACTAGACAGACATAGAAGCCAGAAAATGGTGACACACACACACCTTTAATCCTATCACTTGGGAGACAGAGATCCAGAATCTCTGTCAGTTCAAGGCCACACTGGAAACTGCCAGGCATGGTGACACACATCTTTAATGTCAGGAAGTAATGGCAGGAAACAAAAAGGTATATAAGACATGAGGACCAGGAACTAAGTTTGCTGAGCTTTTAGGCTTTTAGCAGCAGTTCAAGTGAGATCCATTCGGATGAGGACACAGAGGCGTCCAGTTTAAGGAAACAAGATCAGCTGAGGAATTGTTGAGGTGAGGTTAGCTGAGGCTTGTTCTGTTTCTCTGGTCATTCAGCATTCATCTCAATACCTAGCTCTGGGTTTGTTTTTGTTAATAAGACCATTTAAGATTCGTGTTACTCTGTCATTGGGCAATCCCTGTGTCTTTCCTAGGGTCCCGTTTTCTAGGTAGCCTCCCTGGAGTTGTCTAGTCATCTTTGTTTTACATCCAGTATCCTCCTATGAGTGAGTACATACCATGTTCATCCTTCTGAGTCTGGGTTACCTCACTCAGGATGATTTTTTCTAGATCCATCCATTTGCCTGCAAACCTCATGATGTCATTGTTTTTCTCTGCTGAGTAATACTCCATTGTGTATCTGTACTACATTTTATTTATCCATTCTTCAGTTGAAGGGCATCTAGGTTGTTCCCAGGTTCTGGCTATTACAAACAATGCTGATATGAACATAGCTGAGCAAATGCCCTTGTGGTATGATTGAGCATTCCTTGGGTATATGCCCAAGAGTGCTACAGCTGGGTCTTGGGGGAGATGGATTCCCAATTTTCTAAAGAAGTGCCATATTGATTTCCAAAGTGGCTGTACAAGCTTGCATTCCCACCAGCAGTGGAGGAGAGTTCCCCTTGCTTCCCATCCTCTCCAGCATAAGCTGTCTTCTGTGTTTTTGACCTTAGCTATTCTGACAGGTGTAAGGTGGTATCTCAGACTTGTTTTGATTTGCATTTTCCAGATAATTAGGGATGTTGAGCAATTCCTTAAATGCCTTTCAGCCATTTGAACTTCCTCTGTTGAGAATTCTCTGTTTAGTTCTACATGAACAACCTGGATGACAGTGGGAGTAATGAAGGGCAAGGTTTGAGGGAAAGAAAGCTTAGGGGAGCAGGAGATCCCAGCTGGATCAAGAACAGAAAGGGAGAACAAGGAATAACAGACCATGATAAATGATGACCACATGAGAACAGGAATAGGCAGAGTGCTGGAGAGGTCCCCAGAAATCCACAATGATATATCCTCTGTAGACTGCTGGCAATGGTCAAGAGAAAGCCTGATCTGACCTAGTCTGGTGATCAGATGGCCCAACACCCTAAAGGTCGTGCTGGAACTCTCATCCAATAACTGATGGAAGTGGATGCAGAGCTCCTCGGCCAGGCCCCGGTGGAGCTACAGGAGTCCAATTGTTGAGAAAGAGGAGGGTCTGTAAGAGTGTGAATTGTTGAGACCAAGACTGGAAAAGCACAGGGACAAATAGCCAAACGAATGGAAGCACATGAATTATGAACCAAAGGCTGTGGAGACCCAGCTGGAGCAGGCCCTCTGGATAAGTGAGACAATTGAATAGCTTGAACTGTTTGGGAGGCACCCAGGCAGTGGGACCCGGACCTGTCCTTAGTGCATGAGCTGGCTGTTTGGAACCTTGGGTTTACACAGGGACACTTTGCTCAGCCTGGAAGGAGGGGATTGGACCTGCCTGTACTGAATCTACCAGGTTGAACTGAATCCCCAGGGGAGTCTTGGCCCTGGAGGAGATGGAAATAGAGGGGAGGGGCTGGGGGAATGTGGGGGGGGGGGCGGGAGGGGGAGGACAGGGGAACCCATGGCTGATGTGTAAAAGTAAAACACAAATATAATAAATAAAAAAGGAGAAAAACAAAACAAAACAAAACAAAACAAACTAACAAAAGATTTGTGTTACATTCATGTGTGCTGTAAAAAGTAGGGGGAAATCCTTTTTAATGACTAAATACACACACACACACACACACACACACACACACACACACTCACACCATGCATACTTTCTGTACCATTTATCTATTAGCAGATATCATTTCCATTTCTTGGTGCTGTGAATAACACGGTAATACACATGGAAAGTGCAGATATTTCTTTGAAATTTTGTTTCATTGAGTAGCAAGACTCAATAGCAAGATTGCTGGATCATTTGGTGGTTTTACTATTTGTTTATTCACTTATTTATTTGGACAAATTCTTACTAGGTAGTCCAGAATAACTTTAAACTTGGATTTAAATCTTGAATTGAAGACCTCAGCCTCTCAAGTGCTGGAATTATGGCTAAGTGCCACCACATCAGCTCTATTTTTAAAATTTTTATTAAGTTTATTTATTTGGGGTGGGCAGCATACATAGAGAGGTCAGAGAACAGCTTTTGAGAGTTAGTTTTCTCCTTCTACCACATGGGTTTCAGGGTTATAGCCTAAGACATTGGGATTTGCACTAACTGCCTGTACTCACTTAACCATATCACTGGCCCTGTTTTACGTTTTGTGAAGGACCTCTGTTTTCTTCCCCTGTGGCTACAATTATCTATACTCCCATACACAGTATGCAAGTGATTCCTTTTTTCTCCACATTCTCACCAACACTTATTAAGTCATTTTGACAGTTAAGTTTTCCAAAAGACTTGTCAATACTATTAACAATCCAAAGTAGTTAAAAGTTTTGATGTGAATAAGAATACTCACATGTATGTTAATTGAGTCACCTTGGCATCCCCCACAGTGTGTATGTGTGTATGTATATATGTGTATGTGTGTGTGTGTATATGTGTGTATGTGTGTGTCTGTGTGTGTATATGTGTGTGTATGTGTGTGTGTGTGTGTATGTCTGTGTGTGTGTGTGTGTGTGTGTATGTGTTTGTGTCCTAGACTGGGATTTTTCTTCTATTCTGAATCATATTTTATATTTTCACTCACCTAGTTGTTTCTTTGAATCTTCCAGTGGTATACCATACTAAGGCTCACACAAACAGCAGGCTGGATCTTGCCTTCAGCTTAAGGGCAGCTACAGCCTAGCTTTTCTGGGGCTGCTGATTGAAAGTACACCTCCTAGAACACACCCTCAACTCTTCAAAACATTAGACTGAGCAGTGAAATCTGATTTCAGTCAGGGCTTTCTTAAACCTTGATGTGGGTTCTTTCTATCTCTTTAATGGATATGTTACACAAATGATTTGATTAAGAAACTCACCCTGGAGAAATATAAATGTATAGGTATGTATATGTGCATATATAATTAGTGTGTAACACTTCTACAGAGAGAGGTGAAAATGTCAGTACCACCATCTCACCCACACTACTGCTAACCAGGGTCTGTCTTCCCAGAGCCTGTCCATGCTTACCTTGCTGTCAGAAATGGGCCCATTTGTTTGAATATTCATATCTTTTCATAATACTCTAAGAAAAATCAGTAGAATCCTGAATGTATTATTCATAGATAAAATAAAAAATTATCTGCCTTATTTTCTTCAATGTTTATTAAACATAAGGAAGGAACAGAGCACCCAGCCTGAATTGAACTTCATAGGGACTGAGAGTTGACATTGACCTTGACTATGGAGTATACTCCTCCACCTTTTTAACCATGGCAGAAATCACACTCATTTGGATCTGCCCAGGCCCTTGAGTCAGGGAACACATGTCTTTAGAGACTGCAGCTCAGGTTCTGTGATTCCCTGATGGAGGAAAGAAAACTACATCTCATCATGCATCCTGAGCTCTAATGCATTTTTTTTAGTTGTGTGAAGTCCTCAAATACTGTAAAATTATGTTTTATTTTGTCCTGACAGAATTCATCCTGGATTTCATTTATCTATTTTTTTCCATTAAACCAGCACTGCTTCTGGAATAGCTAGACCTGCAGACACTTGGCAAGGGACTGGACATAAAATGATGAGTGAAACAGATTCTGTTCCATCCAAACTCACAATCTTCTGGGTTCTTTCATTCTATTTGTTTAAAAACACTTAACCAGATGCCATAGAATGTCCTAAGTTCTGGGATAAAGCACAGGACCAGCTACAAAACATACACATATACAAAGACTCAAAAGTTGTCACTTTGGGAATTCATATGTCTTATAAAGAAAAGGAAGCAGAGGAACTTAATGTAAAGTGATAACTGTGGACATGTGCTTTTTACAGATTTACAGATTAAACCAAGTGTTGATGACTGAGCAAAATTCTGAGTGATTGAAACACTGACTCAAGCATGTTGGACAAAAAGCTGGAAAACAAAACATAATAAGGTCTTGACAGAAGACAGATTTGAATTATTTCCTTTAAAATATGACCATATGTTCAAGCTCATGTAAACAACTTTGTACTATGATGTTGGAACCCAAATAGTTAGTGCCAGGGCCTCACACATGCTAGAAAAGCACTCTACCACTGAACTACAACTCCAGCCTGCACTGCTCCAAGTTAAAACTGTGTGTCATCAGATAGAAACATCCAGGCAGCAATACACTCTTGGTTCACTGAGATGCACACTAGCTCAGTTTGGTACCTGATTTTCTGCCAGGATTTATATGGATCCACCATCCTGAAGTCTTCAGGAGAAGGAAAAGCCATTCAAACATCAGTAGGCAATCGTTTTTCTTGGAGACGAGTTTCTCTGTACTGATCTGCATGGCTCTCTAGGCTGGCTGTCATTCTGGGCCCCCCTTTATCCATCAACCAGCACATTTTCTTCTCTCCTGTGCTGAATCTCCTGACATCTAAGCTCATGTCATCCCATGTTTAGGTTAGTCATCATTTTAAAAAATTAAGTCTTTTTCAAGCTTAAAACAAACACACAAACAAAAAAAAAGACACCAGAAAGAAAAAGGTTAAGACATTGAGTATCTAATCATGGCATCCCTATACTGAACTGATAGTCTGTTTCAGAGCAGAGTTCCAGGTAAATGGTCATTTTCCCACAAGCATTAAAAGTTATTATTCTGCATTCTAGTTTTCAGGGTTGCTGAGAAATTTACACAATTTGTATTTAAGAATGAGCTAATGAAATGTAGCTCAATGATTTTGTAGAGTGTATAAATCCCTGGGTGTAGATGTGGGAGAGGGGGGGGGGAGACCTGGGCATGGACTTTGGACTTTGGATACTGGGCAAATTAAGTTGTGGAGTCTGGAGCTCACAGATCATGGGGCGTCTCGATGGACAGCTCACCCTGAGACTTCGGAAGCACTGTAGGAACGCACATAGGTACGGAGGACACAAACTGCAGTCCTTACGATTATGCAGCAGGAACTTTAGTCCATGGACCGTATTCCCAACACAGAAGATCTAGATTTAAACCCATCCAAATAGGTGGGTCTAATGAGTCCCCTCCACAAATTCCAGGAGAGTTTCTAGAACAAATCAATCATAACATTCCCTCCAGCAAGAGCCTCGGAACTCGGAATTATTTTCAGCAACTTTTCAGAACTAAGAGGCCGAGTTCCTAACTGTGTAAGGTAGATGCCCATATTGTCTCCTGTAACCAAGGGTTCTGCGAGTCTGGGATCTGACTCCTGTCCCTGCCAGCCTTGAGTTAAGTGGACTCTGTGGAGATTCCTTCCAGGAACAGGAAGGGTCCTGTGGACCCATAAACTCAGACAATTCCACAGATAAGACTGGGAATTTCTAAGGCTTCTGTCTACTCCCTAGGTTTCTAGATATATTTAAGTGTCAAGTTTCAGCATATGAGCTGTGCACAACTCATGGCCGAAGGAAGAGAAGGACTGCACATGCTCAGAAACCAAGAGGCAGGGAGGTAACAGCCCTAGTGACCTCGGTTGTCTACTGAGGTAAAGAAAACGTTAGATTTTCACATGAAAGTCCATGCAGTTACCTAAGAGGTATTTTCAGGAGAATATTTAAACCCTGACTTATTTATCTAGTTTATTTATTTTTAATGCTTAAACCCTTATTTATCTAGTTTGCCCTATTTATTTATCTACTTCAAAAAACTGAATGTTCTTTTCCACTTACTCCTTTAAAGTTGGTTCCTATGAAAATTTGAATGGAGATAGAATAGAAATAGAAGTTTATTAGAATCCAGTGGAGCCTGCCATTGTATCTTAGCACACGTGCTGGTACAGGTTGCTATTTACAAAGCAAGCTAGACCTCCTTAACGCTTCTCACTCAGAAAGCCAGATCCGCATTCTTCTCTTATCAGGGTCTGGTACCTTGCACTCTATCTAATGTTTAACTAAAGTAACTCATGCTTGTTTTACTTATTTGACATGGTTATTTTTGAAAGGAGCTTGTCTTGGAAGTAAAGAATCAAATGAAAACACTCATGTTGTCTTAACAACAGCAAAGACTAATATCATAGATAACGTGGAAGGCTAATGTTATAGATATGAACTACCTCTGCTTCTTATGATAAGTGTGTGTGTGTGTATGTGTGTGTATGCATGTGTATGTGTATGTGTATGTGAGTGTGTGTGCAGGCATACACATGTTCTTTGTCTTTAGAAAGAATTAGCACAATATAACAGCATACATGAAATAAAGTCAAGTCTGGAATAAATGTATTCAGGTAAAGGTTAACATTTCCAGACAGTTTGCTTTTCTTCAATAACACAATATTTCTTATGCTTTAATTTTTGAAGTGTTTTCATTTATGTGTGCCCAACCCACTGCCTTCAGGCAGAATTCAACCAAGAATAGCTATGAGGAAGCTCAACGCATGATCATAAACCGGAAACATTATGAAGATATTTTGTTCTTCTTGTAGCCCTACTGCATGGTTCTCAGCCATGAACCAGGCAGAGGATGGTGTTGTTGCAATGAGAAAAGGCTGGGCCCTCAATGACATGGTATGTTGGAGGAAACATTCATTTCTTCACTTAGCCTCCACCTACACTGAAGTAGATGCTATTTTCATGATATAAATCAGTGTTCTCCATTTCCCTCCTAACCCTCCCACAAGTGCAGAGGAGAATTGTTACATACAGGGGGTTACCAAGTGTCTCAGCTGCTGTGAACCCCATACTCAGACCACATCAGAGCACTGTGACAGGAACCTAGACAATGTTAGAGTGTGACAGGAGCCTAGACCACATCAGAGCAGTGTGACAGGAGCCTAGAACATGTCAGAGCAGTATGACAGGAGCCTGGACCACGTCAGAGTGTGGCAGGAGCCTAGACCACGTCAGAGCGGTGTGACAGGAGCCTGGACCACGTCAGAGCAGTGTGACAGGAGCCTAGACTACGTCAGAGCAGTGTGACAGGAGCCTAGACTACGTCAGAGCAGTGTGACAGGAGCCTGGACCATGTCAGAGTGTGACAGGAGCCTCGACCACTTCAGAGCGGTGTGACAGGAGCCTAGACCACTTCAGAGCAGTGTGACAGGAGCCTAGACCACTTCAGAGCAGAGTGACAGGAGCCTAAGTGGTAAAGAAAGTGGACACAGTAACTACAATGAAGATCCAGTCTCACAAACAATAAATTGCTTTATTTTTCTACTTCTCAGCTGTTTCTCTCCTACAATATATGCAGTTTTCAGGAAAGCATCCCAGCAGCCCACAGGAATGCATCCCTCTACTTCCTAAAGGGCCACCGGCTTAGAAGGAGAGCTCCTACTCAAAATCCAGCAGCTGCTGGTGAGCGGAAGTGAGGATGCCTATGAACCAGACATGCAGAGTCACAGAAAAACCCAAACGACCACTAAAAGCCTTCAAAGCCTGCATTTCATTGAAGTCAGAGAAACTCTCACACCACAAATAAGACAGAAATTTTACCTTCAAATTGATAAATAAAAGGGATTTAGACTTGTTCATGATACAGAAGACGTAGACACAGAGCCTTAGAAGTGTGGAGGGGACCTAAGAATCAGAGGTACATGGGAAAAAAATTATTGTGTAACTTTATAAAATAATCACATGTCCCCATATGGAAAAAATGCTACTATAGTATGCATGAACTTTAGAATATTGCTTCTGTGGAAACAGGAGAATTTCTTTGCAAAGAAAGTGCTTTTTAATTATCATGTATCTGTATCTATTAAAGTGGTACTCAAGGCATGATAAGAATTGAAGAAACATGAGGATTTTATTGTCATTTCCAAAATGCAAGATGGATTTACCTTGATAATCAGCCACAACCTTGAATCAGCTTCAACATAGTTAGCAATATTTCCACACAATTATTTTGAAAAAAAAAAAGATTTTTTTTCAGAATAAATCCAAACTTTTCATGAAAATATTCTATGGAATAAAGTATAACATAGCTCTAGCTGTGTGATACATGAGAAACTATAAGGGATTTTATCATCTAATTTGTTCCAAGAAGATAAATTAGTTAATCTTTTCTCAAACTGTAATCAGCAATGTCAGATATAATATTTAAAGTACATTACATTCAGGGTTGGCTGGAAGACACCCAAGTACATGCCCTGGGCCTCAGAGCAGAGATGGTGGGTGCCACTGCAGTCAACAAATATGTGATGGAGAGATGGGAAAGAAAGAAGGGGAGCAGTTTGTGTGCTGTGGAGATGAGGGACATGACTCTACTGCATCTGTGTTGATGTCCATGGCCCTTGTCGCCACCAGGCTGCCACCTGAGGTCATGTTGATGTCTGGGGGCCATACTGCCACTAACGGGCATGTCTGGATCCCTGGCCCTACAGCAGCTGGAGTCTGTGTTGATGTCTATAGCCTGTGTTGCCACCAAAGGCCACGCAGATGTCAGTGGTCTGGGCTGCCTCCTGAAGCCATGTTGATTTCTGTTTGCCATTAAACTGGCCCGGCCCCTCACTGGCAGTGAGAGAGCTGCCTCGACCCCTCTCCTAGTGGTTCAGGAGAGCTGACCCTGTGGCATGGGAGTGGGAGAGCTGGCCCTGCCCTGGCCAAGGGAGGGGGGCTAGTGGATACTCCAGGGCTGACCAGCTCAGCTATCACTCAGGCCCAGATCCGGAGCTTTGAGTTGGCCCACCCCAACATCTACCCCATCTATGAGCTGCTGAATGTCATGAAGGGACTGGTCCAGTGGCACCATAGCAGCAGGATCTCCATGACTCGGCAACAGCAGGATATCTGAGAGGAATCTTGGTGATGGTTCAGTATAGATGGTGTAGCAGAAGCTAGAAGCCTTGAACCAGACCAATAATACAATGCAATGAACATTTGCAGGTAAAGCTGTCTGGGACAAAGGGTATACGGTGTGATACACCGCAGCTTCCAAAGCCACTAAGACAAATTAAGAGGTGTTGGAGAGGTGGGAAAGATGGAGAAGCGGAACGACACATGCACAGTGGACCTGGAGATTCAACAGCTGTGACAGGGGAGACAAGGCTTAGGCTGGTAGAAGAGTAGATCATGCCAAAAAGGATTGGCCAGATGGTTTTTATTCTTTTCTCTTTTTTTTTATTATCTTTTTGCAGGGAGGCTACAAGGGTAGAAGGCAGATGTGGAAGGTCTGGGAAATGAGTGAGATTGGGGTACAGGATGTGAAATTCCCAAAGAATCAATAAAAAATTATTTTTTATTAAAAAGTACATTACAGTTACATTGTATTTTTCTTACTATTTTTTTCTGAGTAGAATAATAGCCCATTTCACAGGTTCCTCCAGAACAGAACTATAATTATTAACAGGACATTTGACTCTCTGAAACAGGCAAAGAACAGATTCCATATCACTTTGGTACTCTTTAAGCCGACGTATGTTCCCCATGTCATAGACACATGTTACTGTGCAGTAGGCTTTCCTAAAGGTGGTGGCCATCTCAGAGGAGCCTGTGTGTTGTCAGTCTCTGCAGCAAGCTGCCTTCATTTATGAGGTCTCACGGCACAGCTGGTGAGAGAGGATACCAACAAGACACTGCCCTGAGTGTGCAAGTGTCCCAGCACTCGACCTAATGACATGATTTCTAAGATTCCTAAACCATAGCAGATATTTGCCACTATGTTCAACTCAATACAGATATCTTTCTCAAGGCCTCTGATGCCTGTGAGAATTTCTGTTGGTTCTCTGATTGGTGGAACACATTTTCCTAAACACAAACACTAGGTCAGGAGGTGGCAGGAAGTCCATCCTGATGTCCCCACTCCTCTCTGAAGGAATTTACATTTACTTAGAGGGAAATAATTGGATGTCAGTCCTTTCTATAAATTACTCACAGTATGGGGAAAACATATGTTGAATACTAGTATCATGATCCTTGAAACTAAGAATGACCCCAGAAATCAGGAAACAAATTATAATTTGAATAAATTTAAATAAATTTAAACACAGACCCTTCCATTCACCCCTAACCAATTTTGTCTGCACTCAGTTCTCTTCACAATTTGATTTCAATAAAGCCCCATGGTGTCTTCTTGTCTGCCAATTAAATACTGCTTGTCAATGTACTTTAAAACCACAATAACTAGCCACACTATGGCTGCTATTACTGTTTTAAAAGGGGAATGTTCTAATCTGTCCTCACGACAGTGACCATGGTGATCACTGCTATCCCTGATTAAAGACCCTGCCCAAGACCAAGATCCCCTTAAGGAAATGTGTTTAGTATTTAAGAGGCGATTGAAACAGACATTTCATGATATCCAAACAAATTGCAGCTACATTTTCTCCATTCATGCATCTCTAAAGAGAACACCAGCCTTGGAAATTTCAGACATCAGCCCTTCATTGTTCCCCTTGTCCAGTTCCTCCAAAGCTGAAAACCTGTCCTCTGAGCTGAAGGGTGAGGCCCTACATCTCGCTGATTCTTGTTCCTTAGTCCACTACCAGAAATGCACATAGCCAAATTCTGGAGTTTGTTAATGACCTACTATCTAAATTTTAACACCCAGTTCTCCATGTATATATGCCAAATCAGACTGCCATGTAACTGAACTTTCCGGGAAGACATTGTACCCATTGTGTCGTAGCTTCGGGGACATGATACTTTGTACATTCATGACTTGGAAGCCAGCAAATCCAGACATACCAATGCTGGTCAGCTCAGCACAAGTCCCCATGACACAGGTGCCACATAATGTCCTGGAATTATTTCTTAAAGCTTTTCCCAGGCAGGATTTTCTCTCCATCATTGCATGCTTTTATCTTCTTCTTTCCATTTCTTTGCTTCTCTCTTCTACATATCATTTCCCTCTTTCCATCCTTCCATCCTTCCCTCCCTTCCTTCTTCCCTTCCTTTTTTCCTCTGTCCTTACCTTTCTCATGTCTGCCTGTCAGCTTAGCAGATATTAGAGAGTTTCCTGGCGTACCCAGTGTTGCTCTAAACCACCAGGCCTGGACTTGCGGTCACAGAAGCACCTGTAGCCCAGACTGTATCTGCAAAACTGTGGTTGTGACTGGGTGGCGGTGAAGTCATGATTTACCCAAATAACTTTAGAGATAATAGAACACAGAGGCAAATAAAGTTCTGTATAAATGATTTATAAGTTAACAAAACTAAATTATCCAAACTATTCATCTAATACCTGATTTTTATTTTTTCACATATGAGACTTGCATATTTAAAACTTTTAAAAAACATTCTTCACTTTTTACATAAACATGAATTACCACAATTGTGAAAGCATATAATAGATTTAGACAAAGGGTTGTGTAGGAAGGAAGTCATACTGCTGTGTTCTACAGTCTGCAAAATGGCCATGAAGAATGGAAGGCTTAAGAAAAAGAGCCCATGAGTGACTTTAAGCTCGGAACAGAACCACATATGTATGAGTGACATGGAGAAGAGTACCTTAAAAAGAAGCCAGACGTGATTGGTGCAGTGTGGGGAACTCGGACAACATGGCGGAACAAGAAGCTCAGATTCAGAAACCAGGGGAAGGGCTTATGAAATCAATAACTATCCCACAGGAAAAAAAGCTAGAGTAACTTGGGCAATAAAACAAATAAGACAACCAGGTTTATAATGTTGAAAGTGACACCAAAGCTAAGAGACAGAAAATGACCTAAAAGCTGGAAGAAAGCATTGATGATTGAAGTAATAACCTTGAGAAAGATCCAGGCTTGTCCAGACTGGAGGGCTGGTCTGAGATCACCTGCCAGCGGAGATGACTTACAGACCAGAATCAAAGGAAATCCACCGAGTGCTGAGAGACACTTCTGCTCTGAACTAGGTCAAGTAAATAAAAGAGTCCTAGCAAGTGCATATCCCAGTGAGCCCCGAAAGACAACACGAAGCTCAATCATCATTGAGAGCAGAGGTGATTTCATCCCCAAATGTTCACTTGTTTTCACGCCCCAATCTCACAGGGTGTGATGATCAGTGAACCGCGTACACCAGCAAGCTGATTTCTGACGCTCAAACACTGAAGTGAGCAGGTAGGGATTTGAGTCCATAGTTCAATGTTCAACCACCTGGAAAATTTCAGGTTTACGTGGAAGCTGAGTTTTTGTGTGTCCTGATCCCTCCTTTGACACAAAAGACATACACACCCAGTTCTTTGCCAAAGCAAAAAGAGAAAGGAGAGGCTTGGCAGCGCTATCCCATGCGCAGTTTCCTTAGCCTTTGACAGAGGATTACCTGGCTGGGAGCACCAAAGGCATCACATTCCCCTTCACCCAGTTCCATGCTTCCTTTTAGGGGGTCCCAGCTCTGGAATTCCAGGACAAGTGGGGCAAGAGGACAATGTAAACTCATAATTTTCACAATTTGGGGGTGATAGTCCATGCTGAAGTTCTTCTGCCAGTCACCATGCTTGACTTTGGTGGATACATCTGTGCTATCAAAGGATTTCCACTCCCACAATCAGGCTTCCCAGCTGGAGCCAGAAAGCACATGCTCATGGTCAGATTCTCTCTTGAGAAGACCCTTTGTTCCTCATACTCTAGGAAGTCATACTTAGAACTACTCTTCAGGTTAGAGAGGACTTAGAGCAGGTGCTTATGGGCACAGTCTTGAGCTTAGCAGCCCTGTGGTAGATTTGCTGGCCTGCTCCCTGAGCAGTTCTAAAGGGGCCCCAAACAACATTCTTTATAAATGCAAATGTGTAAGAAGGTCTGTCCAGGCTCTGTGCATGAGTGTGCATGTGTATTTGGTGTTTTTTTTTCCTATGTATGCACAACTGTGCATGTATGTGCCTGTATGTGAAAGTTAGAGGTCGACCTCTAGTGTCATTTTAAAATTTTTACTTTATTTTATAGACAAGGTCTGTTCCTTATTGGCCTAGAATTTACCAATTAGGTAAGGCTGGTTGGCCAGCCAACCCCAGGAATCCCCCTGTCATTCTTCCAGCTCAGCACTGGGCAGAAAGGAAGGAAAGTGGGGAGAGGGAGGGAGGGAGGAAGAAGAAAGAGAGATAAAGCTGGTTGATGATACCTAAGGAATGACAATTGTGGTTTATCTCTGGCCTGCACACACACACACACACACACACACACACACACACACACACACACACACACACACACACACACACACACACACACACACACAAACACACATACACACACATACACACACAAACACACATACACACATATACACACACATACACAAACACATACACACACATACACAAACACACACACATATACACACACATACACACACATACACACACATACACACACATACACACACACACATACACACACACATACACACATATACACACACATACACAAACACACATACACACACATACACACACACATACACACACATACACACATACACACACATACACACACACATACACACACATACACACACATACACACACATACACACACATACACAAACACACATACACACACATATACACACACAAACACACACATATACACACACAAACACACACATACACACACATACACACACACACACACACATACATACACACACATACACACACACATTTACACACACCAACACACATACACACACATACATACACACACATACACACATATACACACACAAACACACACATATACACACACATACACACACACATACACACACACATACACACACATACACACAATACACACACATACACAAACACACACACATACATACACACACATACACACACACATTTACACACACCAACACACATACATACACACACATACACACATATACACACACAAACACACATACACAAACACACACACATATACACACATACACAAACACACACACATACACACACACATACACAAACACACACATACACACACACACACACATACACACACATACACAAACACACACATACATACACACACATACACACACACACACGTTTTCTGCAGGAAATGAGTTGAGAGTTGGACTCGAAATGTGGAGTTGTGACCTTGCAAGAATGGCTCAGAGGGACATTTTGCAGTGCAGTAGAGATTTCAAGAAGAAAGGAGGAAAAGAAGGGGAATGTCAGGAGAAGGAATAGGACAAGCTCACACCTTGGGGAGGGAAGTGTGTTACCTTATGCTGAAAGACTAGAAAAAGGCCTGTGTTAGCTGGTGTTGTGAATATAGAGACTCCGGTGTGGCCTCGGGAGCACACTGCTGCTCAGCCTGCCTGGTGGGGGAGAGGCAAAATCAAGCAGAAAACAAGTCAAAGTAGATGTGCAGAGCGCATTTCAGGAAAACTTCCAAACCACAGAACTGTAGAAATTATGACTAAATCCTGAAGTAAAATCAGATTGCCAACTCTGAAGATAACCTTAACATTTCTAGGAGTGTTCTGAGAAATTTCCTTCTGGTCATTATAAACACAGTATTGTTGTCCAGTGAGTGGGTGTGTGTTGCTGGCTATCTCATTCACTGGGTGAGAAAAATGGAAGTGTGATTATTTAAATGATGGGTGTTTGCAGGAAGCTAGAGCAAAGGTTCAGTGAAGGGTGATCCCCGTGGACTCAATGGCCTCTAATCGAACTTTTACAAGTCGCTTCCCTTTATCTGTCAACCTTTGGATATGAGACACGCCTTCCCGCCAGAGATTATTTTCTAGCATGATAATGTTTTTCAGAGACTTTGAGACATTCTTTTGCATCATGGAGTCATGGCAAATCCTGGAGATAAATTGATGACAGTAAAACTTTTTTTGAAGAAAATCCAAGAGTTTTTTGTTTCCAACATCTGACCTCAAAATATTTTCAAAATCAAGGAAGTCAAAATTACTACAGAAAAAGAGCTTTTAGAAACATACTGTAATCTCACTAGCTTTCCAGTATCTACCTGACTATTATTGGTTAAAACAATATGCCAAGGCTTTATGAATTGTGGGTAGAAACACTTATAGCTAATTGCACTTGTGAAATAAATAACAATGCCTGGGTCGTGCCTTGCTCTCCCTCAAAGCTATTTGTAACTATACCCACAAAGTGATGAATAGGTCCTGACCCCTTGACCACAATTCCGAAAACAAATGGCCTGTATCTATGTTACATGATTACCTATAGTAGTGACATATGTTGGTTCCAACTCTGAAGTACTATTATTTGAAAGACAGTTTGTATATACTCCAGTGTTTCCATAGAAACCTTTAACTCCATACAAATGCCATAAGAAGGTTACATCTTTGGATAAAAGGGACTTTCAATTTTTTCATTCATTTTTATTTCACGAGTATGAGCATGTATGTGCACCATGCATGTGTTTAGGACCTGGATCCCTGACACTGGAGTAACAGATGATGGTGAGCTACCGTGTGGGTACTGGAAACCAAGCACAGGTCCACTGTAAAAGCTGAGCCATTTGTCAAGCCCTTAAGACGAATTTTTAATTTTAATTTATAACTGTCTCTGCTGGGTATTTATTTGGGTTTTTCAGTCCAAATTGAAAACTGAAGAAAGTCTCTTAAGAAAAAGGCAATCAGAATTCAAAGAAACATAAATTTGTGTTCCTATACTTTCACAAAGTCAAGTTTGTGTGATAACAGATATCTCAACAGTATGGCTGCATCAGCAGCGACATCAGTGGACACAGAAGGAGTAATCTCAAGAGGTCTCAATCCCAGACAAAGAACTACAGACAACTAATGACTGCACAGAGTGAGAATTAGCCTCTGCCAGGGATACCCCAACTGGTTATCCAATACACAGTGGTCAGCCCTGAAATCACATTCACACAAGCAACACTAAATGCACACACCAGGTTGAATTTACATATTCATGTGTTTACATATAGATATGTATAACAATAATAATCAAAGCTGAGGAGAAAGGCCATCAATCTGAGAGGGAGTCAGGGGCTACATGGCAGGGGCTGGAGGAAGGAAAGGGAAGTGGAGAAACTATGCAATTAGATTTTACTTAAAATTTAAAAATTGTTTTTCCTTGTTCTCCCTCTCTGTTCTTGATCCAGCTGGGATCTCCTGCTCCCCTAAGCTTTGTTTCCCTCAAACCTTGCCCTTTATTACTCCCACTGTCGTCCAGGTTGTTCATGTAGATCTCATCCATTTCTCTGTCATTGGGTGATCCCTGTGTCTTTCTTAGAGTCCTCTTTTCTAGGTAGCCTCCCTGGAGTTGTGAGTAGCAGTCTAGTCATCCTTTGTTTTACATCTAGTATACACCTACGAGTGAGTACATGCCATGTTTGTCTTTCTGAGTCTGAGTTACCTCACTCAGGATGATTTTTTCTAGATCCATCCATTTGCCTGCAAACCTCATGTTGTCTTTGTTTTTCTCTGCTGAGTAGTACTCCATTGTGTATATGCACCACATTTTATTTATCCATTCTTCACTTGAAGGGCATCTAGGTTGTTTCCAGGTTCTGGCAATTACAAATAATGCTGCTATGAACACAGCTGAGCATGTGCCCTGTGGTATGATTGAGCATTCCTTGGGAATATGCCCAAGAGTGGCATAGCTGGGTCTTGGGGGAGATTGATTCCCAATTTTCTAAGAAAGCACCATATTAATTTCCAAAGTGGCTGTACCAGCTTGCATTCCCACCAACAGTGGAGGAGAGTTCCCCTTGCTCCACATCTTCTCCAGCATATGATAAATGAAGACCCCATGGGAATAGGAAGAAGCAGAGTGCTAGAGAGGTCCCCAGAAATCCACAAAGATACTTCCACAATAGACTACTGGCAATGGTCGAGAGAAAGCCTGAACTGACCTACTCTGGTGATCGGATGCCCAAACACCCTAACTGTTGAGCTAGAACTCTCATCCAATGACTGGATGGAAGTGGATGCAGAGATCCTCAGCCAGGCCCCAGGTGGAGATCCAGGAGTCCAATCGGCAAGAAAGAGGAGGGATTGTATGAGAGAGAGAGATTAAGACCATGATTGGTAAAAGCACAGGGACAAATAGCCAAACTAGTGGAAACACATGAACTAGGAACTAGCTTAGGAGCCCCTAACTGGATCAGGCCCTCTGGATAAGTGAGACAGTTGATTGACTTGAACTGTTTGGGATGCCCCCAGGCAGTGGGACTGGGACCTGTCCTTAGTGCCTGAGCTGGCTGTTTGGAACCTGGGGCCTATGCAGGAACACTTTGCTCAGCCTGGGTAAAGGGAGGAGGAGACTGGACCTGCCTGGACTGAATCTACCAGGCTGAGCTGAATCCCCAGGGGAGTCTTGGCCCTGGAGGAGATGGGAATGGGGGTTGGGCTGGGGGGAGGGGGGCGGGAGGAGGGAGAACAGGGGAATCCATGGCTGATATGTTAAATTAAATAAAATTATAAAATATAAAAAAAATTAAAAATTGTAAACCAAAAATTATAGCACTCAAACTTTTCTCTTAAAATGGAAAAAAAAGTAACAACTGAAAAGCCATAAGGTATTAATCAACTGTATTTTCTGGGAATATCTGTGTGTTCTGAGTACTTGGACATTTAGTTGACTCTGACTTAATGTCTTCTCCCCTGCTCACTGGCTTTTCCACTTCTAAGCCTGTGTTTTAAGTATTTCAATCAGGACAGATTAATAAATCTCCTGTTTGCAGATACCCGCTGATTCAGAAGGAGTCCTTTTTTAATTGTTTTGAGTGCTCATGGGTGCTCATTTTGGCTCTTGGCCAAGCACCCAGTCAGCAGAGATTATCTTTCCACACCCTGCTAAGAAGAGAGTCAGAGACTAGTTCTTCTGGTGAGCAGAGTCACTAGATCAGACTTATGCTTAATGTGTGGTTTTAAATGAAGAGCTATTTGTTGATTAAAGTCAACACAGTAGAAGATGAGATGCGGCTGTGCTTTTGTTCCCTGTAAATAGCATCTTTATTGGAATTTATAATCGTTATTAGAAAGCTTCAAAATCCCAGTTTGTTTTATTTCCTTCATGAAATTATTTTTTCAGTCCATTTCTGTCTCTTTCATCTATACCCTTCCAAAATTAATAAACACATTTTCTGATATAATCATCTTCATGCTGTTCTGCATATAGCTCTTTATGTTAGCGCTTTCTTCTTGGGGGTAAATATTCATGCTACAGTTTTGAAAAAAGAATCCTGATGTCATGGCAAAGAAGTTCCTGCATTGCTTATTGCTCTTCTGGACAAATAGGTCCAGAAGCACATATTGTCTTTGGCCTGGACAATTGTTTGAATTTCCCTAGATGCCTGGAGGAATCTCCCGTGTGGGAGATCTGGGTCTTCATAAAAATGAAATGGAAGGTTTTCACAGGCAAACTGATATTCTAGAGTAAGATGGGGAGCTGTTTGTGGAACAGTGAGGGTACACGGGGAAGTTCTAGAGCCCCCACTTCCTCACTAAACCTACATCCAGGAAGTCCCACACCGCTTTTGGTGGTGGAGCATTGACTCATCTCAGGAGAGATCTCTGCAGTGCTGAATGGAAGTGCACCCCATGGAGGGTTCATGTCCACCTGCTAAGAATAGAGATTTTTGCCATGAACCTTGTGACAGGATTTTAACTGCAGGATTTTTTTCTTATGTGTATGGGTGTTTTGCCCGGATGCATGTGTATGTACCATGTATATCCAGGGCCCAAGTTGCTGGAAGAAGCCAGATTCCTTAGGACTGGAGTCACAACCGGTTATGAGCCACCATGAAGGTGCTGGGAATCAAGCCCAGGTCCTCTGGAACAATAGTCAGTGCTCTTAACCACTGAGCCTTCTCTCCAACCCTCAGCTACAGGATTTTTGTTTTTTTTTCTTTAGTACTGAGGAACAAAGGAAGTTCTGGGTGTTCGGCCACTGACCTGCACCCCAGTGCTTAGATACAGAACTTAATGATCATAAGTACCAAGAGAACGGCCTTAGGAAATTAATCACAGGCAGAAGTCTGAAAACATCTCCATCTTCCACAAGGCTCTAAGAGTTCAGCTCCTGAAAGTGAATAACTGAATGCCACGTGATGGCTCACAACTTATGCTAAAACATAAGATGAATAACAACGCTGCTCATATTCTCTCAGAGGTGGTGCACAATGTTGCTGGCTAAATGCCTGCTCATACCCACCGGCTGACATCTAGATCAGTAAACTACTAAGCACCTGGTCCGCCTTTTCTGAGAATCCCCCACATTTTATAAAAAGTCAGTTCAATTTAAAAAAAAAACAAAAAAACAACAACCAGGTCTCTGCAGCTCTCAGACCTCATCCGGGAAGTTTTGCTGTGCAGTAAGCCAACACAGAATCTTACAACTGGCCAAATACAGAGAATAAGTGTCCGTGGATTGTGAAGCCACAGGTGGAACATCCATATGACACTTATCCCACTCCCCTCTCCCAAGACTCAGGCACCATCATGGAAGAAGGGTCAGAAGAGACTGTGAGAGCCAGAGGGTGGAGAGGACAGGGTTGTCTTCCAGCCGTGACAGGACTCCTCCACTCACACTCCCTCGGCAGCTGTGGCTGCCTGCACAAGACCCAAAGAGTCAACACTCCAGCTTGGAGGAGCGAGGGGCTCACAAGCGCCTACCCCCATCGGAGGCGCTGTGGCCGGCTGACGGCTTCTGGAGGAGGGGCAGTTGCTTTTCCTTAGGGTGTGGCCCAGGGTAGGTTGCACAAGCTGTAGTGGCTAGTCTGACAGGCACACATACGATGACATGTGCTCTTTGGGTCATACAGAAAAGAAGACATAAGATGCAACAAGGGTGAGATGGATTTGAGAGGGGGTGGAGATAAGTAAATGGACAGATGAATATGATGAAAATATGTATAAAATTCTCAAAGAATTAATAAAATGTCGTATTAAAAAGAAACGGTGTCTGTAACCTTCATTGTCTACGTCAAGATCTCAACCACACCAGTACGTTTCTATGTTACTTCTCACAGAATTCAACAAGTCCAAGCTCACGTCTTGCCAGGGCTCCCGCAACACGCCCTGTTTACAGAGGCACCTCAGGCATGGAGTTTAAAACCACAGAACAGATTCTGGAACCACGTTCTCTTTTCTTCCTTTGTTTCATGCCCTTCTTGAAGCAAATGCTTTATTAAAAAGAGACATATAAGCGTTCTTTCCTCAGACCTCAATTAAAGGCTTTAGAAATGGTGCCACCTAATTGCATCTTATAATACAAGGTAAGCAGTGTATCCTAATTCCTCTGGGCTTCTTTCTTTCTTCTTAATTGTCTTTCTTTCTTTCTTTTTTATAGCTCTTTTACTATGTGGAAATGGTCAAGAAGCATTTACACAGCACTTGACATTCATTTACTCTCCCAAACCAAAGGAGGTTTCTTCCTCCTTTGAACAGTAAGTCCAACAGGAAAGGCCCTGTGAAACCTGAGACAGACGCCTCCCCTTTCTCCTAGGAGGTTATATTGAGTATGTGGTGTGGGTGTGGGTGCATGGGTGGGTGTGAGTGTGGGTATGTGTGGGGTGTGGGGGGGTGAGTGTGTGTTGGGGGTGTGGAGGGGTATGGAATATGTATGAGTGTGTGTGTGGGTATGTGTGAGGTGTGGGGGGTGAGTGTGTGTGTGTGTGTGTGTGTGTGTGTGTGTGGTGTGGAGGGGTATGGAATATGTATGAGTGTGTGGGGGGGTAGGTGTGGGGTATGTATAAGTGTATGTGTGGGTAGGTGTGGGGTATGTATAAGTGTATGTGTGGGTAGGTGTGGGGTATGTATGAGTATGGGGATGGGGGGTTGTGGAGGTGTGTGGAGTATGCATGAGTATGTGTGTGTGAATAGGTGTGGGGTATGTGTGTCGGGTGGCGGTGAGTAGGGTGGGGGTAAGGTGTGTGTGGGTGTGAGTGTATATACAACAGGGCACATTAAGCAGGGGCATGTATATAAACAACCAACTGCCATTCAAGTCGGAATGAGGAGGGGGTTTATAAGATTATAAGAACATGTGCAAAAGGACGAAGGCTACATCTTGCCCATGGGTAGGTAGGTACTGGTGGCACTGTGATGGCACCATGACACTATGGGCAGAGTAGAGGAGGCATTCTCTGCAGAAGCTGAGCCTAGGGCAAAGGATGGGGCCACTGCTCATGAGGGAAATGACCAGCACTTGCCTGTCTTTATCTGGAAGAAACACGGTGCTTACATGCCATGAACAAGCGAATGTGTCCTGGGGTGCATATGGTCCCAGTAAGATGGATTGCAACTGCAGGTCAGAGGCTAGTCTCTTGGAGTGAGCGCTCTTCTCTCTTGTTGAAAGTTCCTGTTTACTGCAGACCTTAGAAATATGGTATCTGGGTCTCGGTTTGAGCCTTTGTCATATGCTTTCAAATATTCATTTACTTAATCAGCAAATGTAATAAGAAATTAACCCAAGTTTTTCAATACCCCCTTCCCTGATTTCCTGGCCACTTTTATTCAACCTTTCTTTCTTTAATGAGTTTTTGAAGCTAAGTCTCAAACAGCCAGGACAGCCTTTACTGATGCAAAAACACAGCGTGCATCTCAGATGGAAGAAGAGATCATTTATGCTGGAGAGGAACACCAGAGACCATGATCCAGAGGCACAGGTTCAGGTTACTCCAAATGCCACGTTCTAATGCAGCAACAGTTTCCAAAACTTTTGGCAGTAACGGAACAAAGAAAGTTAGGATCAAAGCATTGGTAGAGTTAAGTACAGTGGTAGAAAGATTGGGTAGTCGGGTGAGGGCAAAGCGCAGATGTTTCTGTTACAGCTGCAGATGTTATCTGATAGTGTCCTAAGCCTTTGGGTTGCTGGAGATGAGGGCATCTGTTTATGCATTCCAGAAAAGGGGATTTTTAACTGAAAAACCACAAGGATATTAAGTCAAACACAGAGGTAGTTAATAAATGTCTATTTTGGAAGCTAAAGATAAGGCAAGATAAATAATCCTGGGCTGGAAACTCCCCGTTCTTCATGATCACTGACGTTTTTAATCAGTCAATCAGCTTTGTGCAATCTTTAACAAAAGTGCGATTTAATGTTTTATTTTTAGGGGGGTGGAATTATGGATGATGATAATCTTGAACCTTATGGCCTCCACTTCCCAAGGGCTGGAACCACAGTCATACAACACCATGCCAGGCTTGATAGCTTATTTTCTATGTAATTAAAAATTGCTAATACATTCATTTAGCCATTTTCAGCGTTGGTTACAGCATGCTGTCTTCTAGGGATTGTGTGAGAACTGAAGACATTTCACAAGCATTCCTGGTGCTGTGGCTTGTTTACCTTTGCATTGTATGCTAATAAATAAATAAATAAATAAATAAAGAAAGAAAGAAAGAAAGAAAGAAAGAAAGAAAGAAAGCTCCTTGAGAGAACCTATGGCATTCTGGGAGGGCCTTGGGAATGACATACTGGCTGGAAGAACCAAGGACAGCTTCAGCGCTTGGCCCAAGCTGGCCCTGAAGTCAAGAAGTAGAAGCAACAGAAGTAAGGAGACAATGTGAAAATCGGGAACCTGCAGATGATTGACAGGCATAACCGGAGACTGGAGAAAACCAAGTTGGAGTGGAGGGTGAAGTCACTGAAGCCAGGGAAAGCAGCTGTTTCCCCTGGTGATGTGCAGTGGGCCTGGGGGAGGCTCCTTGTTGGCCCAGGTTTTACAAGGTCTAGTGAGTTTGAACTCCAGCTCCCTAGAGAAAGAGCAAGTGTAAATTCCAATACAGGACTCTGTCTCCAGGCACCAATTCACAGTCCAGATAGCTCCAGCTTCATTTGGAAGCTCACCAGGGTGCACATTCAAACCCTGGCTTTTCCTTACAGACTCTTTGTTTGGCTTCACCTGACCAAATCTGACACTTTCTGTGGATCCCCTTAAATACGGCTTCTATGACAGCTTCTGATAATTCCGTGAAAATAAACAACTCTAAAGGCCCTTGCAGCCAAGCCTGACAACCCGAGTTTAGTCCCTGGGATTCACATGATGGAGAGAACCCATTCCTAAAAGGTGACTCTGACCTCCACATGCCCATCATGGCATACACACACCCTGAATCTACCAGGCTTTTCTTTTGGACCACCAACCTGCTCCCAAATCATGACACAGAGACTCATTATTTGTTCTGAATGCTCGGCCTAGCTTAGCTCTTTTCTGGCTAGCTCTTTTGACTTAAACTAACCTCTTTCTCCTTATCTCCCTTTTGCCTGGGGGTTTATTGCCGTTCTTACTTCTGTTCATCTTACTTTGACTGCTTCTCTATGTCTGTCTGTCTGTCGGCTGCCTGGCTTCTTGCTCTGGATGTGTCCTTCATTCTCTCCTCCTCTTTCTTCTCTCCTTCTTTGCTTTCTTCTGAGTCTAAATTTCTCCTCCTATTTATTCTCTCTGCCTGGTAGCCCTTCCTTATCTCTCTCCTGCCTAACTATTGGTCCTTCAGCTTTTTATTAGACCAATCAGGTGCTTTAGGCAGGCAAGGTGAAACAGACCCAACACATCTTTACATCATTAAATTAAACATGCATCCTTACATTGTTAAATAAATGCAGCATAAAACATAGTAACATACCTTTACACAGTTAAACAATATTCTGCATCATAAACAAATGTAATACATCTTTGCCCAGTTGAAACAATATTCCAAAACACCCACACATATAAACACACACACACACACACACACACACACACACACACACACACACACACAAAGTAACTACATGTAACAAAAATGTTTGAAGTACTAATAAGCAACTTCTTTTCTTGACTGCCATGGTTGTCTAGGCCTATCTAAATTAAATGAGCACATATAAGACAGGAGTTGTCTTATAGAGATCTACACAGAACACTTGCTCTGTAGCTCACATTGTTAAGTTACATCATTCATTCTCTTTACTTCTCAGAGCTGACGGGGAACACTTACTTTATTATTGTTTTACAAATATGTTAACTTGAACAGAGTTCAGGTAGCCTGTCGTAGGCCCCATAGCTCATAACTCCTGTAACAGAGCCAGCACCTCTGCCAGCCAGCCTGGCCATGGGTCCAGACTCTTAGCCAATCTTCTATAAAGAAATCCTGCAAACAAAAAACTGGGTGTCTCTGACCATTGTGGTTTCGGAAGCTCACTTGGCACTGGAAGCATTCTAAGCCATCTCTTGTGTTCCGATCTTATCTTTCCATTGTTGGTGGATAACTTTAGGTAATTTCCTGTGATAGCATATCCTGGTCTTCCTGCCAGATGGCCAGGAGGACTGTTTCTAATATTTATCTTGAATCTCCCTTCATGTGATGGAGAGGCATTGTCACAGACACAGTCTTAAATAAGACATACACACACACATACATACATACATACATACATACATACATACATACATACATACATACACACATGCATACATGGCTGGAGAAGTGTTTCTCTTCTTGAAAAAGACTAGGGTTTGGTTCCCAGCACCCACATGGTTGCTCATAAATGTCTATAACTCCAATTCCATGGTATCCAACGCCATCTTCTGGCCTCTATAGGTACTGCATGCACTTGGTGCACATACACATGAAGCCGAACAATTATACTCATAAAATAAAAATAAATAAATATTTTTAAAAACTTACTCTCTGGACCAAATAATTCCCCCTGAACACACAAAAGAATACTCCTTTCCCAACCCCAAAAGTCTTTTGTTTGTTTGTTTGTTTTTTTTGTGGTAGGAATAGGATCCTGTGTATATGTGCAGTCTGGGGTGGCCTCAAATTTGTAGCTGAGGATAACCTTGAACTCCCATCCTCCTACCTCCAGCTCCCCAGTTCAGAGAGTATAGGTGTAGGCCATGCTCTGTGCTGTTGCTAAGAATAGAACTGGGTTTTTTTCCACTCTTATTCAAGCACTGTAGAGACTGAGCTACATTCTCGGTTCCTCTCTTTATTATCCTTCAGTTTTAGCCAAAGTTGCTGGAAGAGTTAGTTCTCTGTATTCACTCTCAATCCTGTTTTCCCTTAAGCCTTTCTCTAGCCAGGTTTCCATTCCTCAGTTTCTCAGAAATTGAAACCAACTAAGAGTCAATTTCTCATGCTCAGCATAATGCAACCGTGTTCAATATAGGAAACATTTGGTCCCAGTATGCACACTTCCTGTTTCCTCCTCACTGTTTATCAATTTCTACACTCATTGGCTAGCTCTACCTCTCCTTCCTGAACTCTTAGGTTTTTTATTTGTTTGTTTGTTTGTTTGTTTTTTGGGCTCCCCAATCCTGCCCTGTTTCTCTTCTTTTGCCCTACACTGTATTGGTGTTCTCCTCTTGATTCATGGTCTGAAAAATCTTGTAGGCAACAATGACTACCAGTGTTTTATATCTAGCCAAGTCTTCCTTTCTGAGTTCAAATAAGTTTATCCAACTGAGAAATCGACATCTTCTCTTAGAAACTTCATCAGAATATGAAGCTTAACATTTCAACTAAATTCTTTACATATGTACTCATTTGTCATGAAACCACAGCATCCATAGTTTTTTCCCCATTGAAATAACATAATTATTATTTACAACTCCATCTCACCAAGAAAAGTGACAACATCACAGATTCCTCCTTTCCTTCCATGCCCCACGTCCAATCCACCAGCAAGTCCTCTTGGCCCCACCTGCGGCAGGTATTCTGGACAGCTTGCTCCCACCTGTGTTGCTCTGGTACTAATGCTTCAACTGAGATGATTCTCTTGAGTTACTTCAGTAGCTTTACAGCTCCCATGCCTGTCACTCTGTTTATCACCAGAGTCTGAATTACACACTGTGGCTATAGGGATCCTCTGAACACGACAGCCAAATTACATCTTCTCTCTGTTAGGACTCGGCAATATTATCTCAGGTTCATTGAAATTTTTGAGTTCCTTTTTGATGGCTTTGCAAAATCCCCCATATCATCTGCCACATTCCTGCCTTTGGCTTCCTGACATCATCTCCTTCCTCTAAACTCTAAAGACTTGCTTTTTAAAGATATTTTCATTAGGTGCCACGGACGTAGTTCAATTGAGAAATTGCTTGCCTAGCATTCATGAAGCCCTAGGTTTACTCCCCAAGACCTCATAAAATCAGTGTAATGGTAAGTGCCTATAATCCTAGGACTGGGTGGTGGAGGCTACACAGGAGGTTGGAAGCTAGCCTGGGATGTTAGAGACACGGTCTTAAACAAAGAGAAAAGAGCAAAGACGATTGTTTGGCTCTTTCCCCCAGTTAAACTATCCTTTCCCCAGATAACTAGACAGCCCCATTTTTTTCCAAAGTTGCACTCAACAATTATGGGCTCAATAAAACTTAACTTAATCCCCTTATTTACCCACAAGGAGTTCCACTTTTATATTCCCCTTCCTCAATTTATGTTTTTCCCAAAATAATTCACACATTCTTACCTGTCAAGCTCTTTATTTTATTATCCTTAATTGCTTCCCCCTACAAGACTGTAATCACCATTAACTCAGGGATGCAGGAATATTTTACTTACATCTCAAGTGCCTGCAATGGTGCTTTGCACATGATGGGAACTGATGATCATATGCTCAATGAACAGTCATGAAAATGATTGCCTTCATTACACTTCAGAGTTTGCACAATACAGTGCTTTAAGTCCACCTTTAAGTCTCCAACTTGGCTTCCTAGTTTATCATACAATTGCAACTTCATTTATGGTATTATCCCCAAATCTAAAATTAGTTTGTCTTAGAAGAAGCAATAAGCTTGAGCCCTTCAGTGGCAAATAGGTCTGGCCTCTGACAACTGCATCATGTGAGTGGCCAATTTCTTGACCTGCCTTGCAGATGTTCTGTAAGATTTAGGCTCTGTTATTGATGTTACTGCTGCTGTTGTTGTTGATGTTGATTTTAGACAGGGTGCCTGCCCTTGAACTTTCTGTGTGCCTGAGGAAGAGCCTAAACCCCTGATCTTCCTGCCTCTACCTCCCCATGTTGGAATTACAGGCATGCATTGTCCTTATAAATTTGTATGTAGTATAAAGCCTTCAGCTGTGGGTTTCACGTGCCATGTTACACTCTGCAGTACAAGAGAACAGATGACATTTTTGTCTTGGTCTTCTCATAACTATCAGCAAGCACTTGGGCTGTTCTGGGCACATGTGGGAGCTTTATTCTGCAATGAGAAGGTAACGTAACCCAGTTCTGTCCAAGGAACTGCACACCAAACTTTAGAGGTAATGATAGCTACCAAAGCTCATCCTTGGGTATAGAACAATTTTATGTTAGTACCCCATAAATACCTTTAGCACTCGGTTATTTGAAAAAACTTTTTTAATTTGGGGAGCAGTTGAATAGAGGGGTAGCATAATACATATTCTTTCTCAATTTTTGTTGAATGGTTCAATATACAGTATGACTTACTGACAGCAGAATTTGGTGAGTTTATATTTGACTAAAACATACACTTATTTCTCTGCCAAGGGAAGGCTTACAAGAGGGCTGGCTTCTCAGAGACAATATGTGGTTCACAGCTCCTCTGCTCACTGTTAGCAAGCTCTGTTCAAATCAGAGCCCAGAGTCCATGAGGCATGCATGTTGAAATCAGCAAAGATCTTATAATTTGATTTCAATGCCATATGTACTACTTTATTATTCAACAAACATTTAAATATTTTATGTCAATTCTGCTGTGTATGTTCAACATAAAGTAGTTAACTAGTAGCCCAAGTTCTCTGTTCCCATGGAACTTAATCCCTGCAATTTAACCTCCTTGGCTAAACACAGTAGTGGTATTAGTAGTCTAAGAAACCATTTATAAAGTGTAGAGAGTACTGAAGTCAAGTATCTAGGTAGTGCTTCTCTTTCTCTGGTGAATGGTGCCCCGTGCCTCCATGCCTAACACAGCAATTCCTGTCATCGATTGCAAGAAGTACTTTCAATCCAGCGAATCTAGCGTTCACATGATGTGCTTGGAACTGATAATGTATTTGAGATTGCTTAACAAGCCAAGTGTCTAATTACACATTATCTCTTGTGGATAATTCTCTTCTGAAATGTTCTATGCAGTAGTAAATAGAGTACTTGGAAGAATAAGCTAACAGTCTCTCAAATTTTTTTTTGTATTTTTTCAAGACAGGGTTTCTCGGTGTAGCTTTGCACCTTTCCTGGATCTCGCTCTGTAGACCAGGCTGGCCTTGAACTCACAGAGATCTGCCTGACTCTGCCTCCCAAGTGCTGAGATTAAAGAGGTGTGCCACCAACACCTGGCAAACACTCTCTCAATTTTGATGCCAAGATAGTAATTTCTCTTCTCTAGGTCCTCTGCATACAGAGAGACAGAGAGTGGACCTTAATTTAATGACCCCAGAGTTCCTTTACAATTGCAAGATTTTATGGTCCTAGTTCCTTTAATTATCCAAAATTTACAAAGTATCAAAGTTTATCCTATATTTGGAATACCATTCTCATTTATACATTCATAGATATGGAGGTTTTGGGGGCTTTTTGTTTTTGTTTTTTTGTTTTTGTTTTTTTGGGGGTTTCTCTGTGTAGCTTTGCGCCTTTCCTGGAACTCGCTTTGTAGCCCAGGCTGGCCTCGAACTCACAGAGATCTGCCTGCCTCTGCCTCCTGAGTGCTGGGATTAAAGGCATGTGCCACTACTGCCCAGCAGATATGTTTTATAGTTCCATGGATTTAGAATATAAATGTCAAATTTACCACTTCTAGATAAATTAATCTAGTTTTTCAGAGTTCTTTAATTTCCTTCTACTTTGATCAATCTCTCTCTCTCTCTCTCTCTCTCTCTCTCTCTCTCTCTCGTGTGTGTGTGTGTGTGTGTGTGTGTGTGTGTGTGTGTGTGTGTGTGTGTGTGTGTTTAGGTTTAGTTAAGGTGTTTTAAGGGAAATTAGTGTGAGAAAAGGAAAAGTGGAGAAAGTGAATTATTGACATCTTTCCTTACTCCTTATTAAAGATATAAATCACATAAAATATCTAGCTTACACTAGCTCACTCACTGGTTGTTCACAGACAAGCTAGAAGATTCTTGATGCTAATTTCCATCTTGAATGGAAGAAAAGTGAATTGGCCCAGTATGGATGACAGATTAGCAGTTAATCAAACAGCAGGAAGTGTTGGGTACCATTACCCACTTCCTCAAAGAATCAGGAAATACTGCATGGAGGAGAAATTATCTGAGATGTACATACCTAGTTTTGACAAAGAAGCTAAAATTATACAATGGCTAGAGGAAAGCATCTTCAACACATGGTGTGGTCTAACTTAATGTTGGTATATAGAAGAACCCAAATACATCCATATCTATAATCCTGTACAAAACTCAAGTCCAAGTGGATCAAAGACCTCAACATAAATCCAGTTATATTGAGCCTCATATAAGAGAAAGTGGGAAATAGCCTTGAACACATTGGCATAAGAGACAACATCCTGAACAGTACACCAATAGCACAGGCACTAAGATTGACAATTAATAAATGGGACCTTATGAAACTGAAAAGTTACTGTAAGTCAAAGGACACCATCAGTAGGACAAAACAGCCTTCAGAATGGGAAAAGACCTTCACCAACCCCACATTTGACAGAGGGCTGACTTCTAGAATATGTAAAGAACTTAAGAAACTACATATCAACAAACCAAATAATCCAATTAAAAATGGGCAGAGAGCTAAACAATTTCTGTTTCATTGAGTAATTTTTTTCCCCACACTCTTTTCCCAAACAGACCTCTCTCTCATATATCTCATCTGTGCCTGGAATGCATGTCAGTCCTGGCCAATCACCCCCTCTTCACTGAGCCCAGAGGTACACAGCTGGATAGCAGAAAGGGAGGCTTTCTGGTGTGCACGTTCTTACATCTCACAAGTCCACAGCTCTTACATCTTAGCACTCACGGAGAGAATACATTTGATGTGTTTGTTTATTCCTTGTGAGTACCACAAGAGTCCTCTGTGAAAGCAAAACTACTTTAAAATCTCTACAATGAAATCATCAACACTTTTTGCATCCCCTCCAGCTCTGAAACTTTGAAGCTTTCTAATAATTTTAAATTAGGGTGAAGAGGTCAAGTAACACACATGTGGCTGTGAAGCCATGCAGAGGCCTCATCCTAAGAGACAGGCAGAGCTGGGTCCAGCAGCAGAGTCTGAGAGGATGAAGCCCACAGAGCACATAGTGTTGTTCATCAGCAGAGCACATCCTGATCTGCTTACGCCTGAGATTTGGGTAGACAGTGCTCAAAACTCTTCATTTAAAAAAATATTTGTTTATTTACATAAGTCAGGATCTCACTCCCCAGCCTTAGCTGTCTTCTCTATGTAGACCAGGCAGGCCTCAGACTCACAGAAACCCACCAGCCTCTGTCTCTCAAGTGCTGGAAGCAAAGGCTCTTGGCTGTAACCCTTCATTTTTAAAAGCTACTATAACACATTGATAATTTGAGATACTTTATACAATAAAACCAGGGACACTTCAGATGGCTGTATCTTGGTCTATTTCCCCAACTGAAGAAGGACCAGTGTCTGAGGAAGGGCCATCTACACTGACACATGGATTCTGACCAGCTCTACTCATGAACACTAGCATGAAGTTGTGGTGGGTATGGTGTTCCCTGAAATATTGTGTGTTCCCCGAAATAAATATATCTGGGGTCAGAGAACAGACAGCCACTAGAACAAAGCCAAAAATGGTGGCTAAAAAATGGGAAGAGTAAGCCATAACAGAAGTTGGGCGGTGGTGGCGCATGCCTTTAATCCCAGCACTTGGGAGGCAGAGCTAGCCAGATCTCTGAGTTCAAGGCCACTTTAGAAACAGCTAAGCATGGTGACCCACGCCTTTAATCCCAGAAACACAACCTTTAATCCCAGGGAACCGGGGCAGAAAAAGAAAGGTATATAAGGCGTGAGGACCAGGAACTAGGAGAAAAAGCATGTAGTTAGTTTAGCATTCAGGCTTTGGAGCAACACAGTTCAGCTGAGATTCATGTGGAGGAGGACTCAGAAGCTTCCAGCCTGAGGAAACAGGATCACCTGAGGAACTAGCAAGATCAGATAGCTGTGGCTTATTCTGTGTCTCTGATCTTCCAGCAATCACCCCAATAACTGGCCTTGGGTTTGAGTTTTATTAATAAGTACCTTTAAGATTCATGCTACATGAAGTATTCCAAGAAATCCTAGACATGATTGGATGGAGTGTTAAAAGGGTGGTCTTTGTGGTAGTCTGGGGTACTCACTACATTGGAAGAGATTCATTATAATGAAAGTATCAGAACTCTTTACTCAGCCCCTTCACCCACAAATCACAACTCACCAATCTTTTGCTGTTTATAATGTTCTTTATATTTATTTGTTTGTTTGTTTTTTGTTCAGTGAGCCATCTTGCTAGCCTCAGTTTGTCATTTTTAATAAGTAGATACATAAATCCTTAGATAGCTTCTCTTGTGACTCAATATCTCCTCAGAGAAGGTCCTAAACAGATCCTACTCAAAATCAGAACATTACACTTGGGTTTCCGTTCATTATGAACTCTACAATTAGACCCAACTCACCATCAGCTACAGAAATCAAATCCAGACTTTGCTATTGCAGGCAGCAACAGCCTTCTGTCCTCCCTCCCTGGACCCAGTGCAAATCATGGTATTGGCAGCCATTGCTCCCTACAGCTCTTAATTGGCGTTAGGAGCCCAGTCCAATGCTCTTTCTTGAGTCATGGAGAGTCTGGAGCATCCACAGTTTTATTCAGGTGGTGCCAACCTTTCCCTAGTTCAGCCCTTCAGTCTCACTATTGGCCCTGCCCTGTCTCTCCCTCTGTCTTTCCTCTACCGAGTTTTCCACAGCACCCTCCTCGGAACTGCATCCGGTACCATGCAAGTTTTGGCAAACTTTCACGTGTTTTTCTCCTTTCTCTCAGCCTCCATCCCATCCTTGTAAGGCCCAAACACGCCTAATCTCAGCAAAGCCTCCTCAGCCCTCAGTAAATCCCAAGCCCAGCCCAGAGTCTGAAAGCAGGCTGCTGCTTGCTCTGGGATCTTCTCCAGCCCCACCCTGCCATCTCTCTCCACCCACTGCCCCCACCTACACCCAGGCCACACCCAGAGGTGAGCACCTGCCCTCCCCACCCCCGGAGCAAGTTTTACTGCTCAATCTTCACCAGAGGGTGGGAAGCACTGAGAGAGCCCTCAGCCCCTCTAGAGACACCCCTGGAGGAGCTGGGGTCCTGGGGACAGCAGCCTTCGGTCCTTTTCTTTTTCACTGTAACCCATCTCAAGAAATACTTTTTCCACTCTGACCCAGTGCGCGCACGCACACACACACACACACACACACACACACACACACACACACGAGAGAGAGAGAGAGAGAGAGAGAGAGAGAGAGAGAGAGAGAGAACAGAAATTAAGTCATCACAATAGAAAAAATAACTGAAGGTACAGAATAGTACATACACAAAATTAATTCCCACTAACTCAACTATGTATTTAAACACAACAGAAATTAAAATTGTGTGTGTGACTTTCATTAATTTCATGCAATATATATTTCTGTACTGCAATAATGATATTTTGCTCAGCACTTGCTCGAGTCTGGAGAATGTGTTAAATTACACAATCCTTTTTGTTGTCAAGTAAACATGGGTATTTGCTCTGTTTTCTAGTAAGAACCTGAGAAACAAAAAAGTTAAACAACACAGTCACACAGGTGGGAAGTGATTGGAGCGTGATCTGAACCCACGCTGACATAGTCTACAACTGAGGCCCTAGCCTAGTACCAGATATGGATAACACTGCCTAAGATCAGCTCATACAATGAAGTATATTGCTAGTTAGAGCAATTCTTAATTTCTTAAGTTTTCACAGTTTTTATGATGAAAGTTATTCTGCTTTCATGTCTTATTCTCAAGAAACACTCATGTTGACACTTTCTTGTAAAATTTTGAAATGATATAATCATCTTAATACAATAAATTGTAACAATACAGTATTTCCTGTTAAATATAAAACATTTATTTGTTTGTTTGTTGGCTTGCTTGCTTGCTTATTTATTGGTTTTTCAAGACAGAGTTTCTCTGTGAAACTCTGGTTGTCCTGGAACTCACTCTGTAGACCAGGCTGGCCTTGAATTCACAGAGATCCACCTACCTCTATGTCCAGAGTGCTGGGATTAAAGGAGTACTCTATACCACTGCCCGGTTAAAACACATTTGCATATCTAACATTTCAGACAGAGGGATTTTATAAGTAGAACAGGAAAGGCTTTAAGCTAACCCTGCAGTTATCTATCTGTTATTCTTTAACTAAAGAGGAGAATGTAGATACTAGGAAAATTACCATAACTTGAATGGCAATAAAAATTTCCTAAAAAATAAGGTCTTCCCCATTTTCCCACAATCTTAAAATCAAGAGTCTTATTCCCACCCGCTCTAAGAACTTTTTTGGAATAGATAGCTACTAGGAGAAGGAAAATCCATTTATTCAATGGAGTTACCCTGCGTATATCAACTACACACCAGGGCAGGCCCCATGCTCAGGCGTAGTTGGCCCATACAAATCAGACTCCATAGTTTGTTAGTCTGTTCAGTCTCATTTTTGCTTGGGTTTATTTTTGTTATTATTACTATTATTACTATTACTATTATTATTATCATCATTAGAGAGAGAAAGAACATGAATTTGGGTGTGTAGACATGGGGAAGCATCCAGAAGGAGCTAAGGGAGAGGAAAGAATATGATCAAAATACACTGTATAAATTTCTCAAAGGTTAAATAGAGGCATTTTTAAAAATCAAGAGGATTGGCAAACTGAACAGAAACGTTTTCCACTTAAGAAAAACAATAAAGTTCTGCTCCTGTGTTTAAATTTTGTCCTCAATTTTAGCTATTAATTGTGGTTCCCTTGGATAACTGTAAAGCCAATAGAAGTCTCAGTTCCTTTGATGGTGCCTCCACACACAGTGAGTTCATTGTTCTGATTATCGTTAGGTAACACTGATATTTGCCTCACTGTGTGTGAATTATACTTTTCGGAGTCAAAGTGCCATACCAATGAAATAATGAATTGAGAGATGGGCCACATGTAATTTAGAAGAAAATGTATTTATCACAGACACTTATTTCCTGGATTTTCACATTGCTATGGTGAGGAGCAGCTCTAGTTCTTCTATCAAAACAATTCATTTTGGAGGAAAGAACTCTGCAACCCAGAGATGGGTCAACATGACTTCAGCGTAATTTATTTTCAAATGAATGGCAGTAAGTTTTGATGAAAATTACCCACAACCTCCTTAAATGTCATCAAGCAAACCTCTGGTCTTTAATGCCAACATACTGTGAGACTGAGAAAAATTTAGCTTAGCTTCTTAATGCTTCTGTATGTCTGAACTGTTTGAAACCCTTCATCTTCCAGACTGTTTTATGTGACTAACAGTAGCTCAAGAAAGAGAATAGGTAGAGTGTAATGCTCTGTGAGCAAGGATCACCCACGCAGAGAAAAAACAAGTTTAACACGTTCTTGTTGAGCACACCCTTAGCCAGACCTATTAATTTAGAAAAATAATAGTAATAGTAATATAAGCAACTGTTGTAGCCAGTAGGATAATAAGACACCAACTGGTGTAAAACAGTGGGAAACCCTTCCCGAGTTGTGCAAGGGTTGTTCCACTTCAACACGAACATGCACAATTCAGCAAGTGGGAGGTGTCTGCTCTGTACTTGTGGTCCTACCTGAGAGCTGTCGCCAAAGGACTGAACACATAGTTAGGCAGGAAAAGGAAGATTATTCAGCTTCTACTAACATCTCTAAAACTCAAATCATTCTGAGGTGAATGGCTTAATGTTTCAACCAAATACTCACCTCAGCTTAGAGAGTTCAGTAACCATGCACCCTTTTATCTCAATACTGCTTGCAGGGTCTAGAAATTCTATAATGTAATCACCACCTAAATTCAACAACTTCCCCAGGTTCGGGGGGTGGGGGGAGTCATCACCTAGCTGGATTCTGCAAACACTTTATTGATAATGTTTGGAGCCTCTAGAAATCAAGAAGTGCTAAGGTTGTATGGAGAAGATGGGCAAGTTGACTAACTTCTTCATGCTATCAGGTACTGGCTGATTCTACATGGGACCTGGAACACAAAAGCAGCCAGAGTTTACTTTCAAGTCCCATAGCTTCTTGAAATTTAAAGGCTGTTAACTAGATTAAGTAGACTGTCCTTTTAAACAAATGTTTCCAAAGATGGTGAATATTTCTCTTCAAAATGATTACAAAGGAAGAAATCATTTTATGTGGACATTTGTACAACAATTTAAAAGTCAAGTAGGTTTCCCAACTGTTTCCATTCAGTTTGAAAATCTTTTTATCACACTAGTGTAGCAAAATGTATGTGATAGATTAATGATTTCATACTCTTTCAGAACATGTATTTATTTTAGATAATAAAACAATGCTGTTAAGTATTACTTCAACATATTTGTTGATTTTTTTTTTTTTTTTGGTCTTTTATTCGAGACAGGGTTTCTCTGTGTAGCTTTGTGCCTTTCCTGGAACTCACTCTGTAGCCCAGGCTGGCTTTGAACTCACAGAGATCTGCCTGGCTCTGCCTCCCAAGTGCTGGGATTAATGGCTTGTGCCACCACTGCCCAGCTTGTTGATTTTTTTTTAATTTTATAAAGCTTAATTTATTTTACAGTTTTTAAATTAAAATCAAGTTTGTTAGAAATAGAATTATATCATTCCCTGCTTCCCTTCCTCAAACCCATCTCATACCCTCTCTCTCAAATTGATAGTCTCTTTTTCTTTGATTATATTTGTTGCATACATTTATGTATGTGTCTGCACAAATATATATAGATGTAGCCTGCTGAGTCCATGTTTGTTGTTTGTGTGTAGATGGTTTCAAGACTGACCATTCTGTACTGGATAGCTAGCAAGGGTACTCATCCCTGGAAAAGGCTAGTTCTCCCAGCAGTTGGTAGATGCTATAGTTCTTTGTTAGGGGCGGGACCCATGACATTTCCCCTTCCATATTAGCATGTCTACTGATGTTGACATTGTTCCGGTCTTAGTGATGCAGCATTTCTAGACATCTGTTCCACAGAAGACTTCCTGGTATTCTGGCTCTTATAGTCTTTCTGTCTCCTCTTCTGTGATACCCCTGAGTCATAGACACAGTAGTGAGGATGCAGATGTGTCTACTGGGGCAGGAATCCCCACAGTCCGTTGATCTCTTCATCATGTCCAGTTGTGGTTTTCTGTGATGGTTTCCACTTGCTGTAAAGCTTCAGTGATGAGGACTCAAAGCCATACTTATACAGAAAAGGTGACCCATACCATAAAGTTTAATAATTTTTATAATTTCCCAAGAAGTTTGTGATAGAAGAGGGTAATTTAGACATCAAGTGAAAGAGAAAATCAGAGGAAATCGAAACTTCCAGGTTTTCTCAACAAAAATACACTGATACTGCAGCCACTGTTTCCTACACTTTTACCTGATCATATTATCTACCACTATTGATAACATTTTAGCTCAATACTAACAACTTTGCATAAAATGAAGGAGAAATAAATTAATTGTGGAGAAATTAACTTGTGTATTTTGTTAAGTAGGTTATTTCACTCATACTCATCAAATTTCCATACAGTATTCTGTACTAAGTGAGCTTTGAGTAGTAGGTACTGAACAAATATCCATGAAATGAACAAATACAATATTAATGAATTGCTCATCTTTCATTATTAATTGCTTTTATTAATTTTAATTGAAACATAGTGTTATATATCCCAGGCCAGCTTTATGTAGCCAAAGATGACCTTAGCTTTAGAATCCACCTGCTTCTAATATCTGAGGGCTGGGATTACAGGCCCGACAGTCAGTTTATGTTGTACATGGGGTCAAACCCAGGAAATTGTGTGTGCTAGGGAGTCAAGGAGTCACTTACTCACTGAACTGCATTCCCAGCCCTCATCATCTGACTTAAAACCATGTTTCCTCCATTTGCTTTCAAAGTTCCTGTGGCTGTTCTTTCTCAAGAACTTGCAATTTTTAATGTATGAAAATTCTCTCATAATTTTATAGACATTATAGTTGTATAAAAGTTTTTACTGAGCACAAAATTGCAATAACATCTGTCAAGCAAATTCTCAATGACTAAGGTTTTAACTAATTGATTTAATTAGTATTTTATTAATTTTACAGCACTTTACAAAGAAGGCACACCCTAAAAATACTTAGGAGTGTTTCAAGATGTTTTCTTCAAAATAATGAGTGGAAGATGATCAGATTTGCATCTAATAATTATTTGGATTCTGAAGATGGAGCAGCGTAAGGTATCAGAGGCTCCTTACAATAAATTCAGCCCATCAAATTTCTAGTAGAATTATTAGGCTTATAAATCTTATTAAGTAAATGATACTAACATAAATAGGGAAAAAAGGCTCTCTAGACTCTGAGTTCCTCATAAGTGCATTGAATCCCAACACATAGCATGGCACCTAACAGTAGGAATGTATCTTCTTCATGAATCAAAACATGGTCAGTTTCACAAACTGGCAAGTCTGCAAACCTACCACTATTTCAAATTACTCTGCTGCTAGGCTCCTCTTCCTGTTTCCATAATCTATGAAGACTCTTGCTCCAAGTGGTGGTGATGAGGGCAGAGTGTGGTGGAGAACAGGCACACTCACTCTGAAGTAGAGACAGTACCCGAGCTCTCGCTCACCATCCATCTGCACCACTGAACCCATGGCAGCAACATCTTCTCTTTTAAATTATAGCTCAAGGTATTTGATGTCAGTGTAACATTTTCAGTGTTTTAATGATTCTCCTTTCTGGAATCTCTCCCATCCTTCACTACCCCCGATCCCCACTTATAACCCCCAGGTCTCTTTTTCTCTTTTCATATTCCATGTGTCCCTTTGCCCAAGCTGTTTTAACTCTCTCTCTTGTTCTCCTTTCTAAATTTTTAGGCTTTATCCACACTCACATCCATTTGAACACACACATGGATGCTTTATAGGCTTGAGATCTGCACATAAGAACATGTGGTTTCTCAAAACAGTAAAATTAGAACACTATCTGACCCAGATGTTCCTGAGCAATGCCCTAAGGTCTCTGTAACCTTCCACATAGACAATCACGCTTCCACATAGATACCCACCAACCAGTCAATGGATAATGAAAGTGAGTACATACAAAAAATGGGATGTTACTCAACTGGAAAGAAAAAAATGAAGTTTACAGGTAAAGTAATGCATCCCTCAGGGCCAAACTGATTCTGAGCAAGAATCTTGATCTAAAAAGACCCAAGCAAAGCATTATTGGCAAGGCCAAATCTAAGGCCAAAAGACCCCTATTTCTAGAATTAGAGAGAAAAACAGACCTCTCACAAGACCTGTGGAGCTCCATAAGAAACCTTCTTGTTTCCAAAATCTTGTTTGTTTTGCTTTGTTTCAGACAAAGTCTATCTATTATGTAGCTCTGGCTGCCCTAGAACTTGTTTTGTAGACCAGACTGCCTTCAAATTCCCAGAAATCTGTCTGCTTCTACCTCTTGAGGGCTGAGATTAAGAGCATTTGCCATCATACCTGGTTCCATCTCAAAGTCTTAACAATAAACAAAAGATAGTCATGAAGGAAGATGAATATTTAACACACTGTGCTTTACATAACACACACACACACACACACACACACACACACACACACACACACACAGGTTGAGAAGACACGCTCCCCCAGCAGAACATTTATGACTGAAAGAAACACTAATAAACTTGAAGCAAACATGTGGAAAAGAATTCTTGGTTTTAAAGTTTATTTTGATTGAGTTGGATAAATAAAAGGTGCATGAAACTTCATTAGGACTGTCATTCTCTATGTGAGCTGAAAAGGGAATGCTTATCATAGAGTGTTCCAGGATGCTGAGCAAATGAACACACAGCAGCCATGAGCAAGCATCAAGAAAGTTATACTTGGCCTTCAGAAAGGTAGCTTTGATGTGGGCGGCTGTGAGCAAGCTAGTGGTGATTGCAAAGCCACCTGTGAGGGCGTGTCATGGTGAGGAAATGGTAGGGAAGAGGACGGCAGCCCACGTGGCATGCCATCCCTGTGAGGCCTTCGCAGCCCACTCTCTGACTGGAAAAGGAAGTTGGCTTGCGAGTGAGAGCCAGTGGAATAAAGAAGTCAGGGCCGTTAATCCCAGCAAGCTCCCAATTAGCCAAGCCAACTGTTCTCTCTAGGGTGACAAATTCCTCTCCTCCCATCCATCTCCACCTACATAACTCCTCATCCTCCCCCTTGACAGGGCTCAAACATCCAGTCTTCTAGGGAGGCCTTCTCCCTGCTTCGTGGTCCCCCTTGACTTTTCCTATAGAATTTTATGCAAACTTCTATCACAAAGTTTGCCACATTAGCTGGGTATAGTGGTACATGCCTTCAATCCCAGTACTTGGGAAGCAGAGGCAGGCAGATCACTATGAGTTCAAGGCCAGCCTGGTCTACAGAGTAACTTCCAGGGCAGCCAGAGATATACATAGTGATATAGAGTGAGACCCTGTCTAGAAAACAACAAAAACAAAAAACCAAATTTGCCACATAACATTTTAATTCACTTTGACCCCCGTGTATTTCCCGACCAGATTGTGTGAGTGAGTCCATCTGCCTCACTTCTATCCTAATATCTTAGCTCAGTGTGCTTAATAAAGAGTAGATCTTACATTCTGCTTGGTGAGTTACAGTGCACATAACTGACTCCAGGCAGCCTCTGCTGATGGAGTGCAGGCTGTCAGTGGCAACCTTTATGGTACCAAATCTTTCCCCATCTATGTCCCTCCTCCTCCCCTAAACCCCCTCCTTCCCCACTGCTACCTCCTTATTCTTAGATAATGAGACTAAGGTTAAATGGGGCTGAGTTTGTTCAAGGACACAGACCAGCTCTGGATAGCTCTAATAAGATAAAGACCAAGAGAGCACCATGGGATTTGGAAACCTATCATCAAGTTCAAGGATACCTTTTGGCTCTAAAACCATTCATAACCACATCTATCACTTCCTTTCATGTTTCAGTTCAGCTCAACAGACTATGGAAAGCCGCACAAATTCATCATGGTTTCTCCCCCTCCCCCTCTAATTCCCATGAGCCCATACTTGCCTGCTAAACATGGTATTGATGTCCACTCTTCGAATAAGGAAATGAAGACATACTCATTGATTTGACCAAAGCCTCACAGTGGATGGCCCAGGCTGGAGCTCAGCTCTTGTATGATTCAAAAATCTCAGTTTTTCCTCTGCACCTGATGATTTCCTCTGATCAGGAACAGTACCCATACTGTCAGAAATCCTGTAAACTAACCAGAGCAGATCACGTAGAGATTTCCCTAGTTATCAATCTCTGCTCATTTGTAGGATATTTCTGATACACACATAAGAACATTGTGGTGCACATCTTACTAACAACCATGTTCCCACATCAAAGGTCTTCAAATTTGAAAAGACATCTATTTCATTATGGAAAATTTATCTAAATAGTTTCCTAGCCCCGTTCTTTCAAAAGATGGATTAAATGATATAAAATCTAGCCCCCCAAAAATCCACATTTCTATTATGTTTTCAGAAAAAATTTCTACATTATTTTTATACAAGACATTTATTACCATATCGCCAGTGAGAAGTATAGTTTGAATTTGGTTAGAGTTTAATTTGAGTTAGGGTTGATGGTAAAACATAGACCCAAGATCCTGACGGACTTGGGCGTTACTGTCACACTCCAAATGCCTGACCATATGCAGATTCTGCTGGGTGTCTTCTCACTGCCTGGAAGTCCACCACTCTGTGACTCAGAATATACAAGTTGGACAGCTTGGATGTGAGTTTGCAGAGGTTAGTCATCAGCGTTTCAAAGCGCCTCACTGATTGTATCATGGAATTTTGATGATGTTTGCAGTAGCTTGAGTTAAAAAAAAAAAAAAAAAACAACCAACTTCTGCCAAACCAGAAACATGTTTTAAAAACCTGTTCTCTGGTTTCTTGTTGTAACCCTTGTCATAATTGCCAGACTCCACCCTCTGCTCATTGACTACAACTACAACCGAATCATTAAATTCATCAATAGTAGAAAAGTTATATAAAATATCAGTGCACATATACATGTTATACATACCTATCTTATTGTTTGAGACCAAGAAATGAGAAAGCAGTTGATTTAATAAACATTAATTATTCAATTATTCATTCAAGAAACTGTAATGAGGTTGAGTGTGTACAGAGGTTACCATGAGGCAGAGCTGAAATAAATACTGCAAGAGAGAACAAGATGTCAATTTCTTAAAAAAAAAAAAAAAAAAAAAAATGGAGCTTAATTTAACTGATATATTTTTGCACACTTACTAGGTCCCCATAAAAGACAAGCCAAGGGAAGGGAGGAGCTTCTTTGAGGACCTGGTCACTTCAGGCAGTATGCACACAGCTCCAGACCATAATTCATGCCTCCATAAACACCAGTTCCCAGAGCCACACCTAAATCTTTTGAGATCCGACTTCCAAGCATGTAAACTCTAAGTGAAGGTTTGGGGGCTGCAATCTGCTGTCCTGGAGATCTCGTTCACATCTGATGCCTCTTATTACCCCAGGAGGCCTCATGCCTTGTGTCTCTTAATCACCACTCATCAGACCATTCACAACTTCCTTTTCTTTGCCTTCCAGAACAGCCCTCAGTCCAGCTATGGGGGCACTCTTTCCAAAGTCCACCCTCTCATTATCCAAGATGGTTCTAGAATTCACTAAATTCATTTGTTGTTTCTAGGTACTTTATTTCATCTGCTCATATTTCTCAATAAAATTTGAAACACATGTCCTTTATTCTTGAACCTTCATTTTGTCTTTATTCATATGTCAATTAATTCAAAAGTATTTATAAAGCAGTGTCATTCACTTTGTTTCTAGAACCTGGGCATAACAGTCCAGTAGAAAGCATGGATGTTAAGCAATCAAGCGTATAAACACAAGCTGCTGCTATGCTAATTTCAAAGAAGCTGTACCGAGGCGAAGGTCACTCTTACGTGATATAAGAATGAAGTATAAGTTGAACCTGGAAATCAGGCAGGTGCTAGACAATCACACACCACATACCTGAGACCAAAGTCTTTTCTTTCCCTTTATTCTAAAGGTCTGTGAGTTTTTTAAATTGCTAATTTTTTAGTAGGTAGTCTCAGAGTTACTCATTAACATTACTTGCAGTCACTAGTATGGTGAAAAGATCCAGACTTACCACAATGAAAGCAGACCTGTCAGTATGGTTTATCAACAACCCAGGGGAAGGAAAGCAATCGCTTAGTTAAACTACCAAAATGGAGAGAAGGGGTGTCACTTGAGGTATTTTACATGAAAAATCAGGAGACCTTGGTGATGGATAAAACTGAAAGAGTAAGAAGAGAAAGATTCATAACGCTTGATGGGCTTCTGTCTTACACAAATAGACAGATGGCTGTCTTCATCCCCATCTGCCCAGTTTTGGACCCACTGAATTCAAATTATATTTGCAAATTCTAAGAGAACTCTCAAAGAAACTTGTAGATGTAGAGGTCTGGTGTTTGGGGAAAGGCCAACTCTGGATGCAGTTCTTACAGGTTGGTATTGTGTGAGATCACTTTTAGGGGAAACTATGAGTGAGAACCAAGCCTCAGAGGATACATTGGATGACCGGTTAAGAGAAAATATAGGAACAGAGAAACAAAAAGCTAACAGCCAGAGAGCTCAGAAGGAAAATGTTCATGTTTGGGGACCTGGGGAAAGGGCTCAGGAGGTAAAAGGATGATGGCACAAACATGAGGGTCTAAGTTCCATCCCTAGTAATCACACAAGACCATAGTGTGGTGGCCCATCTCTATACCCCCTGTGCTGGGGATGGTGCAGCGAGCTCCCAGCCATCCAATAGAGCAAACAAGCAAGTTCCAGCTCAGGGAGAGATCTTGCCTCAAAAATAAAGTGAAGGGCAGTAGGAGCAGAAAATGGATGTGGACCTCTGGCCTTCCTCCCAACACATACAACATGTACAGATACACTCGAGTGCACACACACACACACACACACACACACACACACACTGAGTGGGGGACAGCTCTGTTCCCACATTTCTCAGATCTTCTGGACTCTTATAGAAGCCTTTTGTGCTGAAGCCCTGACTATGATTTGAATTATGTGGAACTGAACCGGCTCGAGCACTTCTTGGCAGCAGCTTTCCAGTCTTCTTTGCTGACTTTGTTCTAAGCAAATGTAAGCAGGAGTTTCCCCTCAGGTACCGTCTTCTGCCTTTCTCTCTAGGCCCTTTTTAGATGGTTTCTTCCACTGTGCAATTTCATTAACACATTTCAACTGACAATCTTCTCATACCTCTCTGTTGCAGATGGTCATTCAACATGACTGTAGGCTTAACACCACACCAGAATGACAACCATGAAACATAAAATATCTTCATTGTTTATTATAAAGTAAGAGTGTTTTCAGCTATCAAAATAGCTTGAAAGGGTATAAAATTAAACATTTACTTGTTGTATATGAAGATATATGTGAAAAATTCCAGGAAAGTTTTGAGCATATATAAATATGTATCCACAACATAACATTGTTTTTATTTCCATCCTGTCTCAGTTTCCACACTTACTATGACTTCAACATCTTCCTCTATTGGCACCTAGACATATCTCCTAGTTTTTTTTATTATGCAAATGTACAACAGTTTACTCTGCCAACTCTCTTGTGATGGGCATGTAAGTTGTTGCAATTTTTCACTATTCTATCAGCAATGCAGCAAATATTCTCATATGTGATTTATAATCTGTTGAATTGCTATACCTGTGGCTAAGTTCAGAACATGAACATTGCTGCATCAGGAGCTGGAAAAATGGCTCAGGGCTTCTGAGTTCATGTTTCTATAGCAGAGGGCCTCAGTTTGGTTCTCAGCAATCACACTGAGCATTTTCAGGGGGATCTGATACTTTGGCTTCTGTGCACATTCACACACACACACACACACACACACACACACACACACACACTTAAAATATTTCTTGAAAGCTTGTTGCAACAAAGTGCTTGTGCACTTTTAATTTTTGTTAGACTTTGTCAAGTTGCCAGCCCAGTACATTAAGCTAACACACATTCTCACTTGCAGAGAGGTGCTTCCCAGGTTTCTGATCCTCTTCCGCAAAAAGTATTGTCTAATGCTTTGATGTCAAAGGCTCATGTGACTGGCGGAACATTTTTTGTTTGTTTTGTTGCCAGTGTTATTTTTATGTTTCTGACTGAGGTCAACCATCTTTCTGTCTGCCTGTTAGTCACTGCACATCTGTTGAGTGGCCGCTCTAGTTACATACAGCTCCTGCTATGATGTTTGCATCATGGACTTTCTTTCTGGTTTGCAAGCGCTCATTGTGTTATGAAAACTGGACTTTTGTATTTTACACATGAAAATGATCTTGCCCTAATTTACCACTTTTCTTCTGTGCTAATGTTTACTTTCCAGATAGACTTTCCACTGCCATGTTGGCAAAAGTCACCAGCCTTTTTTCTTTATGCATTCTGGGTTTGAGCAGGTAGTACTCAATTCAAAGTACCTCAAGTACTTAAATCTTCACTCAGTTGTTTTCTCCTACAGCAGGCATCTTTTTTATTTTTTAAAAAACTTTTATTAATTCTTTGAGAATTTTGTATATTTTGACCATATTCACCCCTCCCCCAACTCCTCCTAGATCCACCCCACTTTCCTACCCACCCAACTTTGTATCCTCTTTTTTATATGTCTTTCTACCCATCAAGTCCAAATGTGTGCTGCCCATGTGGCATGCAGCAACTTAGCAGGGACTACACAGGAAAAGAAACCCGACTCTGCCTCCAGCGGCTCTCAATTGCCCATAACTCCTCAGACAGGGGTGGGACCTCATGTCACCTCCCCTCTCCATGCTGGGACTTGGTCTGGTTTGAGCTTCCAGGGATTGTAGAGTAGGCTTCTCTTTCAGCAAAATCTTTATCAGAGATTTCTCTGGTATAAGGAGTAGGCTAACTTCCTTCCAAGAGCCTAATCATGTTTCTCAGCAGTAACAAGTTGTCTTTTTTTAGACAGGAGATCGTTTCTTAATACACACATGCACAAGCACATATAGACACATCTATGTACTTAGGGCTCTGCCTACAATATGGAGTTTCTTTGCACAAAAGCAAAGTTGTGGGTTTTTTTTCAATCCATGTTGCCTCCATATCCCTGAGAAAATTTTCAAGTTTTATCACATGAGCTCTGCATTCTTCTTAGCTTCACTATAAGTACTTTACATTTACTGTTGGTACTTTGAGTGGCATGTATTTCTTTCATTACACACTGCATCTAATAACTGAATTATTTTTCCTTCACTTGAAAAATGTGACACTAAGAATGTTGCCTTTATGACACAAAAGTTTTAGTTTGGAGACCATCCAATTTATTTGCATTCCAGCTTTTCATTTATTTTAAAATGAGGAGCAACGTCAAAGTCTTCTAGTTCTGTTTTCAATTTCTCAGCTGTCAATAATCTCTGAGTGAGAGCTCACTTTTCTTCGACATTCTCATCCAAGAAGCCATGTGAGCTCATTTATCTTGCGAATTCTTTTTCAGTCAATGTACCAGGGATGATAAGCATCATTATTCTTTTGATACTTCTTGCATCAAAGACACTTAGGCTATTATTATGCAGCAAACTCTGTTATTAAAAGATACAAAGTATAGCACTTGGAATTAAAGTAGCATGCTACCTTCAACTTATATTCAAATCTTTTAACAAAATCAAAACAAGAAATATATATGTAGAAAAATAGACAGACAGGAAGACTATTGTGACAAAATGTTAATATACGTTAAATCAATTACCTTCCCTTTGCATCTAATTTCTAAAGAAAGAAAGCTTTCCTCCCAAACCCTCACTTCCCCAATCCTCTACTCCCATGTAGCCTCCACTTGGATAATCTACTTCAGCTCCATCATGTCTCCAGTATCCTTTCCTAGCTCAGGTTCATTGCCTTAACTATTATGATTGCTTCCAATGTGGCTCCCTAGAGTCTCTTTTCTAACTGTTCCTCAGAAACCTTACTGGACAAACTCACAACACATGTTGACAGGCTAATACCTTACAGTAGATCTCTGTGCCGTAGAACATCACACTCATTCCTCAGCAGGGCCATCAGAACCCTTCATAGTCAGTCCCTAATCTGTCCCTCACCAACCTCTCACAATTAATGGCTTGAGAAATAAAATTTTCTTCCTGCCTTTGTTCTCCATTTGTTATGAGCATGATCATCATGGAAAATCCCAAATCTCCCTTGTAGATTTCTTCTGCTAGCTTCATTCATATGGAAGTTATTATCCTAAAAGGGAAATATAAGATCTAGACAAATTATCATCATCTTTGTGATGAGAACCTTTTAAAATTTGTTTTTATTGTTTGAGAATTTCATACACACTTATAACGTGTTTTCATCAAATCCACATCCATTCCCTCCCTCCAGTTCCTCTCTGTTCCTCCCACCACTCATCCCTCCTAGCTTCTTATGTTTTGTTTTGTTTCATTTTTTAATCCACTGAGTCTGCTTGGAGCTGCCTGTGTGTTCTTGAATTTAAGACCCTCTACTTGAGCACAGGTTGCCTCCGTGGCACTGTATCCCTGGAGAAAACAGATTCCTCCTCCCCGAGCAGCTGTCAGTTGCCAATAGATCCTCAGCTAGGGGTGGGGCTTCAGGAGCCCCTCCCCTGCCCTCGCTGGGATTTTGGTTGTCTTGATCATGTTCAGGTCTTATGCTTACAGCCACAGCTACTATGAGTTGATTGTACAACAGCCCTGGAATATCCGGAAGATATTGTTTCACTACAGACATCTACTTCTTTTAGACCTTACAATGTTTCCACCTCTTTTTCCATGATAATATCTGTGATTTGGTGAGGGGGTTTCTGCAGGTGTCAGACAGAGAAGTGAACAGCAAGAAGATGAGAATGAAAACTCAGGTCAGACTGACTTCAAGAACCTGGACCAAGACTTCTAAAGAGTGATATCAGGAGGTTGATTCCCAACACATTTAAGCCCAGTATTTGGGGAAAAAAATCCCTGGTGTAATACAATCCTTAGTGCACAAAGAAGCCTATTCACTCAACTCAGGGTGCATAGCATTCCTTCCAAGAAGATTGGTTCTAGAGATAGGCTACCTGTGCTAGCTTAGGGCCTCAGGGTCTGGTCTGGTATTGTTCCTACAGATAGCATAGAGGTCATTTGGGCTATTAGCCACTCCTGGTCCTGTTTGTGGGACCTTGGGGAACCCCCTGACTGTCAGGGTCATTTAGGTTTCTAACCACCTCCGTTTCTTAGCTTTCTGGATAGAAGAACAACACATTTTTCATCTTTCCCATTGGTAAGACAATCCTGTGAGCTTAACATTCCTTCTTTGTCTGAAGTCTGTGAGCACAAGGACCTTCCTGCTGTGCTCCCAACAATGTGGGAAGAGGAGTGTGATATAGATGTCCTGTTTAGAGATAACCACTCCACAGTCTCTTATTCTCCACATATGACCAATTCTGGGTCTCTGTGCTAATGGCCATCTACTGCAAAAGGAAGCTACTTTGATGAGGGCTGAGAGATGCACTAATATATAGGTATAAAAGTAAGAACTTAGGGGGACAGTTAATTACTATGGCCATTTTACAGAATAAAAGGATTAGGTTTTATGACTTATGGACTTTGCAAGTCACAGGTTTTTGGTTCATACCAACATGAATTCCAGCTTATGGAGCAGATTTTAAATCCAGTAATAAACTGATCGGCCATTGTGTTAGTAATTGTTCTATTGCTGTGAAAAGACATTATGACCAAGGCACCTCTTAATTTAATTAGGGACTTGTTTACTGTTTCCGAGGGTTTGGTCCATTATCATCATAACAAGAAGCATGGCAGCAAGCAGGCAGGCATGGGACTGAGAGCTTACACCCTGGTCCACAGGCAAGCAGGCAGAGAAAGAGAAAAAAAAACAGAGACAGAAGCAGAGGCAGAGAGACAGAGAGACAGGGGGACAGAGACTGGGCCTGGCATGGGATTTTAAAAGCTCAAAAAGGCCACACCCCCTAGTCTTTCCCAAACAGTTCCACTCACTGGGAACCAAGCAGTAAAACATCTGAGCCTGTGGGAGAGGCTCTCATTCTCACCACCACAGCCACTGCTGAGACACTCGTGCTGGTGTGGAACCAGAGCATCCTCTGTCAAGCCAGTTGTTATTGTAGCTTTCAGTGTTCACAACTGGCCGGTGAGACTGTCCATGACTTTTCTTCCCTCATAGTATGTATAGAACACCCAGCACTATGAAATCTAGGCATTCGGGAATGAAGCTTCGATGTCAGTACCAGCTGGATTTCTCATTGTCTTTTTATTCAAGTATGTGATGTCTTCAGCAATATGGTCTTACAATCAAGTTCTGGGGAGTAACCAAGAGCAATGACAATAGCATGCAAGGTTTGGGGTGTCAATGAGAGCCTCAAGCACTGGGCTTTTCATTTAATAGCCTAGGATGTCTATGGGAAGCATTGTCCCCTTACTATATGTATATATTTAGGAAGTCTTCAAAATAATAGATTTCCACATGGATTTTTCAAAGGTTTTAAGTGTTAAAACCTCCCCATACTCCCTCCTCTAACCTGTCCTCCTACCTCCTACCCCATCTAGCCCTTCCTGATCTATTATTCCCATTTCCTCTTCATACCACCTGTGTTCTGTCCCTCTCCCATAAAATCCTCCTCCGATGGGCCTCACTAATTTCCTGACTTCTACATGTACTCCAATTTAAACGCACATATCTAAAGATTCAAAGCTGCCATCCATGTATGAGAGAGAGCATGAGGTTTTTGTCTTTTGGGGTCTGGATTACTTCACTCTGAATGGTTATTTCCAGCGCCATCTATTTACCTACAAATTTCCCAATTCCATTTCCTTTATAGCCGAGTAATATTCCATTGTGTGTATGTACCACATTTTCATTATTCATTCATCAGCTATTGGACAGCTAGGTTATTTCCATTTCCTGCTTGTTGTGAATGGATCAGCAATAAACATGAATGGGAAACATCTCCATAGCAGAATAGAGTCCTTTGGGATTATGCACAGGAATGGTATAAGTGGGTCGGTCATAGGGTTGGTCTATTTCTAGACTTTTGAGAAACCTCTGCCCCGATTTTCACAGAGGCTACACCAGTTCACTCTCTAACCAATGGGAAATAAGTGGGGACTTTTGTGATCTCCTCCCCCACAACTACTGCCGTCCATAATAGTCCTAAGAAATGGTTGGAACTGAATTTTAAAAACACAGCAAAGACAATGATTTCTGAAAAAAACTGAAGTGAATTGTTTACCTGTTCACTGACTGTTCTCAAAACCTTAATGAAAACCATTCTGAACAAATGTCAGTCACCACTGTCGATAAAGGTTAGACTGATAATTTTTTTTAGCTTTCCAGACACCCTGCTCTCTACAAAACTCACTCTGCCTATGCAGAATGAAATTACCCATAGAAGCTGTAAGTCTGGTGGCATTCCAATTATAGACAAAAACAGGCAGAGAGCCAGATTTGATCTATGTTTATAATTTTTCACACCTACTCTGTTCTATTACTTTTATTTTATTATAGAAAGTTTCAAATAAACAAAAAAGAGAGAATACCTTATACTACCATTGAGCATTAATAGCTGTTAACATTTTACTGTATTTATTTCATCTATTTTAATTGCTGAATGATCAGAAGGGATTTATATTATTACAAGAGTTCCTTTCATAATCAAGCATATATGACATATATGTGGGTGTATATAAGTATGTATTGTGACCTACCCTAGCAAACCTAATATTAATTCTCTAATAATCCTGTTTAAATTTCCCTAAACATCCCCATAACTAATTTCACAGCGGCTTTGTTGAACCAGGAATCTAATAAGCATAAAACTGCACTTTATTTTTTTCATCTAAGGCAGAGATGCATCTTTTGGATATCATTGTGTATGACACTAACTCATTAAGGCATCATCTCATTTTGAGCAACATGAAACACTCTATCACTGGAAAGTTAGTACAGATGTAAAACAAACTTAATGAACTGGCCACAAATTTACCCTGTAGCTAAGGATGACAGAATGTCAGGATTACAGGCCTGCATCACTGGCTGGGTTTACACAGCACTGTAGTTGAAACCCCCTCAGCTGTCCTACATAAGAGAATGTGTAGGCCTGGGGAGGATAGTTTTGACCCATATTGAAGCCAGAGGTTCGCATATGTCAAAGTAGCATACTCTCAAAGGTTCCTCCGACTGTGAGCACTCTGCAAACGTGCTCAGACAAGCAGTGAGTTCTGTTAGTTATGCCAATAGGATGCAAGCTCAGTAAAACCTACTACCCTTAAGGAGTGTGTGTGTGTGTGTGTGTGTGTGTGTGTGTGTGTGTGTATGTGTGTCTTCCAAGAAAGGGTTATGCTATCCCAAGTGATGAGCAAATGTGGAAATGCCATCCCTTTCAGGTGACATTCTGGGGTTTAAAGGAAAATCCCTTCACCAGAATTCTGGTCCCATTATCGAACCTGGTCAGCTCACTCGGGGAACTCCAACTCAAAAATACCCTCTGCCCCCCCCCCCCCCGCGCCCGCCAAATTTCATGAAGTTTCTATGAAATGAAATTCACATACATAGTCACCAACACTGAGGGGCGATTTGGAATGTGTGGAGATGGACAGATGCAAACTGTGTCACAGTTACATACACCACAATGAGGAAGGGGTTGCTGTGAGGAGAACACTTGAAAGAACTGGAAACACATGAAGAGGGGGAAGAAGAGCCACACAGTCTCTTTGAAGGTGTCTTCTCTCCTCAGCATCAGGGCACAGGAGCAGTGCCGAGCAGGAAAGTGTCTGAGCCTACAATTCAGGGAATTCCTGAAAGGAAAGGAAATGAAAGGATAAGCAGACACTTGTGGCACATAGCTTCAAGCCCAGCTCTGGGGAGTGGGGGGGGCTAAGGCAAGGAGGCACTAAGTTCAAGGTCAGCTTGGGCTATGTAAAGACACTTCGCCTTAAAAATTAAGTGCTAGTTGGGAATGGGAACAAAAGTAGCACACACATACAAATAATATATGCACAACATACAAAGTAAATAATTGCACTTCCTCCTTGCAATGGTCCTGTTTCAAATGCTCAGCAGGCAGTTAACAGTCAGTGGCCTCTATTGGACAGAGTGGCAACTATTTCTGCGTTGTCGAAACTTAGACAGCACTGAGGAAATGAAGACAAGGGAAGAGGCCAATGAAGAGAAAGGATGACTTGTAAGCACCCTCCTCACTTTGCTTGATGGAGCTGGCTCTCCTGTTGAGACTGCCACTACTCAGAAAGATTGGGGCTCCACCCTATCTCCTCCCCAAAAAGCTGCTAGATAAGTTGCTGTCCCTCAAACCATCTGGTTGGTTGGGATTGTTGGAACAAGGCCTTGAGTTAGGGTGGAGCCTGGGATGGGCTCAGGGAAAGATAATTCAATGGATGAAGGAGGTCCATGCGCTCACTGGCACCAAGCCCAGAATTCCAGATGGATAGACCACTTCCTTGTCGCTGACAGCCTTCAAGAGTCGGTCCTCCAGCCTTCAGTGCCCAGTGAGTGTTCTGTCATTCCTGGCCATGAGATCCACCTACGAATGCATCGTTCAAACTAAGTCATAGTTTTGGAGTGTCATAGATGGATACTCACATTCTCATTTACTAATGAGGAATTTTGTCTGCTCATCTCTTATGTTGTTTATTCACACCAGCCAATCCCTACCACGAGCATTTTCACTAACTGCAAACACAGGCTCCCTTATCCACCCCTCTGAGGGCTACAATGAGTTATGTGTCATTTCAAACCACTGTCAAGTAACTGTTGCCACATACCCAGAGCAAAATGACAACATTCTGTAGACTGGCCCCCAGAGAGCTCTCTCTTTTCTGGGATATGTTTAGCATTCTCTGACAATAATCTACATATTATCACACAGGTCTTGCTTCAGCATGCCACAGCAAACGCTGACGATATCTAGCTCCAATACCATTCCTGAGACAGTATTCAAGAGAAGATATCCCAAGAGAGTTTCTGAACATTGCCTTGTATGGGTCAACATTCTTGCTAACCTCAGGCTCTTGCAGCTCTGTGTGTGTGGGCAGCCTTTCCCTGTGTTCTAATTGGCTCACTTTGCAGTCTTGGCCCTGTGCTTGGGAATCATCACTGACTTTTAACCCACCTCACCTGGAGTGCATCTGCTGTTTTCTCATTAGTATTTCAACACTGGACCTCAACAGGATTTAACTGGGAGCTGTGGTTGTTTCCTTTACATCTACCTGGGCTAAATTTTCAAGTTTGCTTTACTATGTTTTCAAAGGACAGACTCTGAAAGAGGAGAAAATTAAAGACAGAGAAAAAAATATCCATAGAGAGAAAATAGAGGCCTTCCTGGACTTAAACAGGTCACTGAAAGGAATTACTCAGAGAACCAAATGATTGTAAGGGTTATGTCTTGTCTGTTCAGAAATGCTTTAAAAAAAAAAAAAAAAAAAACGCTCACTGATCATTAGCAATTTATTCTCTTAACAGCTTAGGAAATAGTTTTATCTTTCCTAACATCTACTAAAATGAAAAGCTTATAATTTTCTGCCGTGACCTGAGGGTTTGGCTCTGAACATAAGCTGTACAAGCCTATGAATGTTACGGACACTCCAAATACACTTGCCTTCTCAATCTGATGAGGAGCTAACTTCTTAGCAGCTGAAGAGCCCTCAGCTCGAACAGGAGCCCCCATGTTTTGGCCATTTTGACTATCTGCCACCAAAAGCCTTCAGTAGAGGAGAGGCACAACCTACCCCACAGAGAGCAGCTTTCCAGCTGGCAGAAGGGTGTGTCCCTGAGTTTTTACCTGGGAGCAATGATGATCTTGTCAAGCATTTCACTGAGACCAGCCCAAGTTTTTAGGGTGGGGATCCAGACTGGTTATACGTACCTTCCCTCCTTCCCCCAGCGGAAGGCAGAAACACCTCAAAGCCTGCATGTAAGAACATCTACTGGGAATTATTTTAATCAGACACCAGCTGAGTGGGAGAAAGAAAAAGAGCAGAGAAGAACAAACAAAACTGCCTTGGTCGTGGATGTAACAGAAGCCAGCTGCGGCGATGGACTGGCACTCCTTCAGACTAGCTGCCCTGCTGCTCACTTTCCTGGTAAGTGGATTCTGCTGAAAGCTATCCGTCACCCTCTAGCCTCAGCATAACCGAGAAGGCCTTTTCAGAGAATGTTATTTGCAGGCACTTCTCTGCTAAACCATTAAAAGTTTATGTTAATGACAAGGTGGTTTTTTACGAACTGGGGTTTTAAGTGGTGTTTCTCTCTTTAATTGAAGACTCCAGATCATATTAATGCTGCAGAGTCCACTCATCATACCACGTCTCTGACATCCCAGATACTGATTGGGAAAATATTGAACTGAAGAAAGTCTTAAAGTTGCTGTGTTTGCTTGTTCAAATTCTCATTGGCGGGGATGGGGCTTTTGAACTAAACATTCCGGGTGTGTCTGGGTTTTCAATCTAAACACTTTCCCCTTCTTTGAGTAGTTTGATTGACACACTGATGGTATGCTTTAAAGCCACGAAAGACTTCATATTCATGAGGACTGCAGATGTTGTGATGAGCCTCACCATCCTAGCACTCTCTTCCCTTCCAGATGTTGTCAGACTCCATCCAACTAACACCCAAAACCCTACGTTGTTTGCAACTTGAATTAAAAAGCCATTGCTAATGTCAAAAACTGCAAGTACAGGAGATTTATAACTAATATACCAGGTGAGGGAATGAGCATAATTAAGAGGTAAATGTAATTAAGCTGTCCTTGACCTTCAATAAGGATGTGGCATAGAAGCTACACATCTGATGGTCAGACCATGCAGTTCAATGATTTATTGTTGCCCCTCTATGGGTCATTCATTTCCTCTTTGAGTTGATAAATGTGCCACACCAATACCAATACCAATGTTCAGCAGTAAGTTTTAAAGTTTTAGTCTCTCTCAAAGTTCAAAGTAGGACAAATGTAATCTTAAAAGGCAAGTGCCAAGTAAATCCCCCTCCAGCTTTGCAGAATGTGGCTCTTATCTGTTCTCACTTGCTTAATTTTTGAACTGGAATGTTGAATTTGTATTGTAATAAGTTAGAGTTTTGGTTTACTATATGCTGGCTGATTTGAATTCAGTTTATTTATTAAGAGGGGTCATAGGGCTAGGGATGTTGCTCAATAGTGGGACATTTGCCTAGCATGCATGAGGTCCTGAGTTCAGTTCCCAGAAGTGAATGATAAAAGGGCAAGGGAATTGTGAGCAGTAACATGTAGTTATAAATGACTCTCAATGGCTTTAGTTCTAAGCTGCCCTTCAAATGTGACTTTTATTCAATAGGCCTTTTAGTGGATTTTTAGGTTCAGTTAATGTCACAACCTGGATTATGGCAAAGATCAATGAGTATTATATAGCAGGTCATTTGACTACAGGAATGTTTGTCTATTGCTAAATAATCAAATACTTTAATTTTTAATTCCATTAAATTTGGCTCATTAAGGCTTATTGTAGCATTTCCATTCATTAATGCAGTTCCAACACCTGTGTGCTAACTTTTATTGAAATTATAAGTAATTCTTTATTTATTGATTTCTGTGATTATTTCTAATTAATTGCATCTTATGAAATTCCTCCAAACAGCTATTTCCTGGTTAGTCATTCATCAGTAAAATACACCATTTTATCAAAGTTCTCATGGAACTGTCAGCCCAGAGAAAGAAACTTCTGGGGATTTGTACTTTTCTCTCTAAGCTTGGATAGTGTGTGTGTCTATGTCTGTGTCTGTCTGCATGTCTGTGTCTGTGAATTAGTTTTGGGAAGAGAGGGAGTCTGTGACCATATTTACTGTGGAATATAGCACAAATTTCTCAGATGCTTTACAGTATTTATCTGTTTTCACTTATGTGTAGGTACGTGTGAATCTGTGTAAATGTATGCAACAAGTATGTGGGTTCCCTGGAGCTCGAATTATAGGCAATGGTGAATCAATGAATGTGGGTGCTAAGAACTGATCTCAGGTCCTCTGGAAGAGCAATGTGTGCCCTTTACCACTGTGCCAGCCCATCTTTAGAAAGCTTTACTATAATGATTTAAAACGCTTTATTTTCAGGTTAATATGGCGTTTTTGATAAGATGTTTCACTAGTTTTGAAGATCCTATTTTCACTGCTAATTTTAGCAGATGATTTTCATCCCTAGTCTTCTGCCTCTAGCCTCACACAGTGTGTTTTTCTTTATCAAATGAAAAGATTATAAGTAAATAAATAACAAAGTTTTTATAGTCTTTGCTGCTCAAAGTCAATAAATGAAAATACATGATAGAAATACATTTAGAAAAAGGCCAATATATTTAAGATGTTTGATAATATTTTCAAACAATGCTATTTAGAGAGCTTGGCAACTTTGTGTTAGTGGTATATTGCATGACCTGCTCAGCACATGTAGAAGTGGATTCTTTAAGCCTTGTCCAAATTAGTAAATTAGACCACAGAGACTAAAGCAGAGAAGCTGCTCCTAAAAGGACCAAGGCTGCTGCATGAGCTTTCTACCAATCCAAACATCTCCTGGACAGATGAGAGCTCACATCTGTGACAGCACTACAAGATGAAGGCACGGGTTGACTCTTTCCCCCCTCCTCTTCATCTCTGCCTTTTCCTCCTCCTCTTCTTCCTCTCCCTCCCCTTCCTTCTCCTATTATTTATCCATCCATCCATCCTTCCATGCATCTATCTATCTATCTATCTAATTATCTATCTTTCTATCACCTATCTATCTATCTATCTATCTATCTATCTATCTATCTATCTATCTATCTATATGCAGTGAGTAGTTATAATTTTCTCCTACCAGAGAACAGTGCATCAAACAGAAAAAAAAAAAAAAACTTTGCAGATGGTTGTGATGATTATGAAAAGAAATCCTTAACCTCCGTGAGAAGGAGTACAGTAAGATCTGAGAACTCTAGGGATTGCTGAGAAAATCACCTGCAAAGTCACCAAGTCTGATTACTCTGCTAAACATGAGGACAAATCTGATGACATCCTTTTCCATAGAGGCACATTCTGCAGATTAAGTTCAAAGAACAGAGAAAAGACATTTTATCTGTTAACAAAAATGATGCTAATCATAGTTTTGGATTTTGCTTCATTTTAGATTTTTGATGGAAGGTTTTACTCTGCAGCCCAGGCTAGCCTACACTCACTATGTAGCCCAGGCTGGTCTTGAGCTTCCTGTCCCCACGTCTTAGCCTCCTAGATGCTTGGGTTATAGACATGCAGCACTAGACCAGGCTCTAGTTTAGTCTTTTTGTGATGATTTTATGGGATTACTACTTCATTCAATTAACTGACACCCAATAAACTAACCCTACACTTTGAGATTTGTTAAACATTTTAAGAATACAAGTAGGAGTTAAAATGGTACTCATTTATGACAGTTGATTAACTTTCTTTATTTGAACCTGATATTGTAAATTCCCTTATTTACATTCACTGACACCACAAAAGAAAGTACTGAAGTTCACTGACACCAAGAAAAGTACTAAACAGCTGGTATAGACCCAACAGAAGACAATCCTGAAGGGACTCTGATGCTTTCCTGTACATATATTTAACTGTTGCGCACTGCAGAGAAGAGCATTTCAGCCCAAGATTTTATGGGGAATGAAATCAGTGTTTCTATTCCTCTGGTTAGTGAAACACAAACTGTAGTTAGGCAGGATCATCTCCGCAGATGTGATATTTGCTAAGGTTTTTTTGGTTTTTTGTTTGTTTGTTTGTTTTTTGGGGGTTTTGTTTGTTTGTTTGTTCAAGACAGGGTTTCTCTGTGTAGCTTTGCGCCTTTCCTGGAACTCGCTGTGTAGCCCAGGCTGGCCTCAAACTCACAGAGATCCACCCGCCTCTGCCTCCCTAGTGCTGGGATTAAAGGTGTTCGCCACCAACGCCCAACAACTAAGGTTTTCTTTATTCACCAAAAATCTAGGAGTAAAATCTTCCTCTTCCTTCCACTTTTCACAAATGTGGAGTCAAATCCATCCCCACTTAATGAGGGCTGTGACAGTGTAGAGGGCACTTCAGTGACAAGAAAAGCTAACCCACAAATGCGGTAGGGATGAATCCAGATGCACCTATTCGAAGAAGCTGGTGGATGATGACAAAGGACACTTGGGTCCCTATGCACGTCACTTTCTGATACTTCTCTGCTCTGTGTTCAACAAGGACTCTGGTGCCGAACATCCTGGTGTCATAAGAACAAACATTGCTTAACGTACAGGCAGGAAGCTTGATCTGCTAGGCATTGTGCTTAGATTTCTTCTGCTCCTTCTGCTGAGTTAACACCCTCCAGGGTACTGGGTCATGCCGCCCATACTAGTTATGCTTGGCGTGCAAACTCTTGTAATGGACCGAGACAGGTCCAACCTTTCTCATGCCAATGGCTGGTGATCCATGCTCTTAATTACTCTGTGAGCATGGAGTACAGTCTTTTATACTTGTCTAATTAGAATCACATCCCTACAAATGAACAGCTGATTCCTGCTTGTGAAACTCTTTGACTCTAAGCCATTTGAAGGCAAGCTCCATGTCTGATTAACCTTTGGATCACTCACAGCTCTCTCAACAGAGACTCCATACAAGACTGAGAGCCACCGTGTCTCACTGTACAGAAAAGAAACACCAAAAGGGAAATTGGGGGTAGCTCAAATTCCCTTTCTCACACATAATCCGAAGAATATCCTCTCAAGGCAATCAGTGTAGAAATAATTGTGTTGCCTTTTCCTAATGCTTTGTGGTATAATGATGCATCCACTTCACATTTCATTCTAGGCTTACCTGAACTTTCAGGGCCTCAACCTTCCTAATGCTGCAATCCTTTAACACAGTTCCTCATGTTGTGGTGACCCCCAACTATAAAATTATTCCATTGCTACTTCATAACTGTAATTTTGCTACTGTTAGGAATAGCAATGTGAATATCTGATATGCAGAATATCTGATATACAACCCTTGTGAAACAGTCATTAGATCCCAGAGGGATCATGGCCTACATGTTGAAAACCACTGTTTTAGCACCATCATGCTGTCTTAGAACATTGTAGTACACATTTGTCAAGGAAATGAACAATCATGAATAAATATGAGAAATTAACCCACTGAGGTATGACCAATTCCAATGTCATATCCTTTGTCAAAGAAAGACAAAAGAAAGATTTTGTTGTTTTGTTTTTGTTTTTGTTTGGTTGTTTTGTTTTTTGGTAAAGAAACAAATTTTATTTTACTATTCTTTCTGGCTTGTCCTTGTGATGTACCTAATAGTTACCAAAGACATTTTATTCAACAAATTACCACTATCTCACTATTATTAAATACCAAAGATTTTCCTCAGCAAGAAATTACCCTTCAAGTCAAATTTTAGCATATGGAAAGGACAAATTTTAATTTAAAAAAAAAACTTGCTGAATTTCACTTTAACTAGATAATTATTAAAAGTGTCATGAATTTGCATCCTGTGGCTTTTAAATAAATATATTTTGATTGGCTCTGGAAGCAGATGTGAAGGGAAGAACTCATTGAGATGAGTTATTTACTGTTGTTACAGAACTTTTGGAATCCAAGAAAATTTAGTTTTCAATGTTTGTGACAAAACTGTGGCTCAGACAGATTAAGTTTCCAGTGGACAAGAGAGCAGAGTCTTTTTAAACACCTTGGCAACCCATGTCTCTAGGGGTGATCTCCATAACTGTCCGCATTGCACAAAATCCAGAATTGTTTCTGAGTCCAAGTTACTCTGCCATCATCAGAAAATCACTATACCTGTGCCAGGGAAGAGGGCTCAGTCATTTAGAATACCTTCTCTCTAACTTTGCTTCCCCTATCAATGTATCAAAATGCCCAACCTTCCTCTCCCTACCCATCCTTCCTCTCTCTACCCATCCTTCTTCTCTCTACCCATCCTTCCTCTCCCTACCCATCCTTCCTCTCCCTACCCATCCTTCCTCTCTCTACCCATCCTTCCTCTCTCTACCCATCCTTCCTCTCTCTCCCCATCCTTCCTCTCTCTCCCCATCCTTCTTCTCTCTACCCATCCTTCCTCTCTCTACCCATCCTTCCTCTCTCCCCATCCTTCCTCTCTCTACCCACCCTTCCTCTCTCTTTGCTCTTTTCCAGCCTGTCTTCTCCTGCTCTCTCTGTCACACTTCTTTTACATGGCTTTTTTTCCAATCAAAAATCCCTTCTCAACCTTCAAACATAGTATCTCGCTCACCCACACAATTTTTGCTGATTCCCACACCTAAAGCTCATTTGGTCTTTCTCTTTTATTTTATCATCAATATTCTGGGAAAGTAATTTTCTGTCTTCCTTTTCTCTCCACCCCTTGTTCTCTTTTGGTAGGGCTGATCTTTGTCCCGTCTACCTGAAAACGTCCTCTAAAAGGTCACTGAAACTCTACTCTTTCCTCAAATTTCACACAGTTGCATTTTTCAGATCATCTGGCTTTCATGCCCATCAGTCTCTCAACGCCCCTCTTTGACAGCTGTGAATCATTTTATGTCCTCCGGTCCACATGGCACACTTTAGTTTCAGCCTTTCATCCTTCCACCTGCCTCCCTCCCTTTACTGTCCTTTCTTCCTCCTCTCTCTTTTTCTCTCTGTGTCTCTCTCCCTCTCTCCTACCTCTTCACAACCGCCACCCTCACTCCCTCGCTCCCTCCCCACACCCCACGTTGCACTTATTCCCAGTTAAAGAAATGCAGGAGTTCCCTGTACCACCCTCACCCACAGCCTGTTTCTTTACTACACCCTCCACTTTACAAGTATCTAATTCTGCCATGATTTTAACAGTTCTACGGGAGTGGATGCACCTTGACATTACATACCCAAGCTAGGGTTTTGCTCAATGGCATTCTTCCAGCACCTCAAACAATGTCCTACCTCTGGCCCTAGTCCACGCTTTAGGACTGCCAGCTCCAGGGACCCCTTCTGCTCTTTATCTAGCATCCCATCTACTCTCTAACCTTGTAGATCCTGTCCTTCCAGATCTTTCCCTGTGGCTTCCACTGCCTTTGCATCTACTTAGCTCTTTCTCACCTCTACTTTGTTTGGTGCATAAGACCCAACAGCCTTCAGCCTGTAATTTCCAAGTCTTCCCACTGCTCCTACCATCTATTGTCCAAGTAAGCTTTCAAACCTATAATTTCAGCATGCCTTTCCCATGACCAAAATACTTCAATATCCTTTTACGGTACACAAGGATTTGATGTTAGGACTGGAAAGGTATTCGTGTGTAGTCTGTCTACCCACATCTCAAATGAGATAAAGTTCAGAGAATTACTATATATACATACATTTATATGTACATATATATGTATGTATATATGTATATATAGTTTTCTGACAACCCAATGATCTTTCCATGTCATCATTTTGTCTTTAAAAGCCTAATACTGAGTTGGGGATTTAGCTCAGTGGTAGAGCACTTGCCTAGAAAGCTCAAAGCCCTGGGTTCAGTCCTCAGCTCCAAGAAAATAAAAGCCTAATACTTTGTATCTGAATTTATTCTATACTCTGATTAAAAAAAAAAAAAAAAAAAAAAAAAAAAAAAAAAAAAAGCTCACATCTACCCACCACATTTTAAAAAGCAGACTAGGCAGTTTTTTTAATTACCCATCCAATTGTGAGTCTGACACTGTGGTGAAACCTACTTGGTATTTTGCCTAAGTTGCTTCTCATGGGAAAGAGGATGACCTGGCTTCATAAAGTTGGGGAAAGAGTTCTTAGTCACCTGGCCAGTTACCCAAAGCAGTAAGCCCTGGCGCTTCACTCTGGGAAGGGAAACGCAGTAACAGATAGCAGATGAGTGAACAAGAGCTGTAGCTATGAAGAAATGACTTCCAAAGAGACAAATGAGGCAGTCCTGCAGACCTGTCCCACCCACAAGCAAGAGCAAGAGAAGGGTCCCCAAAATTACTACTCACTGGAGTAAGTGAGTTCTCCAGTCAAGCTCGGCTCTATAGACAACATTGCAGTTGTACACCCTAACTAATCATTAAGCTGTGTGGATTCCTTTGTTGCCTTGTATCACTGTTGTTGTTGTTGCTGCTGCTGCTGCTGCTGCTACTGTTTCCATATAACCAGTGCCAGTGACGCTGGGGAGATGGCTCAGTGGATGAGAGTAGTGCTGATCCTCATCCATGAGGATCTGAGATTGAATCCTCAGCATCTGCATAAAAAGCTTTGTGGCCACAAATTCCTGTGGTCCTACTGCTGTGAAGATGGGAACAGAAGGGTTGCTGGAGCTGGCTGACCACCAGCGTATCTCCAGGTTCATTGAGAGATCCTATATCAAGGGAATAAGGCTGAAAGCATTAGATCAGAACACTCAGTGTCATTTTCTCTCCTCTGCACATGTGCACAGGCATTCACCTGGTCACACATGTGCTCACACACCAAACACACACACACACACACACACACACACACACACACACACACACACAAAAGAACAAAACTAATAAGCATAATGTGAAGTTAGATCAAAAGAGTAATTTTTGGTTTTCTAAGAAGTAATATCAATTTTTGCTAATGTTTCACTTAATAAATTATTTGAGCAAACAGTCTATCTTATACTTGATTGTAAAACAAACACATATGTAGGATGAACTGTATGGGATTACATTTTTCCATAAGTTAGTAGCCAGGCCTCAGTTTCCTCTTCTGTGTAAAGGAGACAATAATAGTAATGTCCATTACTGGGTTTGCAATGATGAGAATGGACAGATTTTTCTGACCACATTGACTTAGACTTAGTTATCATCCATTTAATGGCAATAGTAATAGTTACAATGACTGACATAGTATCACGGGTAATAATTCTCTTCATTATACTCATGTTGATCATAAATACATGTTTGTTTAATGTTTCTGTTTTCACTTTTTTTCAAAACATCTTCTTAGCAACTGAAATTTATATTTTCCTTAAGGATGAAACTGAAACCAGGTGTGAAAAACCAATCACTATGTTTAAAATTATTGATATTCATTTTTTAATGCACACTATACCTTTTAATATCAGTGCTAACATGGGTTTCAGACTTTGCTGTTATGAGAAAACTCAATTATAAGTTCCATACCTCTTATTTGAAAATGTATTTACAAAATTTAAGGGTGTACATTGGTGTAAACAATAAATGCAAAAAAAATGCTTAACTTTTAAATGTACATTTGCCAAGCCTTAAATAAATATAGAAATATTAATTTGACATGTAAATATTGGTGTTTTACCTGATGACTTTTTTAGACTTTTAGATTCAAAATAATTTAATATGTCCCAATACTTCACTACAAGTTCCGTGCAATGCTCAAATCTGGAATTTAACTTAAACAGATCTCTACTTAATAGCACTGCTTTACTGCAGAGAGAAGTTCCCTAATCAGGAAAAAAATGGCTAAGAAACATCTACTACCATTAACTTAGCCCAAATTTGCATTGTTTGGTTTTATTTTTATGTGTTTTTAGTTATCTGTTAACATAGAAACACAGAAAACATTGAAAAAACTCATTAAAAATGAACTATTATGACTGCTTTTTATAGGTGGTGCTTGAAGTTAACAGTGAATTTCAAGTCCAGGTAAGAAAAAGCAAATTTATTTTTCTATACTGAGAAATAAAAGGGCCAGGCATAAAGTGTAATCCCAGCATTTCCAAGACTGAGGCATGAAGATTGTAGATTAGAAGCCAGCCTTAGCTACATTAAAAAACATATCTCAAAAATCACATAATAAACAAATTAAAAATAAGAAAGAGAAAAAGGAGAGGGAGAGTGGGAGAGAGGGAGAAGACCATAGGGAAAGATAGATTAGCAGTGCCAACATATACTCAAGAAAACCCTCATTCTTCTAAATACAAAATTACTGCAATGTTATTATTGCAAATGTTAAAGTAATCAGAATTTTTAATTTTCCGCTTAACCATCTTCTCTTCCTGACATAATTAGTCTTCCTCCCAAATCTCCAGTGGAATACCAATAATAAGTAATAGTTAATCGACACTATGTTTTACTCTACCTGTTCAAGCTAAGAGACTATAATACCAAAAATGGTACCATTAAGTGGCACTCCAACAGAAGACAGAAACGTGAATGGATCAAGTTTGCTGCAGCTTGTCGGGAAGGTGAAGACAACTCAAAGAGAAACCCAATTGCCAAAGTAAGTGTCAACCCCAAAGCACGCATCCAAACAGCACAATGGATAGGGTCACGGTTCTAGGAGGACCCAGCTTGCATATGCTTCGTGCACACATTCTACTGAAAAGTTATGGCCCAACAGCACTTCCCTATTCACATTACGAAAGCCAAAATTCCTAAAAGGATAAACCAAGAAAGTTAGGTACTTGGGTAAACAGCTAAATATTGTCTCATCTCATTGGCAGAAATAATGCACATGAATATTTGTTATGCTAGACTCCAAAAAGACCATGGTTTACAGATGGATTTACAGTTCATGTTCAGAGTGTGTGCTCTCTCTGCTTAGAACTTAACTCCTATTTGTATTTATAAACATTCAATGCATGCCTCATTCATAACCTCAAGTTCCTATCATTTTCCCTATTTTCCTTTCTTCATACACAAACTCAGGAAACTACTCTGTCCATACACACAGATTCACACCGATAGACATATAGAGACATACACAGATACAAACACAACCATTCATACAGATAGATATGGCAACTGCCTTATAAGATTTGCTTATATTCAGACATTCATTTTAACAAAAAAGCCAGACTTTAATCCTTTATTGAGATGGGCTCTTTACTTTCCCACTTTCAGAATTAAAAGTTTAAAATGGGGTTGGGGATTTAGCTCAGTGGTAGAGAGCTTGCCTAGCAAGTGCAAGGCTCTGGGTTCGGCCTCAGCTCTGAAAAAAAAAAAAAGTTTCAAATGACTTGTTACTACAAAAATCTATTTAAAATTTTTTTCTGAATCTTTGTAGTTTTTAAAGTTATTTTTTCATTTAAAGATCAACATTATGTGATAATTGCATTATAAAACTCTCCAAGAAGGCAAGGAATAACCTACATTAGACAAAGAGCTAGCATAAAGTCCAAAACTAATACAAAAATAGAGCTATAAATGTTTTATGATTATGGCATCTATGGACAACAGCTATGAAGACTTCTTAGGGTGACATTTAGTTCTTCATTGTTTGGTAGACATAGAAATAGGTTTTGGCATGGTGGTGCACTCCTTTAATCCCAACACTCAGGAGGCAGAGGCAGACAGATCTCTGTGAGTTCAAGGCCAACCTGGTCTACAAAGTGAGTTCCAGGATAGCCAGGGCTGTTACTCAGAGAAACCTTGTCTTGAAAAAACAACAAAAAATAAATAAATAAACAAACAAAACAAAAAATACCTAGAAATGGAATTATTTTATTATATTGCTATTTACCATTAAAAATACAATATTGACCATATACCTACTATTACATTTCTATGTTTTTGACGCCTCCCAAATGATGTCACAGACAACACATTCAACAATTCTCAAGGACAACAGTTGTCCTATGTCACATTTAGAAGTCCACATGGCCCTTGTAACATCTTCACTTGTATCTTTCTACAGATTCATTCTGATTGTGCCGCAACCCAGCAAGTGACATACCGCATCTCTGGAGTAGGAATTGACCAGCCACCTTATGGAATCTTTATTATTAATCAGAAAACTGGCGAAATCAATATAACATCCATCGTTGATCGGGAAGTCACCCCCTTTTTCATTGTAAGTGGGCTTTGTTTCAATATCTGTATGCAGGTATAAATTATTCTTGGAAAAATCTTAGAATGTACCAGATTTGATTTCAAGAGTCCCAAAATTGGGATTTCTGAGATCTTTCTTAATTCACAGGTACCCTAATAGATGAGAAAAAATAATACAGAAATGTTTCCCTCATATGTTAGCAAAAAAAGCTAGTTAACATCAGCTCCATGACAAACTAGAGTATTTGTTTGGAAGAGCAAATCTTTAGCTTTTACTCAGTCTTAAAAAAGAAAATCAGTGGAAATCAACACTTCCCTTTAACTCCACTGCCAAGTGATGAGCCTGGAGCTACTTGCTATTTGTTCCATATGGACATCATCATAACTTTACACTGTTCGAGATCATCTGAGCTCTAAAGGAAATTTGAAAACTCACTCATCCTTAATCTCTCTCTCTCTCTCTCTCTCTCTCTCTCTCTCTCTCTCTCTCTCCCTCTCTCTCTTTGTAGAAGCTGTTACACAACTTACATAGCCTCTCTTCTAATGCTCCACCTTATTTCTCTTTAAGCAGTTCACCGCCCCCCCACCCCAAACATGCCACCTATCCCAATACCTCCATACACATAGCACTCTCTTTTCTGGCTCAGATACATTCGCTGCTGAGTCTAAAAGCATGATCAGCTTTCTGCCTTCCTGGAGCTTTCCTCAGGCCATGTCTGCCACCCTATTGTTCCTTGTCACCCATCACAATCTCAATCCTATCACCGAGTTCTCCCCTTTTATTCTCCTTAGCCGTTTACTGTCTCCATTTCTGTCTGTCATCATGGCTAACACTTCTTAATCAAAAACTAAAAGAAAATAAGCTGGGCGGTGGTGATGTGTGCCTTTAGTCCCAGCACTTGGGATACGGAAGCAGGCAGATCTCTATGAGTTAGAGACCAGCCTAGTCTACAATTGAGTCCAAGGACAACCAGGACTACACAGAGAAACCCTGTCTCAAAATAATGATATAAAAACAATCTTTCCAATGTCCTTGTAGTCTCTTCTATTAAAGTCCCACCAAAGGTCTGAGGATGTAATTCAGTGATCATCATTTGCTTATTGTGTGTAAAAGCCTAGGTTCAATCCCCAGCCCTGAAAAAAAAAATATTCCAAACTAAGTCCAAATATCCTTCAGTCCTTGCTGTTTTTCTTCACACTGCTCATCTCCACCCCCAGAACTACTCTAATCCCTTAGCCTCCAGGTCCAAATCTGTACTCTTGACTTCTTCCCTCCACAGTGTCTCCCAACAAATTCAGCAAATCAGCAAACCAGTCCACCTAAGGCACAGTGTATTGTTACACAGAGCAGATGACCTCTGTGAAAATATACACTTTACACATCTTCACAAGGGAAACAGTAATAATGAAATAAACAGCCATGTAACCCCCCAGCACTTAAGAATGCCACATTGATTTTAAGGTGGTCCTCTGACTCTCTGACCACATTCTCTAGGGCCCTTCCTCTGGCACTTTTTCTTGATTTTAAACATAGAATCTACAGCATTTCCTTTGTCTAATGTATCAAGTTACCTTTTAAGTTGCGTTTTGTGCTCTTGTTTGCCTTTTCTTATTGTTACATGTGTTGCATGTGTCCATATTTTAGTGGGAAATAATAATATGGTATCCCTTAATCCTATGTGGTACCAGGGCAATATCTCCATTCAGTAAGAACTTACGAATGCATACCTCACCACAGATCCTTTGCCTCCATGTCTAGATCTACTGCCGAGCATTGAATGCACAAGGTCAAGATTTGGAGAACCCACTGGAGCTAAAAGTTAAAATTTTGGATATAAATGACAACCCTCCCGTGTTTTCCATGACTACATTCATAGGACAAATAGAAGAAAATTCTAATGCAAGTGAGTCACCTGTACTACTAAAGAAACTATGTGCTGATGACTAAGTTACTGTTGCTAGGCAACTGGGCTGAGCTGGGTCAAGGTAAACATCAACTGGGAGAGAAACTGTAGAAAGCCTTCAGAAGCAACGATTCAGTAATTCCAAAGCAAAAAGTGGGATTCACACTCATGCCTCATGGCCTAGCTCCTAGGAGAGATGTGCAATAAATCCCAACAGGATCTGCACAGTAGTGACAGGCTCAGAGGGATAAGAATTCATTCTGTGCCTGAGTGTGTTGAAAGAACCCCACTCACATGTGATGCAGTCTTCTCTTCTTATCTGCTGGGTTTGGCTCCAGTAACCCTAAACATAAAGAGATCTAGGGAGCTCACATCCTTTTACAAATGAAGTCTTGTTTACATATATCCCTCCATAGATTTTAAATTATTTCTAGATGACCACAATGCCAATGCAATGTAAATATGATATAAATATTTATTATCCCGTGTTTCTTAGATAACAATAACTAATGACATGAATGGGCCTTTATAGACTCAGCCAAGTTCTTTGAATTGTTCTCACTTATTATGGGCTGAACTGTAGGCATGGCCCACAGCTGCAGAGGGCCAACTTCAGTAGTTGTGCTTGCTCTCTGTTCACGTTACTTGGTTTTTACATTGGAAGTGTGTTATAAATGTTATTGCATGTGGCTCACTGTGAATATTTGTAGCATATCTCTCAAATGGTGAGCTGGTGCTAAGTAGGTAGCACTAAGGAATCTATTCTCCCCTCTAGAATTTCTCTGCAAGGGCTCTGACAATCTCAAAGTAGAGTTGCTACCCTGTGACTTCCTCAACCTACAAATTTAATTACTAATCACTCAGTTGCTTAAGTGGGACTACATATTAGCCATTTGTATTCCACTAAAGATTATTCAGGAGGTATAGATCTAAGAGGGAGAAGTGAGAGGGGGAAAGAGAAAGAGAAGAGAAGGGATGGGATGCCCTGGCACACTAGCAAATTACTTTGGAAACAATGTAGAGAGTAGAGCAAAATTCCAGTAGATGAATGAATGTTTTCATGCCCAGTAGTATCACTCATCAAACTACTTATTAGATTAAGAAAGAAGATAAGGACAGGGCAATGTATGTGATCAAACAAGCATTTCCTATAATCTCCTAGTTACACAGGATCTACACAAGAGTCAATTCCAATCTAAACAACAATACCTCTTCCTAAATGCCCAAAATGTACAATAATACACGTTAAAAGATCATTATTCAGTAGACACTCAGCCAATATTCTCATTTGCTATTGAATTCTCACATGAGTGTGGTGTTATTAAAATTCTCATTTGTAGCTGTGGGAAGTAAGGACAAGAGCACACAGTAAAAAAAAAAAGGTCATATAGCACAGTTGGGAAAACACTGAATTTTAATGCTATTTTATTTCACCATAAGCATCTTGTTTATAAAAGTTGTATCAGAATAATAAACAGGGAGTCAAAGTAAAAGATTGCCCTTCCCCTTCAGCAGTGTCTAGGCTCCTATTCAAATATGGTCTTTTTATCACGTCAAAGGTAAAGAAAGGAGTTAATATATTGGTAGGCTGATGTTGTACAAAGTGAAGAAAGTTGAACGCACACTGCTTGAAAACAGATAACATATTTTATTGTAATAATGTTCATTGTCAAATTATGGCAATTGTCTCTATTCCTAGACACGCTGGTCATGGTACTCAATGCTACCGATGCAGATGAGCCGAATAACTTGAATTCGATGATCGCTTTTAAGATCGTAACACAGGAACCTTCAGATTCACCAATGTTCATCATCAACAGAAAGAATGGAGAAATCCGAACAATGAATAATTTTCTAGACCGAGAGGTATTTCTTCATCTTTAAAATGGTTTCATTCAAAAGGATATGGTTCTAAAAGTAAGGGTACTTAGAGAGGAAAACTAAAAGGATGTGTTCAAATTTTGCATATTTTATTATATTTATTTATTTACTTCTGGGGGGTGTGTTCATGTGCGTGCTATGATATGCTTGTGAAGGTCAGAGGACAACTTCTAAGAGTTGGTTCTCTCTTTCCATCATATAAGATGTCTCTCAAGTTGTCAGGCTTTGTGGTAACTACATTTATCTGCTGAGCCATCTCACTAGCCCTATTTTTACATCAACATTTTAATTTAAATGTTTTTATGCACTAGATATTTTGATTATGTTCTTTTCTCTCCTCCAACTCCCTTCTAGATTCCTCTCCTTCCTACCCACCCAATTTCATTCTCTCTTTCTCAAAAGAAAACAACTATCAAAACAAATTAACAAAAAATAATAAGATAAAATATTAAATATTAAAATAAAATTAATAACTATTACAATAAAAATGTGCATACACACAGTACACACTCCTGGACATAGGCCCTGCCCTGGTGTGTAGTTGATATGTCCAGTGACATTCCACTGGAGGAAACTGTTTTCTCTTTCACAGCAGGTATCAGTCGCAAGTAGCTTCTTGGTTAGTTTTGTGTCCACTTCTCGTTGCTGAGATTTTGGGGATTTTTGTGGCCCTCCACAATCACAGAGTACTCTGGGACCATGAAGAGATGTACAGAAATTATACCCATAAATGAGAATTATTGCGTTTGTGCACAAGTCTAAGGAAGGTTCCATGATTTTCACTAACTTCTAAATTCTGAATAGAATAAAAAATATAAACATCTTCATTTTTTTTGAGACAGGGTTTCCCTGTGTAGCTTTGCGCCTTTCCTGGAACTCACTTGGTAGCCCTGGCTGGCCTCGAACTCACAGAGATCCTCCTGGCTCTGCTTCCCTAGTGCTGGGATTATAGGCGTGCGCCACCACTGCCCAGCAAAATATAAACATCTTCAGTGACTCCATTTCCCACCTCTTTATTTGCCTTGGGTATTCAGTGGTTCTTTGCTCATGCCATGAATCTTTTACAAACCATATCTCTCTCCTCTTGAACATTCTGGCCGGTCTCATCCTTTAGAGACTTCTCCTCCCTCTGGGCATACAATGAGTAAGAAATGAAGTCTTTAACAAAATCGTTGCTTCTTTGAGATTATGCTAGGAAATCATCACTGGAAATGAACGTGACGAATTCCATACTGAGTGATGAGAGATCTGCGGATTTTCATCTGTGATATCTTGTCTTCTATCATGGATTTATGTAAATGTTGAGCCAGTGTTTTAAAAGACCTCTGCATAAGACCGACTGTCTATACCTAGTGTTCCATAGCCTGCAATGTGTCTTTTTCAGCAATATAGCCAGTATTCCCTTGTCGTGAGAGGCTCAGACCGTGATGGTGGAGCAGACGGCATGTCTGCAGAATGTGAGTGCAACATCAGAATCCTGGACGTCAATGACAACATCCCATACTTGGAGCAGTCATCTGTAAGCATTTGTTCTTGAGAATTAGATTTGATTATATTTATTACATTCCATCTCTTTTAGGAACCCATTCAGGTGTAGTTGCTACATTTGCTGTTTACAACACCAGTGTAGACACACACTTTCTCTTAAATTACTTCCTACAGCAGGAAAAGTAGATTTGAACAATGAAGTATGCAATTGCAAGCAAGGATGTTGTATCTGAATAGTTAACTGTAAACAAGCAGCAGACAGCCTGGTACAGGCTCTCTCCCCCACTTTGCTCTGATATTTTGCTTCTTTTTCAGTATGACATCAGCATTAAAGAAAATGAACTGCACTCAGAGCTTATGCAGATCAGAGTCATTGATCTGGATGAGGAGTTCTCAGATAACTGGAAGGCAGTCATTTTTTTCATCTCTGGAAATGAAGGAAATTGGTTTGAAATAGAAATGAATGAAAGAACAAATATGGGAATTCTAAAGGTTGTCAAGGTATGGCATAATTATCCTAAATAATTTGCTTTGCTGGTCTTTTCTTTTTCAAAATATCAAAGTTACATTGGTATTAACATTTTATAAATGAGTCTATGAAATAATAAAAATTACATGCTTTAAAATTATATAAAATACAAATGTCTTTAATATGAATATATATGTGCTTATATTGCTTCAGGAAACTAGGCATTAACACTTTGAGACTCTTTTTATCAATACAGTCTTCCAAAGATCACATCGGGGAAAGCATTTCTAAATAAGAGGGCTTTGAACAAAAAAGTATGATTAACGTTTAAAGTTAAGGCTTTGTTTGTATTTATTTAAAGATTTATTTTTATCATTTTTAATTACATGTATGCGTGCCTATATCTGTGTGGGGCATGTACCATGAGTGTAGTGCCCTCAGAGGCCAGAGGCATCAGATCCCCTCGGCTGAAGTCATGTGTAGTTGTGAGCTGCCCAGTGTTGGTCTTAGGAACTGAACCCTGACTATCTGCAAGAACAGTATGTACTCTTAACCATTCTGCTGTCTTGCCAGCCCAAAGTCAATAATTAAACATTTTGTTTATGTTTTTTGAGACAGGGTTTCTCTGTGTAACAGCCCTGGCTGTCCTGGAACTTGATTTGTAGACCACGCTGGTCTCAAAACACTGAGATTCACCTGCCTCTGCCTCCCAAGTGCCGGCATTAAAGGCATGTGTCACCACTGCCCAACAATTAAACAATATTTTAAAAAGCAGATTTAACATGAACTTTAAGAATCTACCCATGCTAACACAATGAGTCTTTAACACTATGCTTTAAGAATATTCATCACATAAATTAAAAGTTATTATTTTTCCAGGATGACTAAATTAAATCATAATTTTCCAGCGTGCTTTTATGGAATTAAACTGTGACAATTGTAGAATTATAGAACCTTTATCTTTTCATCTCACTGTGGCCTTTGGCCAAGGCTTATTTTATTTCTCCTCTAAGTCAACTGTTCACCACATTTACATGAAGTGAAATGTCCTCTGAGATGTAAAGTGAAAACCTGACTCATGAGAAGCTGATAGTAATGTTTTCAGCCTCTGGTACAAGACTCTAGGACAAATGTCTTAAGTCTTCAATAATTCTTCATGATTGTATGTGATGCACACAATACGAACCATTCATGGTACAATCATTCCCTCTTCATCTACCTCTTTCTTTCATCCTGTCTGCAGGAGCCCTTCCATTCCCTGGGGATTCTGTCTCTTAGTGTAGACCCAGGGTTCCCCTAGCTCTGTCACTCTGGTCTCTTTAGACTTACCCTTAGTCCTGCTCAGTGCAGTTCAGAAAAACACTGTGAAGCAGATTTCCAACGGACTCAGTCCCTTCCTTCAGGGAGTGTGGGCTTATCGCTCCCATGTCTCTTAAAATTTCATTCACTGAAACTATTGCTTCCATTTGCTTAAAACCATTTGCAGATGTTTCTGGTCAGCTTTGCCAGCACCCCTTGAAGATTAGATTATGTCAAATCCGTATTGTAGAAAAAAGATGGAGGCTCAGACAACATGCACTTACCCTAAATTCATTGCTAGTACATGGCACAGACACTTAAATCTAGGTTTCCTTAACTGTTAAATTAATTATTTTTCTGTGATATTATCTAGAACTGGATGCTAGGGAAATTAATTTCTAACCCATTTCCCTACAATTTTATATTACTCTAAAAATTATTCATCTTATTTGTTCTTAATATCTCTACCTAAAAACTAGGATAGTTCTCCCAAATATGATAGCAAACATTAAACCCTTTATTATAATTATAGAGAAGTAATATGAGTATGGTGTGTATGCATATGCATATATACTTATGCTATATACACTTACATGCTATAATTGGTAGTTTGAGTTGCAAATAAAACTAATTCTTTTATATGGAACTTTAGATGAACAGGAGAGCTCATTGTATAAATATTTTTATTTAAAATAATCATAAACATTAGAAAGATATATTTGGTACATGGGGAATACATCAGCTATTTGGCAAATTTTACGAATTGTGCGTTTGGATATCAACTTTCGTAAGAAAACTTCCTGCTTGATTATTTTATAGTATGAAATAATTTTTTAGAACATGTTGAAGAAAAAATATTTATTCATATATATATACATACATATATATACATACACACACACATATATATGTATGTGTGTATGTATGTATATATACATTGACATTCAAAAAGTCACCCTAAAGTGAATTTTTGTTTGTTTGTTTGTTTGTTTTGAGACAGGTTGCGCCTTTCCTGGATCTCGCTCTGTAGACCAGGCTGGCCTCGAACTCACAAAGATCCACCTGCCTCTGCCTCCCGAGTGCTGGGATTACAGGCATGTGCCACCACTACCCGGCATCATTTTTTTTTTATAACCTTGTTTTTTAAGATTTTGTTTGTTTGTTTGTTTGTTTAGCTGAGGATCGAACCCAGGGCCTTGCACTTGCTAGGTGTGTGCTCTACCACTGAGCTAAATCCCTAACCCCTGCCTGGCAGGGCCAAACATTTATTATGTATACAGTATTCTGCCTGCATGTGTCCCTGCAGGCCAGAAGAGGGCACCAGATCTCATTACAAGTGGTTGTGAGCCACCATGTGGTTGCTGGGAATTGAACTCAGGACCTCTGGAAGAGCAGTCAGTGCTCTTAACTACTGAGCCATCTCTCCAGCCCCGTGAATTTTTAAAAACAGTTTTTCAGGGATAAAACTAGGTAAATGATCTGTGATATATTTGACTTATATTTTGTTATAAAAAGAGCTACTTTCTCAGAAATGTGCTAACATAAATTGTCTCTGCACTGCAAATATATTAATTGGATCACATGTTGAATTTAAGTATTTAGCTGCTTTGGTGAGAAATTAGGATTCATGTCCTATGCTTTCAATCTTTTCAAGAAGAGTACCAGAGCAACTCAATGTTTTTCCTTACTTATATTTTCATGTATACGCCTTAAACTAAATACCCAACAGGTAAGACTACACTAGGTAAATCATATGGATTTATGTTCAATTTTATAACTGAAACAAGAATGTAATAAATTACTTTGACTAGTCTCAAAGGATTCCTCTGTCCTCTGAAATGTTTTCTTACAGTAAAACTAATTCTTTCTGTGTTTTTAGCCTCTAGATTATGAAGCCATGAAGAATCTACAACTTAGTATTGGTGTTCGAAATGTAGCTGAATTCCATCAGTCAATTATTTCTCAATATAGACTCACAGCAACTATGATCACTGTAACTGTGTTAAATGTAATTGAGGGCTCAGTGTTCCGGCCAGGTTCAAAGACATTCGTAGTTAACAGTCAAATGGGAGCAAATTACAAAGTAGGAGACTTTGTAGCCACCGACCTGGACACGGGTCTACAGTCAACAAATGTTAGGTAAGGGGCATTTTCCAACTAAAATCATAATCTTAGGGGATCGTAAGAAGGGAATAAGCAATCTTAAGGGGGAAGGAAGGGAGGGTGAAGGAGTGTATGTGACATGGAAGTAAGAACTATTGGGGGGAACCAGCAGAGGAGGACAGGTCTGAGGTGGGCAAAGGGAAGAAGGATGCATGAGAACAAAGTGTGTGACACTTACCTATGAAAAGATACAATAAACCCATTATTTTGTACACTAACTAACCTTAAAAGTAACGTTACAAAGTCTTCTTTTAAGATACCTTTAATTTCTATTGCATTTTTTGAATACAGATATGTAATGGGAAATAACCCGGCTGACCTGCTGGCTGTTGATTCAAGAACAGGCATAATAACTTTAAGAAACAGAGTTACTATGGAACAATACCAAATGCTTAATAAGAGATATGAAGGAACAATACTATCAATAGATGGTAAGAAATCAATTTAACTTCCTTCCAGAGGAAAACAAGCATAAATATTCTTGGATAATTTAAAAATTACTATCCTCTTGTAAAGAAATCCCCTTTCCAATGAAAGCTGTCATGTTGAACACTGTATGCTCAAACTGTCAGTAGCATGCAGCTAAGACTGTGAAGACTGTGGTGAGACTGGGTGGCTGTCATGTCTTTTATTCAGAAAGTATTATTGAGTCTTAACTAAGTAAGTGCCAGCTTTTGTGCCGGCTCTAGAGCTCTGTCCATGAAAGTAAGGCTCATGGCTTGGCAACAGCCCAAACCAAACTCAACTCCTGTCCTTATTCCTATCTAATAATCCCACTTCCAGTAATCTTTGGGAAAGTGTTAAATATAGAAGGCTGTTTGCACAGAGAGGCTAACACAGCACTGACTTCACTAGGTATTATTGAAAGCAATAGCCACAGGTACCTGAGTGAGAAAACCATAGTCCATTTGCTACAAAAGTGTGTATCTGTCAGGAACTATGTTAATCAAATGTGTACTTAACCATGAAAAAGTGAGTACAATTTAAAGAAAAAAAATACTCAAATCCCATTCAAGTAGGATGAACCATAAGATCAAACCAATGTACCATAGATAAGCAGCATAAGCCTTGTCCTAAGGACAACTGATCTTGAAGGAATCTACAAAGTTATCCTTGTGTACTGGTGCTATGGCTTGGCTTGGGGTTGTGACTCACATCTGTCTGTGTTTTTACATTATTCAACTTAAATATAATATCAAATTTGCAACACTATAAACTATCCAGTAGACAGTATTGCTGGTAATAATGATTAGGTTAGTTATAATGCAGTCATTGATTGGCTTAAAAACCAAGTAGAAGAACTAAGGAGACAGACTGGTGAGAGTCTCCAGAGCCCCCACAAAAAGCTGGCCATGTAGGTGGACACTTGTAATCTCAATGACAATGGGGAGGTGACACCTGAGACTGAGTCTTTTGCTCGCCAGTAGGCCCAGCCTTTACTCTGGGAGTTTCAGGCCCCTGAGGATCCACTAGTGAGGTTGTCCCCCATCCTCACACAATCACACATGCATGACAGTCACACAGACTGACTGGGAAGCTACTGAGTTGATGGAATAACTACAGGAACAAGCTGAGGTGGGAAAAGAAAGGGGTTCTGGATTTCTGACAATTCCTAGTCTGTGTACAGACGACTATTTCCACTGTGAACCTTGTTACAGACAGTCTCCAGAGGACCTGCACCGGAACAGTCATCATTGATCTTAGTGGCTCTGGCTGGGTGACAAGCACAGAGCAAAACACAGAAGGTGGCGGCAGTACAGGAGGTGGCGGCAGTACAGGAGGTGGAGGCAGTACAGGAGGTGGAGGCAGTACAGGAGGTGGCACAAGTGGAAATACTTCCACCGAGCAAACCACAGGATCATGGGACGGCAGTGGCGGAAACGGCGGCAGTGGCGGAAACGGCGGCAGTGGCGGCGAAACCTACGATAAGGAAGACTGGGACACTAACCGGGAAAGAGCCCCTGGAGACAACGTTCACTTTGGTCCTGCTGGGATCGGGCTGCTCATCATGGGGTTCTTAGTCCTAGGATGTAAGTACTTCAACGCTTCCTTTGGCATGGGCCTCTTAAAAGATGGGGAAAGAAAAAGATGTTTTTCTTTCTTTTTTTTTCTTTCTTTTTCTTCTCTCTCTCTCTCTCTCTCTCTCTCTCCCTCCCTCCCTCCCTCCCTCCCTCCCTCTCTCCCTCCCTCCCTCCCTCCCTCCCTCCCTCTCTCTCTCTCTCTCTCTCTCTCTCTCTCTCTCGGTTTTTCGAGACAGGGTTTCTCTGTTTCTCTGTAGCTTTGGAGCCTGTCCTGGATCTCACTCTGTAGATAGACCAGGCTGGCCTCAAACTCACAGAGATCTGCCTGCCTCTGCCTCCCGAGTGCTGGGATTAAAGGCGGAGCCATCATCGCCTGGCAAGAAATAAGATTTTTTTGTTCTTGGTTGAAATATATTTTACACCCTCTTATGTTATGTAGTTATCCAGAAACGTTTGTGCCAGGTATTGAATTTACTGGGAGGAAAAAAAACTACATATAAAAAGTCAAGAGGATGAAAGGCATGGCATTGAAATAGAGAACTCCCATGGTGAAGAAATAAAGGCTGTGCCTGACTGTTGCTGTGGATAATACTCTTGTACACTGGTTTAATAAAATGCTGATTGGCCAGTAGCCAGGCAGAAAGTATAGGCAGAGCAAGCAGACTAAGAGAATTCTGTAAAGAGGAAGGGCAGAGTCAAGAGTCCCCAGCCAGACACAGAGGAAGCAAGATGACAAGGCAGAACTGAGAAAAGGTACTAAGCCACATGGCTACACATAAGTAAGAATTATGGGTTAATTTACGTGTAAGAGCTAGTCAGTAATAAGCCTAAGCTAATAGCCGATCAGTTATAAATAATATTAAGCCTCTGAATGATAATATTAAGCCAGGCTGGATCCGAGAAACCTTCAGCCTATAACTGTGTGGTAAGGAATCAGGCTAGGAAGCCAGGCTGGATCCTGAGGGATCTCAGGCAATGCAGGGTTGCAAAATTTAATAAAAAAGAACCAGACAGGACAAGTGTTCAACTGAACAATATATGTCTTCTAAGGATTACCTAACCATTCTGAGTTTTGCTGTTCTTGCAAAATAATTACTGCTACTTCCTTTACAACACCACTAGTTGATGGAAAGCTGCTACAGTCTATGGCACAGTAGACATGGACAGAAATACAGACATAGAGTCTAATGGATGTTTCAGGTGAACTTTAACATTGCCCTGGATTATGATGGAAACGGGGTAGTATCTTGAAGCTTACACAATGTCATTAAGTTAACACAAATGTTGACATTTGCAGCTATGTGTGGCGGCACACATCTGCCATGCAGGGAGCTGGGAGGTTGAGGCAGGAGGATCATGAGTTTGAAACAAACCTGAGGTATATGCAGCAAAACTCCAAATAAATAAATACAAAAATGTGAAAACTGCCCTTTTCAAATGTAGAATCATAAAATCTTGGTAGTAAAATATGTCTCACATATTTAATTAATTATTCACAAAATGTACATTGAGATAACTCATATACAAAATTTTAAAATATTTGTTCTGCCTTCATTTCTCTCATTTCAAAAAATATACTTATTTTTACTTTAGGTATATGAGTGTTTTGCCTACATGCGTGTAACCTTTATTAACCATGTGGGCCTGGTGCCTGCAGAGGCCATAGAGGGTGCCAGGAATCCCTTGGAACTGAAACTACAGGTGGTTGTGAGGTGCCATGTATGCTTGGTAACAGAACCTGGGTCCTCTGCAAGAGCAAGAGCTCTTAGCCACTGAGCCCCCTCCCCAAACGCTCTTCTTTTCTCTTAATGAGTCAACAGCTACAAATGGATACTTCTTCACTAGGTTTTCGCTGACTTTAAACTCACCTTCTGAAACATTCCATTGACATAGATCCATCTAAACCATGGGGAAATTTGATCACACTGAAGAGAACAGTTTAAAGTTGAGCACTTCCTCTAGAATTTGAAATACACTTCAAAAAATGAACATTCTGGGTTAAGTAACAGAAATTCATCCCTATTGGCTCATTAAAAATAGAAGTAAGGACCAGAAAAAGTTCCATGAGAAAGATAATGAGTTGAAAAATACACTTTTTCTTCAAAATGAATCAAATAAAGGAAGATGTGAGCATGAGGAAATGGAACAAGAACTCCACAGGAGCACAGATCATCCTTGGCAATTTGTAGTCAACTCTTTGTTCTACCAGAGCAAACTAATACTAAAGAGTAGATGGTGACCACTCTAAATAATAGCTAACTTTCATTTTCAGTTTCCTTAAGATTAGTGTCCAATATCAGATAATGTGGCTAATAAAGGCTTTCGATGTTATACATAAGCCTTTGGGTTAATTACTCTTCTCTCAGCTTTACAGATTTTCAAAAAGAGCAAAACTCATTAATTCTTTGCCTTCTCTCTTTTTTGTCCTCCATCCACTCCTCCTTCCGTCCTTCTCTGTTTCTTTCTACGTCCTTCTCTGTTTCTTTCTACTGTTTATACATTCTTTCTTTCTATTCACTCATTCAAAATGATCTGACAAGATTCTCTGACAATAGTAAACACGTGAGTGAATGCCTCAAACAGATGAGGAAGAAAAGACAATGCGAAAGTGATAGTCTCTATTTATGTGAGAAATGTTTAAAGAAAAGATATCTCTGTGGGAAACAATAACCTTCATGAGGATAATTAAGTAATTGAATAAGATTTCCCCTTAAAATAGAGAAACAAAAATGTATGAAAATGGAAAAGTAAGTAGAGGCTTGAAGGATCAAAAGTGCTACCTGAATTAACTTCCTTTAGTTTCTGCTCTTCTCTGAGTGATGATAGGGAAAAGAATCAACTATTTTAATCTTATGATTTCATCTGTAATTTTAATACTATGAAACAAATTGAAATTCACTGCAGTCTGGTGGTTCCAAGCTCACGCTTATTCAGGGATCTGATCATTATTAATTTATTGCCCTGGCATTTACAATAGTAATTTTAATTTCAGACAGCTCAGGAATTCTCATTGAATGATTGAAAATCAGATTGTTCTCTTTTTAACATAGCCCACAACTAAACCCTTTCCTCTCTCTATCCCTCAGTGGTCCCATTCTTGTTGCTCTGCTGTGATTGTGGAGGTGCCCCTGGTGGTGGAGCTGGCTTTGAGCCTGTTCCAGAATGTTCTGATGGAGCAATTCACACATGGGCAGTAGAGGGCCCACAGCCTGAACCCCACGATGTAAGTGCTAATCTGTAAGAATGAGATTTGGGGACTCACAAAAACCCAGTGTCCAGACATGCCCTAAGATGGCAGAAATAATTCAGTCTACACTATGCTTGGTTCTTGGGTAGTGAATGAGGAAAGGAAGAGGAGCCGGAGGTACATCAAGATTCCATAGAAGTCACCAGGGAAGACTTAAACATGAGATTCAACTTTCAAGTAGAATTCAGAAGCTTCCTACATAGCATTCTTTTAGGAATTCTGTGATAATTTTATAATAAGACTATATTCCAGCAGAAAAAGAAGAGCTTCATTACTAATAGGAAAATGTCTCTTGTCTTTTAGGGTATAACTACTATCTGTGTGCCACAAATGCCACCTGGTAATGCCAATATTATAGAATGTATTGACAACTCAGGTAAGCAAAAGAGAATGACTCACTTTTGTCTTCTTTCGTTTTGTTTATTTTACTTACTCATTTCCACAGAGAAAAAATACATTCATGTTTGGCAGAAGTATAAACACTGACCTTTAAAACATCTGTCTAAATTCTTAAATTGAAAGCAAAAAGACGAAACACTTTTAAAACCTTCCAAAGCCCTCGGCTAAGGTTGTGCACACATGGGGGAGTTTCTCCTTGCACGGTATTAATTAAGACTGGATATCTACAACTCATCTAGAACCAATGTCTGGAGTAATTCCCAAGCAGAAACCAGGAAGCTACTCCTGTAATAAAAAGAACAAGTAAAATAACTTCTTCTGTCAATAGAAATAGCCTTACTATTTTATATTTTTAATAGTAAATATTACTTAATTCTTTAGTTTTCTTTTAATTTTTTGAGCAATTATTACTTTTTTAAAGACTTAGTTATTTTTATTTTATGTGTATAAGTGTTTGCCTACTTGTATATCTGTGCACAATGTGTGAGCAATGCCCTCAGAGGCCAGAAGAGGACATTAGAACCTTTGGAACTGTAATTAGTTGTAAGCTGCTATTTGGGTGCGAGGAACCAAACCCAGGTCCTCTGCAAGAGCAGCCAGTGTTTTTAACCAATGCACCATCTCTCCATTACTTTTCTACTGTGAATACTATAAAATGCATCAAACATAGGAATGTTTCTATTTTGTAGAATTGGATTCAATAGTCTGCGTATCTCCTGTACAATAGATCACATGTCCCATTTCTCATCATGTGTCCATTTTTGTTAGTGTTGCCAATATCTCCTCATGCAGAAAATAGAAACTCACTGGATCACATCTGCCCCATTAGTCTGCAGTTAGTTCCAGAGACCCATCAATTCATCAAAATCACCAATGTTTATTTATGCATTGATTCTTTCATTAAGTCTATGAATTTTCACACAAGTACTAAAGTAGCATGGAAGGCATCAGGATAATTGGAATATGAAAAGTGTGTTTCCCTCAAACTCAAATTAAAATGCTGTATGATGGGGCACGCATCCTATTGTTTCTTTTGTGGGTTTATTTGTTGGTTGATTGGTTGGTTGGTTGGTTGGTTGGTTGGTTGGTTGGTTGGTTGGTTTTTCAAGACAGGGTTTCTCTGTGTAGTTTTGGTGCCTGCCCTGGATCTCGATCTGTAGACCAGGCTGGCCTCGAACTCACTTAGATCTGCCTGGCTCTGCCTCCCAAGTGCTAGGATTAAAGGTGTGTGCCACCACCGCCCATCTGTTTCTCTCTCTATTTTTGTATTGTTTCTTTTTTATTATTATTAAGAAATGTTTTATTCATTTTACACACCAACCACAGATCCCCCTCTCTTCCCTTCTCTCACCTCCTTCCTCTCCAACCCACCCCCCATTTCCTCCTCCAACAAGGTGTGGCCTCCCATGGGGATTCAGCAGAGCCTGGTCCATTCAGGAGAGGCGCGTCTAAGCCCCTTCCCCTGCATCAAGGCTGTGCAAAGTGTCCCACCATAGGTATTGGACTCCAAAAAGCCAGCTCAGCATGCATCCTATTGTGAATTCCCTACTTTTATTTCACTACCTCAAGCATGTGGCATGCTTCTTCCCACTTCTCACATCCAAGCGCTTATCCAAGATACTTCCAGAAACTTTTCTTCTCATTGTTAACTATGACCCCTCTTTTGGAATCCCAGTGGTCCTTACGCCTTCTACAGGATGCCATGTGCATCCAGGAATGCATTGTAGGTATACTGTTACTATTATTTAACTTTTAGAAATAGAGCTACTTAACTCAACTTAATGCAGTCTGAGATCAAACTGTTCAGCCCACAAATTTTTACTGTTTCATTGCACTTCTATCAGTGCACCACATAGAAAAGATGTCAACAGATGATAAAATTAGCAAACTTATTAATATTGTTTTTATTAATATTAATTTTAAAATATCATAATTATCCATCCTTTGTGAATCATCTTCTTCTCTTCCCTGCTCATAAATACAACCTTGAATGGAGAAACTATACATGAGAGTAAGTTAGCTTTTAGCTTACACTATATTAAAAAAATCAAATTTGATGTGCCCACTGCTTTTAGGAGTTTATACAAATGAGTACTGTGGCAGAGAAATGCAAGATCTGGGTGGAGGAGAAAGAACTACAGCATTTGAACTGATGGATGGAGTTAAAACACCAGCCGCACCTGAGATCTGCCAAGAATATTCAGGAACGTTAAGAAGAAATTCAATGAGAGAATGTAGAGACGGAGGTCTCAATATGAATTTCATGGAAAGTTATTTCTGTCAGGTAAGGCAAGGCTTTTAGCCACAGGCTTTTCTCTCCATCCACCGTATTTCAAGCTTTCACTGGCTCCCTGGAGGGCCTCGAAAGCAATCTAATCTTCATGCCCAATAGCCCCCACTTGCCGCTGAGTGTTTCTGGAGCTCTGACTGGGGAGCATCTTACTCCTCCACTTCAACAGTGCCCATGGCTCTCTTTTGTATCTAGTATGAAGTCCTAAATCACGGTTCAGGTGCCACCTTAGAGCTCCATCCACCCTGAGCATCAGCGCACTTCCCTTATTCACAGCTGACTACTCACCTCGAACCTCTGGTTATTCTGGTCCACTCTGTGATGCTGTGTACTGTTATTGTTTGTTTGTGTTTCTCATCCCTCCTCTTTCACACATTCCTACCCACCTTGCAAGATTCGGTTCAAATATCGACACTTCCCAGAAGCTTTAGCAGTGAATTCTCTCATCCAGAACAGGAGCCTGTTTATTCCACACTTTGTTGTGTTTTCCTTTAAGACAATTTATAAAATTTATCATTGATAAAAATTTGTTAGTTCATGTGTCTACTATTTTTAATTCCAACCCATTAATTATTTACAATATTGTCAAATAAAACCTGAATCCAGAATCAAATTGTTCTGTTTTACCAAAAAATTATCAAAACTAGTATCCAGAATCACTGTATCACCTTGCCTAAGAGAGAGAAAATGTAATCTTTCGTGAACCTGTCAACTGTAAATACCCTTTGGACCAAACACGGTTCCTCCCACTAACTTTTTTGAGCATACTATTTTTATTTCCTTCCTTCTAAATTAGTAACAAAATAGACATGTGTGAAGTTTTATATGTGATATTTACGTTCAAAGTGCACTATTTTAAGCAAGTTCATCTAAAGAAAATTTTGAAGATCAAAATGTACTGGAAGTATAGCTAAAATAGCTTTGAACTGGATTCTTTCAAGCACCTATGAAATCGTGTGTTTAGAGTAATTCTAGTGAATATTAGAATTTAGATTACATTCAGATCTAAAAAAATGTTGTTACTGTTTGTTTCACTTTCTCTTTCTTCTACAAATTCAGAAAGCTTATGCTTATGCAGATGAAGATGAAGGACGCCCATCCAACGACTGTTTGCTCATCTATGACATTGAAGGTGTAGGTTCCCCTGCAGGCTCCGTGGGCTGTTGCAGCTTCATTGGAGAAGATTTAGATGAGAGCTTCCTGGATACCTTGGGGCCCAAGTTTAAGAAGTTGGCCGACATCAGCCTGGGAAAAGAAATAGACTCGTATCAAGGTCCTGATCCTTCTTGGCCTCCTCAGAGCACTGAACCAGTGTGCCCCCAGCAAACAGAGCCCCTTACTAGTGGACACCCCCCCATCTCCCCACATTTTGGCACTACCACAGTAATTTCTGAGAACACCTACCCCTCTGGCCCTGGTGTACAGCATCCTATGCAGATTCCTGACCCTCTAGGCTATGGTAATGTCACTGTGATGGAGTCATATGCCACCTCTGGCACTCTGAAGCCCTCTGTCCACTTTCATGATAACCGACAGGCTTCAAATGTGTTGGTGACAGAGAGGGTGGTGGGCCCCATCTCTGGTGCTGATTTGCATGGGATGTTAGAGATACCTGACTTAAGAGATGGATCAAATGTCATAGTGACAGAAAGGGTAATAGCCCCAGGCTCAAGTCTACCCACCACTCTGACCATTTCCAACCCTAGAGAGTCTTCAAATGTGGTTGTGACAGAAAGAGTGATCCAACCAACTTCCACCATGATGGGCAACCTGAGCATGTCCCCTGAGTTATCAAATGCCCACAATGTGATTGTGACAGAGAGGGTGGTTTCTGGTGGTGGTGTAAGTGGAATTAGTGGCACCACTGGGATAGGTGGTGGCATTGGAGGTATAGGCAGCAGCAGTCTGGTGAGCACAACCATGGGTGCTGGTGGTGGGGGTCTGAGTGGAGCTGGCGGTGGCACTGGGCTGAGCAGCTTTAGTGGAGGTGGGGGCATGAGCAGCATGGGTGGGACAGCCACTATCGGCCACATGAGGAGTTCTTCTGACCATCACTTTAGCCAGACAGTTGGATCTGCCTCCCCAAGCATGGCTCGAAGTCGAATAACAAAGTATAGTACAGTACAGTATACCAAGTAGTCAGGGTCCCAAAATACTGTTCACCATCATCACTGTGATTTACATTTGACTCCTGCCCCCCAAATCTAACAGTACAAATTATGACGCAGAGCAGGTTAGAGGAGACCTGGAGAATAAGGTGAGGAGCCACAGTGAGAATAACAAAAGGCAACATCGCAAGGCGAGAGCGTTCCCTAGCATTGGTCAACCTTTTCTTGCATTAACACTAATGAAATGATGACAGTGAACTTGAGGCACAGTCTTATTTGTGGCTATGTGGTCTACAGGGTTAGTTTTTGTTTGTTCATTTGTTTAATCTGTGTGTCCTGTAGGCTATCACCAAAATGTTGAATAAATAAAATGTGGTTATGTAAAAGCATTGGCTTTAAATGGCAATTGGAAGAATTCTTCTTGATGTTCAGAAATTAACCAAAAAGTTTCAATGCGTTGCTTGTGCTCACTGAGGTGAGGAAATTCTGACATTTTCTTCACATATACTTTGTTTCACAGGTAATACAAATTAAAAACCCTCCCCCAGATTCAGGACAAGGCTAATGAAATTCTAACTACATAGTTAAGTCTATAAGACTCCAGTTATTCTCACCTTAACCACATCTAAACTGCACTTAATGGAAATAATTTTCAAATTAAGAATTATGTCCTAGGAGGAAACCACAAACAGAAACAATAGAGTGAGATTTGTTCGGCACAAACTGAGCCTGCTCTCAATATGGAGTTTCAGGTAAGCCTGTGGAGTCAAGGACTTTGCAGGTTCCGGTTGTGTTTCCTAAGTATGGTTGTGACGAATCTTGTTTACTGGGGAGGATGTAGGGCACAGTGCTCATTTTTCTCTTTACCACTGTAGTCGTGAATTAATAATAAAGGCAAGTTGCCAAGTTTACATTAGACTAAAGCAAGCGACCATGATGTGGCTGTCCTCACCAGTGTTAAATTACCTCCTAAGTACACAGATGGGGCAGTATTATATCTGCTGTCTAAGCAGTAAGTGACACTCAATCCTATACAGGTCTTTAGTGCATAATTCCAAAGATAAAATAGTCTGCTTACGCTGAGCTGTGGGGTGGGGTGGGTGGGGCACCTGCAGTATGGCTAAGCTTTGGGGTAATTTTTTAAGGGATCTGAAGGGGGAAAACCCTGTTTTTAGAACATGAAAACTGTCTTGAGTGGGGAATGTTAGAAAAGAATTGTTTGTTCAGTAAAGGAATGGCAAACTATTAGATATAATTGAGTTTAGTGTTTTTCTTTGATGGCCCTCCGCTGTCAATTGGAAGTGATTAACCAGGACCCTTTACCAGAATTGATGTTACTTTGGAAAGAATAAAATAGTTACTAGACAAACCCATTCCTCAAGGAAAATTTTTCATGCATATAACTTTGAAATTCTTCACTTGGTTTGTCAATAATCTCCTGGCTTCTAAGTGTTCTGACTTAAAGACAGTTTACAAGTTATAGTATGACTATATTTTTCTAGCTTTGAAATTTAGCAATGTGCTATTTATGATGTGTTGTTTCTGTTTGCCATATGGTGTTACCTGATTTAAAATCTCTCAGAAGAATCAAAGCCTTCTAAGAGACAGGTGCATTTACTACATTACAAGGTAGAGGAATCTTTCTTGCTTTTAATTTCAAAGTTAAAATAAGCGCACTAAATTGAAATAGGACATGGCAAAATAGAAATGGAGAAAACACCGGCCCCGGAGTTGTGAATTATATACAGCCTTTAAAGACTTCTTTTTCCCTCACTATCCATTTCTCAGGTTGTTACAGAATCATAACATCATTATACAGCTTCCAGCACTTGTCAATGATCTAGTAGAGATTGATTAGTCCAGCAAGAGTACTTTGTTCTGTATAAGAGCAGATGCAGTGAATGTCTTAAAAGCCATAATACGTCTAATTTTAACTGTAAAGAACATGTAAAATTTTGCTAACTTGTAGCATGCCAAAACGCAGAGGTGTAAATAAAGTCACTTAAAGGGAGTCTTTCTCTTATTTTGTTTTAACATTTATGATAATGCACTGAAGATATGTAATTTTTTTTTAGAAATAAACTCAAAAGGTATTTGTTGACATATACTTGAAGATGCATTGGTTGGAAGTTTGAACAGATAGAAATAATGTAATAATGTAATAATGTAATTTTACTTCTTACTTCATCCAAAGGAAAGATCTCTAGCTATGGAAAGTAGTGTAACTATATCCTTGTATCTTCACTTAGATACATGGTGAATTCCAAAGATTTTGGGGGGTTGTCTAACAAGTGACAATAAGACCATCTTTAACAAATGTGATTAGCATTCATCAATTATATAAGACCTGAGAAAATAAAATTTTAAATAGAAAACTTGTCTCCCATTTTCCTAGGAAAAGTAACTCCAGATAGAACTATTTCTTTCAGGATTGTACAATGGTGCATTGTTTAGTCCTGAATCCTATAATACTTTTAAAAAATCATTGCATCACTGAAAGGTAGCTGCTCATGAATGGCCTTTGGGCAGGACTTTGCTCTTTCAGTGATTTAATCTGAATCACAGGTGTTATTCCCCAGATATAGGAGAGAGGTAGAATCTTTTCACAAATAAATAGCTAAATTTTAGATTCATAAATTAGGCTGAACCTTAAACTCACATAATTTCAACCAAAGGAAAAAGAAATAAATAGCAACGTAGTGTTATTTGTGTGTGGTTTGAAAATAAACCACAATACAACGTTTGGCTTTTTGAAAAGGTAGTCCATAGGAACAGAAAAAGATGTGTCACAAATTCTTTATTGTTGAATATGAACCAAATGACATGCACCATTGATTTTGACACATAACTCCAGAAATGTCTATTGTGTGCTGTTTACCTACATGAGTGTTGTAGAAAATTTTGCAGAAAAAGTATTCTTTGAGGATTCATGATATAAGTTAATCTGGACATCTGTTCAATATTATGTATAAAGACTGTAGTGTTCTATTTCACTCAGTGTAAAGTGCTAACAGAATTTTAATTATGCATCTTCAAAAATCATACTTCTGTATTAAGTAGATGCTTTCAGTTACACCATTTAATTCTGAATTCATGCCAAGATTTTGTTAACAGCTAAAGTACATTTTGCATAACTTTAATGGAGCCTAAAAACATTATAGTGTCTTCCAAAGAGACACTGAAAATCCAAGTAAACTCTCAAGTGCTTAGCACACTTTCCTATGTGCATAATAAGCCCTAGCCTGTGGGACAGTCCTAGTGTTTTAGGCTCCACCACACATTGCCCTGGGGTATTCATAATATAGCTCTCACACCCATGCAACTCAATCTGCCCTCTGCCTCCAGATTACTCAATTTTTTGTTTTTGTTTTTTGTTTTGTTTTGTTTGGTTTGGTTTGGTTTTTTGTTTTGTTTTGTTTTTGTTTGGTTGGTTGGTTTTTGGTTTTTTTGACACAGGGTTTCTCTGTGTAGTTTTGGTGCCTGTCTTGGATCTTGCTTTGCAGACCAGGCTGGCCTAGAACTCACAAAGATCCACCTGGCTCTGCCTCTGGTGTGCTGGGATTAAAGACATGTGCCATCACTGCAGATTACTCAGTTTTTGTTAAGACAAAGCTTGAGTAGATCATCCTGCCATCCACCAAATACTTTAAAGTGATGAATAATTTATTGTTTAATTCTCTATATTCCCTTCTATTTAACTGTATTTGCAAGAATGCTTTATGACCAAAGTGTACTTACTTTAATGTATTTTTCTTACACTGTTTTCCAAGCGTTTTAATTTCTCATATCCACCTTTTGCAGTCTTTAAACACAAAGTGCTTTCTTTCACTATAAACATTTGGGAATGATAGAGCTGCTAGTTCCTTGCTTCATCATCTGTTGACTATTTTAAGACAGTGTGTAATTTCTGAATAGTTGTGTTTACAACAATAAAATGATTGATATGCCTCCACTGTCTTTCTGGAATTATGTGGTTGGGAGATTTTAGATTAGAAGAAATAATTAAAATGTATCAAGTCTAGTTATTATTTGAGTTCCACATTCAGAGAGATCATTATTTTACTGTCACAGTATCTCCATATGTTTTCATTCTCCTTTGCTTAGCTTCCTCTCTTTCTGTGTCTCCTGTAGGCGTCTTCTTCCCAACACTGCCTAGTGACAACTCAGAGTAGCCCTCACTAGGAAGCTAGCCACACTCAGAAGTGCAGATGAAAGCAATTATAAGGCTTGCATTTAGACTCTCTAAGGGACAGTCTTTCTCTAATAGGACATATTTCTATAAACAAGAAGGCTAAAACGGCAATAACCCACTCTTAAGGCCAAAGTGTATTTGACATGCTCCTCTCAAGCCCTGGAGTTTTCTGGGAGTCTCACTAATGAGATTATTAGCTTTGTGGATAGTGAAGGCACCCTAGCCTTCCACAACTCTGCCATCTACACTTCCACCACAGCATTTGGAAGCCTATGAGGTGGCCCCCAGGAACCACCACTGATTTCATTGGAATTCCTTAGTAACCATTTAAGACAATAACTTCATAAATGACCCAAATCCTGCCTATTACTGTTGTAAAGACCATGGAGTACAGCTCTTCTCTGAGAAGCCCAGAGCCATCCTCTCAAGGATAGCTCATTCTTTCCCTCTGTCTGGGAACTGACATTCTTAAACCTGTTTAAAAATGTCTTTTAATAAACTTCAGCTCTGCTTCATACTGACTCATCTTCAAAATGTTTTCTGTGACAAAACCAATCATCAGGCTTTACCCTAGTTGGCAAACCTTGGGGGACATTTGACATTCTGCCCCTGGCCCAGTAGACTGGTGGCCAGCTCACAGTGGAGGATGCTTCATTGCAGCCTTGCCTTCAGAGTCTCCATAGCCTTCCTTGCCTGTGTGTTTGGGCTGACTTTTTATGTCTCTTGTTAATATATATATATATATATATATAATGTTTTCAATCATATTTAATCCTCCTCCAATTTCCCTCTCTAACTACAATCCCACTCTCAGCAATCTGCTTCCTCCTCTCCTCTAGCTGTGTGTGTCTGTGTGAGTGTCTGTGTGAGTGTCTGTGTGTGTGTGTCTGTGTGTGTGTGTCTGTTTGAGTGTCTGTGTGAGTGTCTGTGTGTGTGTGTCTGTGTGTGTGTGTCTGTGTGTGTGTGTCTGTGTGTGTGTGTCTGTCTGTGTGTGTGTGTATGTGTGCCTCTGTGTGTGTGTGTGTGTGTGTGTGTGTGTGTGTGTGTGTGCCTGTGTGTGTGTGCCTGTGTGTGTGTGTCTGTCTATGTGTGTGCCTCTGTGTGTGTGTGTGTGTGTGTGTGTGTGTATGTGTGTGTTCCAGTGTGTTTCATTAGGGTTGGCTACATGAGCATAGGTGAGGTTTGTTTACAGGAGTGTGGCCACTTTACCAGTGACTACACCACTAAAGAAAACACTCCCCCTCTCCCATCAACTATTAAGTGTACATAAATCCTCAGTGGGGGAGGAGACCTCATGAGCCCCTCCCTCTTCCATGACAGACTGTCAACAGGCCCAATCTTGTCTAGACCTTGTAAATGTAATCACAGCTGCTGTGAGTTCAAGAGTTCAAGGCTGTGTTGTGTCTGGAAGTCATTTCTATACCACTCCTCACCCCCAGCCCCTCCCGGGCTCACATTCCTTCCATCTCTTCTGTGATGCTCCCTGAGCTCCAAGGAAGTGATACAGGACTCCATCAGTCCCTTATTCCAGGACTTTGACCAGCTGTGAATCTCGGCAGTCACCACTGACACTCAGAGAAGAGGTTCTCTCACCACCGTGAACACAGCACTAACCTCTGGATGTGAACACAGTTATGTAGAGGATAATTCAACGGGTTCGTGGTGTCCATTTAGTAAAACAACAGGAGCTTTTCCACTGGGGTCTATGACCTCCCAGCAACAGGCTTTTCATTGCATTTACAGTTCCACAAAGGCCCACAGAGTTTGTAACAGCCCTGACACTGCTCAGAATTCCAAGGTAATCTCTTCTCTCCCATCAACCCCAAGGCTCCCCTGGAATTTGCCATGTAGCCAAGGATGATGTTGAACTTGTGATCCCCCTTCTTCCACATCCAACATGCTGGGATTACAGGTGTGTCCATTATGCTAAATTTCCCTGGGCTGGGGATTGAACCCAGGGCTTTATGCATGGTAAGCAAGCAGTCCACCACTCCATTCTCAAGGTAACCCTGTAAGTGTGTGCCATTGTAAAATCAAAATACAAGTTACATATTGTCAATACACAATGGCCCAGAGTAAAAATTCTAGTTCCAAAAAAAAGAGAAGTAGAGACAGCTAGGAGAGATTGGACCAAAGCAAGATTGAAACACAGCAGAGCAAATACCAAATCCTGTATCTGCACATCTAGTATTCACTTCCCTGCCCTTTATCTTACCCACCTGTCTAGTATCTATCCACCTGTCCAGTATCTACCTGCCTGTCTGGTATTCGGAGCTCATGATGGAATCATCTGGGCTCCAAAGGGCATGAGTAGCTCTTTCCTTCCAGCTTAGCCTCCAACAGCACTCACAGCCTCTGTGGGAGCAGGCTCCATTCTCTGCCTACAGCTTTCCTCCACAGGCTATTGCCAGCAGCTAAAGGAATTCCTTTTAAAGACAAAGTGTGTTTGGAATCCAGAACGTGCTATTTAATAAAATTGGTTCCTCTGGGTGTCACTCCAAGCCAGTTTGCTTCAAAGTGGTCTTAAAGTGTCCTCTTGAAGTCAAAAGTGTAGTTTAGAATATTGGTGGAAGTGTCCTTATAAAGACGCCCTTCAGGACAATCTGTGTATTGTTTCATTTGGCTCAAGAGTAGGGTATGGATAGCCCTAAGGGATTTCTCTTTCTGGTATCAGTAGCATTCATTAAACATTACATGAGTCTCTAGCCAGAAAACAAAGATGTGCAAGCCAAAAACATGCTAGAGCAGTCATTGAGTAGACACACCAACAATGTTTCATATAGATGATGGACAAACCCACAGTAATGTCAGCATTGGTGGCAGCAGAAACTCTGCTCCATGCTGCCTCCTGCAGTGCCTAGCAGGGCTTTTCTAAGATCTCCACCAACAAAAGCAAGAGTTTTGGTTTTGCCTTAGCAAAGAATTTGAGGATGAGCCAGGATGGAGCAGAGTTGGAGTTCAGTAGAAGACTTTCCAACAGGTTTCAAAATGGGGGTTAAGCTGGGCAGTGGTGGGGCACGCCTTTAGTCCCAGCACTCAGGAGGCAGAGCCAGGCAGATCTCTGTGAGTTAGAGGCCAGCCTGGTCTACAGAGTGAAATCCAGGAAAGGCACAAAGCTACACAGAGAAACCCTGTCTCGAAAAACCAAAAAAAAAAAAAAAAATGGAAGTTAAAAGAAAACATGCTCAGAAGAGGAGGAAGAGACATCCAAGATCTAAGGGGGAGGGGCTTCTCAAAGGAGAGTCAGGGTTCAAGAGGGTATTGGTATTTCTCAAGAAAGAGTAGGGGTTCAGTATCTTTAGAGACACTGGTTGTTGGTGACTTCTGAAGTGGATTCTCAAAGGGCATTTAGGGAAGCTTTGTTTTTGGGAAAATGAGAAACAAAGGTTTAGTCTTATGAGATTCCCAGAAAAAAAAAATGTCTGAGAAAAGCATAAGAACAAACTTCAAATCAGACAATTAAATTTAAATCTCATTGTATATTGCCTTAAGAAAAAGTTGAGAATAATAGGAACATTATTACATTGATCAAAAAGTATGGAAATGCCAAGTGTGGTGGTGCATGCCTTTAATGGTGCCATTTTCTTGTCATGTGCTTGGTGCCTAAGTTCAAATAAGACAAATTCTGAAATTGTAGGAGAGACTGACTTTTCTTAGTTTGGCACCCAGTCTGCACACTCCAGTCTGCATGCCCCTGCCTCCCGTGCATCTGTTTCCTCTCTCTCTCTCTCTCTCTCTCTCTCTCTCTCTCTCTCTCTCTCTCTCTCTTTCTCTCTTGTTTTGGTTTTTCAAGACAGGGTTTCTCTGTGTAGTTTTGGTGCCTGTCCTGGAACTCCCTCTGTAGACCAGGCCTTGAACTCACAGAGATCCACCTGGCTCTGACTCCCAAGTGCTGGAATTAAAGGCATGTGCCACAGCCTGGCTCTTTCAGACTCTCCTAAACAAAACCCAGGGGAAAGAAATTCTGCCCCCAGAACATCAGAATATCAGACTCTGTTCTCACCAAAGCTCATAGTTTTACCCAGAATATAAATGTCACCCCTTTTCAAAGGAAAACACCTTATTCAACTTGTGAGATATTACTTTCAGACAAACCCCCTGATCAATTGCAGGCCTAGGCTTCTCTGATCTATTCTGGCTATGACCTAATTCTAGATTTACACAGAATTAGATCACAACACATAATTTGGCGTGTGTAGTTGGTTGTTTCTCCTCTTTCCTCTTTGAGGAGCTCGCCACCCAGCTCCCAAATAAATATACTGAGGCCTTAGCTTGGCTTATTTATAGTCAGCTTTACTTAACTTAAATTATTCCATCTACTTTGCCTCTGGGCTTTCTCCTCTTCTTACTTCTGTGTATCTTACTTTCACTCTTACCCCATGGCTGGCTGGGTGGCTGAGTGGCTGGCCCCTGGCATCCTTCTCTCTTTGTTCTCTTGCTCCTTGATCTTTTGCTCCTCATTCTGATCTCTCTAATATTCTTCTCTCTCTAATTATTTGCTCTGCCTGCCAGCCCCACCTATTTCTCTTTCCTGTCTCACTATTGGCTGTTCAGCTCTTTATTAAACCAATCAGGTATTTTAGGCAGGCAAAGTAACTCAGCTTCACGGAGTTAAACAAATGCAACAGAAAAGAATGCAGCACATCTTTTCATAAACTAATGTAGCACATCTTAGACTAATATTATACAACAGGGATGATTTTGGGAAAAGGTAATGAAATCACTGATAGACAGGAAAAAAGAAAGGAAAGGGAAGGCAGCTGAAAAAAAGCCACAAGACAACACCAATTGCTGCCACAGGCAACCAAAGTGAAGTTTGTCGGTCTGTCTGACAAACAACTGAAGCCAGTGAATTTTGTGTTCACTGCAGAAGCAAGCACACAATGAGTAAGGGAGGCTGTACATTTATACATGCCGACTGCTTCCAGAAAATACCCTAGGCCACCTGCCACCTAGGAGGTAAAGCAACTCAGGCATCCCTGAAGTAAAGAAATGCATATGCTAACTGTTTGGATAGGTGGATATGAGCAAAATAGGAAGAGCATTTCATCAAGACCTGTCAGTCATCTGTACACCTACTCTCTGAATTTTCTGATGGGACAGGACTTGCTTGGGCATTCCTCTAAAAATAAAGATGACACCTGAGCCAACATATTGGTGCATTGAGTAACAAAGCCAGATGGTGTAAAGGCCCCCTTGTCACTAACATCGGTGGGTTTATAGCACCAACGTCAATTAGATGCTTGCCCCTGCTGGGAACTCAGGCACTCTCTTCTAATGCATAACTTTGCTTATTATGAAATGGCCTGGATAGAAGGATTTTGGGAATCTGTTTGCCAGAAACAAAGGCAACTGGTTCACCAAAGTAATCACTGCAGCCATGACCGCAGTATCTTCCAACACATTGCTAATAGCATCATGCCAGTGTAATCTGTATGAGACAGCTAGCTTATCTTAAAAGGGGACATCAATATTTAGTACAGCACTATTCACAACTAAGTAATGACACCAACCTAGATGTCCAACAACAGAGGACTGGATAAAGAGAATGTTGCTCTTACATACAGTGGAAGTTTTTACAACCATGAAGAAGAATGAAATCATGCTGTGTGCAAGAAAATGGAGGAAATCATGTTAGATAAATCATCAGTCCCAGAAAGAGAAATACCACGTTTTCTCTTGTTTCTGGGCCTAGACAGTAGAAATACGTTGAGTCATAGATGTACTGATGATGTGAAACAAGCTAACTAGGGAAAAAGGGGAACTGACTAATAAGAACGGGAAGGAGAAAGAGGATATTGAGAGAACGTGAGGAGAATGTGTTCAAAGTATGTTATCATCTATGTGTGGAAATGCCCTCATGTAACCGTACAATTAAAAATTAAATCGGGAAACGAAATCACTCAGAGTTAGAGCTATGGTCCATAGTCTCACATGAAACAAGACAGAGTCTTCAAACACAGGGGTGCTTAGTAATGAGATTTCTGTTTGTTTGTTCAGCATAAATAAATAAAATAACACTGTAAAGGGAGAAAAGGGGCACACTAAAAAATTACATCGTCATAAGATACATATATGTGTGTGCGCATAAAATTAAGACAAAATTTTGAATTGACATACGACAATTTTTAAATTAACATGTTAAATAGAAGCTTGACAGTTGCTTGCTGAATATGAATAAATGCTGGCTGTTTGAGGTTCACGTTGTTAATCCTGAGCTTCACCAGAGAAAAATCAGTTCAAGCTTTATTTAAATATTAAATACTGACCTGGAAGGACTTTGGTCAGGACCACTCCCTGGAACTTCCTCCTGAGTGGCCCAGAAACATGTTAAAGAGCTATTGAAGGCCACCAATGTGCTTCCCATGTGACTTGGTTGTTACTTTCCAAGAACTACCACTCCCAGCATCTCAGGAAGTTATGTGGTCCTTGGACAAGTGAGGTTTACATGAAATCTATCCTTGCTCTGAGGACCTGCTGTGGGAACTGAGCCCTGGACCACACCATGCTGCCCCTCAAATTCCTATCCTTCCAGAGACAGCTACTTGCTCTGAATTATTCCTTGGTGTGATCAGGTCTCTACAAATTGAGTGACAAAACATTTTCACTTTGTCAGAACGCAGCTGTTTCTTGCCCAGGTGTTTTAAATATTTCAGAGGAAAGATGAGATTTGGAAATATTTGACCTAACTAGTGTCTTTTTGAACCATAAGTCAACTGAAAAGATAATAAAAATGAAAAAAAAAAGGTTATTAAAAGGTTATTTTCTAAATAGCTGAAGAAGACTTCCTCCTCTAAAAACTCTCAAAATGGGATAAAGCATGTGATTTTGTTTAAACCAGAGTCACAGTAAAACAGAAATCCATCCTGGATGCAGAGAGACCCACAGGCAGATGAAAAGCATTGGCTCTGGTCACTTCCCATTGGGAAGACAAGGAACCTCAAAGCATGAGTTTAAGAGAGAAAGGCTGCTCTTCCCTCAGCCTCAGAGGCTTCAGGACATGGTTGCGTGGCTCTCTTGCTTCTGGCCTGTGGTGTGGCAGAACATCATGGCAGACACAGTAGTAGAACCGGCTCACTGCACTGTGGTCTGAAAACAAAGAAATGGGCAGAAAGGCACTGACACCCAGCACACCCTCCAAGGCCTCTCCTCCTGGGAGTGAGACCCACCTCCTACAGGTTGTATCACCTGCCAACCGCATCACCATCTGGGAACTAATCCTTCAGTATACAAGCTTTTGGAGGACATTTGAACTACAAAACGTAACAAACAATGTATTAAAAAACTGCCTAATCAGTGAGGTAAAATTCATAAAAAAAACTTCTAAAGCTTTCCACATGCTGTTCATTGCAAGAAAAAAAAAAGAAACATTTCCTCTGTAAGGGGAAAATGATATCATTGCTCAATCCCTATGCAATGATGTACGTCAAAATATCCCTCCATCTTTCCTCTATTCGTGACAAAGGGGTAATGTTTAGACTGCCCCCTCAGTTGCTAGAGCAAGCGGAGGTCATCCTTTGCAGAGAAGACGTGGACTTCAGCTTCTCATCCACAGACAGCGTTATTCCACACTAACGGAGTAACTCCTTTGTGCAGCATCTTCTATCAGCTGGAGCTGAGACTTCATTGCCAACAAAATGAGCTGCTTCTAACATAAACAAAGGGCAAACGTGAGCCTGCAGGAACCTTTCACAGGGAGAATGGGATGCAAGGGAAGGAGGGTCTCCCTTGTGGCTGAGTCAGCCTTCTTTGGAAGACTGTCTGTGACACCTGAGAGCTACTCTCTCTGAAGTAAGGAAAAGAGACCAGAACCTCAGAAGATACATGAAGTGCTTGAAAAGCCTTCACTAATGGGATTATTACTCTGATAAAAACATACCCAGAGAAGCTCATCACCTCCACCAAAAACACATTAAAACAGAACAGAGGAGAACATTAAACAGGTAACAGGAGAAAACTACCAGGAAGGAGATGCGATGAACGAAAATAATAAGAAATAAAACCTATATTCAGTTATTACCATTCAAAGTATATTAATGTGTAGAAAAACAACTTATATCTATGCCTACTGCCATAGATCTTAACAAATGTCAAATGTGTTGAAGATAAGAGGGCTAGAAAGCTGAAAAAGTTATTGCTTAAAGAGAAGGTGATGCATGCTAGTTTTGTTGCATAAATACATCTAATTTGACTCCCCAAGAAAATAAAAGAGGGAATTTATAATTAAGAGCAATTAATTAACTCACGGGGGGGGGGGGGGGCGTGCACAGCCTGTGAGTGGCAATAGTGGAGCCAGATCTAAAGGTCCTGTGGTTCCGGGGATCTCATGCTGGCATTGCACATTTAACTTAACTTCAGATAAGACCTGATAATACTGACAAATGAAGGTGTGGGGCAGAGTCTATGCATTTTATTCTGCTATGCTCCAGAAGCTCAAACAGAAATAGCATTCAGAGTAAGAGTGGACACTAATCCTTCTCCTAAAGGAATTGAAGGGTGGTAACTAATTCCTCTAATCAAATATGCATATAACACAAAGAATGTCTGATAAATCTGGTAAAATCTACATCCAAAGTAGGAAGGTCTCCCAGGTATGTCCAACCTTTTTTTTTTTTAGTCAAATTCTTGGTTTTTACATTTTTATTTATATGTATGTGAGTCTGTGTGGGTATATATATGCACAGTAGATAATACATCATTGCTTGTGGAAGCCAGAAGAGGGCATCAGATCCCCAGGAGCTGGAGTTACAAGAATTTGTGGATGCTCAGATCTCAACTCCAGTCCCGTGTCTCCCCCCTCTACCCCCCTCCCCCGTTTCCAAGCAAGCATTAGCTACTGAACCATCTTTCTAGCCTCAGTCTAGAGCCTTTTGACACTGTCATCTACAAATCCTTGAATCCAGGAACTGTGGCTCACACCTGCAAGCTCAGCATTTGGGAGGTAGAAGCATAGGATTCCCACAAGTTCAAGGCCAGCCTGGTCTACTTAGCGAGTTCCAAGCTAGCCAAAACTACATAGTAAGACCTTGTCTCAAAAGGCAAAGCAAAGTTCAAGCTCAAAGATCCTGTGATCTAATTTTAAAAAGTAACACAGGCACAAAAACCTCACAATGTTTCAAGCAAGTTTAGAGTTGTAAATTGGGCCACATTTGTAGTGATACTCAGCCATGTGCAACCTGTGAACATGCCTGGTAGAGCTACTCCATTTCTAGCTGTATTTCAGAATCCATGCTCTCTGATTGCCTGCATGCCTCCAAACCAGTATGTTGAAACCTTTGTTATGGTTCCCATTGATTATCAACTTTCCAGGTTCTAAAATCATAAGGAGACAAGCCTCCGGGTAGATGACAAGAGATTACTAGAGCGAGTTAATTGAGGTTCAAAGAGCCACCTTGACTATGGGCTCTACCATCCCATGGGCTGGAGCCCAGGACTGAATGAAAAGAAAAATGCTGAGCACCAGCGTTCATCTCTCTCTGCATCTTGACTGTGGATGAGAAGTACAGTCAAGTACCTGCTGCCGTGATGTCTTCACCATAGTGCACAGCATCCCCTCACACTGTACGCTGAATTAAACCTTCCATCCCTCAAAGGAACTAATATAATACTAAGCCTGAGGTGTCAACATTAGGAGTGGAACCTTCAAGAAATGATGAAGACTTAGTACAGAGCCTTCATGAATGGGATTATTACTCTGATAAAAAAACATACCCAAAGAAGCTCATCACCTCTTCCACCATGAAAGCGAACAGCAAGATGTCAACTATGAGGCTGGAGGCAAGCCCTTGACATACACAGAATCTGCCAGTGCTTTGGTCTTAGACCTCTAAGCCTTCAGTGCTATAAGAAGCAAATGAGCATAAGCTCACCAGTTTCTGGCTTTTTGTTTTAGCAATATGAATGAGCTGAGACAAGAATATAGTGTTCCCCAAACATAATCCTTCATAGCATAAGGACATCCAACAACTATAAAATAATCTGATCCTGGAAACCTGTTTCCACATCATTGATTAGCAGGGGAGGGAATGTGGAAGGTCAGACTCCCAAAAGATGTCACCTGTACTTTTTTCTAAGTAAGTTGGCATGTTTATAAATTAGCATCAATTATATCATTAACAAGATAGACTAAAGGGGAAAGGAAGTAACCCTCTCATATAAAAATAAATAATGGTTAATATTCTCCACCTCCATGAAAAGACATTAAATTACATGAGAAAAACTGTCCACAGACTAGCAAGATGTCTCAGTGGGTAATGATACTAATCTACCAGGGCTGATAATCTAAACTCAACCCAGCAGGGGTCCACTGAGTGGAGAGAAGGCCAGAATCAACTCCCACAAGTTATCCTGTGTTCCACATGTACTCTATGGTACATGAGGATGATACCACACACATGGGCATATGCATACACACACACACACACACACACACACACACACACACACACACACACACTACAAATAATTTTTTTTTTTTTTGGTTTTTCGACATAGGGTTTCTCTAACTCACAGAGATCCACCTGGTTCTGCCTTCCAAGTGCTGGGATTAAAGGTGTGCGCCACCACCACCCAGCTATAAATAATACTTTTAAAGAAAAAATGAAGTTCTTATTTACATGATGCCCTCTTTCTCTGCTCCATCCATAGAATAAGATAATGACTCTGAATCAACAGTTCTTTTAAAATGCTCTTATCACACGTCATTTTCTTTGTGTGCAGGTAGGCATACAGGAACAGGCACACATATGCATGGAGTTTTTGAGGAGGTCAGAAGAAAACTTCAAGAATAAGTTCTCTCCTTCTACCATATGGATCCTGAAGATGTATTTCAGTTGCTATAGAAATATACCATGATCAAAAGCAATTTATGAAAGAAAAAATTTACCTGGGCTTATAGTTACAAAGTCCAATCCACAACTAGAGAGGTGTGTCAGGAAACAGCCAGAACAAGAATCTGAGCAATCATGTTCTTAATACCAATCAAGAAACAGACGGGAAGTGGGGTTAGTCTATGAACTCTCCAAGTCCACCCAATGACATTCTTCCTCCAGCAAAGCTGCACTACCTCCCAAAGAATGTCAACAGCTGCAGACCGAGTGTTCAAATGCCCGATTCTATGGGGACATTCTCATTCAACTCACCACAAGATGAAATTTGAGTCGTCAGGCTGGAGGCAGGCACATTTACCCACTAAACTATCTCATTGGCCCTTGAGTCAAAAGTTCCTAACTCCAGGCAACAAACTCAAAATTACCTCAGGAGCATGTATCCACTAAGTAATTGACTCATCCCAGATTTGAATTCAGTAGACTAGAGGACAAGAAATCTTCATTTTTCCCCACATTACCTAAGAAATACATCTCAAAAGTCATATCTACTTTCAGATCCTCTTATTCCTTGATTTATTCCCCAGACTGAGTTGCCCACTATATTTGAGTTGGCTAGATACAGAGCTGGCCATTTGTGAAAACAGAAAACCTTATGTATCTTTCAGAAAAAGAAAACATGTAAAATACATCTGTCCATCAGACTTGTAGACAGCAATAAGGTGAACAATATACTCAGTAAGGCAGAGAGACATCTAAGTGATAATAACACGTACAGGTACCTCTGTCAAAATCAGGAATGAAGAAGCCAATGAAGAGGCCATTTTTAGTCTAAGTATGTAGTGAATATGTAAGCGGTACACTTTAATTAATACAGAACCAGAAGCCAAGCTGTTCTGTATCTATGTGTTTGGAATACATCCTACACATAAAGAAAATCAGCAGGGCACCTCAGTTAGGGTGCATGTATGATTTTAGGGTGCAAACTAGCATCATCCTTATGGTATTAACATGACTCTTCAGGAAACTAACATTTAACCTCCATGATTTCTAACACTTACTAAATAACCTGGTGGCTGGTCCTTTGTCACCATACATAAATTAGCTTTAATGAGAGCACAGAATGTTTATCTTTAGTGCTGTAGGCAACTCATCAGACACATCGTCACAGCAACCACTCTGGGTCAACACAAAGACAAGGCTGTTTATGTTTGTCCATCTCCCAGGCCCAGGCTAATGAAAACCTCCTTGTCTGCATAGTTCTAAAACTATTGCATTGTATTTGACAAACTAGTTCATGACCCTAAGAATTTCTAAGTTTCTTTTCCTCTAACATTAACTTTCAGAAGAAAAGTTGTCTGGAGGTAGCTAAATAGCACTTTCTGGGAATCCTATACTGTCATAACGTGAGGGAAAATATTCACTTGACATTCTCACCATAGCCTCTCGGCCTGTGTATGGTATTGGACCTTTTTCTTCCCAAAGAGAACTTGTCATAGGGGATATCACATTAGAGAATTTCTGTATCATTACTTCAATTGTTGTGTTTCACATGGATGTGTGAAACAGTGGTGTTCTGATCTTTTGGAAACAGGAAGATAACACACAAACAATGATAAACTACCTAAAGAATCCTTAAAATTCAAGGAGCGGACATCAGACATCGGTGCTGCGCGTGTGTTTGTGAGGCCACCCACTCTTTTCCATTGTACCAAGCCCGCTGAAAAGTTGCCATGAGCAAGGCAACTCCCGAGCTGAAGAAATTTATGGACAAAAAGTTATAATTGAAGTTAAATGGTGGCCGACATGTACACAGTATACTACTAAGATCCCTTTATGAATCTTGTGATTGATGAGTGTGTGGAAATGGCAACTAGTGGGCAACAGAACAACATCAGCATGGTGGTCATATGAGGAAACAATATCATCATGTTAGAAGCCTTGGAAAGAGTCTAAGCAATGGCTGGTCAGCAGAGGAGTCCACATCCTTCCCCTAAGGACTGTTTGATTGGGGTGTAGAATTGGGTCATGTACATTTTCATATGAAACTTTTTGCTAAATAAACTCTTGTGATACTCACAGTGTAAAAAAAAAATTCAAGGAGCATTTTTTTCTAAGAAAGTACCACTAGTTTGATGTCAGATATACATACAGTAAAGGACTTACTAAAACCATTCTGCTCATAAGAACAACTACCGAACTCAAGAGTTAGTAAACTCTGAAGTATGGAAAAGTCATTTCTAAGCTGTAACATTTGGCTATCAACTATTATCACCTTCACACGTGCAACTAATACTGAAAAGTAGCTGCTGTTTAGAAATCTGTATTGGCTTTGAAGCAGGAGGTGGAATTGTTGCCTATCTTGTTGTCTAATTGTCTGAGCTATCAATAAAACAATGGTCACAGAGGAGGAAGAGAAGAGGGACTGGATTTTAAGATTTCCTCGGGACCTCATGTACTAATATTTCTTGCTCTGTCCCTACCATGCCTGGAAGTCCCCAGGAGAAAGAGAATAGCTGTTCTTTATCTGTACTGAGCATTGCGGCCACACTTCATCTTTCAAGAATTGTCATTGCGGATCTGATCCCAGAAAGTGTTACTGTAGTTCTTGGGGGATCTGGCTAGTTCCCAAGAGTGTGTGTGTTGTAATAAAATGAGCAAGGCTGACCTCTGACGCGTATTTGCTTTGTATCTTCTGTATTATAAATCCCTCCCCCATGATGCCATTGGCCCTGTTGTGCATCACCGGAGATCCCCATCAGCAGTGACACCAATAGGCTCGTTCAATCTTACACTCTCCAGCTTCCAAAAGTGTATAAAGAAATGAATCTCTATTTTTTACTGTATCTAGCCCTTTATATTTTGTCATAGCAACAACAATAACAAGGACTGGTACATAGTCATCAGTAAAAGATCTCTAGATTCAGGTTTTAGGAGACACTAAACTCAAGAGTTACAGATGTAGAAACACAGCCAAACTATCTGGCACTTCCTTCTGTTGCTTGATTTTTTTAAAACTCATTCTATGAATTATATTTGTGAAGACAGAAAACCCTATGTATCTTTCAGAAGAAGAAAACATGGAAACTACGTCTGTCCATCAGACTATAGGCAACAATAACAAAACAATTATATTTTCCCTGTGAAAAGCAATGTGACACAAATATTCAAACTGCTTACATTCCTTTTTCAGGAAAGTAGAATCACCCTAATTCAATAATACATGGATGAAAAACAGAACCACCCCATTAACTGGCTAAAGAGCAGAAATTTAGATGACGCACGTCAGTGAGACGCTGCAGCTTACGTCACCTCAGGGTCTTCTTGAAGTAGTCATAAATAGAAAACCATCGCTGCAGTCCCTTCTCTGTTCCCTTGGTTCCTTTTCATGTTCCGGCTGACCCATAGTGTGTAGCCATGAGTTCTGCAGAATTCTCACATTGTGGTGGCCTAGGCCTTCAGCAAAACTGCTGCAGGTCCTCGTGGCAATGAAGTCGTACACAGCCTGGCAAGAAGGTTTGTCAGGTAAAGGTGCTTGCCGCCAACCCTGATGACCTGAGTTTGAATCCTGGGACCCACGTGGTAGAATGGCAGACCTGACGCCCTCAGGTTGTCCTCTGACATCTACATGTGTGTCATGGCACACACATGTATGTACATGAACACACAATTAATTAATTAGTTAATTAATTAATATAAATAAAATAACTTACAATCTTAAGTCTCCCATATTTATTTTTGCTTGCTATCCCCAGAGCACAGTACTTGAATACTGAAATTTCTAAATATGCTCCAACAGCCTCTGATATTCCCTGTCTGATGAAAACCAAAAAAGACTTTCTATTCAGGAACCCCAGCAGACTAGCTGGAGATTAAGAGAAAGGGGCCTGCCAAATTTTATCTAGATGTCCGTTGACTTGAAACACTTTATATTCTCCTATGCTTCTATGATTCAAATTTCAGGCAGCTTTGCATCTAAAATTTCTGAGATACAAAACATTTGTATGTGTGTTGACAATATGACTTTAAGACTAGAGATGCTATCCCATTGTAAGCTAAGGGCTATCCCACATGCGCTAACACAAATTCTCACTGTCTTTTTTATTTCAAACTAAACCAAATGCTTTGTGAACTAACAATTTTCAAAGAGCTGCAGTGAAGGTACAGCCGATGGAAAAGTTGACATAGTATGTTAGAAAGAATCGTTTCCACTGTTGCTTGCAAATGGTCTCCAGTCCATGGCATCATGTGGACTTCCTCCACACTGAGAATCAAGAGGCACTTTCCCTGTGCCCAAGTGTCCACAGTTCATTGCCATCAGTAACAGGCCAAACATATTGTTAGCAGAGTGTGGGCACTACTCTAGTCTGGATAGAACAATGAAAGCCCATTTCTACAAAAAATAAATTATAAAAGAATCTCTTTAAATGGTTACTTGAGTACATCTTATTCCTCCGTGGTTTGCTTTAAGGACCTATTAAAATATGAAACCATGGGTTAATAAATCACTGGCAAATATTGGTTGCACTGCTATTCTAAAAATTACTCTAAACACCATGCCAATCCAAATGCATGCTCTGCTATTGAAACACACTGAAATAAATTATAATTTAGTGCTGATTTCAAGCCAAATTTTTTGCTCTTTCAACTATTTGTTGAGACAGTACAGTTTGTACTCTGATTAGAAATCCATTTTTAAGGCTTTGTTCTCCATAGCACATACCATTAAATAACCCTGGAGCTAGCTGAAGACGCATTTTAAGACTGATGTGAGCTTTATTTGTTCACTTTACATCACTTCGAAGTAGGCAGATCCTCTAAAAAATTGAAGCTTCACTTTGATAGGGATCTTTAAATACTGACTCTTTGTAACAATTAATTTTCCCCACTATGTGAACAAAACTAAAACTCCCTTCTGTCTTTCTCACAAAAATTTCCAATATATAATTCATTTCTCTTCTTTTGGGTGCACCACACCAGCCTTCTTATTGCCTGCACTCTGTCCTATGCCTCTAATTTTAAAATGTTAAGCTAAGTTTCTCAAGAGACCAAGGTCTTTTAGAAACACTCCTGTAATGTAGTCTGTGAGCTACAGTGCCAGGACCTAAGATGCAATTTCCCTTTGAAACTCTCCAGCCAGTGTGAATTAGCAATTAGAGACCATTTAACTGCATTTTCTTCTCATGTCTATTGGAGTAGCTGCCAAACTGCATTTCCTTTTTATTCATTTGAGACTCTCACTCCATTCAAGACATATCCTCACAAACAGGAAGAGAGGAATTAAAGAAAAAAAATGACACCCATATGATCTAGATACTACTTTGGTGTTGGTTTTCTCCTAAGTCATCTAATTCCTAAGTTCAGCTTCTTAATAAATATGTGTAGTGATTTAAAACATGTTCCTCATTTGTATTATTTACTTTTACTTAGTTGACTTGAAATTGACACCAATTTCTCACACAAATTCCATGAGCAGTAAGAAAACTAAGTTTCATAAGCATTGTATCATGGAGGTCCATCTCTGGAAAGGAACACACTGGTACCAGTTAAGCCAGAGTCTCTTCAACTCAACTGCCTATTCCAGGAAATCTTTAAAATTGAGATTGTCTTTCAACCACAGAACTTCTTAAGAGTAAAGCAGAAAGCACCAGAATGAAAAGAATTTCATGATTCTATCTCCCCTTCAGTATCTCTGCCTGATACCTTCGCTCTGCTAAAGGTTCTATCAGTTGAAGCTGATTGTGTAGTGGCCATGCAGGGTGTGTGTGTGTGTGTGTGTGTGTGTGTGTGTGTGTGTGTGTGTTGTTGGTCTATGTAATTTTGCTTTTACAATGTTGGCAGTCAGAAGGAGCCTTCTAATTTTATTCGCCATGATGATAGGCCCTAGCATTTTAATTATTTTTCATGTTGTGAGTAATTTATTATTCATTGGGTATCTTCCCTGTAAATCTTGCCCTCACTCTGTAAGATTTTTCTTTGGTGTCCAACAAAGGGTTTCATTGCAATAAGAATCAAGGTGTGTCTAAGTTCTTACCCAGAACCCAAACAATGCCAGCCTTCCAGACCAGCCCAGGAGTTTGGGGTGGAGAAACAGAGTCATTAGAGAATATCTTCATCCCTCTGCCCAGAGAGCACCATAGTTATCACCCATGCCCTCCTGACAGGGCATCTCCACGCACATCCTGCTGCAGAACCTAATTTGGGAGCTGCAAGATCAGGACTAAAACTGACTCTCGCTGGGGCTCAAGGGCAAGAGAGACCCAAAGAAATGGATTGGTTTCTCTTCAGAAATATTTGTCTTCTGATTCTGCTCATGGTAAGTGAAAATTGAGGCCCTGGAAGAAAGGTCCAGCTCCTGCCTTTTCTGTCCACCTCCAGCTTTCTACATGGACTTCCTTATTTTTAATCTGCTTTCTGCAAAGATAGAACAAGAAACTCAGTCTCTGTAGGTCCCCCAAGACCTTTCAGTGGCATGGGGGACTGGACTGAATTAGATTAACTCAGCATGACATCAAATCAGATTTAACACTAGGGAATTTCTAAAGTTCATAATTGGACATAACAATTTTATATTCTCTTTTATTTATACTTAAATTAGACAGATTGCTATGAAAATTCAAGGGCTTAAAATTTGAAGGGAGCTAAAGTTTATCAAACCCAAATATTTACCTGTGAGTTTCCTGCAAAGTAGAGGATGGTCAACTATGTCAAAATTATGTTGCAACTACTTATGAAATATTTAAGTCCGATTATAAAAACATCCCTACAGGCTAGGAAGGAAACATCTAGATGATCTATTTATTTAAAGTAGACACTGTGCTTTGAATATAGAACTACTTCAATCCAATCCCATTCTGTGGTGGCTCAGGTGTGGAAGACTTCCCACCATGCAAATATAGCCAGCATCCGACCCTGGAAAGAAGAGCGACAGCTACTTCTAATTCCATGTCGTCTGTAGAAAAGCCAAGGTTGGAGTGGACAAGCTATCAAACTATTGTCAATTAGAAAATTTTGCTTAAAGAATCGATTAAGACAATTAAGATAGGATCAGATTTAAATCAACTGATGATCAAGTGACAGAGCTGGTCAGTCAAAGTATATCTTAAAAATAAGATAAAGAGAAGGGGGGAGCATATTTTTTTCAATGAGAATCAAATACCTGGCTGTCTATCAGTCTCTCAGAATGTCCTAATGTGTGCTCTGGCAGAAGCTTGCCCTAGCAGAAGCTTGCCAAGTGGCAGCCATGCTGTTCTCAGGCAGTGGAATTATCCAGGCTCATTGGAACATTGTTTTCATCAGTCAGGGCATCCAGGCAGGGCTGGGAGTGGTGGGAACGCATCCCTGACCACTTGGCACAGTAAGTTATTCTGGAGTCTACATTACAGTGGACTGAAAATGTGGCACAGGTACCAACTCTGCCCAAGGGCACACAACCCAAGCTTGACTGGAACATGAGAACAGTAGTAGAATACTCCATCCTCCATTTAGGAGATAGATTATTGAAACATTTCTTTAAAAAAAATAGTCTATAAAATGCCAGATATCAGTGCAATGCCCTGTTGCAAAGGCCAGTAAAATAATAATAATAATAATAATAATAATAATAATAATAACAATAATAATAATAATAATAATAATAATAATAGTAATAGTAATAGTAATAATGAAAAGGGGACTGAAGGAAGATTCCAGAAGCTATTGGGTACTTCAAAGCTAGAGTCAAGTGTCAGTATGTCCCTCTTGCTAGAATTTTATGGGCTATTTTCATGCTTTCTTTGTAGTATACCTTTTTTTTTTATCATGGGAAATGACAACTGTCAAGATTTTAGTAGCAATGAATAAGCATTCAATCCAGCTTATTGCTTTCTGCATAGGCATGTTTAATGATAAAATTGTTTAATTGAAGAGTTCATTCATTTCTTTGATCTGGAATGAGTATCATAATTCAAGTTCTCAGGATCTCACTTGGGTAGTGCTAATTTATTTCTCCTTGGTAATCTTAGTGGTCATTGATGCTGAATTCTTCAATTGTCACTAAGACTGAAGTTTCTGTGTTTGGCTTTCATGGCAAACATGGATGATGTAAGCTCTTAAGCATTTGCAACATGCTTGTGTCTGCTAATGTCTACAACTGGGGAGTAGAGATGTCTAGCATGTATCAAGACAGACAAGTGCAAATGACTGGAGAGAATCTACATGATATTATATGAAAATAGGTATTTTCCTACTTGTCTTTAGTTTCTTGCTCTTGAACTCTGTCCCTTTTCTCATCAATTAAATCAAAGACTGTCTAGTGCATCATTGTAGCTTACACTTATGAGGGCGTGGCAACCCCTCAGGGTTACTGGCACTTTGTGTCAGCTGCTTCTCAACCACAAGAAGTACATATGACAAGGTTTTGATAGATAGCCAATTAAAAGTACTCAAGAGGTTTCAGTGGGATGTTTCACTTCATCACAAGGGTACTGTGCTATTTTTCTCCTAAGGATATTCATCATGGTCTTCTGCCATAAACCGGATGGGGAGTCGAGAAACAATTGACACTGTCAGATACTCAGCTGTCTGAGGTTTGAGTCACGGTTCCCTTCAAAGAGGCTGTGCAGCTTTGGAAAAGCAATCTGTTCTTCCAGGGCCTCATTGTGCCTCATAGAGACTGAGCACTTAGACATGATGTCACTAGGTTGCTTCCACAATGGAAACTCTGAAATCCTCTAATTACTGCTACTGGTGACTTATCCAGTATAAGTTCATGTCTTGCTATGGAATTCAGTTTTCTCAAATTTCCTGGAGAATCGAAAGAGGTGGACAATGCTATACATTGTATACATTTTATTAGGCAGGCAACACCAGAGGCTGGGCAGTTATTAACCAAATGAGGCCTATATTTTATAGAGTTAATAAGATAATAAAAAGTAGCCATTCATCAGATATGAGGTTTTTATCCACATATGGTGACCAATCATTCTACAAATGAGATGTAAACATTCTAATCAAATACCCTGGTTCTTGGAAAGTAAAATAGGCAGGTGATGTTATCTTACCCTAAGCTGAAAACAGGCATTAAAATTTAAAAGCATGCTTAGACTAACCTAGCCTCATTAATTTAGTCCTCACAGTAAACAACGTTATTTTGGTACATAGAACCCAACTTATCTTTTCAAAATTGGCATATAAACTTTGAGAAGTACAATGGCAGGTGGGAAAAACACATTGTGTTTTTGTACTAGAATTTTCCTTTGTACTAGATAGCCAACCCTAGAAAGCATTAAATGATTGGCTTCAGTACTGACTATTGCAGAGGCTGTTAACATCCTCATCACACCACAGACTGTTGGGATGAAATCTGATCTCTTATTTTGGTAGTGGTGATGGTGATGCTGGTTGTAAGTTACAGACTTGTGTATAGTACATATCTTGTATAAGCCAACTGAACACTTTTATATTTCCACCTTCAGATGATAGCATTTTGTGGCAGGAATTCTACATCAGAATAATTTTTATATCCTAAAAGATACTTAGTATTACTACCACACTATAATCTCTAACTTGCACAGCTTCCTCAATAGTATCTACCTAGAGAGAGAGTTACAGGACAAAAATCCTCCCCTAATCCCTTGAGCACACTGGCCAGCCTATGTGAATGAATGAGTTCCAGGCCACCTGAAAGACTCGGAAAAGAAGGGGAATGGCACATGTGAAGAAGAAAACCCAGAGTTGACCTCTAACCTCTGTGCACATGCACCCATACCCACATAAATATACTATGTACACACACACTCATACACACACACACACACACACACACACACACACACACTCATACACACACAAACACACAATACAGAGAAAGAGATGCACAGAGAGAGAGAGAGAGAGAGAGAGAGAGAGAGAGAGAGAGAGAGAGAGAGAGAGAGAGAGAGAGAGAGAGAGAGAGAGTGAGCAGCTCCAAAAATATTTCGTGGCTTTTTAGACTAAGATACTTTTTTATTTTTAAAAGATACCCTTCTTCCTTTAAGAACATCCTGCATCCTAAATGCCTACTTTTATGGTTCCTTCCTAAAGCCTAGGTAAACCAGGGAAAAGTTCTTTATGGTGCAACCAAACCGTTGACTGGGCTGTGGTCATGTGTCCTTCCTGTTCCCAGATGCTATTGCAGCTGGAATTCCCCGCTGACACAGAGCAGTTCTGATGATAGGCTGTGAGACGGGAGTGACCAGCATAAAGCCCTGGAACATTACTTGCATGAGAAATGTTTGCCCTTCCTTTCTACATAGAAAATTACATGGCTTACAAACGAAAAGACCAGTACTTGATATACCTTCAATTACAAACAAAAGTAGTATAATTAGGCTTGAACTTGGCATCTCTGCCATATACCTAGGAAGATGGTAACTGCTTTACTCAATAATTTTTATGAGCATTATTTGAGGAAGAACTGCTCATTAATAAGTTGGTTCTGGATGTACAAATGACTCCAAAACTGACTTCAAAAAGACAAGCCTTGTTCAGTAGCTAATACTTTCAATAAAAAATAAAATGGAGACTCTAAGGGAATAACATATTTTAATATTGCAATGAGCCCATGGAATAATGTTGATGCAAAAATCACCAGATAGTCTGGGAACAAGAATGAAAAGAAAACGTCAGGCCAAGATTTTCTTGCATTTGCTAAAACTAGATAGGAATGAAATATTGTATATTTTACTATTCCTTAGGAGTTTAACATTAGAACTTGCCTTGCATACAAACGACATTGCCCTGCCATTTACTTTTGTCAACAAAACTTGTTCAGTGAATGACTAGATTCAGTTTCTAATATGCATCCTAACACACAACGTTAGCACATCTCCCGCCCACTCACTGACAGGCAGCTGTTATACAGATAGTGGGTTTCACAAGTGAGCTTGAATACCTTAAACTGAGGTGAGGTCTGCCATGGTGTTGCCATTCTGTCACTTTACAGCAAAAAAACATTTTTACAGTTAACAAAGTTATTTTAAGATAGTCTGAAAAGTAAATGCATGTTTCCCTACATTGGGAATTTTTTTTTTAAAAAAAGTCTCTGAAAAAAAATAAGCTAGAACTTATCATTCAGACAGCCTAAAGTTAAATCCATTACTTCAAGACTAAAATTCTTTCAATTTCACCTTGGGTACATTTCCAACCCTGGACAAGCGTCTTTTGTGATGTTTAATACCTTCCAGTATCTGTCTTTATTGCCCCTCTCAGCCTTATTTTTCACTACGTTCTCACGAGTTAGCACAGATATATGGGAGACACCATCACCTTTCCTGAAATGTCTCCTTCCATAGATTCAATTTAGCATAAAATGACACCCACAAAAGAGTGGATGAAAAATGGTCTCATGGTTGGGGCCCACAGAAACAACTCAGTTAGAAAATCCACATTTCTCTGGGTTCTTTTGCTCCCCAACAGCTTGTGCCTCTAGTTCCCTTTTCTAGTGTTCTACTGTGGCCCTGACAACTGGTTCAGCCAGTTTGCTTGTACGTGGGAGGCGTTGAGGCAAACCTCCCAGCCAAGCCACATCAGAAGAGAATGCCTGGCCCACATAGAGTCTGAACAGTGACTTTCCCAGGCAAGGGGTTTCTCCAGCTCTCAGGGAGCCCAGAGCTCTTCTTCACACCTTGAAGTCCATGCTGCTCTGCTACTTGGTAGAACTTGATAAGCTGCTTCTTTTAGGGCTTCTTCCAAAGTACCCATTCACAAGTGCTTGCCTGGACAGTGCGGTGACAGGACACATGCTGAGATCTTTCAGAGAGGCCTGAATCTCAATGATGAGATCCAGAGGGAGGGATTGGCCACTGTGGCTATCATCAATAAAGCTAACTGGACAGAGAGCCAGAAGCTACCACAGAGGCCTTCATCAGGCACTTCGAGAGTGTTGTTAGATAACACATCTACCTAGAGATCTGGCATTGTAGATGCCCTGGCTTTATAATGCAAAGGTCAGTGAGAGAAGAGGGATGTGAGGGTTATGGGCAAAGATTCTTGGGGCTACGTTGGATGTGGGACATTTATCAGTTGAGCTGAGATCTGTGAAGAGGACAAGAGACACTTTGAAATCTCTTTGAACTAAATTCTGTATCTAACTAATGGGGGGAAATTTCAGCTCTTTGGGAATGATTATCCAGCACTTTTGCTTATCAAGGAACACCAGAACCACACTCTCCAAAACTATCTCTTCCACTCTCCCTTCCTTTTCCCAGATGTACCTAGCATCTGCTGCATCTGTGCTTCCCACATCTTGGCTATTTAGATGAGGGCCTCTTCTCTCCTCAGCTCCCTTCTCTTCTTTCCCCCCAATAAAACTCTCTGCATGAATGTGGTCTACAGGGTGTGTCTCTCACCATGGCTTCCACCCTCTGTGACCGCCACAGGACGTTTTAAAAAATACAACATTCAGCTGGGTTGGTGGTGGCACACGCCTTTAATCCCAGCACTCGGGAGGCAGAGGCAGGCGGATCTTTGTGAGTTCGAGGCCAGCCTGGTCTACCAAGCGAGATCCAGGAAAGGGGCAAAGCTACACAGAGAAACCCTGTCTCGAAAAACCTAAAAAAAAAAAAAACAAAAACAAAAAAAACAAAAAAACATTCATAATAACAGTCATCAGTTCAAGAAGGTATTCTGGTGAAGTGTACAATTGCATTAGATGGTCTAAGTGCAAAATTTTTGTTTTGTTTTTTCAAGACAGGGTTTCTCTGTGTAGCTTTGCGCCTTTTCCTGGAACTCACTAGGTAGCCCAGGCTGGCCTCAAACTCACAGAGATCCTCCTGCCTATACCTCCCGAGTGCTGGGATTAAAGGCATGTGCCACCACCGCCCAGCGCAAAATTATTTTTAAAGAAATTGTTTTCTAGATCCTCAGCTTTCATACATATGTAGGTAGACCCATATATTAGGAGAACATATATGCGCACACATCCTTTCCTCAAGTCAATATATCTGAGCATGCCTTTGAACTTGAGCTATCAAGAAAGTTCTCCCCCAAATTTCCCTTTAAAAACAATTTACACTAGCCACACAATTCACAGTAACCATTCACACTTGACAAACAGAACTTAGCTGCATTACAGTGCATTTTAAAATTGTCTGAGAAAACAGACTGGGAGATGATCCCAGATGTTGTGGTGGCATTGACCCAACAGCTCTTGAAGAACCCTTTGGAAGTAAAGTGGTTTTGAACAGGTCAACAAAACTAGGCAGCCAGCCTATAAGACTCTCATCAGCTAATAAATCACTGTAAAATGTTTCCAAGTAGAGATTGCTTTTTAGATTTAGGACATATAAATCAGAATACATGTAAAGAATTATCTAGGCGTGGTGACACAGGCCTGTACTCCTGGCTACTCAGGAAACTGAGGCTTGAGGAGCATAAGTAGAGGACCATCTAAGCAACTTAGTGAGCTGCTGTCTCATACTAAAAAGTACAACAGATCTGGAGATACAGTTCTGAGCTGAACACTTGCCTAGCAGGCATAAGGCCCTGATGTCTGTCTTCAATGATGAGAAGAGAATCTAATGATCCTGCCAAGAGAAAGTTCCAGTGATGCTGTGTACACACTAATGTGAACAAATTCCCTAGACCTGCACATACAATTAAAGGATGAAGTCAAATGAAGCATGATATAAACTTTGTTTAATTCTATTAGTAGGCTTATGCAAATGAGTTTTGGAAAACGCCATCCATCTTTAGCCACACATTTCTGATCAACTTTTACTTTCTACATTTACTTCTCTCACATTAGAATCTCCACATTTGGATACTGTCTGGGAATTATGCTGCCCTTTATAATTGTAAAGCTAATCCAATCAATTAGTTCATCCATAGAATCAAGATACTGGAGTTCAGGGAAAGACAGGAAGTAAACAAATCCCAACTCTTAAAGCATTTAGTCATCTATTATTTTTCTAATGGATGATGTGAGCATAGGGTGACAGTGACATTTAGATTCCAGTTTCCCGCCCTTAAAATGATAGAAATTTTATTTTAAGCTTTCAATATTTATAATATGTAAGAGTTTACCCTTTGCAACCATGTGACCTTACAAGAAAAGATTTCAGCTGTCAGCCACTGTAGAAAGACCTGAGGAAGCACATCTTCCATGTCAAATATTGTTAGGATTTCGTGAATAAAAGCTGCAAAGAAAAGCTGCAAGATAATTCGAGCAGTCTGTACATGTACTACTAGAGAGCCTGGGGCACAAATAGACGGTACCAAAACTCAGAAAAAGTAAAGCAACTCGATAAAACG